>NC_080099.1:58013404-58760071 GCF_950005125.1 Chionomys nivalis
CAGTGAGTGTTTGTCAACACTGTCACTATTAGCCGCATTGCTAAAAATTCTTCCGTGTGAGAATTTTGAACTTTAATTTTTTTTTCATTTTTTATACGTTGAAAACTAAAAGCCAAAACTCAATATAGCAACATTAAATGGTATAACTGAACTAGATGTATAAATGACAGGTTTGACTACACGTGTCTGTGTGTGTCCTGTGTTCTGCTTCATGTAGTCACAAATTACTGTCAGCTTCATTCTTAATGTCAGCCACTCAGGACACAGCCACCCATACAATGTTACCCCTTGCCTGATCTGTCTAGGTACTGTCTGCTCATGGGGAATGGAGAAATACTTGCCATTTGTCTAATCTAATGGGTTCTTTCTAAGTATCACTAAACCTTAGCTACAATTTAACAAACGGCCTAAACTCTTCGAAGGGTGGGTATTTCTAACCAAATGCACACATTGCCAGTCCACAGAGGAGGACTTTAAAATGCATGGGTCAGCCCCTCCTTGCAGCTAGGTCTTGGGCCCTTAGCCTCATTATTCTTCTTTACGGAGAGGGAAGATAGGAGGTGAAACTGGGCGCACGCGGCTGGACCGACCAGTCCTGGCCTCTGCTAACTTCATTTTGTTTGTCCTTGCCCCTCTACCCAGCAGCCATAAGTTCAACTCTGTCGACACAATGCCTACCTTTTGGCTCAGAAGAGCGACACATACTACATTACTTCTTATTATCAAAGTTGTGTGAAAGAAGCCGCATTAATCCACTCGGTGCTTGCATCTACTTAAGCCAACTTCATTCAGTCTGGTCTATCTGACTAAGCAAAACAAGGCCAGTTCCACCGTTCAGCCCCTCATTCTGTCAGGAGAGCGTCAGCACGCTTATTTTCCCCATATAAAGGAGAGTATCCAATTCACACCCTGCACTCTGGGACTATTATGGACAATATTTATTCAGAAGGAATGTTGTGTGAGTCTGGAAAAGCTGTAGTTAAGAAGAGAAGGAGAGGTCACTTTGACCAAACAAGAAACAAAACCTATACATGGGCAAAGAGCGAGGAACTCAAGTTTTCCCTTCTCCTTGCATCGAAACACTTGAGAAGCTAAAACACAACACGGCAATGACAGATTTAACCACTGTTTCCCTCCCTTCTTCCCTCCTCTCCAGAGTTCTTCATAATCTGAACATCTCCATTCACTTAGCAGATACCAGCTTGTTTGGAGGAGAGGAGTTGCTTAGAATTAATGAGGTAGTGCCCCAAACAACAGCGATTAATACATTGTTTTCTTTGATAGAGGCTGCCTGCTTTTTTCTCTGCCACTCCTTTAAAGATGAGGTACTTTCTGATGGTCTTAGAGCACCATGAAAAGAATAATTAGTTAGAACACCTCCTCCCCTTTATTTTTTTTTGAAATATTTTGTGGTTCACTGTCTGCATTTGAAAAGAGAGCCATGCCAGAGAAGCTGCGTTCCATCTCACCTAACTCGGAACTCCATAAGCCTCGGGTACTTAAGGGTTAACGGGAAAGAGCAAGGCTACAGGCTTCACTGAAGTTACAACTCTGAAATGTGAACTTGAAAGAAGCAGTGCACAAATAGTGGGTTTGCTTCAGCCACTTGCAACACTCAAGGCCACCTGCTTCCAGAAAGGAGAGCAGTTCCACCAAGACACAACGAAATCTCTGCGATCTTTCATTCAAACCAAGCACAAAGCAAAAGTCAATATCCACCTTCCCAGAGATGCACCTCCAAGTCCCGGGGGTGTTCTCACTTACCCTGGTCAGGCACAGCATCCGCTCTTCAATCCTTTTAGAGCCAGTTCACCTGATTGCTAGCACGCTCATGGGAAGAACAGATTTTTAGCCGAATCGCAATTACCCCTGAGACTATAACCAACTCTGAAACCCCAGGGAGAGACAGGAGTTTAAAAACCCGGCTTCCAGATTCTGGCATCCAGTGTGTCTATCTTTAACTTGAAAACGATTTGGTTTCACATTCCACTGAAGTCCCACTGGCAGATGCCTTTGGTAAACTCACCAATGGCAGGCTTTCAAAGGTCTCCCTCAGCCCCTCCCTCCCACGAAGCTTCCGCCCATTTCTTCTAAAGCTGATTTACGCAGCTGTCCTTTACCTGTGTCCTCGTGGGTAAAAGGAACTGCTTTCATTGAAGGCGATTTCACAAACCTTTGCAAACTGAAGATCAGCTGAGGACTCGCTGGCTTCCCCTGCCATCACCCCCGCCCTCCTCACGGACAGAAACAAACTGACTTCCAAACTTGGCTGCCTGAAAAAGAATGTCCTCTGATTGGCATTCCTGGAGGCAGAGAGCCAGGCAGCCAGAGCTTGGCAAATGGCTTCCTAGGGATACAGAAGACAAACAAGGAACTTGCCTGGATTCTTATTTCAGTTTGAGGAAAATCCAACCACTATGTTGAGACATTAAAAATATTTCTGGTTGAGGCTCAACATTTATGGTTCTTTTCTATCTGTTTATCATTTTACTCAGAATGACGAGGGCTACAGTAAAACAGGAAGATAGCAGAACTATGATCAAACATTAAATAAACCTTGTTTGGGACTCACTAGAGAAAGAAAAGAGACACAAATGCCACTTCACAGTGTCCCGAGGACTCCTGGTCAATGGGTGGATTTCCTGAGAAATAAAATAAATGCTTACAGAAATCGTGGGGGACTGACTTTTGTTCTCTACTCTGAGCAACAGGAGGAAAACATGAAAGAAACACTTCTTTTTCCCAGGAAGTTTCCTTTTTTCAGGGCTGTCTTAGAAAAATTTAGCACAGGCTGGGAAAGAAACTGGTGTGTGTGTGTGTGTGTGTGTGTGTGTGTGTGTGTGTGTGTATAAGGGAGAGAGAGAGTTGTGTGCGTTTATGACTGCATTTTGGGTGTGCGTTTGTGAGTGTGTGTGTATGCGTTTGCGAGTGTGTGTGTGTGTGAAGGTAAACTAAGTGTCCGATTTTGCACTTTAGTGCTATGATAAACCAATGAAGAATGAAAATGAAATGTACGCCCTGGTAATGCTGAAGCATGCATGGGCAGCCCATACATGGTGGTTCTGCTGAACTTGTCCATATTGGGTTTCATGGTCTAAGTTGATGAGGATGGCTGACTAACAGGGCACCAGATATCATTACAGTTGGTTGTCAACCACCATGTGGTTGCTGGGAATTGAACTCAAAACCTTTGGAAGAGCAGGCAGTGCTCTAGACAGCTGAGCCATCTCTCAATGACCCAAACCAATCTGGTAAGGAAAGGGTTGATTTGGCTTACATGGCCTGATCAGAGTCTGTTTTTGAAGAAAGTCAAGGCAGGAACGCAAGTAGAATCCTGGACGCAGAGGCCATGGAGGAGTGCTGCTTACTGGTTTGCTCCCCATGACTTGCTCTGCCTGCTTTCGTATTCAGAGCCAACTGTGCTGAGGTGGCTCTGTCCACATCAAATCTTTTTGTTTTTTGAGGCAGGGTTTCTCCGTGTAGCCTTGTCTGTCCTGGAACTCACTCTGTAGACCAGGCTGGCCTCGAACTGATAGAGATCCATCTGCCTCTGCCTCTCTAGTGCTTAGATTAAGGGTGTGCACTACCACCACCCAGCCACATCAATTCTTAATAAAATGCCCCACAGATTTGCCTACAAGCCAAGCTGATGGTGAAAACCTCCCAATTGACATTTCTTCTTTCATGATGACAAGCAATTTGTTAAGTTGATAAAAACAAACAAACAAACAAAACAACTAATCAGCTTACTGGGTGAACAGAAAAGCTATGGAGAAGAAACACTCATCAAACAGAGTCTGACAAGGGTGGGGAATGAGCAAGTGTCCTTCACAACACAATAACCTGTGCTTAGCATTCATTTATGGGTCACTAGAATCCAACTGTCTATCACTGAAAACATTCTTCTCTATGTTCAGAGTAGTGTATGTACTGCATGTAACATGACGGGCCATCCAGCCTCTTCAAAAGTCTGGTGAAAGCGTGACAGCTTCAGTGGTTGGATATGCCACAGGATGAAACATTGCCAACTCTCGGCAACTGTCAGCTGGCTGGGTTCATGGCGGTGGTGTGGCTGCAGCTGCTCCCTGGGACCCACAGAGACATCTCAAAACATATTCACTGGCAAACGCTTGATCCCAGAGGACAACTTTCTAAAGTCATTGGCTTTAAATCTTGTTATTTTGTTTTCTTCTCTCACATTTAGAGCAAGATTACTTTTAGAAATCAAGAGGGAAGACCTGCTTGACTGCTTACTACAGCATAAAATTATTTCACTCATATTTTGATGACCCTACGTTGGTGGCCTGCCAAGGGCTTGCTCTTTCAGCTAACTCCATTCCTAGATGTCTGGACAGCAATCTTTACAGGAGGAAAAGGAGAAGGAAACATACGTTACTCTTTAGCCTCAAAGTTAACTAGGGAAAATACAGGCAAAATGGGAGCATCTCCAATTTTCCATCTAGTTTCCATTGTTGAAAAATATACACCCTCACACAGCAGGTTGCGGTTTGCGGAACCATCCCTTGCATGTCTATGGTGTACTAACATTTGTAAAATTCATAAACTAGTTCACAAATAGAAGGATATAACTTCCTGACACAGAGAGCAGCCATCACTGCCCCAGACTTTCTTCTTTCACACAGTACACCAGGAGTTAAGGAGAGTGCGTGGGGTTTGTACAGCCTTGGCTCACGGCCAGTGCAATGCTTGGCCCACTGTATCTTCAGCTGCACACTACTGCAAAACTGATGCTGAGGAAATGCCTGTTTAAACTGGAACACTGCCTGTGGGGCTTGTATGGTAGCCTGTGAGAAAATGGAGATAAGTTGGTTCTCCTTTTTGACAAAATTATTTGTATTATTCCTTAATTTTTTTTAAAAAAGATACCTTTTATTTATTTTAATTTTATGTGTATTAGTGTTTTTCTACATGTATGTGGGTATAGTATTGCATGTCTGGTGTCTTCAGAGACCAGAGTTTATTGGGTCCCCTGGATCTGGAGTTACAGATGGTTCTAATCTGTCATACGATTGCTGGCAACTGAATCTGGGTCTTCTGTAGGAGCAGTGATTGCTCCTGATCTCTGAGCAACTCTTCAGCTTGTACATTTTTAAAAAATAATTCTAGGATGAGCATCCCTCTTCTTGATCAATGAACTGAGATTGTATGAAGTGCATATTGCTTTATGCATTGTGTAACACCTTGCATACCTCCCCAATGATTCTATAAGTGTGTGCATGTGAATTACTTCAAATACTAGCTAGACATGTTTGTTGAGGTTACTCGTGCTGGTCTTGTGGATGTGAGACTAACTGAGAGAAAAAGGGGGTGTTGTTTCTAATTGAATTGCTGCTAGCTTTTATTTGGAGCTTAACATTCTGTAGTCAGTTGAATTATGACAAAACGAGTGAGCTAAAGTTTCTAACATTATCCAGACTTACAGTTTGTTCTCCACACATCCTAGAAGTCCCAGACACAATCATCAGAGTCTTAATTCAGCCCCAAGGTTAAGTGAACACGATGAAATGATTTTTTTTTTCTTCCACAAACCTCCACAAGGCAATTGGTAAGATTTATAATGGCTGGAACTGAGTCTTTATCATGAGCAAATGTCATTCTGCTCTTTTGTAAACACTAGCAGGAGACTGGGAATTGATCAGAAAAATAGCTTCCAGGGCTCACTTCCAAAGAACACTGGGCACATAACTGACAAATCAGATACTCTGGACTAATCACGAACAAGCAGTTAATCTTTGCTCCATTCCCAAGAATAGAATGAACCGGTAGTTCTGAGAGGGAAGTACCACTCATGGTTCCCTTATAGTGAGGATGGTGGTTCAAGCTCAGGTCTGCATGATCTGTGATGTATCTCTGTGAATCTAAACCTGGGTCACTCAAAATCAAATGGACATGGCCAAGTGTTTTCTTCCTTGCTGTCTTAAGTGATACACGGAGGTGGTATTTAGAGGCAATAACTTTGCAGTTGATTTCTTTTTGAGACCGGTTCTTTGGATGTAGCCTGGCTGGCCTGGGACCTGCTCTGTTGACCAGATCGGCATTAAATTCGTAGAGATATGCCTGCTTCTGTCTCACAAGTGCCACCACACCTGGCTGCAGTTGTTTTAAAGTAATTTTGTATTTTATTTATTGCACTACATAAATTCACTTTTATCATTAAGAACCAGATATTTTGATCTTAGAAAAAAATGAAACTGTAACTTGCTACAAAATGTTACATTTTATTATGCAATTTATAAACGTTTTGGCATTTTAAAGGCACATAGTATTAGCACAAGAATAAAGTTTTTCTCCTCAAAGAAAAGAAAATAATTATGAATACCAGTTATTAGAAAAGTAATGAAGGTAGACACTACCCAAGACAATATAAAAGCCACATGTAACTAATATTAGAAAACAGGAACCCTAGTCAGAAGAGGCTCAGAGAATCGACGTACCATGCATATTATTATTGAACACAAGTCAACTGGCATTATTCTTTGAAATGTGGGTTATATGTTGCAAAGAAGTGGAATTATGAATATACAAAGATGCCTACAAGCCCATCGTGTAGAGCCATCGCCTCTGGCTCACAATAAGTAAAGATGCGGAAAACAGCTGCAGTGTCAATCCACAGAGGAATGAACGGAGACATGCTAGCATGCATACTTGCATGTAGTATTCTACAACCAACGAGGAAAGCAGACATAAGTGGCAACAAGAATCTAGAGGCCTTTATGCTAAGAAAATAAGTAGAAACAAGTAAAAAAGCACTACAAAAATCTTACTTAAACAAGAAATATAGGAACACAAGGAATAAAACAAGCCATTGAAATCAAAATGGTGGTCACAGGGGTAGAATGAGCGTAGGGTAGGCATATGGAAAAGATCAAAAGGCATGCGTTATGTAGAATGAATAAGTTAAAGATCTGGCATAGAACATAAGCTCTGTAGTTAATAATATTGTAGTTAAAAAGCTGTTAAGTTATCAAGAGAGAATATCAACCACACAAGATGACAATGTCTTCATTTTCTTGATTGTGGTATGTCTCTACATATCCATATATCAAGAATATCATGTTACACATTTAAAGAGGTACAACAAAAATGAAAGCGGCAGTGTACTGTATAATCGTTAGACATCATCAGTCAAGATTGGGAAAAGGCGGCTCATTTTCAGGTGGCTGTCATGTGAAAAGAACTCCAGTCACGGGAAGGCGACAGGTACAAATATACACATGTGTTTTCTAGGGGCTAAAGAGAAGACTCGGTGCTTAAGAACAAGTATTGTTCTTACAGACTACCTGAGTTCCATTCCTAGCGCTCACAACCATCTCCAGAGGATTCTGTAGACTCTTCTGGCTCTCTGTGTGTGTTGCACTCACATGTACATACATAAAGAGAGACATACAAACCCACATGTGAATAAATAAAAATAAAAACATTACAATATGCTTCGCTTAACTGCATTATGACTCTATTTGACCACTGTGAATAGAGCTGTAATTTTCCTTTGAAGGACCAACTTCAACTCTAGCTGGAGTATGGGCATCATATTCACTTCTAGATGTAACTGGAAGATCTGACCTCACCCTGTTCACAGAGAGACACTTTCTACATGTCATATATTCGAACTCTGCCAGCACGTACCACCTCTGATGCCTCTTACACCCTGAGAGTAAAAATTTGTTCTAGTGCACAGTTAAAACATGTGATGTCATCATTCTAAACCCGCATAAATTTTCATAGTCAAATACCCAGTCCACATTTATACACAAACTGAGTAACTGGTTCTAATCGAAGTGTTTAAAGACATATCCCTGGTAGAAACAGGACAATTATGTTTCCTGTGATTAAATAAAATGACAGTTGGTAGGCAGACCGGAAGAGCTGACATCACACCCAGCTGCTCATTTGGAAGCAGGTTTTACCTGATGAGCACGTGCCATGAGCATGTTTCAGACTTGTGGCTTGCTTAGCTCTGGAGCCTTCTGTTCAAAGGGCTCATTTAACAGTGACAAGACCCAACTTTTTCAGCAGATGCTCAAGGGTGAGACCTGCTTGTGGAGAACTCGGATGCCTGAAATTATGTAATCATTATCAGATTACTTTACAGAATGCACAGCTCTGAAATATAGTGGGATAACCATGGTTGACAACAATTAATTGGACATTTCAAAAACCTAGGAGCTAGGGTTGTGGAAGTTTCTGGTGAGGAGAAACGACAAATGAGGTAATGGCGTGAGACCTAAATTAAATGTTTTATAGTGTGCATGTATGTGATTAAGATGACACTCTGCTCACAGTACTACAAAGTAACCGGGCTTCGAGATGTTTAAACAGCCATTTCAGGGCAGCTTTTGCAGATTTTATCTGTTCTACTGGCTTTTCATTTTCTTCCCCTTCTGCTTCCTTCTCCATCTCTTCCCCTCAATGAGATAAAACTCATGACACCATGCCTTGGTAGATCACTCATATTTTCCCCCCACTTAGAGTGTTGGAAATGCAAGGAATTCTTGCTCATTATTCCAGTTCTGGGAAATTTTACTTCTAAAGCAAATTATAATTCACATCCTCTGTTCTTTTGGTCTGAAACTAAGCAACTTCGAGTTGTCTCCATTTTCTAGTAACTTCCCTTTTATTAATTTTCTTTTTCTTATCTCTATTCTGATGAATATGCTATTTCTATGAATATATTTTTAATTTCTAAGAATTTTAGGTTTTTTTGTGTGCTTGTGGCAATATGTTTAGTTCACTCTTTTTTTTTTTATTAGTTCATTTACCTACTCTAGTCTCTTTACATTTGGATGCTTCTTCAAACCCAGTGTTCCTTGGCTTCTGCTTAAGTCACATACAGGGTGATATCGTAGAATGAACAGACGATGCTGAGATATTGCACTAAGGTGCCACTGAGAGCTAATGATCTCTACACCTCTAGATAGTCCACACAAGTGCCCCCACATACTTGTCTCAGGATGCTCTGGACATATACCTGAGTACTGGACTATGGGGACTGGAACTGAGTAAGATATCCTGAAGAGGAAGAGGATCTGGTACCTATTCATAGCTCAGATTCCCACCTGGCTGCCAGAGTCCAAGATCTCATCTAACATCTACCTGCTGCTGTTCTTTCTAGCATGACTGACTCCATGACTCACTCTTTGAGTTAATCTAGACATTTCCCTACTCTGTGTTTTCTACAGGGATTTGGGGCAAGTTGTCAGCCTATGTGGACTTCAGGAAAGTATTGGAGCATGCACCTGTTATTTCCAAGTTTCTATCTCTCTTGTTTGGAGCCCCAAAGCCTCCCTTAGCTTCAACTATCATTTTGCCTCTAGTCATTGTGTCTTTCTAGGATTCTCTAAGAAGTCTTGGCTTGCTTCTTGGTGGCATTTCCTCTGCAGGCATCCATGTGTCCAAATTGATAGCTAAACTAAGTATTGTTCATCCATTTCTTTCTCATTAAAAGATGCCAGTAATACTGGGCTTTGCATTTCCCCCTTTTTATTTATCTCAGTGAACTCTTAGAAAGTCAAAGTGAATGCTGTTTAGGGAGGCACAGGTAGGAACTGAATGTGTACCACCTCCATTTCAGGGGCAACTCTCTGTCACTGTTCTTTAGTATGGTCCCAGTAAAGGGGTTATAATGAGCTGATCTTCAAGTGTTGCTCTAGAATGATTCCACCAAATATAGCAAACAGGTATGTGTGTGTGTGTGTGTGTATAGTATTTCATATTTCTCCATAAGCAGGCACATTCAATGCTAGCATCAAAGCTAAACACCACAAGGCATATAATTACCTGTATCAGACATGTTGATGCATGACACTCAATTAAAGAAATTATTTCATTCTGAAGTGACTTGTAGTCCCATGTTAACAGTTTTATTGTGTCTCCATGACATTAAAATCCACAAGTGCATGCAATTATGAATAATTCTTCCATTTGTAAAATCAATGTATCTTAAAAAGTAAAAATGCATTTTTTTGTCCCTGAAGTTCTGCCCAAATTATTGAATTAGATCACAATAACCTCAGGATAAGGAAAATTATCTTAAAATGGTCTTGGCAGTTCCCTTAGTACTTTATTTTTACTGAAAGGCAGTAAAAAATTCCCACAGTAACATCATTTTCCTTGTCCATTGGCATGACCATTAGCATATGGACTACATTGTGTGTCTGGGATTTGAAGCAAGTTTTGTCTTGAATGGTTTTGACACATATGCTGTGTTTCTTGTGTTAATCTGGTGACACCAGATTTCCAGAAGATAGATTGTGTCCTATTTGGTCAACATTACCCCATCAATGTTAAAGCTTTGGAAAGGGGGATTATGCATCTTATTATTTCTATAGCTATAAAAACTATAACAAAGGATCAGGACGAATATTTGGCATCCTTTTCTTTCTTTCTATATTTCATGTCTACAAAGCTTATCTACCCATCTCTAAAATACTGTATTTCCTTCAGTACTTCCCTTAAATCTAGGTAGAACAGAGTAGGAGGCTGGTAACAGGGAGCTTTGCTCTTGTCTCATTTGTTATATAGCATGCTACCACACTGCTGTACCTTGTCCTTCCTCACAACGTGAGATTATATAGCGTGTTACTGTATAGCTGTGCCCTGATCCTTCTTCACAAAGTGAGATTATATAGCGTGTCACTTCATTGCTGTGCCCTCATCCTTCCAACAAAGCTGACACAGAAGAGCCAGGGGTTCCTTCCACTCTCTATTCTGAGGACGTGGGACTGAGGATATTACTGATTCAGGTACTAAATGGTTTTAGGTTTCCTCCAAGGTTGATCTGGCCATAGTATGCACAGTTGGAGCCTTTGGGATGGCGGCTCCCTGTTATTTGAATGCTGAGGGCATGAATCATCCTAGGGGCTGTGGGCAGAGCAACTGGGAGAGAGAATAGAGGTGGTGTCTGGATGGCTTCTTTGAGCTGCCACATTAAGAGCATTTCAACTTGAACTTGTTCTTTAAAAATCATTATCAGGGCATATTTATCAGAGTGGGATACATAATGTGACTTAATGGACTGCGAGTCTGACTTACAACTTTTAAATATTTAGACATTTTGTGTATGCATGTTTCTGGTTTTTACTTCTGCTCCAGACCCTGGGAATGTTAGAGGAAGGTCCGGCTACCACAGCTTCCACGTGGGCCTTGCAGATATATCTGCTACAATAAACAAGTCTCACAATCATATTTTATCACAGAAAGAAGGAAAAGTTAATAATACGAGATCCTCCCACCCATTCCAAGCTGAGTGCACATTTACTTGAACTCTCACTATTGCAGTTAGTGTTAAGGGTCAAAGTCTGTGACTGGAAACATGAGACCAATATAGTCACAAGGGTTTGCATAGATCTACATGCTAAATTGACAGGGATAGCTTAATTAATTAATTATCAAGTAATAAATGAATGCTCTTATGGCTTGGATATAAAACGTTCTCATAAGGTCCTGTGTTTCATTTGGTCCCTAGATAGTCATTTGGTGGGAGAGGCTGTGAAAATGTCAGAAGTAGGGGCCTAGCTAGAGAATGTGGATTTCTGGAGATCTGGACTTCTATTTTATAGACTGATCACAATTCCTGTCTCATGCTGCTTCTTGGTCTGCTTTGATGTGAGCAAGGAGTCTCATGGTCCTGCCACCACAGTCAAGAGTCAACGCTGTTCTTACGCCTCAAACTGTGAGCCCAAACACACCCTTTCTCCCTGAATTTGCTCATTCGGTGTTGGACATGGTGATGAGTGAAGTAATCAACAACATTGAATTGGAAATTCAATTTTATAAAAATTAATATTGTACAAGAATTTATAATAATTAATTTGTCCTTTATAAGCATGCATGGGGGAAGCTTTAAATCAGAGAAAGAAAAATGCAGAACAAGAGGGAGAAAGGAGAGGGATTTGGGGATCAAAGCAGAAGGAGTGGGATACAGTGGGAGAAGGGAACGGAAACCCTGACCTGGCACGGTCGTGTTGTGTGTCGAGACTTGGCCATTTGCATGGTACTGCTGGAAGTGTGAACCCGAGGTGGAGTTAAATTGGGAGCCTCCCAGATTTCGGGGGATTCATCTTTGGAAAGAATTAAGGTAGAGACCCTGTGTTCTCTCTGTAGATATAGCAAATATTAGGGAATATGTTTGATCCTGGAGCACTTCTCTGACTTTGTGTATGGGGATATGATCTCTCTTTCCCCATACACAGTCTTACCACTGTGAACCATCCACTCTGCGGTTCCCAGTGGAGTCCAGTTTATGCCTTTGGACCTGTAGAACTTGGAGCCAAGCCATCCTATTTTATTTTTAAAGTCATCCTGGTCTGATTTTTGTAATAGTAGTAGGAAGTTAACACAAACAACAAAAATCAACTTCCTCTAAACCCTGACTATTGTTTTCATTATAAAAACGTACTGCTTAGAACCAAAGCCCAGTGGAAATCTAAATATCCATTCAATTTGTCATTGTCAGAGCACCTTAATAAATCATATCACACAGATGTGCACACACGTGCACATGCACTGGGCTTTGAAGTTATAATACATTAATTATTGACATTGTAAAATGTTAGGCTGACAATAAACGATGAAACCCCAGGTTTCATTTTCTTTAGCCTTGTTTTTACAAAATCACCCTTATGTAATGTGCTCAACACAGCTTCAGCCCCACACTGACGGTGTCTCATTTTCTAGCCTATTGTATACATTGTATTCCTATTTTTATAGAGACAATAGTTACCTTTCTATGAAATTTCAAAGCTTATTCTCTGCAGAGAGCTACGTTCACGTGCAGGGAGTTGTCTAATTGCAACACGGAGGAAAATAACACTTAATTATATCTTTAAAAACTAAACGCAAAACAGAGAGAACCTGACGGTGACATGATCAGCAGGGCAAGGATAAAGGTTTCATAGAGGAGCCTTTATCTGTCTTGGGTAAAAGGCTTTTAAAATTCTAATTAGTCACATATATGTAGTTTGTGAATAGAAATGCTAAAAGAAAAGACAACTATATTAAATTCATTTTCCAGTTTAACGTGATGTCAAAATAGCAGTTAGGCAGACTAAAGAAAAAGAATGCAATACTGTATGATTAGATGCCAACATAAAAACTGTGTTTATCTATTGGTGTGTTGGTACTAATCTTAGGTTATAGGGTCTAATATATCTCACTTACAAATGTGACACAGAAATGCATATTCAGAATGTGTATGCTCTACAACATAAATGTGTGTAAACTTACATACTTGAAAGTCCTGCTTTTCAAAGTGTGCCATCAAGTATTTCAAAAATAATAGCATAAAGTCCCCTTAATGATCCTATCCAAACCATTAAGATTTAAATTAAATTATGGCATAGAAATTATTGATCTTAAATAAGATATTTAATTTTATCTGATTTTTAAAGCTTAACTTGTCAAGGTGAAGAATGCAAAACATTTTAGATTGTAAAATGAAGGCACTTGCTGGGAACTCACCTCATAAAGCTAAGAAAATTATTCAAAACTTGCTAATGACAGTGATTAATTAAAATCATGCCTAAACATATCTCTTCTCAATTGAATAAAACATTCGATGTGAATAAACCTATACATGGTCACCAATGTTACTAATTCAAGAGTGTTCAGGAGTAATTCCAAATGACAAAACATAAACATGACATAGAAGTGTTCAGCCATTCTTTAAATGGAGTTGAAAAACCACATTTGTGGCTTATCAGCTCCATACCCATGGCCCTTGGAAGAGAGTTTTTCAGAGAATTTTGGAAGATCAAATAATAGCCATTAGATTATTTTATATATTCAGAAAACCAGTTTACAGTACTGTAAAGATAATAACCAATAGTGGTTTCAAAGTACAATGTGATTTTATACCTTAATTGCATGTGAACATGAAGCATCCTTGTATGGTTAACAAATCTCACACAAGAGGGTATCACATCTATGATATATATATATATATATATATATATATATATATATATATATATTTCAAAATATATTTATCTATTTTTAATCGTGTATATGAATGTTTGCTTGAATGTGCACATGTGTACCTCATGTGTGCAGTACCCACAATGGCAAGAAGATGTGTCAGTTTCCTTCAAACTGAAGTTAGAGATGGTTGTGAGCTACTCCAGATCCTGTGTAAGAGCAGCCAGTGTTTTAAGTCCCGGAGTCATCTATGTCTCATGTTGTATATTCTTGAACATTGCATTGTAGTGGATTCAATGAGAGGTTGGAAAGCATTATTTTATGTCAAAGGTTTGAGAGGGAATCAGAGTTGGGAAACTATGTTTTTATGCTGGGAAGGCGACAAGATATCTCTTGATGAGCAGAGATGTTAAGAATTTAAGACTCCATCATACACAGGAACTTTAAAGGTCTTGGAACATGTGAGTATGTCTTTGTGGCTCAGAGGTTGGAGGTCCTTGCATAGAACTGTTTAAGTACTGTATCTTATGAAGGGGAGACTGTACAAAGCTCCTTGACACAAATGGGGGGGGGGTATCTACCCAGTGTGGGTTTAAAGTATTTCCAATTAGAAATGCAGGTACTGTCGTCTCCTAAGCATGCAATAGAGTCGCCATGGCCTTCCATCGTGGGCCCGTGCCTGTCTGGGAGCTGTGGCTCATGGCTTCTGTGTCTTCAAGGAGGTATCATTATGTATCATATATTCATAGTTCAGGAAAAGACCACAAATCAAAAAAGAGTTTTTTTCCTGAGTGTCTGGTGCCTCGGGGAAGTCACAACCTGAGCGATTTACACTGATACCAGCTCTTGTTTGTTTTCACGCTCTAGTAGGGGACATTTTTGAAAAGTCTGTTAGATCTTTTGTTATGTTCATGCGCAATTGAATTTCTAACTTCTGAAATTACTTTCATCAAAGATCAAACATCTAAAATCCATCCTTTATGCTACTTAACCTGTTTAACCTGAAGCTTCATTTGCTTTTTATCTGATTTCTTTTTATTAGTAGTAATTAAATTTATTCATTTATTTTACACCTTGACTGCAGTTTCTCCTTCCATTCCCTCTGCCCACATCCCCCTGACACCCCATCCATTTCTCCTCTTCTGTTCAGAAAGGGGCAGTCCTCCCATGGGTGTTAACAAAGCATGGCATATCAAGTTGAGGTAAGACTAAGCTTGTTTCCTAGTATTAAGGCTGGGCAAGGCAACCCAGTATGAGGAATAAGTTCATGAAAGCCAGTCAAAGCATTAGAGACAGGCCCTGCTCTCACCACTGGGAGTTCCACAAAAAGAGCAAGCTACACAACTGTCACACTTATGAAGAGGGCCTACGTTGGTCCCATGTGGGGCCCCTAGCTATTGGTCCAGAGTTTGTGAGCTCCTGTGAGTCCAGGTTAGTTGTTTCTGTGGAGTCCCTTACAATGACCTTGATCCCCCTAGATTGTACAATCCTCCTCCCCCCTCTTCATCAGGACTCCCCAAGCTTGGCCCAGTGCTTGGCTGGGGATCTCTGCATCTGTTTTCATCATTTGCTGGATGAAGACTCTTTGATGATGATTGGAGTAATTACCAATCTGATTAAAGGAGGTGACCAGTTCAAGCTATCTACCCACTATTGCTTGGAGTCTTAGCTGAAGTCATTCTTGTAGATTTGTGGGAGTTTCCCTTGTAACAGGTTTCTACCTGATCCCAAAATGCGTTCCCCATCAAGACATCTCTTTATTTTATTGTCATGTTTATGCATTCACAATTTAATTTGAAATTGCTTTGGTCAAAGATCAGACATCTAAACTCCATCTCTTATACTACTTAACTCATTTTTCGTTTGTTTGTTTTTTTGAGACAGGGTTTCTCTTTGTAACAGCTCTGGCTATCCTGAAACTCACTTTGTAGCCCATGCTGGCCTTGAGATCCATAGAGATCCTTCTGCCTATGCCAACCAAGTGCTGGGATTAAAGATGTGCATCACCGCCACCAGGCTCTACTTAATCTGTTTAACCTGAAGCTCCATTGATGATGGGAGACTGCTTGTTCATTCTTGCCTGTCCAGACTCAAAATAATCCCACACAAACTGTATTAATTAAATCATTGCTTGGTCTATTAGCTGTAGCTTCTTATTGGCTAGCTCTTACACCTTAAATTAATCCATTTCTATTCATTTCTGTATTGCCATGTGGCTCACATGAAAGGTGGCTTGCTGGCAAGATTCCTGTGCATCCCTCTCCTCCTGCAGCTTCATGGTATCTCTCTGACTCCACCTACTCTTTCTGGATGTCTTTGATCTAATTTCTTTCCTTTCCTTTATTTTTTTTTTAAATATTATAAGGCTCTGTGGCATTGGATTGATCTGGTTTCTTAAATAATATTTCTCTTAGTTCCTATGCCATTCTTCTCTGGTAGTTTCCCTTCTATTTTTTGTTTGTTTGTTTGCTTTTTCCTGAAATTGTCACTCAAGGTTTTCCTTAGACAGTCCAGCAGAAATCAGTGATTTCTAGAGCTAGCCTTTGTTTCTGGTTCGTATACATCTTTTACTTACCCATTCTTGCATCCAGGTCTTCTCCTGATGTCTAGACTACCATGTGCACCTGCCTACAGAACACTTTCACAACTTATTCTGTTACTCATCCTACTGCCATTGTTTGCTCTGCTTGGCCTTGTGCAGCGATCCATAGCAGTAAGCACTAGTCTACTTTCCCTCGTCAAATGTGCTTCGGAACAAACACGACACCTTCCCTTCAGAACTCAAGGGATTGAATCTTGCTCACCAGTAAAGTCTTCATCTAGAACCCCTGAATCTTTTTTTCTATTTGAAAAAAAAAGATCATTTCAATCAAAATAATATTTAATTTAAGAACTCACATGAGCAAATCCTGGATTAAAATGGGCACTGAATCCAATGGTGCTTTCTCTTTTAAGAAGCAGAAAAGGAAAAGATAGTGAGACAGAGGGGCTTCATGGAGAAGGAGAGAGAGAGTGGAGGGGACAGAGGGACTTCATGGAGAAGGAGAGAGAGACTAGAGGGGGAAGAGGGGCTTCATGGAGAAGGAGAGACAAGAGGGGACGGGGACTTCATGGAGATGGAAAAAGAAACTGGAGGGGATGGGGGGCTTCATGGAGATGGAGTGACAGACTGGAGGGGACAGAGGGGCTTCATGGGGAAGGAGAGAGAGACTGGAGGGGACAGAGGAGTTTCATGGAGCGATAGACTGGAGGTACTGTGCCACTGACCAAGAAATGCCCAGGAGCATCAGAATTGAGAAGAGGCAGGAAAACATCCCTCCTTGCAGCCTTCAGGACACATGACCTTCCTGGGGACTAGGTCTTCAACTTGCAGCTTCTGGGCTAAGAATGAATACGATTCTGTTGTTTCAAACCATTGAGTTGGTGGTGATTTATAGTGTATACCCAGGAACCCACACAGTGCCTGTTCTTAGTTTACCTACCTGCAAGGGTCTGTTTTTTTTTTTTTTTTTTTTTTTTTTGCTGTTTTGATTTTTTCAAGATAGGGTTTCTCTGTAGCTTTGGAGCCTGTCCTGGAACTAGCTCTTGTTGATCAGGCTGACCTCAAACTCACAGAGATCCACCTGCCTCTGCCTCCCATGTGCTGGGATTAAAGGCGTGTGCCACCACCGCCTGTCTGGGTCTGTCTTTTGTACTTGCTTGCTTTTGAAAGAATATTTTTCCTTCAGACGTCTATTTTTTAAATACAGGTCTGAGACTTTCCCTTTCTCCCTGGTACCTAATATTTGTCACGTTTGTTATAAAATAATTGGGTTTTTTGTTTATATATTTGTTTGTGCTAAGAGTTAAAGAGTTGGGGATCTCTGTGTGTTCGAGGCCAGCCTAGTCTACAAGAGTGAGTTCCAGGACAGGCTACAAAGCACAGAAAAATCCTGTCTCAAAAAACTAAAAAGAAAAACGAAAAAAAGAAAAAGAAAAAAAAGAGTTAGCACAAAAGCGCATATAGTAAACATCAATATTTGATCATTGAAATTATTTTAGAAAATTGTTTTAGTATTTGGACCAGACCAACAAGATGGTTCAGCTGGTAAACATTCTTGCCTTCAAGCCTGACTCCCTGAGTTCAATTCCCTAGGACTCAGATAGTGAAAAGAAGGACTAAACTCCCACTCACACACACAGATATAAATACATCTATGTGATAAAAAGCAAGTTGTCTTGTTAGACATCCAAGCTATTGCTAATTTAAAATTCCTACTTATATATTAAAACCACAGATATTTTGCTAAGTCACTCCGTGGGGAAAGGCAACAAAGGAACTCAAGAGCTGTTACTATAAAGAACAGAGATTGTGAATCCATTTCGTTAAGGCAGGCTCCCTAAATATAATGTTCATAATTGCATATGTTTTGTTTAGGACACAAAAAGCTCTGCCAGGAAAATCTCGTGTCTTTATCTTGGATCTCCAGCTGGCAGCTACCACACACTCACACACCCACATGCGTGCTCTCTCATTAACCCTGCTTGAGGAGGGTCAGTGCATCTCTGACTCTTCACAACAGCAACAGAAGGAGACCCAGACACACTTCATGGGATTAGTTATTTGCATATAAAATGGTCAAATGGTCTAATTAAAAGACTTGCTGTGTATTTGAACAAATGTGTATGAAGCAGCTTAAAAGGCATAATCCCCTTCAATCTGAAATTTTATTGAAAGACAGATGGATGGAGATAATAAGCATAATTTCTAACTAAAAATACACAATGCTTTATTTCTCTACAATAAAATGTGTTTTGTACTATTCTCCTAGAAGAGTTTTCCCCTTAACAATAATAAATAAGAATTTGACTTTGCCAGCTGAAGCTGAACTTCTTAAATATCTTTCAAATATGGAGATGCTGGTCAGTCAAAGGAGAGAAAATTTCATATCCAAGATGATTACATACTGGAGACCTAATTATGCTGTACTGAACAGTCATTATATACTCATACTTAAAATTTGCTCAAAGAATAGATTTGTAACTGTCTTCAAAAAACACACACACACATGCTCATACACAGAGTAAATATGTGAAATAATAGACATGTCAATTACCTTGTTTATGAAATAATTTTACTATATATATCAATTTATATACCTTGACATTATGCCATTTTATGAATAATAACTGAAAAACCTGGAAAAACAAAACAAGCAATAGCTGTAGGGTGGATGTGGCCAATGAACAAAGTGGAGCTCATGATAAGGGAGGAAAACTTCTTTTTAGTGTATATACAGAAGAAGGTCTTTCTGAGATGAAGAGAAAGCCAGGATACTTGTGGAATATTAGCTGAAGATATGTTACATTTGTTTAATGGTGCAACGATCTGTTGCATTTGTTTAACTCTGTGAAGCTGTGTTACTTTGCCTGTCTAAAATACCTGATTGGTCTAATGAAGAGTTGAACAGCCAATAACTAGGCAGGATAAAGGATAGGCAGGGCTGGAGGCAGAGAGAATAAATAGAAGGGGAAATTTGGGAAGAGAAAATTGGGGAGCAAGAAAGGAAGAGGCAAGTCACCCAGCCACACAGCCAGACATGAAATAATAAGGAAAGAAAAGATATACAGAAATAGAGAAAGGTAAAAGCCAGAGGCAAAAGGCAGAGGGGATAAGCTAAGAAAAGCTCACTAGAAATAAGCCAGGCTAAGGCTAGGCATTCATAAGAAAGGATGACCTCTGTGTTTTTATTTGGGAGCTGAGTGGCAGGCCCCCAAAGAGCAAAGAGTAAGAAATAGCTAACTACCGGTACTCACAAACTATAAAGTCCATGAAGATGTTCATTCCGGGGCTTCCATAGCAAAGAAGCAAAAACTCGTTGTTTAAAAATAATAGAAATGTTTTTCATCGAAGTTCAGGAAGTCTCAAATTGAGGTGTTATGGGAACAGTCCCGTTGGGGACTCTGGAAGAAAATTTGCCCATGCTTTTCTGGCGAGAGTTGTTAGTAGCAACAATCCTTGGTATTCCTTAGCTTGTGGCAACCTACGTCAAATTTATATTCCCATCTCACATGGTTCTGACCCCATGTGTCTCTGTGTTTTTTGATTAGCAAGTCATACACTGGGTTTATGGTCCTTTTCAACCCAAAATGATCTCACTGTAACTATGACATCTGCAAAGACCCCAATTCTGAATGAAGTTAATTCTTTGTGGACATGACTTAGGGGCCTGCTACTCAATTTAAGACAACTCTCTAGTTTTTCAAGTTCTCAAATCTCCTGTTGTAATTTGTCAAGAAAATTGAGCACACTTACACTCATTTCCCAACATGCAATGAGTCCAAAGGCAAGTTCCCTCAGCTTTGACTGTGCTTCGAGGACAGTACGAGTTTTCTGCAAATGTTCTGTCTTAAATAACTAACATTTTATTCTTATGGGAGTTGTTCTATAAATTAGTGATCCTCTTGCTTTAAGGGACTACTCAATTATTTGGAGCCTTATTAAAGTATGGATTTGCTGTGTTCCACCACAGAGACAGATATCCATACTTCTAACAAGTCTCAAGGGAAGATGATATGAACTTCCTGATGACATTTTAAGTGTCATCACTTGATTGTTCTGAACAATCCTTAGGCAACAGTGGCTGCTACCAGCAGGAAAGAAGGTCTCTTAATTCATTGCCAAATTCCTTGTTTCCACAACCATTTTCAAAGTCGAAGAAAATTCTAATAAAGAAAGAAATGGAGCTGTCATGTCTGGTTACAAAATATACCCAGCACTAGCTTCTGTTTGATTAAGATATTTTAAAAACACGATGCTCTGGAGCATGCCAGCTTTCTCATGGTTTTAATTCATATCTACACAACATAAGAAGCTCTTTTTCATTTTCACTGTGTACATTTATCTTTCTCAAAATATGGGGGTCTTTAAGAACATATCAGAGGAGTGTACAAGCATTATGAAACTGTGGACATGGTTTATTCTCTTAGCAACTTAAAGATGGTGTGATAGATTTTATTTATCTTAGGAAAATATTATTGAATAAAGGAATAACCTTCAAAGGGGAGCAGGAGGAAGAGTTGCTGTTTCCTAACTTGTTTTGTAGAAAATATAATAGAATATAAACATGGGCTCTGGTATACGGGGGCGGGGGGGGGAGAAAATGCTTTGTTTTAAAAAGATAACAGTTTCCATATCCACCCTTCCTCCATCCCAACTGTCCCATTACCCCAAGCTCTCCCCATCCCCCCTTCTCACTTTTTTCTCCCCATATCCCCTTACCCCTCCCCCCCCCAAGTTTCTGATTTTTGCCTGGCAATCTTGTCTCCTTCCAATATCCAGGAGGATAACTATATGTTTTTCTTTGGGTTCACCTTCTTATTTAGCTTCTCTAGGATCACGGATTATAGGCTCAATGTCCTTTATTTATGGCTAGAATCCACTTAGGAGGAAGGGTGGATATGGGAGCAGGGAAGTATATATATTAATTAAGGGAGCCATTTGAGGGTTGGCAAAAAAATTGACTCTAGAGAGGTTTCCAGGGGTCCAGGGAGATGTCCCTAGCTAGGTCCTTGGGCAGCTGAGTAGAGAGAGCCTGAAATGGCCCGATCCTATAGCCATACTAATGAATATCTTGCACATCACCATAGAACCTTCATCTGGCAATGGATGGAGATAGAGACAGAGACCCACATTGGAGCACTGGACTGAGCTCCCAAGGTCCAAATGAGGAGCAGAAGGAGGGAGAACAGGAGCAAGGAAGTCAGGACCGCGAGGGGTGCACCTACCCACTGAGATGGTGGGGTTGATCTAATGAGAGCTCACCAAGGCCAGCTGGACTGGGACTGAAAAAGCATGGGATAAAACCGGACTCTCTGAACATGGCGGACAATGAGGGCTGCTGAGAAGCCAAGGACAATGGCACTGGTTTTGATCCTACTGCATGTACTGGCTTTGTGGGAGCCTAGCCTGTTTGGATGTTCACCTTCCTAGACCTGGATGGAGGGGGGAGGGTCTTGGACTTCCCACAGGGCAGCGAACCCTGACTGCTCTTTGAACTGGAGAGGGAGGGGGAGGGGAGTGGGGGAGGGAAGTGGGGGGAGGAGGCGGAAATTTTTAGTAAAAAAAAGGTACATGAAAATCATACAAAAAAAATTAAGATAGCTACACCAGCTTTTTCTTTGGTCCATTTTCTTAGGGAAATGGGAGGAGGGGAGGAGGTGGAAATTTTTAAGTAAAAATAAAAAAGAAATTTAAATAAAAAATCATAAAAAGATAACAGTTTTAAATACAAATGAGGATCATTGAAGAATGAAAATTTAAAAAAGGCCATCATTTAACTATTTAAATTTTAAATTTGTTGTATTTGAATAGTAGCAACACAGTATTTTCTTTTTTAGTTCTTTTTTTGTTTTGTTTTCTCGTTTTTTTTCTTTTCTTTTTAAAACAATCCCTGTTCCGTACCCCTTCTGTTCTCCTGCTCCCCCTATCTTCTGCCCACATCATCCACATCCACTCCTCAGAGAGGGTGAGGCCTCCCATGGGGAGTCAACAAAGTCTGTTATATTACTTGAGGCAGGACCAAGGCCCTCCCCATGTACCTAGGCTGAGCAAGGTATCCCTCCATAGAGAATGGGCCCCCAAAACCCAGTTCATGCACTAAGGGTAAATACTGGTTCTACTGCTAGTGGCCCCACAAACCTCCCAAGCCACCCAACTGTCACCCACATTCAAAGGGCCTCGTTTGGTCTTATGCAGGTTCCGCAGTTGTCAGTCCCACTAGCTCAGGTCAGCTGTTTCTGCAGATTTCCCCATCATGAATTTGGCCCCTTTGCTCATAATATAGCTCTTCCCTCTCCATGGCTGGTCTCCAGGAGTCCGGCCCAGTGCTTAGCTCCCTGCACAAATATAAGTAGATAGATGTAGCTTAAAAAATTAAAGTTCTTAAGTCCATACTAATCATAACATTCAACAAAATAAAAGGCTGATTATGGTCGGATGTTGCTCTTAATATCCTACCATAATCTTTTCCTCTAATATAATAGTAAACATGTTTAACAAAATTTCAATACTTTTTCTAGCCCCTATGAGGTAAAACAAGAACGGCTTGTTTTTTAAACAGTTTAATCATTAGTATGAGAAGAGATTGAAGCAAACATGGCTTTAACTAGCTTTGTAAGAATCCAGATAATGAAGAAGTCACTACTAGAAATAAAAAGATATATTTTCCTTTGCTCGATATGTAAAAACAACTGTGCAAGCATACTCCAGTTAGCATAATCATGGAAATTTCTGATTTGGGCCTAGCTTTTAAAGATAAAATGGATTCCCCTAAAAATATTCTTTTTTTCTAACATCCTAAAAAACTTTTGAGATGAAATTTGAGACCCTGCCATGATAGAGTCCACGTGAACTTCATGGAAGGGCTCATTACCAAAACCACAGACCTCTCAGTGTGCGTTTCCATGCCCTTTGAGCCAATGCTAGACACAAGATTATACTTCATAAAGGTGAGTGACCAAGGACCTTGTTTCTTTTCTAAATTCTATGCTGTGTTTTAACGCCTTCCCTGCATCACATCAAAGTCTAAAGGAGTGAAGGATTCTTACAAAGCTAGTAATTAATGAAATGTAAACAAAAAGAAGAGTTCATAGAATCAATAAATCTCAGAGTCCCTATAACAGATAATAAACATAAGTCTTTAACCAATGTAGCCAAAAAAGAGTAGATCCAAAATAATAAAATTAGAGATGAAAAAGGAGACATTACAACAGACACTAATAAAATTCAGAGGGTCATTAGGACATACTTTGGAAACTTGTATTCCAACAAATTAGAAAAAGACATAAATTTCTAGATACATGTGATCTACCAAAATTGATTCAAGAGCACATAAAGAACTTAAACAGATTGATGACAAGTAGAAAAGTCAAAGCAGTGATGTTGTTGGTTGCTTTTACTCTTTTTGCTCTTTATTCTTTGGGGGCCTGCCACCCAGCTCATAGGTAAATCACACACACGGAGTCTTATTCTTACTTATAAATGCCTGGCCTTAGCTTGGCTTGTTGCTAGTTGGTTTTTCTTAAATTATCCCATTTATCTTTGGCCTCTGTGTTTTGCTGTTAATGTCATAGTTAATGTTATCGCACCTGGCATATATTAAGATCCTTGCTCAGCAGACGAAAGCAGGGCAATCACTAGCCCTCGATTCAATACTCTGTTCACACCTTTGTCATCTAAGCTCAGGATCACGACTTTCTAGAAATAATTTTTTCACATGTTGAAGTTGTCTGAATGTGTCTTCAAATGAATAACATGAGAATGTTTCATTTTGTGACTAAGAAAAATGGAAGACAATTCTTCCAAGGAAAACAGTCAGAGCCCAGTGCATTTTAAACAAAATGATGTCTTTTCTAAATGTATCCAGCATAAGGCAGCCTGTAATTTTCATTGAGTTGGGTTTTATGCTTACAGGTGAGTGAACAAAGTAATTTTTGCCTTATAAGACTTCTCCAGGAAGTCAGACAGTGGCACAATCTTCTAATTTGTTGGCTGGTTGCAGCTCAGAGCAAAATCTGTAGCAAGATCAATGCAAAATCTGTAGCAAGATCAATCTTTGTTCTGCATGGCTTTTTTTTTTTTCTGTTGGATTTGGGGGACTGGGGAGGGAGCCAAATCAAGAAGATGACTGAGGTTCTCTGGCATGGAAAATAATAAATTTAATTATAAGAACAGAAATTTCACCACAAAATATATAAATAAGTCAAATCTATAGTTTCTTGTAATGCTAACCCTTGGGAGACTGAGGCAGGAGGATCACAAGTTCAAAGCCACAGTTAACTAAAGAGTAAAACTCTACATAACTGAGCATCAATTAATGCATATTATTATAATTTAAAAATGCATTTCCATATTTGAATGTGTTTGTGTGTGTGTGTGTGTGTGAGAGAGAGAGAGAGAGAGAGAGAGAGAGAGAGAGAGAGAGGGAGAGAGGGAGGGGAGGGAGGGAGAGAGAGAGAGTTTGGGAATGGAGCAATACTAAGCTCAGGGTAGAGCTTACCTCCATCGAAGAACTCAACCAATGAAAACTAAAAAGTACATAGAAATGTGATTAGGGATTTAAAGCCCACTGTTTTGTAGCAAACAGATTTATCAGCCATTCTTGTTGTTTGTTCAAGCCCAACTTCTGTAGAACTAAAATTAAATCTGTCTGAGTTTTGCTACCGAGTCTCCAGTACTCTTAAAGTCCCAGTACACAAAATATGGAGGCAGGAGAATCAGGAGGAGTCACCCTCCCTAATACATTAAGTTTGAGACAACCCCACCACATGAGACCTATTTCTAAAAACGAAACAAAATCTTTCGTTTTTATAAAAAATGTCACAATTTGTCATCAGTCCACAGCACATATTAATTTATGCTACAATTATTCTCTGTAGACAGTTTTAGACAACATCATAGTAATAGGTTTGTGATAACAAAAATTGGAACAAAATGATGATGTGTAATTACTGGGAGAATTCCCCTCTCCCGTGGTGCTTTCTTAGTGACACACATTTTACCTACCGAAAGTGTCTTCAGCTGTTTTGGAAAGTTCAGTTGATGACTTCGGGCTTGTGACATAATGTGAGAGGCATTGTTTGCTTGATTGGCATTGAGCCTTTAGGTGTAATTAAACCGATGTTACAAATAGGTTCAATTGCGTCTCTGTACACTCACAGAGTTCAACAAGCTCTAAGCATGCATTCTGCCTCCTTGGTGATTGAAATGAGTCCCCCAGGACTAGAAAGGTGAACAGGAACAGGAATGCCTACTGACATGCGAGCTGGACAGGATGGACACTTGTCGAGTAGAACCTGTAATGCATGAGTACAGATTTGCTCACTGCTATGGCTTTGGAAGATAAAAATGGTCGGCAGGCTATTTTTGGATAAAACAAACCATTTATGAAACTAGTTGCAGCAATAATGGCAAGTGTTAGGAGGGTGGAGAATGTTGCCCGTCCATCACTGGGATAATTGGGCAAACTCCCACCTACTGTAGTTATGGATAGTCAGTTGTAGAATCAGCTTAGGAGAAACTAAGACCATGCTTTGCTTAGATGGAGACCAGAAGAAGTTTGATGGCATGAGGAGAGGTATACTCCCCGTTAATGGGAGGGGAATTGAGATTTTCTTATTATGGCACAGTAAAGTCATTTTGGGGAAGAGTTTGGTCATCTTTTTACACTCTGAGGAATTTACAGGAGAGTCACATTTTGTGGAGTTTTCTGCTGCTTGTACTACAGAGCTGGGCTTTCCATCTTCCTTAATGAACAGCCTCAGAATAAATACATGCACACTGTGGTTTGAGAAAGCTGTGCACACTCGGGGGTCTGGTGGCATGCTGAGAGTGTTGACACTAGAGGAAACTGTCTCCAAAGACTATTTGCCTTACCCAATAACCTACAAAAAACAAAATGCCTTTTCTCTACTTTACTGTACAGTAAAAATAAAAAATAATAATAATAGTGGAGTGGACAGCGAATTGAACAAACTACTGAACTCTGCCTGTTGTCATTCATAACAACATCTTTAAACTTTATATCACTATATGTAATTCATGAGTTGGGCAGAAGTTTGAATTAAATGTAGAAATAGCTCTGGCATTCAAACTTGTATATATGACACCCAGTTACATATACTGTTAAACAATGAATAAGAGGCACATTGTTGACCATTCCAGTTCTGCATGCGACTGTGAGAATAAATTTTTGTTTATTGCTATGTATTCTATATTTTAATCAACTAACATTTCTTTCTTGTTAATCCCTTCAGTACTTGTTTGAGCTCATCACATGATAGAAAACATGTAACAAAAATTTGCTCTCCTGTCAATGACCATTTTCTCCCAACCATAGCTGATTTCCACATTCACTTGTAGGGAATGCTGCTATACAAAGATGGCTACACCCCAATTAGAGTTGCCACTTGCTGGGAACAAATTTTTTGAAGAAACTATTTTCCTAGAATTGCTGCTGCAATCTGGGGTAACATGGCTGGTGTCAATGCTTGAACTCTGCCTGAGACCCTTTTCAGCAGCCTTTTTATCTCCTGCAAATCTCCAGAGGTCCTCCCAAGTCCAAGAACTCTTTCTTCCCAGCAGAGTCTGAATAATTTTCACCACCAGTAACAGGATTAACATTGTGGCCAAATGCAAGACAGAGGATGCTTCTTCTTTTGCTGGATTCTCAAGTGTTATGGAAATGGCTGTCTTGAAAAGATAATTTTCTAGATGAGCTACAAATGTCAATGTAGTGATATATCATACAATCTAATTACCTACACTGTCACATAAAACCCCGATAAAATAACTGAATGTGAACTTATCTTTCTGCAAAAGTAGTACAGTTCTATGGAGAACTCTGAGACCGTGTTCCATGACTTTTATTTTAGTTGTTTTATGATTTAAGAGAAGTTTCCCAGTATGATTTTTTAATGCCTCAAGCATCATGCTATCTCCTTTATGAAGGGAGGTGGCTCTTTGAAGCAGAATCCTCTTACCACTGAATGGTATTGTAAGCATCAGCTAGATAGAACAAGACTTTCTGCCATCACAAAATGTACCCTATGAAATCATAGACTTAGGACAGTAAATATAGTCATGGGAACAGGACACATTCTGAATTTTTGAATTCAAACAGACTGTAGCTTAGAATGATTTCCAAGAAAAACCCTACTCTTACCACTTCTACTGTCCCTTGTATCTGGCGATGATGTCAGTGGGATGAATGTCACGTTGTCAGTAGCTGGAAAATTCTAATGCAGGAAGGAAATCACTTCCACTTGACACAGTCATTATTTTCCTGTATTTACACATATGATGAGCTTTTTAAAAAGTGAATCTGCTGCTTTCATAGCCATCACTCTGCAGGAAGCCACCTCTTAGGGTTAACAGCTGTAGAGCAGTTTCACGTCAAAGGAACCACTTTCATCTACACTCTCCCATCTGATTGCTATGGTGAAAGCTAATTTTTCTCATTTTCTATGGGCTTCCAGATGTCACTGGTTCTGCTACTAGACCGGAGAGCACATTCAGTGGATAAGGTATTAAATTAATTCTAAGTATTACTTTGTACTTATGCAACTAGCACACAGACATGCATACAGTTTCCTGTTACATTTCTATCTTGTAGTACTTTTTCATTTCATTATCGGTTATCAATGCCTTCTAAATAGGTGCATCAGTAGTATGCGTGACTTAAATAAATGCAGGGCTCGGCATGTTCAAGAAGGTGCACTGGAAGCATCCATATTCTCTTCTGTTTCACTATGCAGGTAGCTACATCAGTGGGCAAGACACCATTTTTTTTTTTGCTCATCTTTTGGATGATTTTCCACACTGTTTAACACAAGCAAGAGCTGTAACCAGTGTGGGTGTGATTAATAGGTGAGCTAGACAGTACCAGTGGACAGCTTTTCTCCACAAGAGCAAATGCTGCGTGCTCACAGTATTGCATGAGCTTTGGAAATTCATGCTCTGCATTTGATTAATGCCTGCTAAAGAAACAAATTTCTTAGAAATTACTTTGTTACTTATTTAATGTGTGGGAGAAATAATGCATTATTATCTGTGTATTTTTGGCTCTGTATTTCTTGAAATTCTGGAGCTATACGTAGGAATTTGAAGAATCCAAGGGGACATCTTTTTAAAAATTTAGCATCAGGTTAAATCCTGTATTCAATACTTGGTAACCTTGAAAGTGTGAAAACAAAAAATTCTGAGTTTCAAAGTTTTTCAATTATTTATTCCTATCTTATATGTATGTAAGTGCTTGCATTCATGTATGGAAACATTCGTGTGCACCTACTGCTCACAGAAGCTAGAAAAGGGAGCCAGATGCCACGAACCTGGAGCTTTAGGTGATTGTGAGCCACCACATGGTGGCTGGGAGCTGTATCTGTGACCTCTGCATGCCCAGCCAGTGCTCTTAACCACTGAACCAGGTCTCTAGACCCTGGAATTGTATTATGCATAAAATGAGTGTGCTGGTGGTAGTATCAAGTGTTATGAGATAATATATTCAAACTATTTCTAGAATAAGCAGCCAGATGTGACCCATGTAGTCAACAACAGACTGGAAGTTTAGTTAAGTTGTACATAAGTAGTCAATAGGGTATTTTACCATTATAACTAAAGTAATTAAATGGGTCCTTTATAAAACTCTGTCAAGAAAAGGTGATCATTGTGAACAGGGAGGGTTTGTAAAGAGGAAAATAATATAAACTGCTTCATATCTTTAAATCAGATTGTCTTTTTATTTTATCCCAGCTGGATGTCCCAAACCCTCTGTATGTGCTGCTTGTCCATTACTCACTCGGGAAGCATGTTGGCTGTCAGATAAACTGCCATGATACTTCAGTGCTTATGTATACAGTGTTCTGCCTGCCTGTATGTCTGCAGGCCACAAGAGGGCACCAGATCTCATTACAGATGGTTGTGAGCCACCATGTGGTTGCTGGGATTGAATTTAGGACGTCGGGAAGGGCACACAGTGCTCTTACCTCTGAGCCATCTCCCCAACACCTGATAGTGCAATGCTTGTGATAATTTAACCCTCAGTTAACAATAATTTAACAATAGTTTGCAGCACAGGGACAGGATGTTAACAGCTTGAGTATGTTAAGGCCGCACCGTAGATTGCTGAGGTAGGGAAGTTCTAGGGAAGCCAGTTCTATGGGTGAAGTTGTGCGAGTGAAAGAAATCCCTGGTATGTACAAACATTGCAGACAACAAGGGTAAGTCCTACAGTATGCAAAGCTTGGTCAAGACAGAGAAAGCATTGCATGCTATCACAGGTATGAATGTAGAAAAAGTACTACGTGCAGTTTCAATTATTTGCTGGAGCATCTGAACACATCTCATGAGGCTAAATGTCACTCAAAATGTGTTCACAAATCAGTTTTCTATCCCACAACACCTGATAGAGCCCTTTATATCGACAGACACTTATATTAGTTATTTTAAAGTCAATATGACAAAAACCCTAGAAGAATAACTCTAAAAAGGATCTGCTTGTGGTGTCTATCATGGCAGGCCACCAGACTGGAGGAGATTGGAAGACAGAATGGTTACCAGCATGACAGTCACAGAGAAAGTGGCATGCAGGATGGGACCAGGGTAAGAAAGGGTACACAAGAAAGATAACACGAGCCAGGCAGTGGTGGCGCACGCCTTTAATCCCAGCACTTGGGAGGCAGAGGCAGGCGGATCTCTGTGAGTTCGAGACCAGCCTGGTCTACAAGAGCTACTTCCAGGACAGACTCCAAACCACAGAGAAACCCTGTCTCGAAAAACAAACAAAAAGAAAAAGAAAAAAGAAAGATAACATGACAATGGTATACTCCCTCCAAATTGGCCCTACTTCACTTTTTTCAACACCTCCCAACAAAACTATCACACCCTGAAGCCATTAGGGACTAACTCACTCATTGCAGGAACCTTGTGATCTAATGGCCTCTGGGAACATCATCACGGACACAGTCAGAGGTGTGCTCCTCAAGTCTTGGCATGACTTAATCATAGATTAAAATGAATCGGATAGTGCTGATAGAAAGGTAAGACTTGTTAAGACTCCATCTACATAGCACAGACTAGGAAGTTCAAGTCATAGAGGCAACTGATTACTGTTTGTGGTCCTTTAGTCTCACTTTAATGACACAGTAAGTATAAAAAAATTGAATAATTGAACTTGAAAGAAGCCAGTCAGAAGGAAATATGTGTATGTTGAAAAATCATTATATAAAAATGCAATAAGCTTATTCATATGGTTCATATGGAGGGATATGTAGAAATTATAGAAAACTGTACTGAATATAGAAAACATAAAGTTAACTTATTATACAATGGCTAATGCAATATTTTTTGTAGAAAAGTAATGAATTCCCTGTCACCCGAGATTGTCAGAGAAAGGTTAAAAGAAAACTTGGTGTACATTCCAGGTGGAGCTAAAATATAATTTTTAGGCATTTCATAAATTTGAGAAACTATGTCCAGGGAATTTAGTGTTATATTATGTACATTTAGCATAGATGGCAGACATAGGCATATATATGATGATTACAACATGGAAATTTATTCAAAGGAAAATATAATGAAATATAAGAAACTACTGTGGTAGCAAATGTTTTGTTTGCTATTTTCTTTCAACATTCATTTGTTGTGTTTATTGAATTCTGTTTAAATGTATGTGATGCATGAATTATGACAGACATGAATGTAATAACTCTCTGAGGCATAAAGAGTACATTCTTGTCATAGATTTCCTCACACAGCACACTGACACCACTGCATAGACTTTGAGCTTCAGGTGGATTTACTGGTATTTTACCTACGCTTCTTCTACTGCTTGGAAGAATATTTCCTCAGAGACTCCCTTATACATTTGGCATTTTCATGAGGGAAATGTGTTTTGCGCACCTGATGTTTTCCACGGTTATGTAAGTCATGCTTTAAACATAGTTGATACTTTGAATATTCATCACCCAGTATGAGTAGATGTATAAGACCTTGTACCAGTGGCTGACACTGTGAAAAGGGCACACACAGAGAACATTTTAAAATTGATTCTAAGATCATTTTGGGAAAATTTGCTGAAACTCCAAGCAGTCGTAACAAGGTGGACAGAATGTTGGGGAGTTGTAGTGTATCACCAACTAGTATCAGAGATGATGTTTGTAAGTAGTCCAAGATTAGCTCTTTCAATTTGACTTTGGTCTCCAGCTCATTGTAGAGCCACACTGGGACTTTTTATCACTAAGCTGTAGAAAGAAGAGAAAAATGAGGGAGCATATGCTTTTCTCAATGATAAGTGATGTTTAAAGGTGAACAAATTCCTTAATTAAGTTCCGAAATGTTGATGAAAATAGGTGTTAACTGTTTTTGAAGCAATTAGTGAGCTTTCTCCCATTTGCCCTTGTAAGTGTGTGCTTATATCTGTGTGTGTGTTCATTTGGGTGTGTACTTGTGTATGCATGTAAGTGAGCATGTCTGTGCACAGACTTGTGGGAGTAGGAGGTGAAAGTCATATGTCTTCTTCAATTGCTCCCCACCTTACTTTTGACACAGGGTCTCTCTCTGAACTTGACTTGACAATAGGGCTAGACTAGCTCGCCAGCAAGTCCCAGAGACCCTCCTGTCTCTGTGTCCCCAGTGCTGGGATTACAGGTGTGTGCTGAAGTGCTCAGTTATTGTAAAAGTGCTGGGAACCAGACTCAGGTCCTCATGGTTGTACGGCAAGCACTTTACAGATATATCCATCTTTTCAGCATCAATTTGTAATTTTAAAAATTACATAGACATATGACTCCCAAGTGTGGTGATAATTATCTATGTACCCCCCCTATCAGCATCAGTTCCTAACTCTGTACTTATGAGTGGATAAAGAGAGTGGCTCTAATCTCCAGACACTTCTTCATCAGCTCTGAGTATCAGTAGCACGAATGAGCCTTACAGGGAACCTTGGATTACTTCTCTGCATCTGGGTGAGTGTTAAGTGAAATACTTTGGCTGAATAAATTGAACTTTGTCAGAACGTAGTAATCATGTGGGCATCAGGGAACAGACATTAAACCACATACGTGCTCAGTTCGGAAAGAAGGAAAATTATACATGGGAGGAATTTGTCATCACAGGACAGACCCAGACTTGCCCCATTCCTCGAATTTCATAAGCTTCCATTCAGGGAACCGGGGAATGGCAGGAACGACACAACCATGGAAGCAATTGAAATCCCACTGCAGGCCTACATTGTGGGGTCTCAGTGGTAAATTACTATGATAAAAGTGATTTTGCAGAGTTTTAGATTTCTACTACCAGAAGACACTTTCTAAAACATAAGGCAAAAATAATGAATAGAAATTACTGATGGCAACAAAAATGGAGCAATTTTCTACATTCCTAGAGAGTTCTCTTTGCAATGCAGCATCCCCAGTCTCACCAGGAATTGTCCCCAACTAGACTCAGGGAGGCCCACAGATTTCAGTCTTCCCTCCCGAGACTACCACTTTCTATCTCCTCCCTCTGGCTTCTTCTTGTTCTCCATGCAAACTTATTTCCAAGAAAGAAACAATAATTAGGATTATCTTTATTCTGTTCCAAACCCACTGCCAGGATATCCACTTGTTTTTACTTCAATGGCCATCAGCAGTTACTGTTCCCAAGTCTCTGCTCTTCCATAGCACACCATCCTCTGCTTTCCTTTATGCCATCTTATTAATTAGCGCTCATGAGCCTTGGAACCTTCCTTCAGCCATCTTTAAACCCTTTGTACACAGCGTGAATCTTGCTGTGGATGTAGCTTAGGGTGTAGAGGGCCAGCAGAGCACACCAGAGGTTCTAGCTTCAATTATCAGACTTTCTAAATTGGGGTTGTGGATAGGCACAGATTTGGAAACTGGATGATCAGGATTCAGACTCATCCTGAATTCTGCAGGTCTGAGAACCAACTTGGATATTAGAATCTGTCTCAAAACAGCAAAACCCATGTTAGATCACATTTCTAATATAGCTCCTAAATGTTCCTATTACCTGTACAGACTGAAACAATTCCTGTACAAAAAGTATCTCCACCCTGGCCACAGTGAAATACTCAGTGAACTCCTGATTGTGTCGTTCAGGCTCATTTTATCCTCTAAAAAACAAGTAATGGGAACAAAGGAGTGAATGAACGGCCTAACTAGGTAATAGCTAACCAACTTTGGGGAGCATATGCCGTAAATTATGAAAGCTACCATGCTTCCTGGCTTAATTACATGTTAATCCCAACTCTTAGGAGATAGAGGCTATATATATATAATATAGTCTCACACACATGCACACGCACACAAATACACACAGGCACATATTCACACAATGCATGCATGCCCCCACACACACTGTTAGGAGAAATGACGTTCTCAGCATAGTGGCAGCCTGAGAGTTGTGTGACCATACAACTTTGGGTAACCTGCAACTTCTGGCTCTGGTCTTCTAATACATTACTTGAAAGGACCTTGTTAATGCCTCTAGTTTTCTAAATTAGCAGCTCAGTGAACTACCATTGTTTTCATAATTTATAGAATATCTAGTGGTCATTGAAGAAGTTTTTAAAAATTATTCTTTTATGCTTAAATTGAAAAAAAAAAAGTAATCCAAATTAGAATCTCCCCAGGATAAAAATCAAAAATTCTGTAATTAAAGCCAAACCAATATATTTTTATAGGCATCAACTGAATTGTTAAACAAAACCTATTTTAGGAATTTTTGAATACAGGAGTTTCAATGAATTTATTGTTAAGAGGCCAATCAAAGTAACTCTGCATAGATTTGCATTTGGCTTATATTTCGATAGCTCTCAATATTCTACTTGACAACATATTTAATTCACTATTTTTTCTCTTTCTTTCACATTGGCAGCATTTATGTGGCCCTAGAGATGCTCAATCAGAGAACTCAGATTTCCTCAGAGCACACCTTGGCCAACCACATGAGGCTAATGTGATAGAACGGGAGACAAGAGCAGCATCACTTCTCTTTAAGAACTGTGCAGGCCTTTTCTTTAAATAATGCTTATGTGCACTTCCCTGACCCTAGTCTATCTTCCATTCTCAGAAATAGTAAGAACACCTTGAGCCCATAAAGAATGCCACATATTGAAGATGGTAATGTCATCCCCAGCACAAGGACACCTAGCTATCATGATATTGTTATAGAAGTAAGGAAAATAAACATTCACTTCAGTAAACTATGCCCCCCCTCTCTCTCTGTGTGTGTGTGTGGTGTGTGTGTGTGTGTGAGAGAGAGAGAGAACATGCTCATATATGATTTCAGTACCAACCAAGAACACTAGAGTAAATTACTAGAATGTACTATGTTCATCTAAGATAATATTTGAAAATCATATTTACACTTATTTTTTAAAGCCCATGACAGTAAATACAGAGTATTCATTTAACTGAAAAATCTGGGACAACCACAATCACAAAGAATGACTTGAACGGCATCGCCTGTGAGGAGCCCACACCCACACTAGGGTAAATCTCCCTTTCTCATTTCTCTGTCTCCTAATCCCCAGGCTTAAGTTTGTATTAAACTATCTTTAGAAAAACTCACAACTTTGATTTTTTTTGCAAAAAGTAAATAAAAAATAATGATCTGAAATCTGTAAAAGGGTTTTGAAAAAAAAAATACCTTAAAGAAAATACACAAAATAAACATGTTTGTCTCTGGAATCGGGAGCATGTTGTTCTTTCCTTCTGTGCTCAATGCACTTTGTGTGGCTTCCAGTTTGCCAGTATTGAGAAGGTGCTATCTTACGACATTAGTGAGCTATGTGCACAGCATTTGGGCCAATTCTCTATTAGTGGTGAGGGCACCTACCAGAAATCCAAACCACATCTAATGGTGCACACGTTTATAACCTCCTGGCTTGCATATTATCAATCACCTATTTGTAGTTTCTCATCTTTTGGATATTTAAAAATAGATAAATAAATGAACTAAAAAAATCTTCTGAGTTATCTAAACTTTATGTAGTACAGTCATGAATACATATGAATTTACATTTCTCTCTACCTAAACAATACATGTTTGTCAAAGAAATAATTAAGAATAACTCTTAGAACTCTCTTAGGGGAAGGATGCAGCTGCTATTCTCTAAGTTTTTTGTGCCAATGTGTATTATTTCTTCATGTCTCTCCAAAACAGCACTCAGCTTTGTCATTACACTATTGTTTTTCCTATCAAAAATAAATTTATTTATTCTTCTTATCATATATTTTCCTGTCATATGTGTATGTGAGTATGTATTTGTGTATAATGTGCACGGACGTGAGCACATGCTTGCTATGGTCTTTATGTGGCGGTCAGTTCAAAACCTTTCCAGCCTTTATAACCCTGGCTTAGCTGATGGTGGTTACAATTTGCTGAGTGAGATTCCGAGGCTGAATCTTTGTGAGACAAGACTGTAAAATGGAATAAGTAGAGTTTGTCTGAATGTGTAAAGGTACAAGTCTGAAGACTGCCTCAAAATAGATTTCACAGCTTCGAAGATCATTTTATTGTGGTTATAAATACAACCAATGAACTAACATTTGAGTAATGATTTTAATGTCCTTATGTTCTTAAATTTATTTTGGATTCCTAAAGTAAAAACCAACACATTTCTTTCAATTCCAAAAAAATTACATTTTGTGTTAGCATTCTTTTATTTAGACAATTCAATTTCCTGTGATAATAAATTATGGGTATCATATAATTTGTGATTCTATTCACTAGTGTATTAAAAAACGCACAACCCATTTATTAAATGGAATAAAAAGAAACTCATTCGCCAGATTATCCATATCTCTGTGTTATGCCAGTAATATTCTTACCACTTGTGAAAATGTGGCCAAATATGTCAATAATAGAATGTTTTCTTTTGTTGCACAGTTAATGCAGTGGGAGGGAAAGAGAAGAGAATATGCATCGTTGTTTACGTTCAGACACAGGAATCACATAAGCAAACCAGTTGCTTCCAATAAGGCCAAGTAGCAAGGGCAGATGAAAAGAGTGCATGGAGAGTAAACATGACCTTTACGTGACAATTGTAAAGTCAAACTCTTTCCTATGAACAGCTTGCTCGGATCAGTGACACCTGTCTAAAGTCACGTGATTATCGCTGTATAATAAACAAGTTCTTTTTAATTCCTGAGATGCTAGGTTTAAAAACAAATTCTTCTATCAACCCATGCCACCATTAATAGGAATAGCTGGTGTACTTCGGTGGTGGTAATCCACATTGTTCCATCAATCCATCTTGCTCTCCGTTGTTTAACAAGTCAAGCAGAGTAATCCACAGAGAGGAAGTTTGTAACTTTGAAAATGGTGTGGTCATAGTAAACCGACATATGTGCACTGTGAGAAGTGTTTTTAATACAAAAGAGAAAGAAACCCATGAAATATCCTTTCAGGGGTATATTTGAAACATAAATGATTGTTTTTAAGGGAATTTTATATTCTTCATAAAGAAAGTTATAATTCTTGGAGTTAAATGAATTTATTTAAATTCTGAAAATTTAGGCATCTGAAATATGATCAATGCAAGAAAGACTTGAAGAAAGAAAGGGAAGGGAGAGGGAGGAAGGAAGGGAAAAAGAAGGAAAACACCATGTAGAGAAATTCCTATATAGCAAAGTTAATATTCAGGAAATGTAATTTCAGATATCAGCACATAGTTGAGATCCAAGGAGAGGGGTCATGGGAAGTGAAGGGAAAGTGTACTAACGCTTTTTGTGCAAACCAAGACAGCTTCAAACTTGCTGTGCAGCCGAAGATAATCTTGAATTCCTGATCTTTCTGTTTCTACCTCTCAAGTACTGAGATAACAGGGCATAGATCCTGGTTTATGAAGTACTGGGGCTTGAACCCACAGGGCTTTGTGCATGCTGAATAAGCATTCTACCAACTGAACTCCCTTCCCTGACCCTCTTTAAGCTGTCTCTTAGAAACAAAGAAAGTAAATAAACTTAATTCAGAATGTTGTTAGAATATTGTAGCATTGAAAGCACCTGGGGAATGCTGAGAGGGAGGAAATAGCCTGCTCCAGAAAGCACACCAGTGCTTCCCAATACCAAATGGCTAGCCCTGACACATATATTCAAGTAACTTATATAGACTGAACAGGGTATCTATGTGTTTGTGAATATGTATAGATGAATACATGTATACATCACATAAATTGATTAAGATGTTATGAATTGAAAAAAAGGAGAAGTATATGGGAGGGTTTAGAGAGAGGAAAGGGGGAGGGGTAAATGATGTAATTATATTATAAAATATAATTATATTTAAAAATATATTATAAAATAAAAGAATCAATGAGAGATTATAGCATTGAAAAATGGGGTTTAAATTTAATAGTAGTTATTAAAATATTATCAGTAGTCTAAGATCAAATAAATATAAAGTGATAAATTTATATTTATTAGAAGTATTAATCTTGAAATAGGGTCTTATCATATTGCCAGGCTGGTAAAGACCTCTTATTTTTAAAGAATCCTCCTGCTTCAGGTTTTCAAGCAGTTGGGACTCAGATGTACCCCTCACTCAGCTCAAGTTGGTTAATATAAAAAAATTACAAGAAGCAAGGACTGGAGAGACGGCTCAGCAGTTCAAAGTGTCCAAATTTTAATTCCTAGCATTCATATTGGGCAGCCCACAAATGCCATTGCAACTCTAGGAGATCCAGTGCTGTCTTCTGGCCTCTGCAAGCACCCATGTGCATGTGGGCACACGCACACACACTTGAAACAGACAAAAGTAGCAAGAATGAACTTTTTAAAGTAAGGAATCAATTTGCATTAGCATCAATCATAACCTATCTCAGTAGGTAAAACCACTAATCCATTTTGGGGGGATCTGGATAGATGGCTCTGTGCTGTTTTTTTTTTTTTGTTTGTTTTGTTTTGTTTTTTTGGTTTTTCGAGACAGGGTTTCTCTGTGGCTTTGGAGCCTGTCCTGGAACTAGCTCTGTAGACCAGGCTGGTCTCGAACTCACAGAGATCCGCCTGCCTCTGCCTCCCGAGTGCTGGGATTAAAGGCGTGCGCCACCACGCCCGGCATCTGTGCTGTTTTTTAAAAGCTACATTCCTCCAATTGGAAAATAAATTTTAAAATAAGGAGATACAAAAATATAGAGAGCTGATTTTTGTCCTAAAGAGAACAAGTTTGACTCCTAAACACTTAGTGGCTGCAGAAGGTTCCTGGGCACCAATTCAGACCCGTTAGAACATAGTACCAGTGTTCTGTACTCTAATAAGAGATAAAAGGGCTCCTTCAGAAGTTTGGAAGCCACTGTTCTATATACATATCCTACATTCCACATTTCTCCAAATTGTGGTGGGATCTGATATAGACCACACGACCACAGAAGATTCCTTAGAAATTTATCCTTTATTCAAATAAATCCCTACAACTTGTAAGGAGTCCTTGAGTCCTACAGTGGAAGAGATCCTGGCTCTGCAGTTCTACGCTTTAGTTCTCATCAGTGTTCTTACTGATGTTTACGTCCCTAGGTAAATTAACAGATTATCTGTGTTTGAATTTTATCATATACAGTTGGGAGAAATAAAAGCACCTTGAATGAATGCCAGGAGAATTAAGTTTGATCTTTTCATGCTTAACCTAATGCTTACATTATGGCAAGTGCCATACATTGTTGCTGACTGTATTTGGGCACTATTTACATATAACAAAACTGAAATATATGTAGCTTAAGACCTAAATTCACATCTCTACCAGCACATTGGTTGTATTCTAAGTCTTCTTTTGATAAGTGAGATCCTAACATGTGAAGGGCAAGCCTTGCATATTTACTTTTATAGAAATTTAAAAGTTTTCAGTACAAGACCCTCAGGAGAAGCAAAATAAAATGACATTATGAAAGAAAAATAACTTATTAGATCAAAATGGAGCTATAGAGACAGACAATATAAATGGACAATAAAGATATGAAAAAAATGTTTGCTGCCATGAGTCAGTGGACTTTGTCATAATCAGCCATTGTTATTCACAAATTGATTGACAGGATACGCAAATGCATCAGTAATACATGTTGATGGTGTGGTAGCAAGAACACAGCTCACTCAGCTCTTCATATGGTTCCCTTAGGAAAAATTACTTTACTGGAAAGGTCAGTTGTGTCTGTGAAATTCCACTTCCAGTAATCAATTAAAACAGCAACGAACTTGATGCATATACAAGGAAGATAAATCCATACTCCCTTTGTTTCAATATTTGGGGAAAGTAATATAGCATTTAGTAGGAGTGTGCTTTTATACAATATAGGCTTCTATTTACAGCTTATTTTGCAGCCAATACATATAGAAATATCTGCATAGTTGAGAATAAAATGGTAGCAGCACCATAATAAACAATAGCAATGGTAAATGTATTTGTGCTTCATTTTTTTTTAATAGGTCAAAAAGACAATTTATTTATTTGCTTGCTTGAATTTGTTTTATTGTAGACTGCTCTGCTCTTTTTTGTTTTTTGTTTTTTGTTTTTTTTTTTTTTTTGCCTTTATAGTGCTTCACACAAGAAAAGGTCAAAAGAGAGACCATCTCACCTTTCTTTTAATAAATAAATATTTTTATGTTCTAATGCACAGGGGAAAATAACAAGAGGATGTGCACCTCCCTAGTTAGGAGCATAATAACACAAGTGAAATAAACCTTCAACTCAAAGCACAGAACTTTGCTTGCATTTGAAGAAAATTGCTTAGGAGAGCAAGCAGTTCATAAGGATCATGGACCCTCCGTCAGCATGTAGTTCAGAGTTCAATATTAGGCTCTCACGTGAATTTTTCCTAGCTCTGCAAGATGTTTAAATTATGGTGGGCCATTCATAGTGAATGGTGAAATACTACTTATATTACCTGACACTATAATCCAAACATAAAGTAGTTTTGTTACAACGCTTTAATGCGCATGCAGGCCTTCATTTCATGAGATCTGAGGACCGGATACACACTTTTCTCTGTGGAAAAGTTGAAAGTTGTGCCCTCCATACTGGAAAATCATGCTGTTGACCCCAGGGCCTTGCAGGCTGGGTGATCTCTCAGTGGAAGACATTAGTAGGTACATGTGCCTATCAGGATGTTTCTGTTGCTGCCACATCAACCGTGTGCCTGTGACCAGGTACCAACACGTTAGCACTTCATTTTGTCATGAAATCTGGATGCTTAATGTTAAAATTCTTATAATTTTTCTTAACGCATCTCTTTCCTGCTTTCCCTATGTAAGGATACTGATATGATGTTCTGCTTGAACTGTGTGTAAGCAGGCTGAGTTACACATGAATTTTACTTTAAGAGAAGAGAACATAGCAATGGTTTTTCAAAAATACAGAGGTTGCTCACTAAAAAATATTGTTTATTCTTTGGTATTTTATGCATAAATACAAACAAATACAATGTATTTTGGTTATATTCACCCCTCACCCTTCTCCCTCTAACTCCAGAGACTGACTCTCTCTAGTTTTCTACTCGTTCCCCTCTTCCTTCCTTCCTTCCTTCCTTCCTTCCTTCCTTCCTTCCTTCCTTCCTTCCTTCCTTCCTTCCTTCCTTCCTCCCTCCCTCCCTCCCTCCCTCCCCCTCCTCCTTCCCTCCCTCCCCCTCCTCCCTCCTTTCTCTTTCTTTCTTTCTTTCTTTCTTTCTTTCTTTCTTTCTTTCTTTCTTTCTTTCTTCCTTTCTTTCTCTCTCGGTTTTCAAGACAGGATTGGTGTCTTTGTAACAGTCTTGGCTATCCTGGAACTCACTTGGTAGACCAGGCTGGCCTCGAACTCACTGAGATTCGACTGTCTCTGCCTCTCGAGTGCTGGGATTAAAGGTGTGCACCACCACTGTTCAGCTCCCCTATTAGTTTTATTTAACCACTGGGTCCAATTAGTGTTGCGCACATGCTCATGAATCTAGGGTACCATCTAATGGAGCATGGGCAACTACACACTGGTGAAGAAATCTGACCCTTCCTCTTTCTGTAGCAATCTTCTGTAGCTTCTCAACTACAGTCTCCACGTTGGACTGTTGACTTGACTTTGGGTTTTGGTAGGCACTTTCTGAAAATGCTTCAGCAACAGAGATTGTAAGTGGGAGGAACCAAGATGCCTCTGGGTTATCATTGCTTTTACCAGAACCAATATTGCTATCTGGAAGGTTCTTAGACATGAGAGAGATAAGGTTAGCAGGGAGAAGATGGACAGAAGGAAAGGAACAAAACTATTCTTTCCTAACTGCTAATATTACAACAGAGTTTGTAACAATAGCATATTTTCCCCAATGTGTCTGTGTGGATGTATTTAAGGCAATGTTAAGCATTAAACTCTATTATGCTTGCACGTGTGTATGATGTGTGTATATATGGACACACATGCCATGTGCGTGGAGATCAAAGAGCAACTTTGTAGTGTCAATTTTCTTCTTCCACGTTTAGGAGGGATCTGGGACTTGAACTCAGATCTTCAGGCTTGTATTACAAGTGTCTCTATGACGATTCATCTGACATTGAATGTCTATATTGACTCTATAATGATGGGGAAAAAATGCTGAACTCATGTGGTCTCCTTATTTTGTGTTTCTTTGCCTACAACATAAATTGAGTGTTGTACTTAAGTTTAAAACCTCTCTCCAGATGAAATACAAAACTATATTTTAAAAATCCCTCAATAATTAGCTACTTTAATAATGGGTCAGTTTTTGAAGTCCCTTCTAATACTACTTTGAACTTTGGAAACCAAAGTTCAAAATCATTAAATTCATAAAAGACTAATAACCAAACAAATCCTTATTCTTTAAAATTTACCTTTTCCTTGGAGGGAACTGGATAATATCATGTTACGGGAAAGCAAGACGCAGGAAGATAACTGGCTGTTTTCTCTAATATATAACATCTTGATTAAAATACATATTCAAATGTATTTATTTAAAGTTGCTTACTTAAACACATAAATATACATGTGATTTAAAATAGAAGGAGGATATTTGGGAAGTGGGTTATGAAATCAGCAGGTTTTACGTAGACAGGAGAGTCACAGGAGGTGACTACGGCGTGAGAGCCCATAGCATCACCCTGAGAAATGAGTCCTCATCACCCTTTATTGCATCGCTTCTATATCAGGTCATATTACCAACCTCTTATTACCTCCCCAGTCACAGAGCAAGAAAACTCAAAAGGGGTTCTACTCCCCGAGCCCCTTTCTTCCCTGAATCTAAGACGTTACCCAATCTTGTTCACATCGAATATCTAGTTAGGAATCTTTCTTTCCCTCAAAAAAGATATAAGTCATTCCCCAAATCCAATTTTTCTCCCCGTCTCCACTTTCCTTCCATCCTATGCGCTGTCACCAAATGTCTCCTCTCATGTCACAACCCTGATCCCATGGCTTTTTATTCTGTATATTCGTATGTACATGTTTGTGTGTCTAACTGACATCCTTAGCCATCAGAGAAAGGAAAAATTACACTTCTGGGTTTTTATGGGCTTGCAGCCTAGCAGGGAGGCAGGCCTGTGAGATGATTTCCACTGTGTGATTCTTGCTAAAGATCGTCGATATGCACAGGGATCTATGGGATTAAGGAAGAGCCAGCAATAGAGGGTGGGGGCAAGATTACAAAAATAAAGCCTTCCTATTCAGGTATTAATTGCTAACAAACAGCACAACTAATAGATCAGTCCAACTTCAGTTGCTTCCTATGTAGCTTTGTGATCATCCAATCCTCTCCATAAAGTGAACTGACCAGAGACTTCCAATAGGTGCCAGGCCTATACTTTGCAATTCTGCAATATGCCCTGGGCATCAAAATTCTCTCTCTCTCTCTCTCTCTCTCTCTCTCTCTCTCTCTCTCTCTCTCTCTCTCTCTCTCTCTCACCATTTTCTCTGCTTATTTACTTCCTTAGGCCTAGACTCTCTTCCTTTAATCAGTTCTCAAGGAACAGCTTCATGCTTTTCTTATTTTAAGTCCCCCCCTCATCCACTTGGTCATTGCATGTGATATCACTCTGTAAGTTCTGCTTTGGAGAGGGTCTGTGTCTGAATGCATTTTCTCCCCCCCCATAAAGCACCAGCTGCGAATATTATTTTAAGGTGTGCTTCTATTGTTTATTTGCATTTATTTAATCCTGTGAAGCTGTGTTACTGTGTCTGTCTAAGACACATGTTGGTCTAATAAAGAGCTGAATGGCCAATAGCAAGCCAGGGGAGACAAATAGACGAGGCTGGCAGACAGGGTAAATGGAGAAATCTGGGGGAAAATATCTAAGATTTGGGAATGAGAGAGGAAGGAGGAGGACTTCAGGGGTCAGCCACCCAGCCACCTAGCCACGCAGCCACCCACCCAGCTACACAGCCAGACAAGGAGCAAGAAGGAAATAAAAAGTATACAGGAATAGAGAATAATAAAATTCTTCAAGGTCAAAGACAGATGAGATAATTTAAGAAAAGCTAGCAAGAAACAAGCCAAGCTAAGACTGGGCATTCAAAACTAAACAAGCCTCCATGTGTGATCTATTTGGGAGCTCGATGGGGGGGGGGGGTGGCAAAAGTCAGAAGACTAAAAAGCCAAAAGAGTAAAGGAGCCAAACCAATCAACTGCAAACACCAGGCTTCCTTTACTGCTCATTCCTTAGAGAAGAATTCACAACTACAGGTACCTAGGAAGTACTCAGCAACTGTTGTCAAAATTCAATTGAATTAAGTATTTAGGGGGGCATTTTCACTCTCCCCCTTCTTTGGGCACATTTTCTGAAGGCTCCTTAGACAAGCGACTGAAGCATTTCGGCTCAATATATTCATGCATTTCTCCCTCAACGCTGAGGGAGTGGAGTTTAAATAGGAAAAGGGAAAATGCCAGTTTGGCTACACAAAAGACCATGTGCAAACTATTAATTTATTTTCTTTAGGTCATTTTCAGATTTCTAAAGACTTATGTATGTGTAAGACTGTGTGTACATGTGTGTTTTTTTGTATAAGTTCATGTATGTACATTGGAGTGTGCACATGCATTGGGAGGCCATAGGTTGATGTCAGGATCATGCCACCACTTAAGTTTTGAGACAGGGTCAACTCACTGAACCTATAGCCTACTGACTCAGTAAAACCTAGCAGGGCAAAAAAGCTGCATGTCTGCCTCTAGCTCTGAACTTACAGGAGTGCTGACCCAGTTGCTTTCTACATGGATTCTTTGTGTCTGACTCAAGTCTTCATGGTTGTCTGGCAAACATTTCACAGGCTAAGATATCTCTTTAGCTCTTAAAAATGATACTTCAAGTTACAAATAGTTTAAAATGCTTGCTCAATAAGCAGAATAATGAATGAATTTAAGGTAAGAACAACAGTAAATAAATAATAAACAAACCAAAACAAAGACAAAAATCAACACCTGTCCTCCCAAACAAACAGAATGAAAGCTAAGGATGGTACTATACCCCCCCCCCCTTTATTTTGTGTCTGAATCCTTAATAATTAGATCCTTTGTATTTCCATGTTATGGTTGAAGAACTTAAATATAACCCAAGGAATGAAGAAAAAATAATTTTCTAACTTGTATAATGGATGGGAAAATAGTAGATGAAAATAAAGGTGATCAGGCTTTGCTGGGTGGAAGACACCCACAAACCCACCTAGTGCCTCGCTGGCCCAGTCCCTACCCAGCCCTGGGAGAGTTGTCCTGGTACTCAGAAGAGCTGGCTCCACCACTCGCCCGAGGGGGTGGCCTGGACTGACAAACTCAGCTACCATCCAGGCACATAAACAGTCCTGTGAATTGACCCACCCCAACATCTACCCCATTTATGGCCTGCTGGGCTGCGTGAAGGGACTAGTCCTGTGGGACCATAGCCACAGGATCCCCATGATTGGGGCAATAGCAGGATATCTAAGAGGAGTTTTGGTGAGGATCCAGTATAGATGCTTTACCAGAATCCAGAGGCTGCGAGCTGGTTCAATGACTCAGTACAATGAGCATTTGAAAGCAACGCTGTCAGGAAAGAAGAGCATATTGCTAACACATGGTGGCTCCCAATGCCACTAAGACAAAGAGGTGATGGAGAAGGGGACAAAGACAAAGGAGTGAAGTGGTTTCTTTGGAGGGGGCTAATATTTATACTTTTTAAATTTTCTTTTGGAGGGGACACCGCAACAGTGAAGGGTAAATATGGCAGGACAGGGAAAAGCATGGGATTGGAATACATGACGTAAAATTCCCAAGGAATCAATAAAAAATTATGTTAAAAAATTTTAAAAGTAAAAGTACTCTTCATTTTTCTTTACTTACAGCATACACTGATTTAAGTGTTCAATTATTTTATTTCTTCTCCTGCTTATTTACTTTTCTGTACAAGGGATAGAGCCCAGGGTTTTGCAAATGGTAAGCAAGAACTCTTCACTACTGCATACTGAGGTTTCAAAGAGAAAATTAGCTTTTCGCCCAGTGACTTTAAGATGCTAAGAGAGCAGAGGTCTGCTGCTTCTATGAAGGTGGAGGAAACAATGTCTGCCTTTAAGCCACGTCTCAGGCTGCGGGACAGTGACCCAACTCCACCTTAGACCTTCAGTCTATTCTTCTCACTGGCTAAGACCAGGAAGTCTCAAACAAAGCATCATGATTACACTTCGGAAGAAATTTCCAGCGCAATTGGATTTCTTTTTCTTTTCTCTATTTTTATAGATTTGCATGTGCTTATTTCTTTATACTTCTAAATATACAAATGAAAATTGCTCAGTCTGTATGCTATTTGGATGTAACTGTTTCCGAGGTTGACCATTTGGTATTGGATAGCCAACTGATGTGCACCTCCTAGGGAACACTATTTCCCCTCCTCTGACCATTCTGTAGCTGTCTTTGCACAGGGCTGAGACCTTGTGAGCTTTCACCCCTCCATACTAACATGTCTACAGGCATCAAGAGAAATTATTTCTGGCTATGTTTTCAAGCACAATTTAGAACAACTTTTATTTCATTGTATGACTGTCAGCTCTACTTCTCAAAGGAACAAAATAGTTAAAAATATCACAGTTTGGGCCCGGCTTCTGATTTCAGTTTTGAGTGTGATATGACACAGGTTGGACCCTCAATGAAATAAGACCAAAACATTATTTTCTTAAAAATTTGTTACATTAGTTAAATGGTATACTATGCATATATAATATGTACCCTGCATAGATTTTGATACTGAATTAGTGCCTGGCAAGTTAGTTACTTATTTTAGCAGGAATACAAGCTTTATTTTGCTTTTCCATATGTAATAATGTGACATGGAGGAGAATCGAGGTTTGGGTGGGATCGAGGTAGGGTTACAGAAGAGCAGGGGGAGCATTTTTGAGAAGAGACCAAAATGACATTGCAGGCATATTTCCTTGTGATGAGTATGCTGCTTCTTAATTTGATTTTTTAGCAGGTTAGAGAATGGCTGGGTACCTGGAACAAACGTAACAGGAATCTATGTAAATAAGAGGAGAGAGGGAAGATAAAAAGATCATTTAAAGACAAAAAGACAAAACATGTCTGTGGAAGTGTCATCAGTGGCTAAAGCTTCCAGAGAATTTGCATTAGACGACGATATGGAGATGGTTGCATCCTCTTTCTGAGGCCTGATGGGTCTCTGTAGAAGTTGCTCTACCCTGGGCAACAAGCTTGCTCTCCACCAGTAGTGAGTGGGAGAGCAAGGTACCACTGCCACCATTATGTTCCTGTGTTCCTTTGCTCATTGTTGTGATAACACACTTGACAGAAGCAACTTAAGGCAAGAGTGGCTTATTCATCATTTACAGCATTAGAGGATATAGCCCGCCATGGCAGGGAAGGCAGAATGAGAGGAGCAAATGACAGCCAATCACATGCACCCACGGAAGGAAAGCCGAGAGCAATGAACGCTGGGGATTAGCTTATTTTCTGTTTCACTTAGCTGGGGACTACACGACTTAGAGTGGGTCTTCCCACCAAGTCTAGAAACTCTTCACAAACATGCTCAGAGGTTTATCTCCTAGATGACTCTAGCTCTTGTCAGTTTGACAATATTACCCATCGTTGCTTCCGAGGATGATGTGGCCAAGCAGGGTCTACACAGCCCTTGTCTCCAGGGGCAAGATTTGAGTGATGAGTACATTCCACCCTATCTTTCAGAAAAGCCCCCAGCCCCTCAACAAGCCCTTTGTAAGCACATAGTTTTGCTATTGTTTCTGAGTCAAGCTTTCATGAGGCCCAAGGTGGTCTCAAATTCACTCTGCAGCTGATGATGACCTAACTCTCCTGATTGTCCCTACTCTTTTTCTCAAGTGCTGAGATTACAAATACAGACCAACAAGCCTGGTATGACCATGTTTCTTAATAACTACCCAAGCTTTGGCTGAGAAATGAAAATAATTTTTGACATATTCTCATGTTTCACTTGTTTAAATTCTCTTGATTGTAGTCAGAGTTGAAATGGAATTAAAAAAGAAAAGAAAAGCATGGCTTTATTGCATCTTATTGGTGACTTACACAGATTTTATTTGTGTGAAATTTGCACTATTAACACCAAGGCCAAGAAAAAAAATGTGTAAAAGATGTAATTATAAAGAGTTGAGAGTTTTGTTCATAACACCCTGCAGTGAGTCTGTTTAACTATGGTGGAAATGCCCTACCATTTCCTAATCCATGGCAGTTTCTCTTCTGTTAAGGAAATACTGTGTTAAAAACACCATTGATTGTATAATAGAATTTGTCACAAGTCCTTTGTACTGGAGTCTGGAGCATTCAAATCAGCATTCAGATAGAAAACTTTAGACATGGCCCTGTCTCCTGCTGTCTCTCACCCCCTTTTCTATCATTGCTTTCTCCCTTCCTGGAATTCTCATATTTTGAATTGCTAATTCTAATCACATTCTGTAATGCTACTTACTGAATGAATGATTTAGTGTTTCTCATGTTAAAGAAGTTATACAATGGCAACATAGGGCACAGAGAATTCTTTTTAAAAAATTGATTACTCTTTCTATTCCCTAATATTTGACGATCATATAACAGGCATTTAATGGATACTGAATATGGAATATTATATGCTCACAAATATACAATTCTTTTCTTTTTCCACATAGAATTCTAAACTCTGTAAACCAAGGGTTCTACAAATAGGGAGGCAGCTATCAATGTGTGTTTGCTCCAGTATGTCAGAGTCCACGTTATTCAGATAGGTTAAGTCATCTCCTCATGGTATCATGATGGCTTCTGCAGCTCCACTAACTTTGCTGTTGCTCAAAGCAGAAAGGAAGGAATGGGAGCTGGGGCAGGGCCAATGAGGAGGGCCCTACCTCCTGTGATTGCACCTGTGCCCCTTCACCATCTATCCAAAGGCCGACTGTAAAGACCACCAAGAACATTTGTTGGGCATGGCTGGACAAACAGCAGAGTTGGAATTGGAAATTAGATGGGCTACATTTATGATATCACAGATATTAGTCATGGAAATGGGTATTTCTAGCCATCATTTGAATCATAGTCTCCATTTCCTAACAATTCAGGGGGGGAATCCCAATTTAAAGGCAGAAACACTTGCACACTGGTATTTTGAAGCACAGCAGATAACCTTGGACACTGAACTGCTTTTCTTTCCATCTCGTCTGAAGCAGGGTCCCTTGTTCACGCCTGCACATTCTGGACCAGCTGCTCACACCTGCCAGGGATTTTTTTATCTGCACCTTCCATCTTGCCATAAGGTCATTGAGACTACATACGAAAACAACCACAGCCAGCTGGGTGCTGGGGATCCGAACTCAGGTCTTCCCACTTATACAACAGGATCTTTATCCACTGAGTCATGTCCTCAGCCCATGAGCCTCTTCCAGGTAGCCAAAGAGCAAATCCTAATGCAGTTAGTGTCAGTCAAATCAGAAAGGATGTCGAATGTGTTTGTTCCACTGCAGGTAAAGCTGTTAGGAGACTATGGCCACGAGTTTTGGTTTTATTAAAATAGCCATGTTTTGTGGCCAGTCCCTGTGATACGAAGAACCCAAGACTATAAAGATGGGACTACAAGTCATAGAGGCAATTCTCCAATTTTATGTATTTACTCTTTCTTTTTGGTGGAACAAACTCCAAGCCATAAAGTAAATGCTTCTCTTTAGTTGAAGAATCTGTGGGTTCTAACAGACTTGGCAGAATTTCCCTGAGCTCTGGCTCATATCTAATCGAAGGCCTCACACGATGTGTCATTTCTAGAGCAAATTCAGGCTCCCAGTGCTTAGTCTCACTGCAACTCTATATTAGAAATAGATGAGTTTTGAAGACTGAAGCATGAACTCTCATTTCATAACATGGGAAATAACAAAATTAAACTAAATAATAATAAATAATAAATCAATTAATATTCTTGTAAACTTCAATGAGAAAAAAATCACTCACCTCATGTTGCAATTGTCTTCTAAATGTTGGGGGTAAAAACCCTTTCAATACACGATAGAGCTATGTCAGTGTACTTTTAGGTGGAATCCGCAGAGAGGTCCTCAGGTAGGGGACTGTTGAGCTCGATGGAAGCCCCACAGAGATCAGTACCTCGGCCAACTGCAGCATTAGTTTAATTCCTTGAGGCATTGTCACATACAGAAGCATTTAATGGCAGAAACTGTGTGTTCCAAACATAGTCCTGCAGATGACTTTTTTCTGACCTTGGACTAGGAGCCTGGCTATAGAATTGCCTTTCCAGACATTCGCTTTTGTTCTCTAAGATAGCGGTAACCTTAAGAAATAGTAGATAACATACCCAAGTAAGAGGTCTGGGAGGCTTAAGCTAGCAACAATGTATTTTTGCCAGTATCTTAGCACATTTTGGAACTGGAAATAACAGATTCATTTAAATGACTTTGCTTTTATGTGGGAAGTCCAGGGCCTTGAAGAAAAACAAAACGAAACACTGCCTTGTTTTGCTGAGGTGTCTGTCTTTATCTAGAAAGTCTAGCATTAAAATGTTCCTCCCAGCTTCTGGGGAACCACTGGAAGTATCCTTTTGTCTGGACTAAAGGATGACAATTCTTTTCAGTTTTGGGGGAGGTTTGACTTGAGATAGGAAAGTCTGACTGGGTGATCTTTTGAAACCCTGTCTGAACTGTCATGTGGCTGTACTCGTTCATCAATCCTTAGTGGACTCCAATGACACTATCTCTACCACTCACACATACACATGCTTTCATAGACCTGTGCTTTTAGACTCTGGAGGAAGACCTTTAGAGAGGTTACAAAAAGGACATGTGTGCAGAAAGAAGGGAATACAAAATGACAAGCACATGCACAGGAAACAGCAAGGCTGAGAACAGCAACACGAAATACTTTGAGTATGTGTCTGTTCCCTGTTTGTGGAGCCCGGTGCTAGGAATTCTTTCCTGTGCCTCTCACAGGTGAAAATCAGGAACCCTTGTGAAAGAGAGGCTCCAAGATTAAATCACAAATGTAAACCAAAGAAAGAAGTAGCCTCTACAGAAGTAGTTCATCTCTCTTTTCTTTTTAATAAGTGTCAGTGTGTGTGTGTGTGTGTGTGTGCGTGTGTGCATGCATGTGTGCATGCTTTTACATGTACATGGATGCACACATATGTAGAGACCAACATAGGAGTCTTTCTCAGTCCTTTCTTACTTTGGTTTTTGAGGCATGGTCTCTCAATTGAACACAGAAATAAAAGATTCAGCTTGTTCTGGGGATCTGGTCTCTCCCTCTAGAGTGCTTAAATTGCAAGTGGTTCTCTGTGTCTTCCAGGAATTCTTATGGGTCTTGGGGATTTAAACACTAGTTCTTAAGCTTGTATTTTACCAACTGAGCTATCTCTCCAGTAATCTCCATTACTCAGTGAGATAAGACCCAATGTGAATACTAACTATTACACTTTAGAAAGTGGATATGATGGCGCAGGGTTAGAGTCTTATTGTGGAAGTCCAGATATTACCGTCATAGGACTGATGCCATCCAATGAAATACAGCTTTACAAAACTATAATTTTAGACATTGATATATTAGAATTAATAGTTTTAACATCAACATAGGGATTTAATAGTTTCCTATTAATAATTGCATTAAGAATAGCCAATGTTTATGAAAATGCATGCCACTTTTCATTATTTTTCCATTCAGTATATGTCTGTCCTCACACACCTGATGATGTTCTCATTATTATTCAGATTTGAAAGATACAAATTTTAAACTAATGAGCCTGAAGCTCAATATGGGCAGCACACTCAAGAAGACAAGTCATGGCTACTTTTGCTTGTGTCCTATTTTATTTTTATAAAACAGGGTATTAAGGAATTATCTTTCAGGAATCAAACAGCAGATGCCCAAGTAAATAATGAAATGTTTGATCTCCTTCTGAACAGGATGTGACCATACTGTTTTGTCATGAATCACTATCCTCTCCTGTCTAGTTGTGAACATTCAGTGAAAGGCATTAGTTTCAAAGGAGTGCTGAGTTTGAAAATGTGTCTGTCCTAATCCTGTGAGAAGAACTGGGCAGGCAGCAGAGGACATAAGATTCAGCTTCAGCTGAAGATGGAGAAATGATCGTATCTTTCTGGCGGGCGAGAGGAACTCCTGCTGATGCTTTAGTTTTTGCTGCTGTGATAAAGTACCCTGCACAAAAGCAGCGTTAGCGGGGAAAATGGATTGCTTAGCTTACAGTTCCAGTTTACACTTTATCATTGTAGGGAAGTCAAGGCAGGAACCCTTAGCCGCTGGTCACATCCACAGACAAGAGCAGAGACAAATATGCGCACACATGCCCACTGCTCATCTCTCTCCACGACCCAGGATCCAAACCAGGCTAGGTATGATGCCACTCCTGCTGGGTGGAGTTTTCCCACATAAAGCAATTCAATCAAGACAACCCACTTCAGGCACGCCCACAGGCCAACCTGATCCAGAAAATCCCTCACTGATACCTTCTTTCCAGGTGGTTATGAAAAGCTGACATTAAAACTATCACAGTTAATTTCAAATCTTTGTAGAATATCTTGGCTAGCCAGCCCACCTCAAGCTCAAATAGAATTCCACAGACGGTATTATAATCTTCACTCTCTTTGGACTCTTTTAAAACTTACTGGTTCCTCGTAGGTTGGTAAATTAGTTAAGGAACTCTTCATTTGAAGTTCTCCCACTGTGTGCTGGAGGAGCGGCTTGACTGAAACAGTGGAACTGTCTATTCAAAAGAGCGTGATTGCTGAATTTGACCCTTTAACAAAAGATCTGTAGGACAGTGAGGAGTCTTTGATGTCACAAAGCTTTTCCAACCCTTGCCACGGAATTAAACACTTCTAAGAACAAGTATGGGCAGCATTCAGAATCCTGTCGGGTGTGGTGATGAACCGATCTTCAAAGGAGCTGAGGAGGTGAAAGGTGCCGTGGAGCCATCGGAGGAAGCAAGGTGGACACAAACTGGAGAAACCCAGAAACGGCCAGGACAGAGGACGAGACGAGAGGCGGAGCAGTGGAGGGAGATATTGCACCTCTGCTCTGGGGGCTCAGCACACTTTCCCACATTTTGAGGCACTGAAAGGAAACCGTGGGAACTGTATGCGTGTGCCTAAAGCCCTGTGCCCTCTGACCATTCTCCATGGCTCACGGTTCCCAGGAGAGCTGTGTGCACTAGAGGGTACAGTGAGCGATTCCCTCTTAGCACTCAGGAGAACAGTTGCTTCCATATGGACACAGAGACTGCCACCAAGTCTGAGTGCTTTCAGTAATGTGTCATGTTGGTTTTTCTTTTTTCAATTTAATTGTCTCTGTTCTTATGACCTCGAGGCAGAATTAAAGAGCTGGTGGGTTTCAGATATTGAGTTTTCACCCCATTCACACAGTAGCTCATCTTGTATGTACAACTCTATTGTGGCCCAAGCTCATTTGTCTTTGAGTGCCACGCTCTCTGCACAAGTGATCATTTACTGGTCTGTCATACACCACTGCTTCCTAGAATATTTTTCTTTCAGATTCAGTGAAATGTATAAATCTTTAAAATAAATACTCTTTGTATGTCTATAAAGATTTTAAAACTGATTTTTTATATTTTTGGTTGTGAGCCTAGCCTTTAACAGCTGAGGCAGGCTAATCTCTGGGAGTTCGAGGCCAGCCTGGTCTACAAGAGCTAGTTCCGGGACAGGCTCCAAAGCTACAAAGAAACCCTGTCTCGAAAAACAAAACAAAACAAAACAAAAAAAACCTGATTTTTTCCCCCTGCAAGCCCGTGATAACAGAAAGACACACTGACTTTGCATGCTACAGCGTGAACCACCAGGTGATACTTTGCTCTGCCCAAACCTAGTAGCAGATGTCAATTCTAATAGCACAATGGCCACATTTTATCTTAAAGACAACATTTATCTGTAGTGCACTCAAGCTGACTTTTGGAAGATTTTTTGATCTGTTCTTAATACTTGAACATCTAATCAGCAGCCTTGAGCCCCAAGGCAGCGGTCTGTATTTTTTAATTGTCAGTCTAAACAACGATTTGGGTGTGTAGTTTCTAACATATCAAAATATGAGCTTAAGGGCTGAAGAGATGTTTTAGCCAATAGCAATACTTGCTGCTTCTGCAGAGGACCTTGGTTTAGTTCTAACAACAACAGGGTAGCTCGTAATGATCAGTGACTCCAGTGTCAGAGAATCTGGTACTTGTTCTGGCCCCTTCAGGCACCTTCACACATGTGGTGCACATAAATTCATGCACACACACACACACACACACACACACTCAATAAATAAATATATAAGCAAACATTTTTTAAAAGGAAGTTACCCTGATAAATGATGAAGGATCTTAGTCTGAATCACTTCCCTGCATGATCCCTGGTTTCCCCATCTGTTGCACGAGATTCCCAGGTCTGCCTTAACTACTCATGAAGTATTTGGAGGATCTGGGACTGATGTATATGGTATATATTTCCATATGGGGTAGATAGGAGGCTATGTTTATATGCAGAATTATCAACCCATCAGGTCTGAGAGGATGTCTAAGAAAGCAAAGTGCTTGTTGTGGAACAAGAGGGCATGAGCTGAGATTTGCAGTGCCTACAAGAAGGCATGTTCCTGTAGTCCAGGACTCAGAGCTGAGGCTGGAGGCTCTCTGGGGCCTGCTGCCCACCCAGTCTCACTGAATTAGTGGGTTCCAGACTCAGCAAGATGGACTGTCTCAAAACATGAGGAGGAGAGCAGGAAGTACCAGATGTCAGCCTCTGGTCTCTATGTACATTCAAGCCTACAAACACTTGCACAAACAAATGGGTGCACATACCACAAGTGCACACACATATGAGCACTTACCACAGCACATGCATGTGTACACACACACATAGACACATAATACTCGTGAATTTTGTGTATCACTTTGCATGGATAAAATGTTTATACATTAAGGTGATTTACAATATTTTTTAAATTCCTTGTTCTGCTTTCCAAGTTTTCACCTTATGAAAATGGAACACTACACAGCTGATATTGGAGCAGAGTCTCAATGTGTTTGTCTATTCTGCAGCATGTTTCATATCTCCACCTCCAAGAAAAAGAAATGAGATTTAGCTCTTTATTTATTCAAATGAGCAAATTAAAAGAATAAAAGTGCCTCAGAAACTTGTTCTAATAATCCATTATAATAATTCTAATAATTCATTTTCAAATAATGAATACTTGATATGAATACTTTCATTGCCGGCCCCAATTCTCCAACATACTTTGATTTTAAAAGTTGAGGCTTTGTTGTGAGTTTGTGAGATTCTAGGGTAGAAAAACACACTGTCACTCCCTTCAGTGGGGATTGATTTATGATAGATTGTCTGTAACCAGTTACTTTGTAAGAGTTCCTGGTGAGGTGAGTTCTCCAGGATCCTTTATGTGAGGGTTTTAATTAAGGCTGAGCATGCACCCTTTCTGACTCTCATTTTATAAACTCAGCCTTTCTGTTCAGGTATATGTCTCCTGTAAATGGAAGACACAATGCTAAATATGCGTGTGCCCAGAAAGAACATGCGTGCTCTGTTGCCTGCCCCTGCTGGGTCCATCTGCTCTGCTGGCAAGATGCCCATGGGCAACCTGGCCCATTTCACTGCTACAGAACTGCCAGCATTCCAAGGGCCCATGACTACATACAGTGTGCAGAGAGCTAGATTTCTATACAAAGCCCTCCACTGAACCGCATATGGTTCTGTTAACACTTGACCACACATGGTGGTGCTCACGTGTCATAAAACAAAGGCTACTTGGGTAGGTCGAAAGGGGGCAGACTGCGCTAGCATCCCAGACATCAGTGAATGTGGAGCATATGCTGACATCCCTGTTCTGCATAAAGGTACACGGTCCTCTATCAAAGGGTTCTGTAGCTATCTGGGACAGGTAGAAGGAATCTTGGAGTCCTTCCCTATCTGTGAGGGCACTGAGGACCCATATAACATGCTTTCTTTTTAGCCTCCATTTTTAGATTAAAATGATAGACTTTAATATATAGATATTAGTTTATTGTTTCTAGATACATACATACACATGTGGAAAAAGTCTTCCTTTCAATTGGCATTTTCATATATATCAGCTTAATATAAATAATACTTCTGAACTGATGGTCCAGTGTATCTCTTCTATGAACTGTATCACTGAGTTACATCACAGCCACATTTGATGTTATCAGCAATGCTGGATTTTGTCATCTTTTTCTTCATTGTTTGCCTGATTTATATTTTTGTCAATATTCCTGAACATTTTTTATTGTTTTTAGTTTTTTGATTTGTTTTAGCTATACAGCATTGTTTATTTTTAGTGATAGCCATGGAAGTTAGAATGGACATTTAAGTTTTTAATCTAAATCTGAAAGTATCAAATAAAAGGATAGGAAGTGACATTGAGAAGCTTTAAATAGAAAGATTAAAGCAAAAGACATTAAAGAGTCATTGTTGCAGGAATAGCCCTGCTCTTCATAAACACTAAGCATAATACCACACAGTAAATAAGATCCTAAGTAAAATGAATTACAGAGAACAAGATATGCAGAGACTTTATTGAAGTCTGAGGGGTGCACAAATAGACAGCATTGTTGCAAGAAAGTCCAGATGACCTCTGCTGCAGTATTCATATTCTTGCATGGGTCTGATGAACACTCACTATTTACAGCTACAAATAGACACTCTAACAAGAAGCAGATAAAAACTCCTCTTGCTGTTTTCTTAACTGAGGGAGAAAGACAAGAAACGCTGAATGCATGCATGCCACAATTCAGGTCAAAAGAAAGACTATAAGAAAAGAGAATATTCTGGCCAGGAAAGCAGGTAACTGCAGATTGTCCCATCTCCTTTCTTTCTCCAAATCCAAGCTCCAAGTGTCGTTTTCAGCTCTGTGGCAGACTACTACCTGCCCCCATCCCCAGGGGCCTAAGCTGGTACTAGTGGAACACCCTGCTTTTCTCCCTCTTGTGGAACCCCTCAGCAACTCCTAGCTCATTCACATTCCTAAGTGTTGGTTTTCAATACATAGAAACACATTTTACCTGGAAACCCCAGTGGCCACACTTGGCAGGATCTCAGAAGCATTCCCTTATAAAGAAGATGCAGCTACCACACCCTCCTAAGACCCAAAGAGGGTAACAGAAACCAAGGAACAAAACACTCACCCAACAAAAATGAAATATCAGCATCTAGGATTACAATCACCCCAAACACAGATGCCTAGATGTCAGAATAAAAATGAAATTATTAATATTCAGGACAATATATCTTCACTATGGCCTAGCGATACTACCATGGTAGGCTCTGAGATTTGCAACGTAGTTGAAACACAAGACAAAGACCTTTAAATAGCCTTTATGCTTATATTAGAGGTCCTTAAAGAATACATGAAGAAATCCCTTAAAGAAATCTATGAAAACACAAACAAAGAAATTGTGGGAGGAAATGAATAAGACAGTGCAAGGCCTGAACACAAAAACAGAATCAATGAAGAAAACTCTAGCTGAAGGAAATCTGGGAGTGAAAATTTTAGTGTCTTGAATAGGAACCACAGAGGCAAGATTCACCAACAGAGTACAAGACATGGCAGAGAAGATCTCAGGCATTGAGGAAATGGTAGAATAAATGGATACCTTGGTCAAAGAGAATGATAAATCTAAAAAAAAAAAAAATCCTGGCACAAAATATCCAGGAAATCTGGGACACTATGAAAAGACCAAACCTACAAATAATGGGAACAAAGGAGGCAGAAGAAACCCAGGTAGGTCAAAGACAGAAAATATTTTTAACAGAATCACAGAAGAAAAGTTTTCTAACCCAAAGAAGAAGGCGCTTATAAAGGTACAAGAAGCAGACAAACCACCAAATAGATTGAACCAGAAATAGAATTCCCATCAACACATAATAATCAGAACACTAAACATATAAACCAAAAAAAAAATATTACAAGCTGGAAGGGGAAAAGGTCAAATAACATACAATTTCAGACCTATTAGAATTACACCTGACTTCTCAATGAAGACTCTAAAAGCCAGTAGTGGCTGGACAAATGTCCTGTAGACAGACTCTAAGAGACCACAGATGCCAGACTACTATACCCAGCAAAAAGTTCAGCTGTAATAGATGGAAAAATAGGACATTTCACAACAAAACATAATTTAAGTAATATTTATCTACAAATACATCTCCACAGAAGGCACTTTCAGGAAAACTTAATGAGGTTAATCATACCCAGAAAACACAAGAAGTAAATAATCTCAGACAAGCAAATCAAAAGAGGGAAAGCACACACCACTCAACACTCATCACCACTACAGCAACAAAATAACAGGAGTCAATAGGCACTGCTCTTTGACATCTCTCAATCTCAGTGAGCTCAATTCCTCAATAAAAATCCACATACACAGAGTGGATGCAAAAACAGCATTGATACCTGCCCCATTCAAGAAACACACCGCAGCACCAAAGATAGGTTGTATTTCCTCAGGGTAAAGCATGGGAAAGGATATTCTAAGCAAAATAGACATAAGAAGAAAGCTGATGTAGCCAATTTGATATCTAACAAAATAGACTTCAAACAAAGCAATTAAGAGGAGACTGGGAAGAACACTACAAACTCATCAGATGAGAAATCCACTAAGATGGCATTTCAGTTCTTACCATTTATGCATCAAACACAAGAGCACCCAAGTTCATAAAAAGAAGCACTACTACAATTTAAATCACATGTTGACTCTCACACACTGATAGTGGGAAACTTCAATACCCCATTCTCAACAATAGACAAGTCATCTAGACAAAAACTAATCATGAAAATGAAGTAGCTAATTGATACTATAAACCTAATGAACCTAACAATAGAAATCTTAAATTCCTGAAAACCAACCAACACTCTACCGAATAAAAAATATGTCTACAGAAAGAAAGAAAGAAAAGAGAGAAAGAAAGAAAAAAAGAGAAAGAAAGAAAAAAATTCAAGACTTTCTAGAATTGAGTATAAATGAATACGAAACATGCCAACATTTATGGGACACAATCAAGAAAGTTCTAAGATTCAAGTTCATAGCACTAAGTGCTTACATTTAAAAAAGAAATTGGAGAGATTTCATACTAGTAACTTAACAACACACTTGAAAGTTCTAGAACAAAAAGAAGCGATCACACCCCAAAGGAGTAGATGATAAAATATAATAAAAGCTTAGGTTGAAATCATTAAAATAGAAACAAAACCCTAAACAAACAAACTTACAAAGAATCTGAAGCAAAGAGTTGATTCTCTGAGAAAGTCAATACAATTGAGAAACCCTTACATAAATTGACTAAAAAGCTGAGAATAAATATCCAAATTTACAAAATTATAGATTAAAAGGGGGCATAACAACAGACACTGAGGAAATTCAGAGAATTTCTTGTATAAGTATACAGTAAACAATCTGCACTCCACTAAGTTGGAAAAATCTTAACAAAAATGTACAATATTCTCAAGACATATCACTTACCAAAGTTAAATCAAGATCAGATAAGCAATTTAAACAGACCTATTATCCTAGTGAAATAGAAATAGCAATTAAAAGAGCCAGATTGTTTTAGTGCAGAATTTTACCAGCCTTTCAAAAGAGTTAATGCCAATACTCCTTAAATCATTCCACAAAATACAAGTACCATTGCTCAACTTGTTTTTGGAGACCACAGTTACCTTCATAACCAAACCACATACAGACCCAACAAAGAAACAGAATTGCAGACTAATTTACCTTAAGAACATGGAAGCAAAAATTCTCATTAAAATATTGCAAACCAAATCAAAAAACAATCAAAAAGATCAACCACCACAATCAAGTAGGCTTCATTACAGAGATTCAGGGATGGTTCAACATATGTAAAATCATAAATGTAATCCAAAATATGAACACACTGAAAAACAAAACCCACATGAGTATCTTTTTAGATGCAGAAAAGGTCTTTAACAAAATCCAATGCACCTTCATGATATAAGTTCTGTGGTTATTAGAGATATAAGGGACATACCTCAGTATAATAAAGGCAGGATATAGCTAGCCCATAGTCACATCAACTTTAATGGAGAGAAACTCAAAGTAATTCCACTAAAATCAGGAACAAAAGGTTAGCCATTCTCTCCATACCTAGTCAGTATAGTACTTGAAATTTTATACAGAGCAAGAAGACAGCTGAAGGGGAGCAAGAGTATACAAATTGGAAAGGTAAAAGTCAAAGTATTTTTATTTGGAGATGATTTGCTTATATACATAAGAGACACTAAAAATTCTACTAGGTAACTCCTACAGCTGATAAACACTTTCAGCAAAATAGCTGGATAAAAAAAAAACTTCCCCAAATCAGTAGCTTTCCTATATACAAATAACAAACAGACTGATAATAAAATTAGGGGAAAAAAAACACTTTTCATGATAGCCTCAAATAATCTGAAATATCTTGAGGTAACTGTAACCAAACAAATGGATGATTTGGATGATAAAACTTAACGATTTTGAAGAAGATATCCGAAGATAGAAAGATTTCCCATGCAGTAAAATTAATATTATAAAAATGCTTATCCTACCAAAAGCAATCTACAGATTTCAATGCAATCTCCATCGAAACTCCAGTTTAATTCTTCATGGATCTTGAAAGAAAAAATTTCAGCTTTTCATAAGGAATAAGAAAATGCATAGAAATCTAAAACAATTCTGAATAATAAAATTGCTGCTGAATGTTTCTCTATCCCAGATACCAAGTTATACTGCAATGCTGTAGAAATAAAAAAGAGCATGATATTTGTACAAAAATTGAAATATTGATCAATGAAATTGAAGTCCCAGGCATAAATATATACATTTTATGAACACTTGTTTTTTTAAAAATAATTAATCCATAAATACATATTGGAAATAAGAGAATATATTCAACACATGGGGCTGGTCAAACTGAATTTCTGCATGTGGAAGAATGCAAATATATTCATACTTATCATCATACACAAAAAATCAACTCTAAATGGATCAAAGACATCAACAAAAAACCAGAACATGATGAAAGATAAGTGGGAAATAGCTTTTCACTCATTGCTACAGGAAAAGACTTTCTGAACAGAATACCATAAAAACAGGCACTAAGATCAATAATTAATAAATAGGAGACCACATGAAACAGAAAAGCTTCTCCATAATAAATGACACCATACAATGTCCAACATAAGAAAATATTTTTACCAACTACAAATCTAATAGTATTTGAAATCTAATATTCAAAATATATAAAGTGCTCAAAAGCTTAGGTATAAAGAAAACAAATAATCCAACATAAAATTGGGATAAAAATTTAAACAGGAAATTCTCAAGAGGAAACTCAAATGACTGAGAAACACTTAAAAATGTTTAACATCCTTAGTCATTAGGAAAAAACAAATTAAAACTACTTTGAGATTTCTCCTTACATTATTCAGAATGGCCAAGATCAGTACAACAAATGACAGCTTTTGCTGGCAAGGATGTGCAGTAACAGAAACACTCATCTATTGCAGGTGGGAGTGAAACCTTTACAGTTACTATGGAAATCCATATGGTGGTTCCTCAGGAAGATGGGAATTGATCTACCTCAAGATCCCATGATACCACTACTCTTGGTCATATATCTCAAGGATGCTCTATTGTACTACAGAGACACTTGCTCAGCCATGCTCATTGCTGCTCTATTCAAAGCACCCATAAATTGGAAACAACCTAAGCATCCCTCAACAGAAAAATCAGTAAAGAAAGGATGGTACGTTTGTACAGTAGGATATTACCCAGCCATTAAAAAAAATAAAATCATGAAATTTGCAAGCAAATGGTGGATCTAGAAAAAGTAATTCTGAGTAAGGTAACACAGACCCATAAAAACAAATATGGTATATATTTGCTTGTATGTGGGTATTAGCTGTTAAGTCAATGATACAATCTGTAGAACTTTAGAGGTTAGTTATTAGAGCAGGGGACTGGGGAGACAGGTACATCTTCTTAGGAAAGGGAAATAGATGAGATATCTATGGATGGATTAGGGGTACTGGAATAGGAGGGTCATGAGGGAAGAGGAAGGAAGAGGGAGACAGGGAAGAGATTATTGGAGAGACAGCTAAAATGAAGGGCCATTTAGGGTCAAGTTTGGAAATCTAATATGCTAGAAGCTTCCTGAAACATATACATATATTAAGGCAATTTAAATGAAATTGCCAAATAATTGGAGACAAAAAGTCCCAACAGAACATCTTGTGTCACTAAATGAAGCTTCCAGTACTAGGAATTATTTGCATGTAAATGAGTTGTTGGCGACAGGGTTCCATGGCATCCCCTAAACACCTCAGACTATTGCCAAGACTATAGGTTGCCCTCCATAAACTGATGGTATGGCCCTAATGTTGAAGACAACACCTACATAACTCCTCAAACGTGGAGAAGTCAAGGTGGTGCAGAAATAGAGCCCTCACCCTTATGTGTTAGCATCTTTTATACAAGAAGGAATTCTGCTAGCTACAAAAGAAGAAATGTAAATGCCAGCCCAGCCACAAACCTTTGATCTACAATGGTGTCCTGCCTGTAATATACCCTATGCAACAGCAGTACAAAGCTTGTGGGAGTAGCCAACAGATATCTTATTTGATTTAAGACTCACTCCACGAGATGAAACCCATACTAGACACTACATAAGTGACTAAGAACCTAAGACTAGATAGTCCAGGGATTTAGGGGAAAACCATATAGTATTGTTCTACTCAAAGGATCTGTCAATAAAATGTCTCCTCATAACATTTTACTGCACTCCTAGATCAATACCTTCTCGCTCAGTCATCACCAGCGATGCTCTCTCCTGCAGAAGATGGAACAAATACAGTGACCCACAGCCAGACAATGCAGAGAGTGAGAATCTTGGAATGATTAGCCCTAAATAGGTTGACTCCATCAAATCTCTCCCACCAGTCAGAGAACACTGTGGAAAATGAGCTAGAAAGAGGCTATGAGCCAGGGGAATGAAGGATACCAAGGAAACAAAGCCCTATTAACAGAATGGATATACGTTTGCACTGATACACCTTTGCACTCACAAAGACCGAGGCAGCATACACAGGACCTGCAGTTCTGCACCTGATGGGGTCCTAGAGTTGAAAGGAGAAGAGGACATATCACCCCATTCTCAACCCAGAAGTGATTCCCAATTGGTAACCTCCTGTGGATGAAAATGTAGTTTCCTCTAAAATAGTCTCACTGGGGAAAGAAATTGCTCTTAAGGGTAGCCTGCATGCCAGAAGTATATAGTCAACAAAACTCAAACTCAACAGCATGTTTAGAGTTTCTTTGTCTCATCATGTGTCAGAGCTTTTCAATTTTTTTTTCTTATTTTTAATTTACATATTTTTTCATTTTTTCTCTCATTTTACCCTATAGCTCCTTTGCATAGATATTATGGCTTCTAGTTTAACTTTTTTTTTTTATGGGATTCTTGAGAGTGTAAGTAAGTAGGGCTCTGTGTTGATCAGTTGCTTGTCTTTTTCTTGGGCTCCTTTCCCTCTGATTTTGTTGTTGTTGTTTATCTAGCTTTGGTTTTATTCCAATGTGTTAGTTTCCATTTGGTTTAATTTAATTTCATTTTTTTTCTAATGAAAGACAGAAAGGGGGTGGATCCGGATGGGGGGAGGAAGGTGGGGAGGATCTGAGAGAGTAAAGGGGGAGAAACCAATACAAGAAAAGGAAAAGTGACTCAGCAACGACAGAAAGAGACAGGGTACCACTTGGAAAGGTTGCATCACAGATAACATGAGAGCCGAGGTCTGTGTGAGGTGAAACCACGAGCCATGGAAAAGTTCAGAGGGAAGAATGATCCTCTGGGGAGAAGTGCAAAAAATGTCAAGGTCCTGGGGTAAGCAAATGCTCAGTTCATTAAACAACAGAAATGAATTTGAAGACAGACAGGAAGCAAATGAAGGGATATGTATGGAAATGGAGACGAAGAGAGGGCTAAGAAAGGCTGTCTAGAAATCATCAGCCAGGCTTGTAAAGGCTTAGATTTGTAGCACAGGGTGAGAGCAGGTGGCAGAAGGGTAGCATCATTTCTGATTGCCATTTTTTATGTCCTTATTCTTTTTTTCTTTTTAAATATTTATTTATTTATTTATTATGTATACAATGTTCTGTGTGTATGCCTACAGGCCAGAAGAGGGCACCAGACCTCATTACAGATGGTTGTGAGCCACCATGTGGTTGCTGGGAATTGAACTCAGGACCTTTGGAAGAACAGGCAATGCTCTTAACCGCTGAGCCATCTCTCCAGCCCCCTATGTCCTTATTCTTGATAATCATGGGAAGTGATAGAAAAACCAAAAGAAGATAATTGACAATAGTGACTCACACTCAATGGGTCATAGAGTTTGAGAAGTGATTTCATTGAGGGCACATTGACAGAGTCTACCGCTGCAGTATGGAGTGTTGGGAGAAATGGAAAGGAAGAATGAGACTTAACACTGGACAGCAGCAATTGGTTGGCTTGTGATATGTAGAAAGATGAGAAGAAAGAATGCATACAAGAGAAGGGAGTCTTCAAAATTCACACTTAAAATACTGATTAGGTGCCTGAAAATAAAAATCTACAGCTCAGACATCAATCAACCAAAAAATGCAGTCAAAACACCAAGAGCACATCTGTCTCATAGTGAATGACCAGTAAGCGACCACTCTTCTATAACACACACGCATGCATACACCACACACACACACACACCCCACTCACTCACCAGCTTTGACTTCTGAATTATTTCTCAGGCAAAGGTTAATAAATAGAATGGGACAACACAGCACAGGACATCTACCAAAATATGTTCCCCTCCAAAAAAGAACCAAATGCAAAATGTGTGGTTCAGTGTTAGGCTACTCCCATGGGCTAGCCTCAGCTAAGTATCTGTAAGAACCACAATGAAAAAGATCCACTTTGTTTTGACATGTAGGATCTTTTAGAGTAAGTCCCAGAATAGACAATTTCAATGTGTTTCCTGGGTAACTGTGCTTGGAACCACTGTCCAAGGACACAGCGTTCTAAGCAAAGATATGCAATGCTTGCCAATGCTGTCTGTCAAAGGAAGATATAAAGAACATTGTGTCTGTCTTCTATATCATGAAAACACACAAAGCTTAAGTCTTAGGTAAAACACAACAGTCCTATCAAAAAAAGAATTTTTTTTTCAGATTTCACTTTGGAAGCCATGAGTGATAGAAATTCTGTCATGTCTCAAAGAACACCAGGGCCACCAGTTTCTTCAGAAGTTATGGCCACAGTCATCCATAATCATGTATATTATTTAGTTTGAGGCACTACGGCAATTCACACAGCATAAGGTAGGGAGCATGTGAACTGTGGCTTAGATTATTAGATCAGGGTCTGCCTCCAACAGATCATGAGATATAAAAGACTAATCATTCCTTTTTTTCAGTCTTTAAAACTTTTTATGAGAGAGAGAGAGAGAGAGAGAGAGAGAGAGAGAGAGAGAGAGAGAGAGAATATCATGGCAGTAAGCACAGATTGGACAAGGGACAGCCTGCAAATGTGTCTCTCCTCTGACAATATGGATCCTGGGGACTGAACTCAAGTCATTAGGATTGGCAGCAAGCTTAGTAACCTGTTTAGCTATCTTGCTGATCTTTACTTCTTTTTGAATGTAACTTTTTCATTCATAAATACAAAGTTCTACTGCATTGTTGATGGCCAAAAGTCCCAATTTCCCATATTATTGCTTCAATAATAACGTTGATCAATGAGGAGACAGATTCAATAATAATGTTGATCAATGAGGAGACAGATAAGGTGTGTTACTTTTGCTTATGCTCTAGAACATTTGTTTAATGATGCAAAGATGTGTTTGCTTAAATAAAATTCAACTGCAGTCAGAAGGCCGGGTCGGCAACTAGCTGACTGGAAGTTGTAGGGAGGAGCAAGGGGGAGGAAGCTTTTTAAGGAGAGGCAGGAAGAAGCATGAAAACAGCTTGGGAGATGTGAAAAGGTGAGCTAGGTGAGCTGCTTGCTATTTAGCTCACTAGGGAGCAGAATTCTGCTTCAACCTTTGAATCTTGAGTACTTTAGATAGACAGAGATTTAGATAAGTTCCTGTTGCAGCTTTGAAAGAGTTGGTGCCTAAGAGAACACAATTACCTCAGGCTACGGCTCTTGTGGCCCAGTGGCAGTTGGTAGCGGCAGAGTTGTGGTTGCTGACTAGGATAGCCATAGCTTAAAAGACAGCAACAATTTCAAAAAGGAAACAAGCTTTGCATTTAATTTCCACCTGCCTTGAGATTTCACTGCTGTCTGTGTAAATGTCCCTGAAAAGTCTACACATTAAGTGTTTGGGGCTCAGGTGGTGCAACTGAGGGGGACTGGAGACTTGAAGAGATGTCTATTTGCCATGAGTGACATATCCTAGATGTAGATTGTAGAATCCTAGTCCCCTCTTCCTCTTTTCCTGCTTGCTGTTCAATTAGTCAGTATTTCCTTTCACGTGCTTCCGTGACGATGTGCCACCTGTCCATGGCCCCAAAGTATTGGTGCCACTCTGGGGCCTCAAAACTGTGAGCCAAAACAAGCCCTTCATCACCATAGTCATCTTCTTATATATCTAGTCATAAAGATGAAACAATGACATATATGTAATGAAGGAAACATGTCTCTCCAGTAAAAAGATGCTGAAAAGCATCATCATCCTCTCGAAAGTGTCTTGTGGGAAAGGGGCTACCTTGAGCTGTGATGTCAAACAGCAGAGCCTCCCAGCCTTGTCATCTCCAGTGTTCATAGGGATCTCACCTGAACTTTGGTTTCAAATGTATCCACTTCATGCATAAAAGGCTTAGATGTGGAGAAAACAATCTTTGGTGCTATGTTTGTAACCAGAATCATCCTATTGCAGAGTCAGATCCAACATGCAGCAAAGTCCAAAGTCACATGAAAGAGAATGGCTTTTTTTCTTCCAATATTTCATGATTTTTGTTTTTTACTTAAAACAATATAAACTGAATTTTCAGAGCATTTTCTGCAACTATCAACCATCAAATTCTTGCACAAAGGTCAGCTTCAGGTATGAAAGGTATTAACATGCCATCTCCTCCTCATGTCTTGGAGTCTTGTCAACTTATAAAACTTTATTCTCATTATCTCAACCAAACCTTCCCCCATTGCTCTTTCTTGAGCAGCACCACCACCTGCTGCCTGTTGTCAAAGTCTGCTTCTCATAAGTCATCGTCAAGTATTTGCTCACTTTCCCGTCTGCTGCAGGGCTCCTGGCCTATTGGTTTCTTTGTCTGGATTTTTGACTTATCCCAGGTGAGTGTTACAGAGGTTGTACCGGTTCTCCCAGGTCTACTCTGGTGTCCTTCTAGCATTTTCCTCTTTGCTATCGACTCACTTATAATTTAGTCTGCAAATCTGAAAATGGTCCCTCCCAGGGACCCTGGGGCATACTTCAGAATTCTATGAGATTTTTCTGTCATTTTGATGAAACAGCTTCCCATATGTAAATGTTTACTGGATGTTCTTTATGTCAAAATGGAAGATAATTTTGGGGAAGATAATTAGACCTTCAAAAGACTAAACCTTGAAGCCCCCTACCATATACAGAAAACGAACCCTAAATAGATCCTGAACCTAAGGTAAAATATTGAAACTTTTAGAATGATAATAGAAAATCTTCAAAATGTAGGGATTGGTAATGTTCTTAAAATTGACACACCCTAAAACAGTCTATTAAAATACAGATGGATCTTAGCAAACTGGTTCTCATCAAGAAGAAAAGCATGAAAGTCAATTGAGAAGAAAAGACAAGAAACAGGCCAAAAGAAATCATGTATATATTACAAATTCCATGTAAAGCTACATAAAGGACTCTCAAAATGTAACAGTAATAACAAAAATAATATTAGAAAATAGGCAAAATTCTTGAACTGTTTCCATTACCTGTTTGATCGTTTTGGACAATGAGGACTACTGAGAACTCAAGAACAATGGCAATGGGTTTTTGATCCTACTGCACATACTGGCTTTGTGGGAGCCTAGGCAGTTTGGATGCTCACCTTACTAGACCTGGATGGAGGTGGGTGGTCCTTGGACTTCCCACAGGGCAGGGAACCCGGATTACTCTTAGGGATGATGAGGGAGGGGGACTTGATGGGGGAGGGGGAGGGAAATGGGAGGTGGTGGCGGGGAGAAGGCAGAAATCTTTAATAAATAAATAAATTAAAAAGAAAATAGGCAAAATATATGAAAACCTACTTCATAAAAGGGAATTTATGTAAAACAAATATGCACATGAAAATATGGTCTGCATCATTACACAATAAGGAAATTCAAAGTAGAGTCACTATGGGACAGCCATGTACACTTATCAGAGTATGTAAAATAAAAGCAGTGATAACACCCAGTGTTGTAGAAGTTGTATTGGGACTTCATGCCTATGTATACATAGATAAAATGGCATGTCTGTTTTGGAAAATAGTTCACAGTCTTTTACAAACCCAACACCCACCAATTATACTTTTAAGATTTTGTCTTAGAAAATAAAAACTCACTTTTTCACAGCCACAGATACGTGAGCATTGTGGTTAAAATCAGAAATAGCCCTCATAGACTCATGCATTAAATCATAGGTGACCAGCTTTTGGTCCCGGCCTTAAGGTTGTAGAGCCTTTGAAGGGTAGAGCCTGGATGATGGACATGGGTCACTGTAGTAGGTTTTGGAAGGTTATTTCTGCCCTTGTTTCTAGCCTGTTCTTCTCTTTCCTGCTCCCCCACATGTGAGGAGAGCTGCTTTACACTCTTGCTGCTCGGGACTGAACTTTTGTTTCTGCTACTTCTTCAGGAAGAGGTGTTGAAATCTCTCTGGAACCACATGTCAAATAAGCCTGTGCTCTCCTAAGTAAGACATTTTGTCACAGATACTCAGAAGCAATGCAGTGAGCATCCACAGCCTTTACTTATGATTACTCAAAAGTGAAAAGAACCAAGATTTCCTTCCACAAGTTAAGTAAAATGTAGTTCATCCATATCATGTAATATCATTCAGCAATGTAAAGAAAGCAAAAGAGATACCTGGAACAGCTCAGATATATCATAAAAAAATAATTATGCTAAATTGAAAATATCCCAACGGAATTTTTATATAGTAGTTATTTATACCTATATAACACTTCAAATTGGAAAAATCATAACAAAAATGGTTAGTATTTGTTGGAGCATTTGAACAAAGTATGAATGGGGAAGGAAAGCAAGGTGCTTTGTGGAAGGCAGCCTGGTGATCTGTGTGGTGATAGAATGCAGCCTGGTGATCTGTGTGGTGATAGAATGTTCTGTATCTTCATGGTAGAGCATTTATAGGGATGGACACATAATAAAATTATGCACACAGAACCCCACAAGCACATCTGAGTCAACCTGAGAAGCTCAATGGTCTCGTGGAGACTAACAATGCCAGTTCTCTGGCTGTGGTTTTGTACTAGTTTTGCCAAGGCATAACCACTGAAATCCTGTTATAAAAATCCAAGTAGAGAGCCTCGTTGTGGCGTCTCACAACTGCACACAAATGTACAGCAAAACTCTCAAAGAACTAACAGAAAATGCGGAAAAGTTCTAAATATGTGTGAGCTGGAAGATATTTAAGAATGTTATAGAAATGCATACCAATTTTCATGTGAGAAAATTCAGTATCTATCGAGTAGCTGCAGCTACACTGGTGTCTTTAATAGTGTATGAAGATGGCTAAGATCTATTACACTAGTTCCAACTTCAGGTACACTCACACAAAGAGGATCTTAGAGGCTGAAATTTCTTGTTCACTTCTCATTTGTGAGATGTGTGTACAAGTGTTTGCATGTGTGTGCAGGTGTGAGTTCATGCATGTGTGTGAAGGCTGGAGTCTGATGCTGGATGTCTTTCTTGATAACTCCACTTTATTTACTGAGACAAGGTACCTCAGTAAACCCAGAGCTTGTTGGCTTCATTGGTCTAGCAGGATGGCTTACCCTGGGGACCCCCATCTTTTCCTATTAAGCACTGGATTTACAGGTGGGTTGCTTATCCACCAGGCTTTTATGTGGTGCTGGGTATCTGAACTCTGGCGTTCATGCCTATGCAGTGAGCACTTTATCCACTGGTCATCTTTCTAACCTCAGTTATTTCCTTGTAATTACATCTTCTAAGTTGAATCTAAGATCCCTGGGGAGAACAGTATGATGTCTTCTTCACTTGCTGAGTGTGGCCTGGACTTTATGTCATTGCTGATGAATGGATGTCCCCACCTTCTTCCAGTCCGATAATGGGTTATGCATGTGGGTGGGATGTCACCTTGCAACCGACTGATGGATTTTCTAATGAGAACTTAAAGTAAATCATTCCACTGTCAGCTCAGCATCTGGCAAAGCCAGAGTAACATAAGCTTGGCTCAGAGAAAAGATGCTATCAATAAAATACTGGTTTTCCATCCTGGGTCTGCTGCATTTTCTTCTTACATTATCACCGTGTAAAGACTCAAACTCCCTGGAGCTGCGAAGTTCAGTGTCAAATGATCTAAGCTATGTCTGTCTTACAGATCTGCATCAATCTCCAGCAGCAGTTTCAAAGACTGAGGACATGGAGTTTGACAGAAGCAAACAACAGCAATGCATACTTTGGCAGTATTAAGGCATAGGAGTTCCTTTCTGGAAACCAAAATGAGTTCTAAAAACTGTATTTGTGAAAACACAAGGCTACTTGAAAATGTCACATTTAAACTGACTGTTCATTTTAAGCTTGTTCACAGTTATCAGTCATCAGGCTGGTGGTCACTCTCAGGTGACATGTTACTCCACGCTACTTTGCAAAATTTCTTAATGTATGGATTATTTTTCATAAGAGTAGAGCGTTACATGTTTTTGTACAAATATACAAAGTCTGACAACCTTGACTGGCCAGATGTAAACACTGGGTATTTAAGCATTGGTGGCAGTCTTTTCCAAAGTTGGCAAGCATTGTTCCAAATCGGATCTGCCCCCTCTTCTCTTCCCCCACCCCTCTCTGTGTGTATGAATGATGTGATTGTGAGCATAAATACCTGTGTCATCATTGACATCAGAATACCATTTTGTGAATGGGTGACCTTCTTGTTTGGGGGCTGGGCATCTCTGGTTTCTGTCATTTTGTCACTCCAAGCTAGTTTGGGAGCTTCCAAGAACATTCTCCTATAGCTGTGCTATGAATATAGGTGAGTGCTATTGGTTCCACAGATCCAGACACAGTTGTCAAGCTTGTTAAAAAGACATCTCCCTTTTATTTATGGCTAGAAACCGATTATGAGTGAGTACATCCCATGTTCCTCTTTTTGGGTCTGGGATACCTCACTCAGGATAGTGTTTTCTATTTCCATCCATTTGCATGTAAAATTCGAGAAGACATTGTTTTTTACCGCTGGGTAGTACTCTAATATGTATATATTCCACACTTTCTTCATCCATTCCTCCATTGAAGGGCATCTAGGTTGTTTCCAGGTTTTGGCTATTACAAACAATGCTGCTATGAACAAAGTTGAACAGATACTTTTGTCATTTGATGGGGCATTTCTTGGGTATATTCCCAATAGTGGTATTACTGGATCTTGGGGTAGGTTGATCCCAAATTTCCTGAGAAATCGCCACACTGATTTCCAAAGTGGTTGCACAAGTTTGCATTCCCACCAGCAATGAATGAGTGTGCCTCTTTCTCCACAACCTCTCCAGCAAAGGCTATCATTGGTGTTTTTGATTTTAGCCATTCTGACAGGTGTAAGATGGTATCTCAAAGTTGTTTTAATTTGCATTTCCCTTATCGCTAAGGAGGTTGAGCATGACCTTATGTGTCTTTTGGCCATTTGAATTTCTTCTGTTGAGAATTCTCTGTTCAGTTCAGTGCCCCATTTTTTATTGGGTTCATTAGCATTTTAAAGTCTAGTTTCTTGAGTTCTTTATATATTTTGGAGATCAGACCTTTGTCTGTTGCAGGATTGGTGAAGATCTTCTCCCAGTCAGTGGGTTGCCCTTTTGTCTTAGTGACAGTGTCCTTTGCTTTACAGAAGCTACTCAGTTTCAGGAGGTCCCATTTATTCAATGTTGTCCTTAATGTCTGTGCTGCTGGGGATAAACGTAGGAAGTGATCTCCTGTACCCATATGTTGTAGAGTACTTCCCACTTTTTCTTCTATCAGGTTCAGTGTGTTCAGACTAATATTGAGGTCTTTAATCCATTTGGACTTGAGTTTTGTGCATGGTGATAGATATGGATCTATTTTCATTCTTCTACACGTTGACAACCAGTTCTGCCAGCAACATTGAGCATATAATTTGTGATCCTAGAGAAGTTTAATAAGAAAGTGAACCCAAAGAAAATCATATAGTCATCCGCCTGGAGAGGGGAAGTAGACAAGATTGCAGGGCAAAAACTGGGAACTTGCGGGTGAGGTGGCATGGGGCAAAGGGGAAATGGGATGAGAAACATGAGAAGGGGAGGATGGGAGGAGCTCGGGGGATTGGGATGGTTGGGATATAGGAAGGGAGGATATAGGAGCAGCGAAGTATATATCCTATCTAAGGGAGCCATCTTAGGGTTGGCAAGAAACTTGACTCTAGAGGGGTTCGCAGGTGTCCAGGGAGATGTCCCCAGCTGGTACCTTGGGCAACTAAGGAGAGGGAACCTGAAATGACCCTATGCTATACTGATGAATATCTTGCATATCATCTTAGAACCTTCATCTGGCGGTGGATCGAGGTAGAGACAGAGTCTCAATTTGGAGCAACGGTCTGAGCTCTTAAGGTCCAAATGAGGAGCAGAAGGAGGGAGAACACAAGCAAGGAAATCAGGACCACGAGGGATGCACCCACCCACTGTGACAGTGGAACTGATTTATTGGGAGCCCACCAAGGCCAGCTGGTCTGGGACTGAATAAGCAGGGGTTGATACTGGACTCTCTGAGCATGGCGGACAATGAAGGCTGATGAGAAGCCAAGGACAATGGCACTAGGTTTCGATCCTAATACATGAACTGGCTTTGTGTGAGCTTAGCCTGTTTAGATGCTCACCTTCCTGGACATAGATAGAAGACCTTCGTCTTCCCGCAGGGCAGAGAATTTGGACTGCTCTTCAGTATCGAGAAGGAGGGGGAATGGGGTGGGGGGAGGAGAAGAGGAGTGGGGATAGGGGGAGGAGAGTGGGGGGAGGGGGCAATATTTGGGAGGAGGGGGGGAAATGGGGAACAGGGAGCAGGTGGAAATTTTAATTAAAAAAGAATAATAATTAAAAAAAAGACATCTCCCAAGCCCCTGGATTTGTTTTGGGAAGATGTCCCAATGTTTTCTGCTCTTAGCTGATCCTGGATTCTCAAATGCATGTGGACAGTAACAGCAACATCACTGTATGGTTGCCATTACTTTCCCTGACTTCAAAGATCTTAAAACATTAGTTCTCAGATAATATGCTGGAGTTACACTATTTGCCTGTTAGAGTCAGAAGAAGTAACTGAATCTTTGTGAATGCCTAGGGGATTAGGGGCAGCAATAGGGAGACATTTTCTCACAATGCAAAGTTCCTTTTATTCTTGTGCCTGTAAGGGTAGAGGTTATATTTCAATAGTATCTAAAAATCAGACAGGCATTTCCTAAGAAACTAACTAGGAAAAACAGTATGTCAGAGATATGATTTATTAGTATTTCCCTGGCATTTGGAGTTATATTTGTACACTTAGAAATAACTCCATTTCTCAAAGTGTAAGGTATGAAGGAAGAGTTTCAAAAGATGCACTCTGCTTTTTCGTTCCCCTCCCCCCCAAAATGAGATGACTGAGAGAGTTATAGTTCTTGGTAATCTGATATTTCCCTGTCCTGTAACTCAGGCTCCATTACCACAAACTTAGCAAAGTTTACTGAACGTCTAGCCTTGGGCTGCTGATAGCTGATGAGGGAAGGAATTCAGGGTAATATTCAACATCATTAGTCATGTTGGTGTTATGTTTCAGGAACAAAGCTCAGGATGTGGATTAGGCACTCATGAAATGCAGGAACTTAGAATGAAGGCACATGGGAGCTGTATACATCACAGAAAGCCCTTAAAATAACAATAACTACGCCTGAGTCAAGTTCAGTGATTCAAGCCAATTACTGAAATTGTCACAAAGCATCCTCAGGATTTGAAGAGATCCGGAAAATTGACGAATAGACACATAACTTTAATATTCATATTTGTCTTGGGGGCGTGTTCGCCTTGGACTAATGTTTACTGATACTTATTCATAGTTACAGCTAGTTATTTTAACTGAGATCTACAACAATTTTTATTAATTCATTAACATCAGTTAATCAGCATTTTGTTTTTTTTTTTTTAAGACAGGATTTTAAGCACCCCTTTCTCACAACCCACTATGTATCCAAGGCTGAGCGTCAACCACTCAGGCTTCAGTCTGCAGGTCTCAAGTCCTGGGATTGCAGATGTACACAACTGTGCCTAAACCAAATTTAAAATACCCCAAAGTAGACCTGACTATGCAGATGTCTCTCTTCATGGTGAGTGCCTGGTATTATCCTCACCACTTGTGACTTGAAAGCACCTTGTCCTTCGTAACTGCACTTTGAACATTATTTTTGTCTTTTTTTGTTAGAAGCCTCCATTCCCCTCATAAACCAGCTGTCTTCTGGGTTATCAAAGTGGTATTTATTTTTTTTTCTTCCTTTCACTAACAATGTAGTCCTAGAGCCCAGGATTTTAGCTCTGCCACATAGTAGCTTGTTACATTGAGCAAGTTTCAAAGTTTCTCTTCCACCATCTTCTCACCTGGAAATCAGAGCAACTACTATCCCAAAAAGCTTCTGGAAAGGACTTGGATGAGCTGGTAACACAGATGAAATGTTCCGGACAGTCTAGACACGTATGAAGTGTTCAATGTGCAGTTATTATTTGTATTTAACTGATGTACATTATTCTAGAGCCAGAGTCATGGAGATGCCTTCTGTGAGGAGCTGGTTTCCCCATGTTTATCATTCTACAGTATTAGAACACTTTATTCATGCCAGTCTCACCAGCAACAACCATTCTAACTGCACAATTGGCATCTTTTGTGCTCTGGTCTTCATGAGTTTGGTGATTTTGATGGTGCCCTTGAGAACAAGTCTTGGTGTCTGACTTTATAAATGATCCATCCATCCTTGAGTTTTCATAAATTCAAGAAAAACATCTATCTCTATTCTTATGTCTGAACTTCTGCAACTCATTTGTGGTTGTTACTTTGAATCAAATGCTTATCTGAATCACCAGGGGTGTTTAAATGGTTAGAATGGGGCTGGGATCTACACAGAACTGAACACTTCATATCATTAGTGTTAGCCCTCAAGGTGTAAGGTCAGAAAAAGAATTTCTTATCATTAGATGGGAGTAAGATAGGCTTGTGTACCTTTATTCTAAGTTTTAGAATTTATTGCCTGAGAACATCATACACATACAAGTTGTGTTTTGATCAAATGTTATCTCTTTCCTGTTCTCCCTTCAAATACTGCCTGACCACCCTCATCATGCTCCCCTCCCAGCTCCAGGTCTTCTTCATTATTTTTTATAGCTCACTGAGTTCAATTATTTCTGCCTACACACACACAGAGATGAGGCTACTAGGTGGAGCATGGGCAACCCTCAGGGACATATTACCAAAAAAGACAGATTCTCCCTTTTCTCAGTGCTATCTACTGCCCAAACTCCTCAGGTAGGAGCTGATATTTAGAACCAGTAAAGCTTTCAAGAGTCAGAGCTCAGTAGGAGGTCATTGCTGGCCCACCCTATGTGGAGTCCCTTCTGACAGATGTCCTTCTGATATGTCATTTCTACTGTGATGTCATCCATCAAAAGTTTCTGGCCAGAGGCAGCCAAACTTGGCAGCGTGCCCTTACACTTCAAGAAGTCAAATAAAAGTATTTTCTTTACAAAGTTACCCAACTCCCGAGATTTCTGTTTTAAAACAGGAACAGATGGTCTAAATACAGAGATGGAGAGGACAAAACATTGATAAGAGAAACAAGGACAATTGGCCTAGATAATCATCTGATCCCACATAGGCAAAAGCAATTAGAGTTAAATAGGGAAGGAAGCATTGATGTCCATCACCTTTTCAACCTTAGCAGCCATAGCCTCAAACACACCCCCCACACCCCCCCCCCCACACCTCTTGGAAAATACAGGACTCTTTTTCCCCTTTATGCTTCAGTTTGAACTTGGGTCGTTTCTTTGTTTTTGGAGATGATGTCTCTCTGTGCATCCCAGGCTGCACCTGAACTCTCCATCCTCCATCTTTGTCTCCAGATGCTGGTGGAACAGATAGTCACTGACACGCCCAGCTTTATGTTGCTTTTTCAAACCTATTTCGTGAAAGAATGGTGGTAAAATACATTTTCCTCTGGTCTCACTTTAATCACCTCTGTTTATAAAAGCTCGGCTGTACGAACACAAAGCAAAGTTGAGATCTGATGTCTAAGCTTAGCATAAATATTAGAAAACTTTGCTTTCCAGCTACTGTGAAAGAGCATGAAGGGAAGAGAACACAAACAAACAGAACAAGCACAAGCAAACTAGTGACAGCACAAAAGTTAAGAGGATATGAGCGCTACAATAATTTTGAAAAAATAGTCCCCTTCTTTGAAATGTTCTTCTGTTTGAAAATATAATTCACACCTAGATAACAATCCTCAAAATCAGTCTAGTCACATACTAACACTAAAAGCATAAGCATTAGAGAGTATTGTTTTACCTACATTATAGTGTAAAATATTACTTTTATAATGTTCTGGTTAAAGGGAATAGGTAGAAATTATTGGCATATTGCAAAGAAAAGACATCTGTTGTTTATAGCTAAGACTCATCTTGTAGTGGACAACCAGACTTTACCAACAGAAGTCAGTGTGATAAGACATCGTCTATGGGTAAAGCGCTCGCTGTGCAAGCATGGGGACCTCTATTCACTTCTCAGAATCCATACAAAGGAACAGGAGTGGTGTCCTTCATTTATAACCACAGTACTAGGGAGGAAGAGACAAGAGGATCTCTGGAGCTCACTGGCCAGCCAGTGTGGACTATTTGGTTGGTTCCAGACCCGTGAGAAATCCTACTTCCCAAAATAAGTTGGATGGGTCTTGAGGAATGGCATTCAAGATTATCCTCTGAAATACACAGGTATGCATATACATATGCAGGTTAAAACCCACCAACATGCTGGGCAGTGGTGGCGCACACCTTTAATCCTAGCACTTGGAGGCAGAGGCAGGGAGATCTCTGTGAGTTTGAAGCCAGGCTGGTCTACAGAGTGAGTTCCAGAACTGACTCTATAGCTACTGAGAAACATTGTCTCGAAAACAAAAACAGTTTGGAGAGAAAAAACTGCGCCCATGTTCCCATATATTGTTTATAAATGTTCTTTTACATTTAAAGGGGGAGATGATATAGATGTGAATAATTTGCAATGATATGAATCTTGGTTTACTGATATTAATTTAAGGTCAATTTTATTATATGTATATGTATTTCTGATATTGATTAAGGTATTGTGATTGTGTAGTTCACTTAAAAATGTAATGTATATAGGTTGTTAATGGATAATTATCAATAATAGTCAAGTTTGTATTCATGTTAGTTAGATTTTCTAGATGTGCATGCATATATTTCAGATAGGCATTCATCATATCTTTCAAAGGCTAGAGAATATGGTATTTTATTTTTTTATTAATTAATTTATTTAATTATTAAAGATTTCTGCCTCTTCCCCGCCACCACCTCCCAATCCCTCCCCCTCCCCCAATCAAGTCTTCCTTCCTCCTCAGCCCAAAGAGCAAGCAGGTTTCTCTGCCCTGTGGGAGGTCCAAGGACCACCCACCTCCATCCAGGTCTATTAAGGTGAGCATCCAAACTACCTGGGCTCCCACAAAGCCATTACATGCAATAGGATCAAGAACCCATTGCCATTGTTCTTCAGTTCTCAGTAGTCCTCATTGTCCATTATGTTCAGCGAGACCGGTTTTGTCCCATGCTTTTTCAGTCCCCGGCCAGCTGGCCTTGGTGAGTTCCCGATAGAACATCCCCATTGCCTCAGTGTGTGGGTGCACCCCTCGCAGTCCTGAGTTCCTTGCTCGTGCTCACTCTCCTTCTGTTCCTCCTTTGGATCGTGAGACTTCAGTCCAGTGCTCCAATGTTGGTCTCTGTCTCTGTCTTCTTTCATCGCCTGATGAAGGTTAATATTCAGGGGGATGCTTATATGTTTTTCTTTGGGTTCACCTTCTTATTTAGCTTCTCTAGAATCACGAATTATAGTCTCAATGTCCTTTATTTATGGCTAGAAACCAAATATGAGTGAGTACATCCCATGTTCCTCTTTTTGGGTCTGGCTTACCTCACTCAGGATAGTGTTTTCAATTTCCGTCCATTTGTATGCAAAATTCAAGAAGTCATTGTTTTTTACTGCTGAGTAGTACTCTAATATGTATATATTCCATACTTTCTTCATCCATTCTTCCATTGAAGGACATCTAGGTTGTTTCCAGGTTCTGGCTATTACAAACAATGCTGCTATGAACATAGTTGTGCATATACTTTTGTTGTATGTTTGGGCATCTCTTGGATATATTCCCAATAGTGGTATTGCTGGGTCGAGAGGTAGGTTGAACCTGACTTTCCTGAGAAACCGCCACACTGCTTTCCAAAGTGGTTGCACAAGTTTGCATTCCCACCAGCAATGGATGAGAGTGCCCCTTTCTCCACAACCTCTCCAGCAGAGGCTATCATTGGTGTTTTTGATTTTAGCCATTCTGACCGGTGTAAGATGGTATCTTAATGTTGTCTTGATTTGCATTTCCCTGATTGCTAAGGAAGTTGAGCACGATCTTAAGTGTCTTTTGGCCATTTGAACTTCTTCTGTTGAAAAGTCTCTGTTCAGCTCAGTGCCCCATTTTATAATTGGACTGATTAACCTTTTACGGTCTAATTTCTTGAGTTCTTTGTATATTTTGGATATCAGACCTTTGTCAGTTGCGGGGTTGGTGAAGATCTTCTCCCAGTCAGTGGGTTGCCTTTCTGTCTTAGTGACAGTGTCCTTTGCTTTACAGAAGCTTCTCAGTCTCAGGAGGTCCCATTTATTCAATGATGTCCTTAGTGTTTGTGCTGCTGGGGTTATACGTAGGAAGTGTTCTCCTGTGCCCATGTGTTGTAGAGTACTTCCCACTTTCTCTTCTATCAGGTTCAGTGTGTTTGGACTGATATTGAGGTCTTTAATCCATTTTGACTTGAGTTTTGTGCATGGTGATAGATATGGATCTATTTTCATTCTTCTACAGATTGACTTCCAGATTTGCCAGCAAAATTTGTTGAAGATGCTCTCTTTTTTCCATTGTATACTTTTAGCTCCTTTATCGAAAATCAGGTGTTCATAGGTTTGTGGGCTAAAGTCAGGGTCTTCTATTCTATTCCATTGGTCGACTTCTCTGTTTTTATGCCAGTACCAAGCCGTTTTCAGTACTGTAGCTCTGTAATAGAGTTTGAAGTCAGGGATGGTAATGCCTCCAGACGATCCTTTATTGTATAAGATTGTTTTGGCTATCCTGGGTTTTTTGTTTTTCCATATAAAGTTGATTATTGTCTTCTCCATATCTGTGAAGAATTTTGATGGGATTTTGATGGGGATTGAGTTGAATCTATAGATTGCTTTTGGTAGAATTGCCATTTTTACTATGTTGATCCTCCCAATCAAAGAGCAAGGGAGGTCCTTCCATTTTCTGGTGTCCTCTTCAATTTCTTTTCTCAAAGACTTAAAGTTCTTGCCAAATAGATCTTTCACTTCCTTGGTCAGAGTTACCCCAAGGTATTTTATGCTATTTGTGGCTATCGTGAAAGGTGATGCTTCTCTGATTTCCCTCTCTGCTTCCTTATCCTTAGTGTATAGGAAGGCAACTGATTTTTTGGAGTTGATTTTGTATCCTGCCACATTACCAAAGGTGTTTATCAGCTGTAGGAGTTCTTTGGTAGAGTTTTTGGGGTCGCTTATGTATACTATCATATCATCTGCAAATAATGAAAGCCTCTTCTCCTTCTTCTATCCCTATTATTCTTAGGTTTGGTCTTTTTATTGTGTCCCATATTTCCTGAATGTTTTGTGATGAGAATTTGTTGGTTTTGGTGTTTTCTTTGATCAGTCCGTTTATTTTCTCTATGTTGTCTTCAGAATCTGAGATTCTTTCTTCTATCTCTTGTATTCTATTGATTATGCTTGTTTCTGTAGTCTCTGCTCGTTGACCTATATTTGCCATATCCAGCTGGTCCTCAGTTTGTGTTTTCTTCCTTGCTTCCATTTCAGTTTTCAATTCTTGGACTGTTTCCATTACCCGTTTGATCGTTTTTTCTTGGCTTCCCAGGGTATCATTTACGTATTTACTCATTTCTTCAAACTTTGTGTTATACTTCTCATCCATTTCTATGAGGGCGTTTTTTACATGTTGTTTAAGGGACTCTATTGCTTTCAAAAAGTCAGTTTTTTCCTCTTCTCCTGTGTTAGGGTGTTCAAGTCCTTGTGTTGTAAGATCATTGGGTTCTGGGGTTTTCATGTTGTTTTTCAGATTGTTGGGTGAATTCTTGCCTTGGCGTCTGCCCATCTCCTCTTACCGATGCTATCTGCCTGCCGGTGCCTCCGCCGCCCGGGCCTGCTTGCGCGCTGGTGCTTCCGCCGCCTAGGCCTACCAACATATGACTTTGTACACAAATGTATACCCACCTACCTCCTCCCCACACATGCCATGAGCATGTTTGACCTTCCTAAATCAATCCAGTTTTTCTTGACTTTCATTTATGATGATGATGTAAGATCTGGGTTTTGTTGTTTTTTTTATATAAGCCTTACCTAAGTGTTGTAAATGTAATTTACTTGTCATAGTTTAAAAACTTCCAAGCAAGCAATTACTTTAGGAAATAATAAATTTTAGTAGTCAAGCTAGAGATGGGGGTCCTTGTTTTAGAACTGATAACTCCATGTGTAAGAAAGCACTCATTCTTCCAAATAAAAGGACATGCCTGCTCACATGGTGCCAGTGAACAGAAGCAAGATAATGACTCTGGAAAGCCTAATTCCCAAGTTTTGTAGAAAGATAAACACTCAAGAAAAATGAGTAAATGGGAGCTATATAATCAGGTGGAATGTGTGTGTGTGTGTGTGCCTGGTACGTGTGTGTGTGTGCATGTGTTTGCGCATGCGCGCACACACACATCAAAAGGAAGGAATTCAAAATACAAGTACTAGTAGCAAATACTGAAATAAGAAGACAGTAATATTTTTATCATCCAAAAATGTGTATCATTTCAATAAAAGGCGGGTAGATTGGTCACAAACTATTTCTTTGTCTTATTCAGTCACAAGACAATTTTAAAAAGGTGTGTGAAGTAAATAAAGTCATGACATACTCAGGTAAAGAAATGGTACCATAGAGAATCATATTGAGTGAGGTCACCCAAACTCAGACAGACAAACATGACATATTCTCTCAAATCCGAGGCTCCATGCTCGGAATCTTCAGATGTGAGTATATAACTTCAGATGAGTGAAGAAAGAAGGAAAGTAAAAATGGACGATTGCTTGGGTAGAGAGGTGGGTGAGGAACAGAGAGGGCTATAGTAGGGTACAACTGATCAGATGGGAGATGTAGGAAAAACAAGTGACTCTAGTTAGGGTTGGGAAGGGAAATAAATACGGAAGGAGAAAAGAGGGTAAGAGAGCACTAAGGGTGTCTGTAAAGTCATTAGAAATCAAGCTATTGATGAAATACCTTTAAATCCTGTAATACTTGTCATTTTGTATATCGATATACATACATAGTTTAATAAAATTTTCTCATCTGGAAAGACAATGATCCTTCCAAGAGCCAAAGTTAATCCAACAAAACCCCCCAACTCCAGGCATGAAAAGCCCTTCTTTGAATTGTTGGTCAGGGCTGTCCAAAAGACTTTCAAACCATTACAGGTGATTCTTCCCCAGAGTTGGAAAGTAAATCTTGAAAACACCATAAACTTCAGATACATGGGTCAGAGACCCCAAAACTGGTACTGACCAGAATGCTGCCTCCCTTCAGACTAGATTTCACAGTACCAGAAGACATCATGCAAGCTTCCAAAGGAGGAAGGTAACTATAAACCACATTAGTGACCAGCATAGCACAGTCATTCTTAGGGTACAATAGTGGCACACGTAACTGGGTGGAAACTAGCAGCTCTCTAGCTGAGCTTAGGATCTCTTAGCAAGAAGGAGATCATGCCTATTATAAGAAACCTAGCTAACTCTCAAGGCTAGTAAAGATACAGATCTTGAAGGTTTAGGAAACAGGCACTTTACTAAACCAGTATGATTCCTAACTACATTTGAAATATTTGTCCTTACACCACAGATAAGTATCTTCACACCTCATCAAGGAAACTTTTTTTGTAACAGATGGAGATCATTTCAGAAAAACTACAACCAATCAAAATGCCAAGTTATGGATCCCAGTCCCAATGTATACATCTAGAAAACAATTCCCGTACCTAATGCTCAGAGAACACTGCAAAGAGGAGGCAGGAAGATTGTAAGAGCCAGATGTTCTGAGACATGTGACAGGGAGTGTCCTGTGAGATTCTGTCTCCTAGTAAAGTCAGAAGCGTCATCCATAATGTCTCACCAACACAACAACCTAAACATAACCTAAACTAGGACTATACCAACACACATACTAACATGGAGGGAGGGAAAACTCAGTTTGCCTCAACCCTACACAAAGAACTACAGAGAACTAAGGAATGATGACAGGGAGAAGAAATACTCTTCCCTAGGGAAGACCACACCAACTGGTTATTCAATACCAAGTGTTCAACACTGAAAACATACTACAAGCAGCATTATACGGACTGGGCAGGTTATATTGATATATTTACACATAGGGCATGAATTTGAAAGAGATCAAGGATGGGCACGGGAGGGTTAGGAGAAGGAAAGGTACAAAGGAAATGATGTAATTGTATTATAATCTCAAAAACCCAAAGAAATAATTTCTTAGAAGTAATATTGAAACTTAAATATAAATGATGTATAGAAACTAAAAAATTCAGCCTAAAATTGTGCTTTGTAATCTATGGTTCTCTAATTAGAAAGTTAAATTATTAGTGATGGGAGTATATAACAAGAACATACATATCTGTTATGTTTTCTAGATTTAGTTGTTTGTTAATTGACAGCATCAAATTATATAACAGATACTAAAATAAAATTGATCAACATCTAGCGACAGGAGTGCCTGACTGCTCTCAGTTTGCTTTCATCTCTATCTTTGTGACTTTCACAAGATACTTTACACATTTTAACTTTTGTCTTCTTTGTTCTTTCCCCACTGTAGGCCTTGGAACTGCTCTCCAATTATTAAAGCTCTATTCGGAAGTGTATTTTCTCTTTCTTCAGGACAGTCTTGTAGCCAATATTGCCTTCAATCTCATATGACCCCAGGGAAGAGTGCCTGTGTGTGGTAGACAAGAGTCCCCTGTGGTGGAGCTGATGTAGGCATGACAGTGATGAGTTCAGTCATCTGCACATGCATGTGCCGTTAACAATAAGCCATGACAAGGCCTCCTAAAGTGTGTCTTTTTTATAGGATGTGATGATGCCACCCTCACGTCCAAACACCGTGAAGGCTGGTGTCACTGTAACACCATAGACATGGGAAATATGGGGAACAAAAAGGCATAGCTCATTATTTCTGATGTCTGTAAAAAATCAGACATGAAGTAGATTTGATTTGAGAATAGGAAATAGATGTCCAAGTAATTAATATGTATTTAACAAGAGAGATGGTTTGGGGAGGATAACATTTTAAATTTCTTTGCTATAGGTCCTTAAGAACACATTAATCATTAAAGAATATAATGTTAAATTCAATGGATAAAATTTCTCCAAGCCTAATGTGTGGAAAGTCATTAAGAGTATAATTTTAGCGCAGTCTGTAATGGTTGGAAGAGTTAATTCTAGCACAGTAGACTGGAGATTTAGCAGACATGAGAGTTGCCTAGAGGGCTGCCTACAAAAACAGAAGGTTCTCGCCCTGAGGAATAATCCCTTAGCATTTGCATTCTCAGAAATCCTCCTTTTCACTTCTACCTCTCTGCTTCAGGCTTCTTCAGGCTTTGAGACTAGCTGCTCTAATATGGGGGACTCCAGGGTTAGCTTCAGTGTCAATCATATTGTCTCTGGGAAGAATGGCACAGGATATATTTTTTTGGAGGGGTGTGATCTTGTTACTGTCAGTTTTCACTGGTCAGTCTACTAGATTCAAGCAGAAAAAATCTTTGCCCCATATTTTGTGTTTAATATAACTAGAACTGGCTCAACAACTTCTATCATCTATCTATCCTTCTGTCTGTCTGTCTATCTATCTATCTCTATTTTTCAATGTACAATTTTATATCAAAGGAGGCAAACAAGAATAGGTGGTCCTCAGAGTTTGAACATGGATTTCTAATCATTACTTTTCTTTTTCTAACTCAAAATCATTTCCCCCACACACCCAGGTGGAAGATGTTTCAAGAAATGGAGAACATTAAATGAGAACATAATGAAACCCAGGACAGCATCCTTCCAGGATGTTGCATGATAAAACAGCTATGAGAGCAGAGGAGACCTCAAGGCTTATTTAGCACACTGTACAGATAGGGCTTTCCAATGAAAGAGAGATCACTGACTTGGAAAAGTGATTGTGGGGTGGTGGTGGGGCATGGTAAGAGTGTTTCCTGTGATCTCTGCAGTTTAGAGGGGTGGCCTGCTCCATGAACCTTCTAACATCAGTATCTAAACACTTATTGTGCCCTAGGGATCTAGAAAATTTTAGTTAATTGGAACTAGACCAGCTGTACCTCTTGAGATTTCTTCTCCGAGTCATGTAGAGTGATAACTTTTAGTTTACATTTGTAGAAATGCAGAGTTCATGTCTTCCATGACAATAGAACTTTTTTTTTTGTTCTTCTCACTATGTACAACTGAAAACCATGCACGCTATGCATAAAACAGACGTACAATGACCCTGAAAGTTGGACAAAATAAAGAAAACTGGCTGTAGGGCCTGTAAGTCCGAGAAATGAAGTAATTAATTCCTTGAATTTTTCTGCTGCTTCATCCATCAAAAGATGCCAATCAAAGCAGACATCTCTTGCTTGTGGCTCAGCTCAATTTCTTCATTTTTACACAGTTCAAGATCCCTTGGGTAAGGAGTGGTGCAGTCACAAATGGACTGGGTCTTTCCATATCAATTAACTAAAGAAAATTGCTCACAGAAGTGCACATAGACCAACCCAGTGCAAACAGTTTCTTATTGCAACTCTTTGTAGGTCATTCTGGGTTGTGTCAAGTAGACAGTTAATCCTGACTATCACAGCCATGTTCATTGCAAACGAAAGAATGAAAAATTCAGCTAAGACAAAAATGTATAAGGAATAATGGAGTAGGAACTTCAGAATAAAAAAATTTTAATTCCTAAACTTGTTATGTAGCCGAGGAGGAACACATAGATCTCCCTCGGAAGGGGAAATAGAGGCGATCTCTTGGTTGGACTGGAGCCTGTGGACATGAGGAACTTGAGGAATTGGGTTGGGGGTGAGCAGAAGGGAGGGGCACTGAGAAAGATGACTGGAAAGCGTGGCTTTACAGAGCCCGGTGAAGCCTGATGCAGGGGAAACTCTAGGAGTCTACAGGGATGGCCCCAGCTAAGGTGCCTGGCAGCAGCAGATACATGATCGGAACTGGCCATGCCCTGTGATCTGGATTGGTGACTACCCCAGTTGTGAGTGGAGAGCCTTCATCTAGGGACTGATGGAGGCAGATTCAGAGACCCAATGTCAAACATAGAGTGGAGCTCAGGGAGTCCTGCTGAAGAGAGGGAGTAGGGATTGTAGGAAATGTTTGGGAGGGGGAGGGTCAGGAGCATAGCAGGAAACCCACTGAAACTGCTAGCCTGGCTCATGGGAGCTCACAGAGTCTGAACCAACAACCAGGGGTCTTCATGTGACCCAGCTAGGCCCTCTTCATAAATGTGACAGCTGTGTAGTGTGGTCTATATGTGGGACTCCTGGCAATGGGGCAAGGGCTGTCCCTGGTGCTTTGACTGGCTCTTGGGAACCTCTTTCTCATGCTGGATTACCTTACTAAACCTGAATACAGGAGGAAGTGTTTGGTCTTAAGGAAGCTTGATATACCATAATTTGCTAAAGCCCATGGGAGGCCTGCCCCTTTCTGAACTATAATGGAGGATGGAGCAGAGGTAAGGAGGGAGGATGGGGTAGGAAGAAAGAAGAGAGGAAAGGCTGTAGTCCAGGTGTGAAATTAATTGACTAATAAAAAAGAAAAGCTAAGTAATGATAGTAATATAAAATTCAATGAGTTAGCTCAATAACAAGATGGAAATGACAAGATATAATTTCAGAGTTGGGAAATAGAATCATAAAAATTACCAAATCTGAGTAATAGAGAGAAATCAGACTGAAAAAGGCAACGTAAGGAAATATGCAGTGGGCCATATAATATAGCACAGAGATGTATAGTAGATTATAATCCCTAGAAACTTTGAATGTTGTCTGAGAGTTTTGTAGATATATTAGGTTCCAGATCTTGTTCAAGGAGAATATCTTGTGTTATTCACAGGGAACTTTACTACTTTAAGCATAGTGGCCATATAAGAAGGAAGCAGAGGAAAAGATTTGCTGTGGAAAGAGAACAGATGATATGATGACAACAGCTATAGGTTGAAGGGACTCAACGAAGTGAGTGTAAATTAAAGACCACAGGGGACCTTCAAGATCAGGGCAGGGAAGCCCTAAAACCTGCAGAGAGAGGAAGTCTACCAATAGCCTGATTTTAGCCAGTAAGACTTATTTCTGATTTTGACCCAAACCCAACAAGTCTGTTGTCAGGCACCACATGTATATCCATCAGTTACAACAGGCACAAGAGACTAACATAAAATGGGACTATGACAATAGATCTAATAGTCATGCCTCAGAGACATGGAGCAGAAAAAAACAGCATAGGATTGAAAAACTGGTTAAAAATTGATAGATTAATACCTTCCAAATTTGAGAAAAGACATAAAACTCAAAATTTAAGAAACAGACCCAGAATATCACATCCCAAGTAAATATTTTCCATTGTACAACAGAGTGAAATCTATGAAAAATGGAGGCAAAAATCTCTTTTTAAACAAGGGGTTGATAATACTTTTTCTATAGGAGAAAACCAATAAGGATGGGGTAGATTCATCATCAAAACCTTTCAGGACCAAGGAGAAACTAACAGTTTTTGTTATAAAATGACAATTATTTTGTCACTAGAGGATTTGGCTTGCTCTTAAAGGATAGCCTTAGGCACAATAACTGTAAGGGTGTAATAATGGCACACACACCTTAGCAGTAACCAAGAACTCTAAAATTGGATTATAAACCCAAAAGGAGGAAGAATGTGCCTGGTACTGGAAACCTAGCTAACTACCCAGGATGAATAAAGTCGTGGATCTTGAAGAAGAACCTACAATCACCACTTTACTAAAACAGCATAATCCCTAATTACATTCTGAATATTTGTCCTTATACACATATAAGTGTAGTACTTACACCTCATCAAGGAAATTTTCCTTTGCAACTTATAGAGACCATTGTAGAAAATTGTAACCAATCAAAATGCAGAATTGTGGAGCCCAGTCCCTATGGGTACATGTATGAAACACTCCCACACCTAAAGCTCAAGGAACATTGGAAAGAGGGGCTTTTAAAGACTGTAGGGCTAGAGGGTCATGGAATTTGCTGTGAGATTGTGTCTACTAGTATCATCAAAGTCTATACATGTAAAGTGCCACCAATTTGACTACCCGGTCCTTGACCTGAACAAGGACAATAGACATGCCAAAGTGTTTATGGGTCACTAGGAGGCCTTAGATCTATACAAAGATCTGCAGGCACCTAAGAAATGCTGAAAGTGGGAGAAATATTCTTCCCCCAGGAAGATAACACCCAAACAGTTAGTCTTGGAAACATACAGACAAGTAACATTATATAGACTGAGCAGATTATATTTAGAAATATATTTGTATGTACATATATGAATGAAATGACAATTAATGAAAAAGAGGTCATGATTTGAAAGAGTAAGAATATGTGGGAAGGTGTAAGGGGAGGAAAAGGAAAGGGGAAACAAAAAAATTGCTAATTTTCTATAGCTCTGTATTTAAAATTAGGAACACAGTAAATCTCTTGAGGAAAAGTCTAAGGAAGTTCTCTGAATAATAGATGGGACTTGAAAAGATAGAGAAGAGTCTAAGTACAGATCCTCAGCAGCTATATAAAAATTCATGCAAGGTCATGTATGTCTGTAGGAGACAGTAGCATGCTTAGAGCCTCTCTGGCTAATCTGTGAGCACTGTCTGCAAAGATAAGGAGGTAAGGTGATGAGGCGGAAAACTCTTCAGGAAGAAACATCAACTTCTGACCTGTTCAGACAGATGTGCACACATACATACAACACATGTAATAAACAACAAACAGAACAGAAACAGGGAATACAGAATCTTAGAACATAAAAGATGATTTAAAAGAATATGGCAAACAAAATTATTGCTAAATAAGATGAATATTTTGCTGTCTTCTTGAACTTTCTAAATGATGCTTCACAGTTTAAGCATAAACTGTGATTCTCTCTGAAGTGTTAAATATATGAAAGGAAATAGTCAACATAAAAATGAGATATGATGTAGAGGAATGTGAGTCTTTTGTACTTTACTCAAATTTAAAAATAATAACAATAGCATTGAAATCTTCTATAAATATGATGTAGTGCTTAACAAATCACTAAAATGGTTATAAAATCTGTTTTTTCAATACTCTACACAAAGAAAGTGAAATTCTAAATGTATTATAATAACCAGTAGAATGGTATAAAGATTAGTAGACAAAATAAAAAGAAAGAACAAACAGAAGCTAAGTCAATAGACTGATGGGTGGTGGTTTATAGTAAATACGAATGGCACATTAACAAACTAAAAGAATAGATTAGCAGAAATGAAAAAATATGACCCAACCTTATTTAATTACAAATAACTTAAATAGTCTATAACAACTTAAGGATGTACAAAGTATGAAGATGGAAAAATAAATGTGAAAATATCAAGTAAAGGAAAAAAAGAGCTTATATTAATATCAACAAAGTAGAGATCCAAGAAAGGCACAATTGTACTAGGTACAAAAAAGAATATTATGAAATAAATGAAGTGTCAGTAAGTACGTCTGGAGAGTTTAGCACACCGTGTTTATGCACCAAATACCTGTTACAAAATAAGCAAGTCCATATCAATACAAGTTAAAGAAGAAAAAACTTGGTATTGCATATTTTTTCATCAGTAAAACAATGAACAGAAATTCAATAGAGATATTACAACAATATGACCAACCAACATGATTTAATGTGTCAATAGATGGCCTCACTGAAGGAGTCCAATCAATACTTTTTGCCAACTTGGACAATACACAAAAATGTGTCACATGTTCAGGCATAAAATAGGCCTCAGCAGAGCTATCGGCATTTTATGGCTTCTGGGACAGGGAATGCCAGTTTTCTTTAATGGTGTGAATCCTGGTCTATTGATTAACACTCCAAGGTAAGCTTCATACCTGGGAGTACTCAGTCAACAATTAATAAAAAAATTATAAAATATAAGCATCAGCAAAGATAGAAGAATGGAAATCCTAGGAGGTGTGTTCTCTGACCATCATGGATAAAATGAGAAAGACAAGCCAGAACAATATCAGGAAATCTCTAAGTGATAGGAATGCAGCAACACTTCTAAACACCACAGATGTCAAAGAGGAAATAACAAGAAATTTACAGCACTGAATGCATATAATTGACAAGTAGAAACACTTAAAACTAATAACTTATATTTTTCTCACCAGAATTATAAAACATGAGCAATAAAACTCAAACGAAAAATGGGAAAATTATTTAAAAAGGAAAATTTCAGCAAAACAAAACACTGAAAAACAACAGAGAATAGGAAATGAAACAGTTTGTTCTTTTACAATATAAATAAAATTGGAACAACCTCTGATAAGGCTACAAGAAGAGAAAAACAAATTAACTACATTTTGAAAAAAAGGGTATCACTCCTGAATTCAAGGTAATATTAGAAAGCCTCTGAATTATTCTACGTAAATGCTATTGACAAATTGCATAGAGTGGACAAATTCCTCAGTAATTTAAATTTCCACAACTAACATAACGTGAAGGACAAGTGAATAATCTTGTCTTATTGAGCATCGTGCTCCATCTCCACCAGGAAGTCCTAACTCCGAGCATTTCAGAATGTGTCAGTACCTTGAGGAAGGTGCTCTGAAGAGGTGCTTTAGGTAAAGTTTAGTTGTTATGGAAGATGCTAATGCACCGCGATGTGTGTCTATTTGAGAATAGGAGACTTTATGCAGAGAATCCCAGGCTGCTTGTATGTACGCAAAATGACTTTGTGAGAAGACTGTGCTAATCAAACTGAGAGACCACAAGACCAACCAAACATAATAGGCCAACAGCTCGATCATGGATGTCAGCCTCCTGAACTTTGAAAATCTTTGTCTTTTTTCTTTCCTTTTCTTTTGCTTCTTTTCCTTTTCCTCTCTCTCTTTTTCTCCTTCCTTCCTTTCTTCCTTCCTTCCTTCCTTCCTTCCTTCCTTCCTTCCTTCCTTCCTTCCTTTCTTTCTTTCTTTCTTTCTTTCTTTCTTTCTTTCTTTCTTTCTTTCTTCAAGACAGGGTTTGTCTATATAACTCTGATTGTTCTGGAACTTACTCTTTAGTAGACCAGGCTGGCTTTGAACTCATAGAACAGCCTTTGTCTACCTCCCAAGTGTTGGGATTAAAGACATGAACTGCCACCACCCAGCATGAAGATTTTTATGGTAATTACACCACTCAGTCTGTAGAAGTTTCCTATGACAGCACTAGGGTAATGAAATCGTTTGCAATTTTCTCACTGCTGTCATCAAAAAAACAAAAATCAAGTTGCTGACAAGAAGCAACTGGAAAGATGAAGGGTTTGTCTTGGCTCACAGTTTGAGGCTGTACTCCATCATACCATGAAGTCATTGTGTAAAGAGCTCAAGACAACTGTCCACATTCCATTCACAGTCAGAAAATAGAAAGATATGAATGTTTATGCTTGTCTGACTTTTTCCTTTCAACTTGGTGCAGGACCTCAACCCATGGAATTATACCTCATACACTGAGGGTGGATCCTCCCATCTCAAGTAATCTAATCTAGATAATCCTTCTCAGATCTGCATAGGTTGTTTCTTGTGTGTTCTAGATTCTGTCAAGTTGGTCATCAATCAGCACCACATAAGTGTTAAAATAATTGATTTTACCCATGCCACCTCAGCAGCTCTCTGGGTCATAGATTGGGACTGCACAGAGTAAACCCATAGGTGAGTGACCAGCACCTCAGTTGGACAACTGGCAAAACCCCAGACCCTCGGCAGGTAAGTCTTCTGCAAACAGGCTGCCACAACACCCCTGCACTGGACCCTGTATTCCTCAAGTTCCATTCTGCACCCAAACCCACTCATCCCCCATGACCTCAGTAAATCTCTGGGATACAGACTGCAAATGAATAGAGCAGAATAAAAAGGCAGAATAAAAAGTGAGTGACCAACCCCCCCCCCCATCCCCAAGCTGGACAACCCAGTCGCTGGGCTCTAGATCCTGGGGCAAAAATTTGGGCCACTCCCTCACATAACTCAGATGCCCTAGCCTGCCAGCAGGAAAGCCTCCTGAAGGCAGGCTGTTCCAACATCCTGCACTGGATCCTGTATCTACATATTCCACTCTACCACCAAACCCACCCATTCCCTGAGACCCCAGCAGCTCCCTGAGCCACAGATAGTGACTGCACAAAATGAACCAAGAGTATCTCCCTGAGCCACGGACAGAAGCTAAAACAATCTGGCCAAGAGAGGATTACTGAGACATAGACACCAACTGCAAAGACTGGACCAAGAGCAATGACATTGCTTGTATCAATTGGAGGAAGAGATTGGTAGGTAGCAATGCAAGAATACATTGAACACCCTAAAGATCAATATGGCAACACCAGAACCTAGTGGTCCTACAACAGAAAGACCTAAATATTCTAACACCAAAGAAGCAGATGCAAGACCAGACTATTAAACACAGAAAAAATTTCAATCAACATAGAAAGAGAAAACAAGATATTCCATGACAAAACTAGATTCAAACAATACCTATCCATAAATCCACCACTACAGAAAGTATTAGAAGAAAAACTCCAACCTAAGAAGTTAGATGCATCCCTAAAACATAGGCAACAAATAACCTCATACCCACAAACCCCAAAGAATGGAAACACACAAACATTACCACTGAAAATAACAGAAATTAACAATCATTGGTCATTAATATCTCTTAATATCAATGGACTCAATTTATCTATAAAAAGACACAGGTTAACAGAATGGATAAAAAAAACAGGACCCATTCTTCTGCTGCATACAAGAAACACATCTCAACCTCAAAGGCAGACATTACCTCAGAGTAAAGGGTTGGAAAATGATTTTCTTTTTTTTCCTTTTATTTAAAATTGATTTTTATTGAGCTCTACATTTTTCTCTGCTTCCCTCACTGCCACTCTTCTCCCCACTTCAGCCTCCCCCAAAGTCTCCATGTTCCCAATTTACTCAGGAGATCTTGTCTTTTTCTTCTTCCCATGTAGATTAGATCTATGTAAGTACCTCTTAGTATTGTCATTGCTGTCTAAGTTCTCTGGCATTGTGGTTTGTAGGCTGGTTTTCTTTGTTTTATTTTTAAAAACCACCTATGAGTGAGTATATGTGATAATTGTCTTTCTGTGTCTGGATTACCTCACTCAAATTAATGTTTTCTAGCTCTATCCATTTTCCTGCAAAATTCAAGGTGTCATTGTTTTTTTTCTGCTGTGTAGTACTCCATTGTGTAAATGTACCACATTTTCCTTATCCATTCTTCAGTCGAGGGGCATTTAGGTTGTTTTCAGGTTTTGGCTATGACAAACAATGCTGCTATGAATATAGCTGAACACATGTCCTTGTGGCACAATTGAGCATCTTTTGGATATATACCCAAAAGTGGTATTACTTAGTCATCAGAGAAATGCAAATCAAAACAACTCTGAGATTCCATCTTACACATCTTGGTAAGAATGGCCAAGATAAAAACAAATGACAATTAATGCTGGAGAGATTGTAGGGAAAAGGGAACATTTCTGCATTGCTGGTGGGAATGCAAGCTGGTACAACCCCTTTGGATGTCTGTGTGGTGATTTCTCAGAAAATTAGAAAACAACCTTCCTCAAGACCTGGGAAAAGATTTTCTAATCAAATGAACCTAAGAAACAAGCTGGTGTAGATATCCTAATACCTAACAAATGATTTCACACTAAAATCAATCAAAAGAGATGGAGAAGGACATTTAATACTCATCACAGGAAAAATCCATCAAGACAAGTCTCATTTCTGAAAATCTATGCCCCAAATACAAGAGCAACCAATATGTAAAAGAAACTTACTAAAGGTAAATCATACATCAAGCCCCACACACTAGAAGTAGGAGACTTTATCACACAAATCTCATCAATGGACAGGCCTGCCAGACAGAAACTTAACTGAGAAATAAGAGAACTAACAGATGTCATGATTCAAATGGACTTAACATATCTATAGAACATTTCACCCAAACACGAAAGGATATATCTTCTTCTCAGCACCTCATGGAACCCTCTCTAAATTAACCACATATGCGGTAACAAAGCAAACGTCAAGAGATACCAAAAATTGGAATAATTCCTGTATCTTATTGGACTACCATGGTTTAAAATTAGAATTCAATAATAGCACTAACTGCAGAAGCTCTTCAAATTCATGGAAATTAAACGATGCTAAATTGAATCACCCCTGCATCAAGGAAAAATAGAAAGAAATTAAGGACTTTATAGAATTCAATGAAAAATGAAGGCAGACCATACCTAAACCGATCTGAAACTATAAAACCAGTGCTAAGAGAAAAGTTCACAGCACTAAGTGCCTACATGAAGAAAGTGGAGACATCTTACTGTAGCGACTTAACAGCACACCTGAAAGCTCTAGAACAAAAAGAAGCGGACTTATCCAGGAAAGAAGACAGGAAATAATCAAATTGAGGGCTAAAATGAATGAAATAGAAACAAAGAAAACTATACAAAGAATCAGCAAAACAGCTGGTTCTTTGAGAAAATCAACAAACCGTTATCCAAACTAGCCAAAAAACAGAGAGAATATCCAAATTAACAAAATCAGAAATGAAAAGGGGGACATAAAAACAGACACTGAGGAAATCTAGAGAGTCCTCAGGACATACTTTGAAAACCTATATACTACAAAATTGGAAAGTAGACAATTTAATGGATAGGTACCACATACCAAAATTAAATCAATAGCAGTTGGACAACTTAAATAGACCTATAACTCCTAAGGAAAAAGAAAGAGTTATCAAAAGTCTCCCAACCAAAAAAAGCTCAAGGTGGGATGGTTTTATTGTGGAATTCTACCAATACTTCAAAGAAGAGCTAATATCCATACTTCTTAAAGTGTTCCATACAATAGAAACAAAAGGAACATTGCCAAACTCTTTTTATGAGGCTACAGCTACCCTGATACCTAAAACACACAACAACTCAACTAAGAAAGAGAACTACACACCAATCTCCCTCATGAACATTGATGGAAAAATACTCAATAAAATACTGGCAAAGTGAATCCAAGAACACATGAAAAAATCATCTACCATGATCAAGTAGCCTCAACCCAAAGATGCAGGGTTGGTTCAGCATATAAAAGTCTGTCAATATAATTCACCTTATCAATAAATTGAAAGAAAAACATATTAATATCTCATTAGATGTTGAAAAAGTCTTCAACAAAATTTATCACCCCTTCATGATAAAGGTCTTGGAGAGATCAGTGATATAAGGAACATATATAAACATAATAAAAGAAATACACAGCAAATCAACAGGCAGCATCAAATTAAATGGAGAGAAACTCAAAGCATTTCCACTAAAGTCAGGAACAAGACAAGACTGTCCACTCTCTCCATATCTATTTGAGATTTCACTATTTGCAGATGAAATGATAGTGTACATATGTAACCCCCAAAATTCTACCAGGGAACTCCTACAGTTGATGAACATCTTCAGTAATGTGGCAGGATACAAGATCAATTCAAAAAATCAGTAGTCCTTTTATATGCAAATGCTGAAAGGCTGAGAAAGAAATCAGAGAAATATCACCCTTTACAATAGCCATAAAGAACATAAAATATCTTGGGGTAACACTAACCAAAGAAGTGAAAGACCTGTGAGACAAGAACTTTATGTATTTGAAGAAGGAAATTGAAGAAGATATCAGAAAATGAAAAGATCTCCCATGCTCTTGGATAGGTAGAATCAACATAATAAAAGTGACCATCTTACCAAAAGCAATCTGTAGATTCAATGAAATCCCTATCAAAATCCCAACACATTCTTCACAGACCACAAAAGAACAATACTCAACTTCATATGGAAAAACAAAATAAAACAAAAACCCAGAATAGCCAAAAAATTCTTTACAATAAATGAACTTTCAAAGGCATCACCTTCATTGATATCAAGCTCTATTATAGACCTACAGTAAAGAATACAGCTTGGAATTGGCATAAAAACAGACAAGAGGACCAATGGAATCATATCGAAGACCTGAATATTAATACACACACATATGAACACCTTATTTTTTACAAAGAAGGTAAAATTATACAGTGAAAAAATAAGAAAGCTTTTTCAACAAATAAAGCTGGTATAACTGGATGTCAAAATGTAGTAGAATTCAAATAGATCCATATCTATGCCCATGCTCACTCAAAACTCAAGTCTAAGTGGATTAACATAAATCCAGCCATAGAAGAGAAAAGTGGGAAGTAACCTTAAGTGCATGGACGCAGGAGACTACTTCCTAAATATAACACTAGTATCATAGACACTGAGAGCAACAATAAATACATGGGACCACCTGAACTGAGAAGCTTCTGCAAGGCAAAGAACACAGTCAATAAGATAAAATGGGAAAAGATTTTCACCAACATTACATCAGACGGAGGATTCATCTCCAGAATATATAAAGAACTCAAGAAACTAGACATCAAAAGACCTCATAATCCAATTAAAAATGAGGTATAGATCTAAACAGGGAATCATCAACAGAAGTCTCAAATAGCTTAAAGAAATTGCTCAATATCCTTAGCCATGAGGGAAATGAAAATCAAAATGACTCTGAGATACCAGTTAGAATGACTAAGATAAAAAACACTGATGATAGCTTATGCTGGAGAGAATCTGGAGTAAGGGGAACACTCCTATATTGATGGTGGGAGTGCAAATTTGTATAACCACTTTAAAATAAGTATGGTAGTTTCTCAGAAAATTAGAAATCAATCTATCTCAAGATCGAGCAATACCACTCTTGGGCATATGCCCAAATGATACACAGTCATACCACAAGGACAGTTGCTCAACTATGTTCATAGCAGCATTATTCATAATATCCAGAACTTATAAACAACCTAGATGCCCCTCAACCAAAAAATGGATAAAGAAAATGTGGTATAGTTATACAATATAGTACTATTCAGCTGTAAAAATTCAATGGCATCTTGAAATTTGCAGGTAAATGGATGGAACTAGGAAAAACCATACTTAGTGAGGTAACCCACACCAAGAAAGACAAACATGGTATATACTCATTCATAAGTAGGTATTAGATGTAAAGTAAAGATTAACCAGTCTATAGTCCATGATCCCAGAGAACTCAAGAGAGAAAAACATGGATCCCCCCTGGGAAGGAAAATAGACAAGAACTTCTGAGAAAATTGGAAGGATGGTTGGGGAAGAAGGGAGGGCAGAAGTGGGGGGGGGAGAAGGAAGAAGGAGAACATGAGGGAACATGATGTTCAGATGGTGGAAGGACAAAGAAGGAGAGCAAGGAAAGAGATATCTTGATAAGGTGAGCCGTTGTGGTGTTAGCAAGAAATTTGGCACCAGGGAAATTCCCAGTAACCCATAAGAATAACCCCAGCTAAGACCCTAAGCATTAGTGGAGAGGGTACGTGAACTGACCTTCCCCTGTAATCAGATTGATCACTACCTTAATTGTCATCATAGAACCTTCATCTAGCCACTGACGGAAGCAGATGCAGAGATCCACAGCAAAACCCTGGGCCGAGCTCCCAGAGTCCAGTCAGAGAGAGAGGAGTGATAATATGAGCAAAGCAGTTGGGACCCTGATGGGGATAGCCACAGAAACAGCTGACCTGAGGTAGCGGGAACTTACTGGCTATAGACTGACTTCAAGTGAGGGAATCTGCATTGGTCCAAACTAGGCCCTCTGAATGTAGGTGATAGTGTGTGGCTGTAGCAGTCTGTGGGTCCACTGGTTTTGGGGTCCAGGATTTATCCCTAGTGCTTTAGCTGACTTTCTGGAGCCCATTCTCTTTGGGTGGATACCTTGCTCAGCCTAGATATAGTGGGGAGAGCCTTGGTCCCGCCTCACAGCAATGGGCTAGATTTTGTTGACTCCCCATGGGAAGACTTACCCTCTCTGAGGAGTGGATGGTGGGGGTGAAAGGTGTTGGAGTGGGTGGAGGGGAGGAAGAGGGAACTGGGGTTGATACGTAAAATGAGAAAAGTTTGTTTTTAAAAATGTATAAAAAAGAAAAAAAGATTGTTTTTCTAATTTAAAGTCTGTTAGAAAAACACTCCTTTTACTCAATTTGATCCAATGGGAATTGCATTCATTTTTTAAAAACTGAACAGCAATTATAAATATTTTCTTTCAGAAAATATCAAAGAAGGAAAAGCATCCTAACTAATTTATGAGGCAATTGTTCTCCTGACACCAGTACTAATGACAGCAGCACAAAGGAATGATGCAGGTCGATACTGGTCATGAATATGATTGCAATAAAAGAATATAGAGATTTTTTAAAATAATAAGTCTTTTATTATTATTATTTTTATTCTTTTTTAATTAAAATTTCCACCTGTCCCCGTTTCCCATTTCCCTCCCCCTTCTCCCAAATATTGCCCCCTCCCCCCACTCCCCTTTCCCTATCCCCACTCCTCTTCTCCTCCCCCAACTCCCTTCCCCCTCCCTCTCGATACTGAAGAGCAGTCCAAATTCCCTGCCCTGCTGGAAGACCAAGGTCCTCCCACTTCTATCTAGGTCCAGGAAGGTGATCGTCCAAACAGGCTAAGCTCCCACAAAGCCAGTTCATGTATTAGGATCGAAACCTAGTGCCATTGTCCTTGGCTTCTCATCAGCCTTCATTGTCCGCCATGTTCAGAGAGTCCAGTTTCAACCCATGCTTATTCAGTCCCAGTCCAGCTGGCTTGGTGGGCTCCCAATAGATCAGTTCCACTGTCTCAGTGGGTGGGTGCACCCCTAGGCTCACAACCAAAAATATAAATAATAAGTCTTGCTGTATCTTGTTTGCTGTGTTCAGTTCATATTCCTGGGACACCCGTTTTTTTTTTTTTTTTTTCTGAAGGGAAATGGAGGAGGAGTGGATCTGAGGAAAGAAAGAAGGTGGGGGAGGGGACTGGGAGAAAGGGGGAGTGGAGTAAGGGAAACTTCGCTTAGAATGTGTTGTGTGAGAAAAGAATGAGAAGAAAAATGGGAAAGAAAGAAACCATATGAGGAAAGACCAAAAATAATGAAGAAATGAAGTGGGTTCTTCACATAAATAAAAACACTTGATTAATAAATAGGATTGTCTTTTGCTGCTTTTTAGTTGATCATGGATTCCGCCTTTATTTTTGAGAATCCTGCATATATACAATGCAGCATGATGCCAGCCCCAGTTTCCCAGTCTATGTTTCCTCTGACATGTCAGCCTCAGAACTTCGTGACTGTGTAACCCACAAAATTCTGTTAGCCATATGTGTTAGAGGTGTCATCCATGAAGTGTGGGGAACCTGTCAATGGTCACATCTTTACAAATAATAATCTCCATCTTCCAGCAATTATTTATTGTCATTAACTCCTCAGTAATGTATGACCTAAAGATTGTCAATGTTTTTTGACAATACAGACAATTAATTCTAAAATTCGCATGTCAAAACAAGGGAACTAGAGTAGCTGAAGAAACTTGAGAATAAAGTGGAAAGGATCCATCTAAATAATTTCAAGATATGAAAACATAGTCAATATCATTATATAATAATGAAATGTCAATAAAAACCACAATAAGACATCACTACCCACCTAACATAATGGTTAAAATAGATATAACAATAACAACAAATCTTGGTGAAGATTCAGAATCACTCCCTTATGCATTATTGTTAACAGTGTAAATTCATCTTGGAAAAATTTAATAGTTTCAAATAAAAAAGGCAAGTTATGCCTGGTATTTTTTGTCTCCAAAATAACAACTATATTCAGACAAAAGATGTAGTTGGAGAGTCACAGTAGTTTTTATAGTAGCCAAAACCTAAGAAAAAAAAATCAGTATTTTTGGCAGTTGAATGTCTAAACAAACCATGTCACCATGCATGCCACAAAATGCTACTTATCTATAAAAGTTAGAAAGCTTTTTTTAAAAAAATATATCTTAATTTTGTTTATATAAGTTAATGTATTGGATTTTATTAGTACAAAGCTTTCAAGACATACTTAATCTACTCAAACCTTCAGAGAAATGTATTGATGAGTGTATAAGCAAACCCTAAAGTTCCATATGGTGTAATTCTATTTATATTACCTTCCACAAATGGCGAAGTTGTAGAAATGGAAAGTAAGTTATTCACTTCAAGGAACTAAGAGAGGGAAATAATTGGAGTAAAGTTGTTATGGCCATGAAGGTACAACAAGAGTTAGCCAGATGATGATGAAATCTGCTTATCATTATATCAGTGTCAAAATTTTTCTGCAACATAGTGTTATGGTTTTGCAAGTTAATACAAGATGTTGAAAGATTGGGGAGATAGGCAATGGGGCAATAGGTTCTTTGTACATTATTCCTTACAACGGCAATTGCTGAATTACCTTAATACTAAAAAGTTAAGCTAAAATGCGAGTTGGTTGCATTATAACTATGCAAGTTATATCTGTCAATAGAGTACAGCCATAGAATGAAGTGGGATTTTACATGCATATCTTTTAATAACTAATAAATGGTAGTGCGATTTTGTCAATATTGGTGAAGTCACTATATACACAGTTGTTTTGATTTCTATATAAGGTTGGTAAAATTAAAGAAGTTCAGTAGACCCAGACTTTGTCCTCTATACAGTCTTAGAGTTGTTCTTAACCTGTAGTGGCTGTCAGATAGGTCACCTTGCGCATTCACTAAGCATCTACCAGTATTCCAGGACTAAAGGCAATCCCTGCTAGAAAATAATGGCAGCATGCATTTCACAATTGGTTTACCCTTTCCCTCTTCACTGAAGGCTTTATGTAAGAAATACTCTAGTAACTAATGGTTCCCAACCTTCCTAATGCTGGGACTCTTTAATATAAAATTCCTCATGATGTGATGACTTCCAACCATAAAATTATATTGCTACTTCATAACTAGAGTTTTGCTACTGTTATGAATCATAATGCAAATATCTGATCTGCAAGATATCTAATATATGACACCCCAAGGGGTCATGACTAACAGTTTGGGAACCACTAAAATCTAGTTGTTGAGTTCTAAAACACAGATACTAATAAGTCTACCTTTACGTTAAATAATAAGTAACATTATATGAAGGAAACTCACTAATTTTATGTGGTACCCATTAGATGTATCCACTCAAATTTTATTTTATTTTAGCAAGGATATGATATAATCATGTTTTTCTTCTGTTTTTGGGGGGTGGGAGGCCTAGATATAGTCACATGACTTTTCTTGACCAATAAAACATAAGAATTCTTCAGTATCACTTTCTGTTGGAAGACTTTACCAACTTACAGTGTTTAAACATGGTCTGCATGTATCATTATAAAATATAATGATATTCAGGGATTAATCAGTTTGTATACTTGAATGACAAAGATGAGGAATAGAATCTCTCATTGATCATGATGGATTATAATATTGGCAAAAATAAGTCTTTGTCATTTTCTTTTTTTTTTTTTAATATTTATTTATTATGTATACAATGTTCTGTCTGTATGCCTGCAGGCCAGAAGAGGGCACCAAACTTCATTGCAGATGGTTGTGAGCCACCATGTGGTTGCTGGGAATTGAACTCAGGACCTTTGGAAGAGCAGGCCAATGCTCTTAACCACTGAGCCATCTCTCCAGCCCCGTCTTTGTCATTTTCAATCATTATTATCATAGCATAATTGTGCAGAAAGCTTACAATAGGATACTGTACTGTAGCATAAAACTTTAAATTTCATTTGATGTATTATTCATAGGTGTTATCCATAGCATTGTTTAATCTAAGTCATAAATATTAAAAAAAAAAGTAAAATAAAAAAAATCAAGTCTTATATGTTTTTGTTTACAGTGAATAAATTACTTATGGTAAATGTACTTATAATAAATAAATGAGAGCCATAATTGCTTTATGATACCAGGCTTTGTATAAGCAGAGCACAAAAAGAGATAATGTATTACATGCTTCCAAAGGATACATAAGTCACTGAAAATATGACTATAACTCTCAGCATTTCCAAGAACTTCAAAGAAGAGACACAAACACTATACATGTTCACCATTCATGAGATCATGCTTGACAGAAGTCATATCAGTTGCTCACTGACGTTCACTAACATTTATCCCTGGATGCTAAGCAAAGACCTTTGATTGCATTACCATGTCTAACCAATTCTCATTTCTCTTTGTTAATGATACATTCCACAGAATTAGGTTAACCTTATTTTCTTAATATTTAAAACTGCTTAATTTCCTCCACTTTTAAACCACAGCAATTACATTGATTTATGTCAAAAGATCTCAATGCAAAAATTAGCAGAGTCATTTTTATTGTATCAAGGTAATTTAATGGAAGTTCTATGTTGTACGCTAGTCTCTTGCAGTGTTTAGTTCAGACAGACACTGGGGAAAATACCACAAGTGATGGTGAAGTCTGGGTTTATTCCTAGTTATAGAAGTTCTAGATACTATAGATAGTTTCCAATAATTTGAGATGCTAAATGTCACATTCTTAAATTTGAGAACATTGGTGTTTCTAATATTCAAGCAACCATGCTTTAAATTTAAGCATGCACATAATATAAAATGGGAAAAATTTTCACAATCTGGCACTCATCCCTTCTGATCTAAGCATTATATATACATCGATTCTGTTTTATACATAGTTAACTGGTTAAGTATCGGGCAAAATGTGTTGACAGAAAGAGCATTGTTTTCTTCCCATCAAATTTTATTAAAGGAAATAATTGAAGAAAAAAATTAGGAGTCATGTTTCCCAACACAGATGGAAATGGACCTTGGAACCTCAATACTCAAATGTGAAGCCCATCTCTAACTCTTTTGACTGTGGTCATAAATATTGTTCTTATGCTTCAACTTTTCCTTCTTTAAATAATGATAGATAATTACAATAAATACAGACACGTGGCTATTTTGAGACATGAACTTCAGTTAATTTCTACAGAACTCATAGGATAATATTCGACTCAGAAAATGATAAATGTTATATGTTTTCTTTAACACAAACATCCCCCCCCACCTCTATGCAGCCCTTGGTCATTCCAGCAAATTTTAGGGACTAAGTGATGACTCAGTTACAATTCTATTTGAGACATTTTGTGACCTTAACCACAACCAAAAACGAAAGTCACCATTTAGCTTGAGAGCACTGGTTTCTGCAAGGAAAGGAAAAGACTGTTGTTGATTCAACCCACATAGCTTTTTGGGAATGGGGGTAATAACCAAATAAAGGCAGCGATTTCTCCATATGCTTTGAAGAGGAATAGAAGGAGGTCTGTCACCCATGCCATGTCCACAGGGCAGAATGAGGAAAAGTTTAAATGATAACCAAAGGAAGACTCAAGTCTCTGACTCAGAAAATGATAACCAAGGGGAGACTCGTGTCTCTGACTCAGAAAATGATTCAGAAAATTGCGCTGCAAGCACTGCCAAAGAAAACTGGCCGTGATCAACACTTGGCACACGGTTCCTCTACAAATACTGTCACTTTTCATTTATTTTCTCGGTCCTATTTTGACTTCCAAGACCTATCCAGGAACCCTCTAACCCATTGTCACTCGGCAAACATTTCAACTTGAAGACAATAATTTATGTAACAAGATCACTTTCCTAATGATCTTGTTAACGCGGCTTCTTCGACGGGCCAGTGCTCACATGTCCTGACTCCTCCAGTTGTTCAGTGTTCCTTCCTGCTCCCTACTCAGTAGCAGGTATGAAGGACACTCTGCTTCCCACAGAGAGGCAGTTCCAAATCCTCCCAAACCAGAGGGTTGCGGCAGTGACTGGACAGTCAGGTCAGAAAGCCCACACGACACAAAAGCAGCAAGAGAATGCAGCTTCTGAAACAAGTATCAGAAATCATAAAGCAGCAATATTTTTGAATCAGTGAAGAGAAGACACTGATAAGAACTGCGGGAACTTATGCCTTCAAAACACATAGCAATTTAGATAAGGATTTTGAAAATGTCATAATGTTGTGTCAGAATTTTAAAAACATCTTACTTTTATTTATATTTTATTTTATTTACATATTTATTTTCCTCTGATTTCCCCTCTTTTTACCCTGTAGGTTCATGGCGCATCTATTATGGCTTTTAGTTCAGTGGTTTAATAGTATTCCTAGGTTGAGGACAAGTGAGTCTCAGCATCTATGTCTGTTTCCTATGCTTTTTCTTGGGCTCTTTCCTTCTGTTTGTTTAATTTGTCCCATTTTTATTATTAGTTTTTGTCTTATCTTATTTTGTTATATTTTATTATTATCCCTTAGAAGCCTGCTTGTTTTCTAATAAGAGACAGAAAGGGGCTATATCTGGATGAGAAGGAGGAATGGGAACTAGGAGGAGTAGAAGCAAGGGAAACCATAATAAAAATATATTCTGTGAGAAAAAATTTTAATAAAATAAAAGAAGTTTCTAAAAAAAGAAAAAAATCAACAAAAAAGAAAATTCAGGTTCAACATTATGACATTTGTTTCTGGTGGCATGCAATGCTATGACCTCAACCTTGCATTCCAATATTTACAAATAAACATCTAGACATAATCCAGGCATGGCAGGGACAGGAGGGACAGCCACGGGAGAGTTGGGTTATGTCTCGTGTCTACAGATCTTGTTTCCATGGTCGCATAATTCAGTTGGCCTTTTGGATCTTTTACTTATAATTTTGAAAGTGTGAGTTTAAAATTATGCAAACCGAATTTAATTCAAGTAAAAGGCAAGAATGAAAGGCGATCCATGAATGTCAAAACAAGTTGGAAATTTTTTTATGTGGAGAAGCAATTATATTTACTTTAAAAATAACAGATGAAGACTTAAAGAGAGACATCTGTCCCCAACAGTGTATTTTATAAAATCTCTGTGATAAGCTCAAGTGAGGAATGCTTTCTAAACATGTGATCCTGGGGTTGAGCCCACGGAGACTTTTCTTTTCATCGTGGTTCATTTCAAGCAAGTGGAGATGCTTAAAAGCATGTGGATTCAGAACTAGTGAGAAAACTTGGTTTCTGTCTTCGTTTTTACATAATTGTGTAGACAGTACAGACAACGGTTAAAAGAGAGTGCATACACAAATGCCCTCAGAATACAGCCTCTCTTTTCATCAGTGGCAGTTGAAAGAGAATTGCATAACTCTTTTCCTTGGGTGCCCAAACCTGTCAGATTGATTGCATTACAGATAATGGAACTTATTAAAAATTCTGCAAGATGAAAATGGTATTCTGAAGAGCAAAAAACAGTCAAGTATAGAAAATCCAATTTTTAAACAAATAGACTGATAACTCGGGAGGCTTATCCCTAATTGTAAGCAAACACATAGCTTGAGTCACCTACCTGATGGTAGTTATGTTAGTGATAAGTCTTAACTACTGAATTTTAACATTGCTGTTACATGCATTGATCTATAATAATTCTAGGAAACTTTGTGAACTGTGTCAAAAGTAAACTATTCAATGGCACTAAAACTATAAAAAGAAATCAGTTGTGCTGCATGTATCCAATGAAGGGGTTCATCTTCAGGAAGTTTTAGGTCACTGTTCATTCCCCCTAAGCTAAATGGGCTCTGACAGGTAATAACGATGCAACCCTGGGGAAGCTATTTTGCCTGAATAGCCTTTGTGGGGAAAAGGTGGCTGCTATAATACAGCCCACCTCTTACTCCAGTCAAAGAACCAAGAAACATGATAAACTAAACAATACTGAACTGTCTAAGATGTGGAGACAATGAAATAAGCAAAGTAATAATAATAATAATAATAATAACTACATACACTTCAACAATACGGGTATTTATGTCAAAAAGACACAAATCAGAATAAACACTAGAAGTGATGAGCGGTAAAAGGAAGCCTTTCAGGCAAACCTCAACTCAGAAGCTATTTAGGAGCAAGAATAAACCCATTGGGGTTCTCCTCTATTGCTAGTATACACTCCATGCCCTGCTTCAAGTTCCACACTTATCCTCCCAAAGCCACCATGTCCCAAGGCTGTCCAAGAGCAAAATTGTAAGGTCAAGCCCTAATGATACCGCGTGCCAGCATGCCTTTGCCAGTCTCCTCTGTTTGGCTTTGGGCAATTGACAGAGTCCTCTCCCTACCTCCCACTTTGGGTACCAGAATGAACATTTCGGCTGTCCTCTGTCCAGCCCAGAACTCAAAAGTGGGCAACAGGCTAGGAAGGCTGGAGGCAGACGGAGCCCCGCAGTCCCCACTGCCCACTCGTGCTTAGCGCTTCGCGCGGCCCCGCGCCGCACTGCAAAGCCCGCCCCACGCGGCCGCAGGAGACACCGGCGCGCGGGTTTCCCGGTCAACCCCGGCCTCCCCCACTCCTCTCCAGACTTCCCCAGCCTCAGTGCCATCCCCGGCGGGGGCTGGCCACGCCGCCTCCCAGCATCACAGCCCACGACAGCGACCCCGAGGGCAGATCCCGACAGAACACCTCATCCCGCGGCGAGGGCGCGGGGAACCGTGGGCAGCCCTGGCCTCGGGTGGGCTGCAGCGCGGGGATCCTTCTGCCACGCGCATCCCGCCGCAGCCGCCGCCGCCCCGCGGGCCCAAGGCGCCGCCCCGCCGCCCTGGGAGGCGCCTGCTGCAGTCCCGGTACCCCCCACACGCCGGGCGCGGGTGCACAGGTGGGAATCCCGCGAGTGGGCGCCGGGGCACAGCCCTTCCCCGCCGCCGAGGCTCCAGACTTTGCCAGGCGTCTGCCCTTGCTAGGGCGCCCCGGTCCCTGCGCAGAGGCGCCGCGCTTCCTGGCGCCTCCCGGGCTCCAAGGATCCGGGTTAGGGACAGCGCCACAGCATAATCCCTGAACCCACTCCTAGCCTCGCACCCCGACCCTCTGAACCCCTGAGTTTCCCCACACCCCGAGCCGTCAAGGAAGCCGTCACCGCGCACACACACCTTGCAATGGATGGGCGCCTGGGTCACCCACTCGCCAAACTCTTAGAAGGTGTCCATCGTCTGCAGGGAGGTGTGGGCCTTGAGTGGGAGCCGCTCTCTGATTATTTAGTAATGTTGGAAGTGCCGGGTCCGCTGCCAGAGTTGTGGGTCATGTGGGCACAGCGGAGGCTGGCTGCTGCTTGTACCAGGGTTTCCTGAGGATCCTGAAGCTATGATCTCATCCTCCTCATCCGCCTCCCCCGCCCCTCTCCACGGACGCGCACGCACAGCACACACACACACACACACACACACACACCCTCGTGCACACCCCCGCGCGCGCACACACTCAGGCTGTGTGGCACTAGCCTCTTCTCTGTACCCAAATATTTCTCCTGGAAAATACAGTGTTTATACTCCTCATTGAAAAAAAGAGAAAATCTTTCCAAATGAAGATTTTTTTTTCTCCTTCAAAGCTTGATTTATGTGCTTTGTTTATTTTCTACAGTTTTCTACCCTCACGTGCAGGGGTTTGAAGCAGCGTCCTATTAAAATTAAAAATAATCATCCTTTTATATTGACCCAGATTTTGATACAAACCCAAGTACTCAAACAATGTAATTCCCATTTAAAATAGAGGCAAGGACACGCCGGGTTTGAACATGGAATAGCAAGTATATCTTATAGTGTGAGATGGTTCTCTATCCCAGGCTGCAAAGATTTCCCAAGCATTACCTCATTTATTTACAGAGCATCTTTGCAGAGGAGCTGGCTGCGAAGGCAAATAGTATTAACACTTCAGAGTCAGGGAAGCACAGGTAAGGCAACGTAACCCGTGCAAGCACACACAAGTTGATATGTCACCTTAAATATTAATTACACACCCACCCGGAGATTCCTTATGCATCAGAACCAATTCCTAGAAGACAGGTTGCTGAAAGCAGGGAAAATATTACTTTTGTTTTCTATCAACTGAAATTGGAAATCCATTCTACTGCATGTATGTTTGCATATAATCTTCTTCGTGTATTTGCATGTGTCTCCAGTTTTATAGTTTTCTATAATTTGATTTTTTTTGTATGTGTACTTCCATACTTATTTGCATTTTTAAATTACCTAGATAGCAATTTCAAGCAATTTTAGTCAGTGGGTTTGGCTTAGTCACCAGTTTCAGAATTGTATTTCACTCAAAGCCTTTTAATGCCTGGCATTTAAGGAAAGCTGAGTTATGTTTTGAAGTAGATGAACAATGTAAGTACCGGGGATCTATTCGCCACCAGCTTACATTGAAAAGGATATGCTGACTGACTGGGGACGGCAGGCTACTTTATTTTGTGTGTTATGATTTGTCACAAAATAGCACAAATTGCAGTTTCTCTTTTCTCTTGGTGGTGTCTGTTTCCTGTTCAAATCCTGTCAATCTTCTGTGTTCCATGTTTGTCAGTTAAGACCTGGCTTCTAAACGGCCGAAGGAGTTTGTTTCACTTGATAATTCCTTGGCTATGCACCATGCTCACACAAGTTTTATAATTGTGAAAATTCTCAGGGAAGGCACATTTGGTTATTTCTATTCGGGTGCAGATTAAAAAAATTAGCAACAAATTGCACCTCTAATAATCCAACGGGAAGAGAAGCAGCGAGTGAGAGAGTGGCTTTGGGATGGTGGTAGAAGAGAAATCAGTGCAAAGATGGGAAAGGGGGATCTGAGTTCCAGGAAGAAAGAGGGAAGCAGCCTCTCCAGGGACGACCACACTAATTGGTTCTCCAGTACCAATGGTCAGCTCTGAAATCATCCATACAAGTAACATGACATAGACTGAGCAGGGTGTATTTAGGCATATGCATATTATACAAACATCATGTAACAATCATTAATGAATAAATGGTATGGATTTGAAAGAGAGCAAGGGTGAGTAAAGGGGAAAGTTTGGAGATGGGAAAGAGAAAGGAAAAATATAATTATGTTATAATCTTAAAAAAGAAAAAAATGAAATCACAATAAGTTTAATGTGAATGCAACTATTTTCTAAATATTGCTGCATGGAAAGTAAATTCAGGAAATTTTAGTCTCTTGTTCTCAAGCCATCTTTTTTGTTTGCTTTGTAAACTCATGGGAATTTGGTGGCAAGGGCATAAGGTACTAGCCACTTAGGGTCCTCCCTGCATTATTTCAATTGTTAAAAATCGAGTGGAAAGAGTAAATACTGCAGAAGAAACGAGTAGAGTGGTTTACCAATGAAGTGTCGTAGGAAGAATGACAACAAACATCATAGCAAAGACATAGTTTAAGAAGTCAACACTAAAATTCATGGAAAAAAACTGAGCACCCAAGTGCACAAAGTACATGAAATGGATAATGAAGAGGTGGGCTTGCAAACTGAAAGCCAAACAGTGATAGTGTGTTGTTTAAAAATCATTTCAGACTTTCACTTTGCTTTTCAGAAGTCTTCACTGAGCCTTGAAGTAAGTGGAAATAGTATCTTTGTGGGTTTGACTTATAAGGAACATGATAATTCTCTTTTTTATGTGTGCAATGGAGATTTTTAATGGAAAAAATATTCTTGATTTATTTTTATTTGTGTATATGTATGTCTGTGTGTGCGTGCATGACACATGTATGTGGATACCTGGGGAAGCCACACATGGTTGGCTTCCAATTGCCCAGCATGAGTGCTGGCCACTGAACTTGGGTCTTCTTGAAGAGCAGATTTTTAACAGGTGATGAACAATATTTATAAACTATATTATTTCTGGTTATATTTAACAGGGAAAATAAATAGTTTAGCAATTTTTTTCATTTTTGGAAAACAGGCTGTAGCTACTATGAGACTTGCTTGTTCACTATATGTTGGAGGATAGCTTGGTGAGTATGTCTGCTTATTTACCATGTGCTGTTACACAGTAGGTGTGCTACAGGATGTATATGATGGCAATTGTTCTCTATGAAATGTTCATCACTTGTAGGCATACAGAATTAACAGTTTTGAAGTATTTCAGACTCATATGACAGAAAGATGAATTCAGAAGAGTTAAAAAACATAAAGATACAGGGCGGCAGTGGACACACACCTTTAACCCCAGCACCCAGGAGGCAGAGGTAAGTGGATCTCTGTGAATTCAAGGCCAGCCTGGTCTATGGAGCAAGTTCCAGGATAGCCACGGCTACACTGGAAAGCCCTGTCATGAAAACAAAAACAAAAACAAAAGACATGACTGCTTTGTGAATTGGGAACTCTCGTGTACATGAGTACAGTGTTAATTCTGCTCTTCCAAGCTGCTGGTTAGATTTCAAAAATGAAAAATGCACTAATAGCCCAACACAAATCAAGGAAATAAATCAACTGAGATGTGGTTTAATATTCATAGGATATTTGTCCATGTGCATACAAAATTTTGAGGCCAAGGTGGACTTACCTAGCATATTTCTGAAGACTGCCATTGTCCTTCAGTATTATAAAAACCATTGTCTACTGTAGGCAGAGTTTTTCTGTTCTACCAGTCAGCTCTGTCCTGCCAATCAGCTCGCAAATAACCATAAAAAGACTAATTATTAATTATAAATGCTTGTCCAGTAGCTTAGGCTTGTTACTAACTAGCTCTTACAACTTAAATTAACACATATTTCTTATCTACATTCTACCACACGGTGGTACCTGTTTTCAGCACGGCAAGTTTATCTCTTGCTTCCTCTAAGTCTGGTTGGTGACTCTGCCCTTCTTCTTCACAACTTCTCTTTGTTCACAAGTCCTGTCTAACTTCTACCTGCCCAGACATTGGCCATCTAGCCCTTTAATAAACCAATGAAACAACAAATATTCTCAGTGTACAAAAAGATTGCTCCACAGCAGCTCACCCTCTTCCAACAGATGTTCTGATTTCTTTTTGACTCCCAGAATGTTCAGCAACCTTCAGCTGTTCTCCTTTCTATTAAGATAACCTTATGCTGGAATTTATCAGACATGAGGCATCACATTCTGACGCCTCACAGGAGTGTGTGAATCATGCCATAAGCACTCATAACTGTGGAGCACATCTATGACTATTATGTTAGTAAGCAGCAAGGGTATCCCCTCTGTTTCCTTATGTGTCACTTCACGATGCATATGTATATAAAGTTAATATATAATTGCCTGAGACACTCTGCCCATGAGGTCTGGTGCAGTCAGCTGTTTGGCAGCTAATTCCAAGACTGCAGATTGTCCCCTTATAGACCTTCCAACACCCCTAATAGTTCTGTGAAACCGAAGTGTACTAAGCCATATATATACCATTTTTTTTTATTCCCAGACATTACATACTTATAACCAACATTCTCTCTTTTCCCTTAAAGGACACATTTTAGGACTTCTCTTTGTCATATCCAAACTAACAATCTAACCATTATTTTATTTTGGGGCTATTATAAAGTATAGTACACATTGTTTGAAGATGAAAGAAAATGCCAGAGGGCTACTGAGTGATTGACAAGTGTGCACACACAGGACTGACACCATAGAATAATTCACACGCCAGGCAGGACGGAGTGAGATGGGGAATTATTCTGTTAAGTTACTTTGCATGGGATGTTACCTAAACCTTGTAAACTGCTAGTTTCTGGAATTATACAGTCATGACTGACTTCGGGTACTTGAAACTACACCAAGGGAAATCTCAGGTAAGAAGACAGCGTTCCATCTCCCACCCAGGCTCCTCTCTCTTAGGTAATGATGGCTTCTATCCTTGGTTGCTATGACAGCTCAGTTGTTGTTGGTGTATGGTACCTGCTCAGTCAGGTCTCTCCTCCGTTGACCTTCCCAACACCTTCAGAAGGCTTGCTACTTCCGAATATGGTATTCTCCTGGGACTGGGTTATTTGTGTTTAAAAGGAGAATGCAACCTAAATACAGGTGTGTGTGGTTATGTTTTTTTTGCTTCCTAGTGTTATAATGAAAAAAAACTTACCATTTTAAGTAGGTATAGTTCTAGCTTATAAAAGCGATTTATTAAATACATATTATGATGGCTCACATCTCTCAATGGCATTATGCCAGCATTCTCGTATTCAGGTAGCATTCATTCTCTCAATGGACCATAAACAAAACACAAATGTTATAGATGAAACATTAATGCACTATCACAATGAGGGTTTAGAGAGGAAAAAGCTTGTTGCTGAATGCTATTCTTCAGGAGGTGCTTGGAAAGTGCCTACTTTGCTGATAAAACCGTTTCATCACTATTTTTAATTGAGTCTGGGTTGAATGGTTTGTAAGTGAATGCCTAAGAATATAACCAAGGATAAAATTGAGTAAATCAGGAATATCAATGGAAAATAAATTTGATCAATGTAATGGATTCATCCAGTTTGTTAAAGACAAGGAAAAGATCCCACTCAATGCAAATTTAACACAATTGTTACTCATGCTTTCTAGGGAAATGTCAGATGTTTTGGTGATCATTTAGTAACATTAAGGAAATAGCTACAAAATGAAAACTCAAAACAATTTTATATGTGAAAGTGGTTTGCTTTATTTTTTTTCTTGAAGTGATTCATTCTGAATAGGAAATAGGTCAGGATTTAATACAGTGTCTCAGAAAGTTCAGACTGGTCTTGAACTTGTTATATAGTCAAGGGTGCTGTCTTGAACCCTTAAGCCTTCACCCTTTGAATGCTGGGGTTACAGGTGTTACATTGACCAGTCAGTAAATCTTTAAATACCATGTAAACTGAATAAAATTCTTCACTTTCAGGGTAGGCAGATGGCCCAGATTCATTGACCAACACCAAGTGAACTCAGTGGTATTTTGTAAACTTTTGTTTGCTTGCTTCATATTGTTTTGAGTGTTATTTTTGGCTTATTGACCTTTCTCTTGCTGATTTCGATTTTGATGTTTGTGGTTTTGTTTGTAGTTTATGTGAGTGTGTGTGTTTCTTGGATTGCTTGTTTGTTTTATTTTTCAGTGTGTGTATGAGAAAGGGAAGGAGGCGTCATGGAGTTGGGTAGGTAAGAATGTGGAAAGGATCTGGAAGGAGTTAGGAAAGGGGACAGCATGATTAGAATATATTTTATGTTTTTTTCAGTAAAAATTAAATGAAATTTTGATGTGCTGTGTATGTAAAGGTATCTTTGAGCTATGCAATAGGTTCAATATGTTAAATTAGGTCCTATTTCTCCTTGTTATATGCTTTTGAATTCAACAGTAACAATATTGCAAGTTCTCTGGTCTACATTTGGTTTCAAATGGTTGGAGGGAAAGACTTACAACTAAACATACCCTATAGTATACATCAAAAGAAATAGAATGTATCTGAATAGTGACTAGTTTAAGGAATGTACTCAGTATGGGAATAATATAATCCCATTCCAAATAGTGACTACTGTTTTCCTAGCATCATCCAAAGAGCGCTCTCTAATTCACATTACTTATCCTCTGGAAAGACCCATGATTGGACACTGTCTAAAAACTTGTGCTTAATGTGGCCATTTTATGCCTGCTAGACACCAAGAGTGTTCTACTTTTACCCAACACTTGTACATTGTACAGAATATATGGTTCCATGAATGCCAAGTGTCTGATTTGCTGGTAAATGAAAACAGCTAAGTTTTGAGGTGACCTTGCACAAAGTAGGAGAGAGGAATTTTTCTATTAATTATTAATCTCTTGAATGTTTTCATTTAAAAATATATATCCCTATGACAGCATTAAAGATACACATAATAATTTAAGGTTGATACATAATTTCTCATTTTATATTTATACATATGTACCCTTGATTATATCTTACTAATTTCCCGAGTAGCCCTTGTGACGAAAATATATATTAAATTATGTCATTTAATAAACTGTAATTCTACCTTATACCGACTCATCCTGAAATTCTATGGGTTGAACCAAATGTCCAGTTTTGCCTGAGTGTAGGTCCCTAAAAATTTAAAGCAACATGTAAGGCTGCTGTGGGCAACAGAATGGGCTGTATCTTCACCCTTGCTGTCATGGACAAAATCACTTAGCTCTGTTGTCCCTTTCTGTTATCTGTTATCATTATCCGTAAGGTCAAGTGTTGCTAGTTTTGTTTTTTGTTATTTCAAACACATTGAATGCACTGCTCCATAGTCTGTCCTATGTATATAAAACCAGTCATTTAGTCTATTTAACTAGTTTCTGTCAAGACTTCTTTTCAATTTTTAGTTTTTATCAGTTTTTCTATAATGTGCAGATGAGGATTACTTTCATATTTTTCTTTCTGTGGTGATATTAAGAAGCTGAAATCTATAAACAATGTGTTTCAACAATTCTTGGTAATATGTAAGTGTGGTGTATGAATGCTCGTTTGTCTTATTCACCTGCTCCTCCTTTTTAAACTCATTACTTGTATGCTAAATTATTCCTCTTGCCCTGCAAAACCATGACAATCTGTTGCTATTTTCTATCTACTAAGATCTTGTTATTTATGTTCCCATTCAAGCTGAGGATCTCATTTTCTGCTCATCTAATGCCAAAGTTACTGCTACTTAAATGTTTATCTATTTTACAGTCTTGTTAAAGCTACACAGACTATAGGAACAATGCATATACATGGAGAAGAGAAAGATGTCCGTACTACACTATCTGCCTTGATCTGAAACTGAGATTTCTCAATGATAGTCCCGAGATATGACAATGTGCCACAATTAAAGAAGAAAATCATGGGTCCCAGAATGTATCCTTGTATGTTGGAGATCTAACACTGTAGGGCTGAGAGCGTGTATCAGTTGTAGAGTGTTTGTCTGACTGTGTAAATCCTGGGTTTGCCTCCTCAGCATCATATATAAAATCTCATGATAAAAACCCTGGAAAACAGACTTTCCCTGATTTTCATACTTAATTTCCTGAATGGTTTTAATAGGGGAGATAGAGAGGGCTTAAATATTATTATTCCATAGTGAAGCAAAATTGTTTCAGATTTTATTTGTGTGTGTGCTTGTGTGTTTATTTGTGTATACATGTATACATCAGCTGAGATTCTTCAGGAACTGTCAAGCTTACTTCTAAACAATTTTCTTTAACATATAATGTACTTTATTCAAGTCCCTTCCCTCATTCCTTCCCCGTCAATTCTTCCCATATCCTCTCTGCCACTCTTTCCTCCCAACTTAATGTGTTTCCCTTGTCTTTATCTCTGTCTCTTTGTCTTTCTGTCTCTCTCTTCCTCACTGTCTTTCGGTACTTGTTGAGTTTATTTCATGCTACCTGCATGTATCATCCTGAAGCATGGGAAAAACCACCCCTTCCTTTTAGACAAAGTCTAACTATGTAGGCCTGGGTGACCTCTAACTTACTATGTAGACCATGTGGTTTTCAAATTCAGAAAGATCAGCTTGTTTCTGCCTCTCTAGCACTGGGATTAAAGGCATGTGCAGAAGCACAATTAATAAAACCTTAGGGTCAGAAATTGGGGTTCAACCTGAAGATCTGAAAAGCAAAGCGGTCAGCCACTGGTTCTTACCTTGACCTCAATCTGAAATGGCAGTCCTGCCTCCAGGAACCTCAGAATGAGACTGTCTGTTGAGAGACGTTTCCTCCCATTTTATAATCTTCTCTAGGGCTGGGATTAAAGGCATGTACCACCTTCATTAAAGGCATGCATTGACCAGTTTCTATGGCAACTATTGTGGCTACTGGGATTAAAGGTGCTTCTTACCATAACCTTGTCTGTAAGGCTGACCAGTGGGACTGTTTTAGTGTCAGATCTTCAGGCAGTCTTTATTTATTAAAAATACAGTTGAAATGCCACTACGGTGTGCCAACATCCCAAGCTTCAGTTTGATATTTGAAACAGCATGTCTTTGGATTGGAACTTGCTGAACTGACCAGCCCGTCTCAGAGATCTGCCTCGCTCTGCTTCCCTAGTGTCAGCACTATGAGCGTACTGACTTTATGATGCTCGGTTTTATTATGTGGGTTTGGGGAACCAAAGTTAAGACCTGCTCTCTCTCTCTCTGTGTGTGTGTGAGAGAGAGAGAGAGAGAGAGTGAGAGAGAGAGAGAGAGAGAGAGAGAGAGCGAGAGAGAGAGAGCGAGCGAGCATGTGGGTGTGTGAAGAACTTTAACAAGTGAACAATGTCCCCACCCATATATTTCCAAGTTCTTGAATCTTTATATACATAGTACAGGAGCCCAAGAAATACTTATTAATAGTGTCGCTTTCATTTTCTCCATAGTAAATCAGACGAGTTTGATTTGTTCAGCTCACTAGTATTTGGGTATACATTCATTTATACAGCAAAGATTATCTTTTGATAATAACCATAGTTTGCTGTTTTACATTGCACCACTGATTTGCTCTGTTAACTGAGCTAGGTCATAGTACATTTTTTTCCTACTGCCTCTCTTAAAGTCGTGATCACTGCATCCAAGAAACACTTTAAGTGTCTTGATAAAAGCTTCCTACATAAAAAGGAACTAAGCTCTGACAAATCAAGAGACCTGGATTACAGTGTTACAGCAATGCATAGGCATAAAGGAGACATTATTAAATGAAGTATGCCTGAGAATAAATTCAAAGCACAACCAGCAATACATACAAATGACTAGGATCTTATTTTTCTAGTGTAATGCCCAACTAGAAACCTTACCTTAAAGGTTTTTGTCTTTTTTTTGAAGCATTGTTTTGTTTCAAATTAGAATGGATATGTCCCTGGCTTCTCATCAACCGGCTTCTGTTTTCCGATATGAACAGCATACTTTCTCTCATATCTGCTTATGCGTCAAATCAAGTCTCCAAAACGAAATTCAAGTTTCTCTGTTCTCTATACACTTTTCATTTGAACTAATGGAAATGCAATTCCCTCCCTCAATACAAAATCAGAGTAGTCATGGTCTCATTCTATTAGTCCTGTGAAGCACAATTAATAAAAACCCAGGGTCAGAAATTGGGGTTCAACCTGAAGATTTGAAAAGCAAAACAGCTAGACACTTGACCTCAGTCTGAAATGACGATCCTGCCTCCAGGAATCTCAGAATGAGACTGCATTTGAGAGTTGTGTCCCCCGACCCCAAGCTTCTTTTTTTTATTAAATTTTTTTAATTAAAAATTTCTGCCTCCTCCCCGCCTCCCTTTTCCCTCCCCCTCCTCCCACTTCCTTCTCCCCACTCCCCTCCCCCTTCCTCTCCAGTCCAAAAAGCAGTCAAGGTTCCCTGCCCTGTGGGCAGTCCAAGGTCCTCCCCACTCCATCCAGGTCTAGTAAGGTGAGCATCCAAACAGGCTAGGCTCCCACAAATCCAGTACATGCAGTAGGGTCAAAACCCAGTGCCATTGTCCTTGGCTATTCAGCAGCCCTCATTGTCCACCATATTCAGAGAGTCCGGTTTTATCCCATGCATTTTCAGTCCCAGTCCAGCTGGCCTTGGTGATCTCCTAATAGATCAGCCCCACCGTATCAGTGGGCTGGGACTAAAGGCATGCCTCACCTAATTTCAGTGGTTACTAGGGTGGCTACAGGGATTAAAGGTGTGTGTCATTGTAGCTACTGGGATTAAAGGTGTGTGTTACCATAATCTGGTCTGTAAGGCTGAGCAGTGGGACTATTTTGGTCTCAGATCTTCAGGCCATCTTTGTTTATTAAAATACTTTTGAAATACCTCTACAGTTGTGTCTGTCAGCTAGGGACCTTGGGTCCCTTTGTTCTCAGTGCTTTTTAGGATTCAGTGCTGAATCCCACTGACATCACCTTGCTTGAGCTATCATTAGCTCACACCTATTCTAGAAAACATCCTCTCTATTGATTCTTGTTCTCCTGCAATCACTCACCTTTATTTCATTCCCTAATGGTGAATAGCAAGTCATTCCTTTAAGAATCATTATAGTTTTAAAACCTTGCAGGAACTCTCCCTTATCAGTATAATGCAAGATAGATTCTTGAGTCTCATATTGTGGTATCCTTATAATTTGGCTGCAACTAGCCAAATTGTGAAGTTATATCTTAAAGTAATTTCAACACAAATCCTCTCCTGTTATCTTCTGACTCTGTCTCCCAAAAATACATGCACTTTTACCCTCTTGTGCTTTTTGCCATTTTTCTAGCCTCTTATACAGTGTATCCTATGTTGTCCCTGTGGAGATAAACTTAGAGAAAACCAAACACTGAAACATTAGTGAATTTAGTTCAAAATCTTACAATTTCTACCAACTTAGTACTGTAGAAATGAAAATTTCAGCCATTTACAAATATCTGCGGGACATCATTGCTGAAAATAACTTATCTTGAAATTTGTGGTTCATTACCCGTCTAACAAATTATTTAATTTTGTATTAAATTCAAAGGTTTAAAGATTCCCCCAATTTAATAAATGTGACTCATTAGCTGTCTCAAGGAAATTCAAACAAAGTTAGATTTCCTATATGTTCACTAAACTTGATGGTGATAAGCTCTAAACTCACTTTTTATTGAAAGATTTTTCTTGATCTCAAACAAGTGTTCATTTTCATATCTCGGCAGCATCATGATTATCATCCAGTCAAATGTAGGACCTTGAGTGGCATTTACAACCTCCCAAACCTTATTATTCTGTATATAGGTGGTAAAATTAAATAATTATAAAAATAGCTCCATTAATGACTAGTAAGAGCAACACCTATAGGATCTAGTGAAGAAAAGAGGAATATTTCCCCTACAATGAGGAAAATGGTATCTGGCAAACATAAGCAATTCTCACTGGCCTTACAATAACCTAAGCCTAGTGACATTTTGGCTCATGTAATATTTTATTAGCTATGTGTCATTATTATAGAATGAATCATCTGCAGGTATCATGATTTTGTCTGACTTGAGTTAGAAGAGTTGTGACTTTCAGACAACTGGTATACCATGACTTTGGAATTGAAAACATACAATGTTTGCAGGTATTTGATGTTAACTTGTTAAAATTTATGGACACAATGTTTTCAGATGACAATGTATAATAAAATATCATGTAAAATTTCAGTGAATAATCAACATCAGTGAGATAAAGACACTCCAAGAAAAATGTTCATCTCAGTGAATGCCAGCATGGCAGATCATTTGCCACCTCCTCAGCACTGCAATGCCATTATTACACCCCAGAGTTTAGAACCAGGGAAACAAATGGCAAAAGCAATGGAAATCAGGTAAATAAGTATTTGTCATGTTTATTGACTGTGTAAATTTTTGAATCCATAGAACTCATTTGAAGATGGTGAAGATTGTACATGCTGTCAAACAGGGACCCAATGGAAACATATTTCTGGGAAAATAAAGAAGTTTGCATATCTGTGATGTTAATCTTAATTATCAAACTTGATTAAATGTGAAAGCAATAGAGTCTAGACTCTAGGGGTATCTATCAGGGCATTTCCTAAATTATTAACCAAGGGGAGTTGGTGGGAACTTTTCAGGGGTTGGCCTAGATAGAAAGAGCTCTAAGGGAAAAAGCATTGGTTCTTGCTTGTTATGGTGGCTGATCTTGGTTGTCAACTTGACAGACCTGGGAATAGCGGGTGTTATGATTTTAAAAATGCTGCAAGATCCCTGGCGGCAGTAGGCAGCAGAAATGCTGTAGGTCCCCAAATGGTGGTAGCAGGTCATGTGGCTGCAGGCAGTGGGCTCTGGGAGCAGCCAGTCCCAGGCAAAGATGACTGCTGGTCCCCGAGCAATGGTTGGTCCCAGGCAGGGAGACACATGGCAGGCAGGCAGGAGACAGAGACATGGATAGTCACGACATGCAGAGTGAGGTTGAATATTTATTCAGGGGGTTATGGAGGGGAAGGAAGAAGGGGAGAAGAGGAGAGAGAGAAAGGGAGAGAGAGAGAGAGGGAGGGAGAGAGGGAGAGAGAGAGGAGAGAGAGAGAGAAGGGGGGAGCAGAGAAGTGGGGAGAGAGGTAGAAGTGAAGCTGCCTCTCTAAGAGAAAGACAAAAAGAGAGTGAGCTCAGGCCAGAAGCTGAAGATTAGCCTGCCTCAGTGGATGGGGGAGGGAGTGGACATGGCTTCATCAGTTGGGATACAAGTTTGCATGTATTTGAGCAGTTTCTTAATTGCTGAGTGATATAGGCAGGCTCAGCCCACTACGCCTTCACTAAGCAGGTAGGTCTGAAAAGTACCTGAATGTGAGACAAGAGCAAGCCAGTTCACAGCCTTCCTCTTCCAGTACTTACCCTGGAATTCCTGCCCTGCTTGAGTTCTGGCCCTAACCTTCTTCAATTATGACCTGAAAGTGTAAGCTAAATAAACCCCTTCCTTCCCAACTTACTTGTGCTTAAAGTGCTTTATCTTAGCAACAGAAAGTAGCCAGCTGGTAAGTGTGTCTCACATGTTGTTGTTGCTCTGAATGACATCCTTCACTGACATCACAACCCAGCTTCTTAGGCTTTCCAATGTGGATGGAGGGCCTGGGACTCCAGGGAGTCAACAGGCATTCAGTTGGACTGAATTAGGACTGAAAAGTAATTCAGCCTCCTGGATTGAGCACTCTTAGCAGCTACAGGGTTCCCAACTTCTCCAGTTTGCTGATGGACATTTTAAACTATCCTGCAATCCAATTTAACAAATCTCTTTCATACTGGAGATTCATTCTACAGATTCTGTTTGTTTAGAGAACTCTAATACCACATCCAAGTCCATAGCGCTGCTATAGGAAACAAGGCAGAAGTTGGCCAGCAAGCACTGTTAGTGGTTCAACTCGTCTGTATTTTCTGCAGAGAATCTAGTCATTCTGTTTAGTGAGCTGCAACACTGATTATGATGTTGGTAATAAATTTGCTATAAGGAGATTCAATTATATCTAGGTGCACTGTTTTCAATTTGGGTCTAGAATTATACAATTGAGGATTAATTGCATCAACCCCAAACTATTAAAATGATATTCACAACAGCTTTATTCATAACTGCTCAAAACTTGTTACAACCCCTAAATCCAAAATCCTAAGAATAAATAAATGGTGTGTGTGTGTGTGTTTGTGTGTGTGTGTGTGTGTGTGTGTGTGTGTGAGAGAGAGAGAGAGAGAGAGAGAGAGAGAGAGAGAGAGGGAGAGAGAATATAACTGGTGTCTTTCTTGGATCCAAAGAATTGGGATTGCTCTAATTTATTGGTGAATGGAAGAAGAGAGTGTAGCACACATATATAGTGGAATGGCATTCATTTCATGAAAAAAAGTTTTTCTGTCACTCTTGGTATGGATGAGCCTGGAGGTTACCATAAGTCAGATACAGAAAAACAAATATCACATGATCTCACATGTGAAATATAAGCAACTGGGACTCATAGAAGTAGGGTATAGAATTGTGTTTAGCAGAGTCTTAAAGAGGGGAAGATGGGGAAAGGGAAAGTTTAGCTAAAGGTCTAGTTTCAGCGGAACAGAAAGAATAAGAATAAGAACCCCTTCAGAGAATAGTGGCTATGAACTATTAAACATAATGCATGGTCAATTTCACATATTTTTAGGTGGGGGTCTCACTGTGTAGCCATGGTGGCTAGCCTAGAACTAGGTACATATACCTAGCTAGCCTCAGACTTACTCAGGTCTGCTTATGTCTGCTTCTGGAGAGTACTGGGAGTAAAGGCCTGTGTTACCATTCACCAAACATATTGGTAAGTGAGGTGACAGATTACTTATCAGGATTCAAACTTTTTGCAATGTGAACATATAGCAAACCTTCACACTCTACTCCATAAATTCATAAATTTTTTTAAAACTGATTTGTAGAAAGATTAGAGTGGGGATTATGATCTTTGACACCGACTGTGGACTGGTTTGAGACTGAGTGTTCCTAGAAGCTGCATTTTGAACTATTACTTCTATGGAAGGATCCCGTCCTTTGTGTCTCCAGAAATCAGAAAGAAAGATAGCACTGTGTAACACACTTGACCACCAACACCTGTAACAAAGTCCCCTCTCCAAGAGAGCCTGTCCTTAGCTGAGAGAAACAGTCCTCCAACTATACATCAACTTTTCCTAAGCTTTCTGTCTTTGGAAAAGCAAGTCATGGTGACAGAGACACACACCTATGGTGGGCACGGCTCAGATTCATATGCCTAAGATGAATAACTTTAATAGGACATGAAATTTCCTTAAAAGATCCAAACTAAATGAAACAACTATGATAGTGAAATATGAATTGATCATTTAGATCGGGTTGGATAAAAAACCAGAGCTACTACTAATGACTTGCTGGAGCTAGTGTGCAACAGAACCAGTGGTTTCCTCTATGAGGTCTCCTGAATGCTTAAGGAAGAAATGGGCTCAATGAAGGCACCAAAAGACATGCCAAAGTGGGTCAAGAAAAAAAATCACAAGGCCTTAATCCTACACAAAGAACTGTAGGCAATTAAGGAACACTGAGAGCAAGAGACATTGTCTTGCCCAGGGAAGACCTCACCCCTTGGCTGTTTAATATCAAATACCTGAAAACATATGTAGAATCAATATTATACAGATGAGAAGAATATATTTAGGAATCTTTATGTATATACATATACATATAAGCATGAAACAATAATTAATGAAAAAAGAGGCCTTGATTTGAAAGAATCAAGGAGGAGACTATGGCAGGGTTTGGGGAGGAAATGGAAGGGATAAATGCTGTAATTATATAATAATCTCAAAAATAATAAAGACAAAAAAAAGAAAAAAAGGAAAAGGAAAAAGAAAATGGCACCTGTTATTCATAGTCTGGTCCAGAAAAGAGGAGCAGAGGAAACACTTAGTATTCATTAGTTAGGCCATCATGGCACTGATACCAAAATCTGTTGAGCGTTTATGACCACTAAAATGTGCATTTGAACACTCTTGGAATTTTATGCATATTCACTTCATTCTGAAAAAAATCAATAAACAAATGAACAAACCGTACGTGCATGTAATAATTATTCCTTAATAGATGGAAAAAAGCTATTCAGCTCAGAGGACGTGGGTAACTTGTTTGTTAGTTTTCTGCTTAACTACATCTTTTATTATTTGAGAATTTCATAATGCACATAATTGTTTTGATTAAATCTTTCTCCATCTTCTTCCCTTCTAGTTCCTCCCTACTTCCCCTTCCAATTTCCTGTGATATATATTATATACATATATATATAATATATCACAATACATACATAACATTTTGTAGTTATAATTACAATGCTCCCTTCCTTTTATTCCAGTCAACAACCACTCTCATGTACCATCAGCTCTTTTTCTGTTCTCTCTCAAAAATTAAATCCATTGAGTTCACTTAGTGCTACCTGTATGTGCATGGATGTAATCAGACGTTAGCAGACCCTAGTTTCTGAGATCTCTCTCAGCTGTCGATACAATGCCCACGTGACCATTCCTTTTCTCTGTTTACACGCATACATTCAGATTATTTTCTTTCATGACTTTGCCAGTCATATTGTTTTTAAGGCCTACCCTAATGACTGTATTTAAGTTTATTCACCTTTTAAATTTATTGTTTATTTATTCATTTTGCCCACCAACCCAAGTTACCCTCCCTCGCCTCAGGCCTCTTCTCCACAGACAAGTGCATTCTGGGGCACTAGAAGTTAGGCATCAATATGAGATTTGGAGGTCGACAACGATTTTCAAAGGCAGGACAATTTCCTAACCCCAGCCTGTGTAGATGTCAACTTCAATGGAAAAAGAAGACTTTTTAAATGCAAGGAAAGACCTGGGATTGGGATCCTGTGGATTAGTCCTTAGACTGAGCAAACCGAGGGGACTAGTCAGGGGGCAGTTCTACATGATCTAGGTATAAAGAATGGATTGATCCTTAGGTTCGTTTGGAAAGGATAATATTTTGGAGAGTTAGTGAGAAGTAGAGAGTGTGGCCTCGTTCAAGGAAACATCCCTTGAGCAATGTCCTAGGAGACTACATCTTACTCTGGCTTCTTCTCATGTGCCTTTTCTCTGATTCTTGCACACCAGAAGGTAAATATATTTCTTCCACAAACCATCAGAACACTCTGCCAAGTGGTTGCAGTCATATAGAGGTAACTAATAGAGTAGTATTATTCTGGGTAATTCAGGAAGGAACAATTTGATAATTCTGTTCAATTAAGAGTAAATAAAACAGAGGCATAAGTGGAAGTTGGGTACACATGACATAAAGTTGACAAGGCCTCTATAAAATAAAAGGGCGAGGAAAACATCCCAACCTTAAATATATAGAAGGAACATCACTCTGTTGACCTATCAGGAAATTCTGGACCAGGATTCGAACAAAAACAAGCTTTTGTTTGTTAATTTAGAGAGTTTGCCGTAGAAAGAATAAGAAATCAATACATACATCACCAGTAGAATACTTATGGGTAGCTACTTATGCATGGATTTTATAAAAGCCTAAAATAATGACTTTCTCTACACATAAAATATCATCTGTCTATTGTTATCTAAGGTATGCTATTCGATCCTATTTGTTTATCAACCAGAAATGAACTCAGCTGGATAGAAGATGAGGCTTCTATTAACATGTCTGCGGCAGAGATGCTGAGGAGAGCTGAAGATTATAAGCAGAGTACACTAAATTAATCATGAAGTCTATTCAATATTGGATTAATAAGATTAGCATGTCTCATATTTTTCTTATTATTTTTAGATCAAAATGTCTAGTGCTAAATGCAGTTTTAATATGCCACTGCTTGGATGTGCCAACACTCAAGCTGCCTCTCCAGCAATGAAACCTGCATCAAATTTTACAGCGGGAAACATGTCCTAGTTGATCAAGTACAAAATAAAGGGTTGATTCAGGAGCACACAGCTTAGAAAATGTGCATGGAAGCACCATGGCTCTTAATGGCCTTTCTCCTGCTAATCCTACAAAGGAGATGAGTGGCAGGGCTTGGACCCCAACCTTTGCCCATTTCTAGTGAGTTGCTTAATTTCTATTTGTTCTTTATAATAAACACCCGGAGCTAGATATTAGGGTGTGTAAGCTGAAAGATCAGAGAAGTGAAAGAGCCAGCCACTAGAGAGACCTTTTACTTCTACCAAATTCTCAGACCAAAGGGGCCAAGACCCTGTCTCCATGAATCCTCTGACTGAATGGGCTATCCTGTCTCCACAAGTTCTCAGACTGAGTGCCTTGAGCTCCTGTCTCCTGTTTTATTTTCCTCTCTTTGCTCAGGCATTTCACTCCTATCTCCATCTCCCTAATGCTGGGATTAAAGACATGTGACCCCCAAGTACTGGGATTAAAGGTGTGAGCCATCACCACCTGGTTCTGTTTCTCTTTTAGACTGGATCAAGCTCCCTTAGCCCAGGGTGGCCTTGAATTCATAGAGATCTGTTTGCCTCTGCCTCCTAAATGCTGGGATTAAAGGTGTGTGCCACCACTGCCAGGTTTTTATGGCTAGCTAGTGGTTTAGTTCTGCACTCTGTTCTTCAGGCAAGTTTTACTGTTAGATCACAAACATGATATCACCACACTAGTGCTGAAAGATAATCCTCCTTCTGATGTAATGGATTATTTGTGAGTAGGAATTACATATTTGTAGAGCATTCTTATTTTTTTTTTACCTGATCATTCTTTTAGCACCTACGTTTGAAGACTAAAACCCGATGACCTCATAAGAAGATGCACACAGCTCCTAGATTCAGCAGGCCTGTCTGTTCTTAGGAGTTCTCCCTCTGTGCAGTATACTCACTTCTTCTGCTCTTTTTGCCTAGAGTTTGTGCAGTGTTCTGTTTATCTCTACCATAGTGCTTGTCACCTGACTGCGCACATGCCTTCTCACTTAGCCTGCATAATACAAGGTTGTTGAATATATACCGGCTTTCACTCATCTTTTCTTCCAACAGGTGTGCCTTGTGCATGTGCCAGTTCTTCCAACTGTTGTGGTTTGCACCTATGCCTGTGTGGTCTGCTGTATACAACAGAAAAAAGAAAGCATCTTCAACAAATTGTGCTGGCATAACTAGATGGTAGCATTTAGGAGAATGCAAATAGATTCTTATCTATCTCCCCTGCATGGAACTCAAGTCCAATTGAATCAAAAACCTCAACCTACATCCAGTTATACTGAAGCTGATTGAAAAAAAAAAGTAGGAAGTAGTCTTGTATACATTAGCACAGGAGACTACTTTCTGAATTTAATACCAGTAACATAGACACTAAAATCAACAATTAATAAATGGAACCTCCTGAAACTAAGTAGCTTCTGTAAGGCAAAGGACACCATCAATAAGACAAAATGGCAGCCTACAGAATGAGAAAATATTTTCCCTATCCCCATATTGGACAGAGGACTGATATCCAAAATATGTAAAGAACTCAAGAAACTAGATATCAATATGCCAAGTAATCCATTTAAAAATTGGGTAATGGAAATCAAAAAAAAAAAACCTCTGAGATATTATTTTTACACTTGTCAGAATGACTAAGATAAAAAAAACACCAAAAATAGCCTATTCTGGAAAGGATATGGAATAAGGGGAATACTTCTTCACTGCTGGTGGGAGTGCAAACTTGTACAACCACTTTGGAAATAGGTATATCGGTTTCTCTCAGTCTTCTTCAGGACCAGTGATACCTCTCTTGCACATATACTGAAAGGATCCTCAACCATACCACAAGGACACTTGCTTAACTATATTAATAGCAGCATTTATAATATCCAGATTATTACCTAGATACCCCTCAATCCAAGAATAGAAAAAGAAAATGTGCTATATCTACACAGTGGCGTATTACTCAGAGGAAAAAAAATTGGCATCATGAAATTTGTAAGCAGATGGATGGAACTAGAAAAAAAATCATCCTGAGTGAGGTAACCCAGACACAGAAAGACAAACACAGTGTGTACTCATTCATAAGTGGATATTAGATATAAAGCAAAGGATAACCAGGATATAATTCCCAGTTCCAGAGAAGCTATGTAACAAGAATGACCCTAAGAGGAATGCATAGATTTTCTTGGGAAGAGGAAATATCCTGGGTAAACTGGGGGTAGGTAGGAGTAAAGGGAAGTGGAGAGAGATAGGAACATGATGGTTCAGGATGGTCCAGTTAAGGTACGGATGCATGGGGAGAGCAATGAAAGAGATATCTTGATAGAGGGAGCCATTGTGGGGTTAGGGAGAAAGCTGGTGCCAGGGAAACTCCCAAGAACCCACAAGGATGACCCCAGCTAATAATCCTAGAAGTAGTAGGAGAACTGGCCTCCTGTAATCAGATTGGTGACTACCCTAATTGTCATCATAGACCCTCATCTAGTACCTGATGGAAGCAGATGCAGAAATCTATAGCCAAGCACAGGACTGAGTTCCAGGAGTTCAGCTGACGAGAAGGTGGAGGGATAATATGAGGAAGGGGGGCATCAAGATCATGACAGGAAAACCCTCAGAGCCAGCTGACCTGAGTTTGTGGAAATTCATGGACTCTAGACAGACAGCTAGGGAGCTGGCATGGGAATGATGTAGGTCCTTTGCATGTGGGTGACTGTTGTGTAACTTTTTCTTTTGTGGGGCTCCTAGGGGTGGGACCAGGACTTGTCCCTGATGCCTAAGCTGTCTCTTTGGAACTTATTCCCTATGGTAGGATGTCTGATTCACTCCTGTTGCAGGGGGGAGGAACTTGGTCCTGCCTCAACTTAATATGCCATGCTTTGTTGATTCTCAAGGGAGACCTCACCCCATCTGAATGGAGAAGGAGGAGTGAATGTGGAGGGGTAGAAGGAAGGTGGGGAATGGAATGGGAGTAGAGAAGGGAGGGAAAACTTCAGTTGATATGTAAAAAAACATATAAAGAAAAATAAATTCTTTCATTTGTATTCAATATATATTATATATATTTGAATTATATCTTTTAAATATTAAATACATATACAGACATACACACACACATATATATATATATAATTTGAAAGTGTGTTTCATTGAAACACCTATTTGTAAAAGACAGACTCATGTTAACTTAATTTCTCAGATTGTTGGTAAAGTTGATCATCATTCTGTGTACATCAGACATCTGTTCTTTTTTTTTTTTTTGTTTTGTTTGTTTTGTTTTTCGAGACAGGGTTTCTCTGTAGCTTTGGTCTCGAACTCACAGAGATCTGCCTGCCTCTGCCTCTTGAGTGCTGGGATTAAAGGCGTGCACCACCACCGCCCGGCAAGACATCTGTTCTTATTTCCTTTTTCTGTGTCAATATTGCCTACCATAACAAGAGCAAAGAGAACAGGGTTGACTCTGGTGGAAGGCAAATGAGAACATGTTGTGCTCCCTTGGTGACAGCTTCAGAAAGGGTTAGAGAAGCCTATCTGTTGGAGGAGGCCATTTGTTAGTTCCTTGCTGCTTGGCCTCAAACTAATCACACAGAAACTGTATTATTTCAATCACTGCTTGGCCCATTAGATTAACTTCTTATTGTCTAACTCTTAGATATTAATTTAACCCATCTTCATTAATTTGTTTATCGCCACATGGCTGTGGCTCACTGGGTAAGTTCTGTTTGTCTCTGACGAGGTCTACATGGCTTCTCTTTGACTCTGTCTCCTTTCTCCCAGCATTCAGCTTAGTTTTTCTCACCTACCTAAGTTCTGCCCTATCAATTGGCCAAGGCAGTTTCTTTATTCACCAACGGTATTCACAGCATACAGAGGGGAATCTTACATCACTGACCAACTGGTTTAGCATTACAATTGTCCAGGTTTATCAAGAAAAATATACACCATCTACTTACTGGTTTTTATATAAATTTAAAGCAAATTATAATCAATTATTTTGAAATTTGCTTACATTACAGAAGTAGTTTGAAATTTGTTCACATCTTTCTGCAGGTTAACCAAATACTAAATTAGTTCAAAAGTTTAGTTCACATATTTACTCCTAATAGTCCTTTAGCAGAATATAATAATTAGGTACTGAAAAAGTTTAATGATCAGATTTTTGAAATATATTAAATAGTGCCATTGTATTTCAAAAGTAAAATGAATTTAAAATTATTAGTCTTCAAACTAGTAGGATTTTTATTAGTAGGATTTTTATTTAATACAGAGAATAATATCTAGAGATGGTGATAAAAATGAGAAGTAAACTATAATTTTTAGGGTATCATTGCTGATAAATAAAAGTGGCTATACTACATGAAAAATAATACAGAATTAACCCTATATTATTATTAACTCTAAAATGCTTATGCTGTCATTCTGAGCATATAACCAATCAACTTAATGATACAGTTGAGTTCAGGGTCAATGCATAATACACATTATAACATAACTACATAGCTTTCAGATAGTTACATTAATAATAGATAGTCTAGGAGCATAGTAACATCCAACTGATGGTTTGAGCTGACAGAATCTTGATGACATCACATCTATGTGTTTACCATTGGGTCTTCTTGATTGAGTGTGGCTATTTCCATCTAGTCTGGACATCCACCTTCATTTGAATCTTGAGTACAAACTTATAATTTTTTTTTGAATTGGGAATCACAAGACAAGACTACAGAATGAAATAATTTTCTCCTTCTTTGAAGCATAAAATATTCAAAACTGGTGACAGTAATAGCTGTACTTCACATCACATGTAGAGATATAAAAATCGCATATGCATAAGCCTGTTAAACAAATTGTGTGTCTGAGTAAAATTTGGCAATCCCTCACCAAATCCCTGTTTCCGCTTTGTGGCTTTAACTTGTACCTGAAAGCCTGGATTAATTCTCACTCTGAATTTTCACTTACTCCAAGTGTTCTATCTCCATCAGTGATTTCTTAATTTAACAGCTCACATTTCAAATACTACTCATCACTCTTCAGAGAAGAATAGAATTGTCTTTTGATATCTTTTTTTTATTTGTAGGAAAACATTAGGCAACTGGAAAGCATAAATATCTTAGCATGGGTTATTGTCATTTCAGGGAAAATTGTGTTTGAAATGAACAGATGCATGCAACACAGATCAGTGGAAATGATCAGATTCTTACATTCTTACAATTCATGCATTTGTTATGACAAGTATTTAGAGAGAAATAAATATTTAATGCAAAAATTCCAGTAATTCAATAAGAAAAAATAGCATTAAATATGAGTAAAACTATTACGACTTGAATGAAGGAGAATTGCCCAGAAAAGTCCTGGTAAGTTTAAAGGTCTCTCTGATGTGCAATGTCTGAAAGCCTGCACTGACTTCTGCTCAGATGGACTTCTATTTTTCTTTAAAACTGTATAAATTTTTAATCACACAAATGCCTCATGAATAAATATTTCTGATGTGAATCCAAATACAATAATAAATCTAAGGCTCTTTTGACTATCTTTTCCCACCCCAACTTATGTAGCTTTACAGAAATTACTATTGTGAGTCTTGATATATTCCCTCACATTTTTTATATGGATTTTCCTATAAATATGTTATAGCCATTAGCTGGTATAACCAGACTTCCACAGGAAATATATATTTTTATTGATATTCTGTTCACTCAAGTTTCTGCATCAAGATCTTTCCAAACTAGCAATGAACATAACTGCTCATTCCTGTTTATTTGCTGAAGTAATTGCTGCAAATACTGGGAAATAAATGTTCTTATGTCAGCTTTGTTGGGTAAATACAGGTGTAGACTTACAATCAATGGGCAGCTTCCTGTTATGAGAGTGCTTATGCCGTCATCACTCTTAAAAGCCTGGCACCATGTGCTATTTCCCCATTTCTACCGCATTGGGTATTCCTTGTGTGTGTATACACATGTGTAAGTGTTTGTACACTATGCATGTGGTATGTGCACATGTGCTTGCAGGTGAGTGTACCTATCCGTGTGCTGCATAGAGAGCGGAGGAGCCTGGTGTCCTGCTCGGTCATTCTCCTCCTTATTCCCTTGAGAGAAAGAAAGTCACTGAACCTGGAGCTAGGTCCTTTTGTAGCCACTTCTGTAACATTCTACTTGGATGTTGGGTTCAAGATCTAGGTTGTCATTCTTGCGTAGCAAGCACCAAGCCATTTCCAGCCCCAAGTTTATTAGCTTTAACAGGATGTTGGAAATCAGAGCTGGAGAGATGGCTCAGTAGTTAAGAGCACTGAGTTGTCTTCCAGACAACCTGGATTCGATTCCCAGCACCCACATGGCAGTTCACAACTGTTTGTAACTTCAGTTCAGGGGAGTTTAATATCCCCTTCTGGCCTCTTCAGGCACCTAATATTCAGTGTACCACACACATATACGCAAAACTCCCATATATATATATACATATATATATATACATATATATATGCGTGTATGTATATATATATATTAAATGTTTGAAAGCAGGACCAAAGTATGTGAGCTGCTGTGGGTGGGCCAGGCAGAGACGCAACGACTCAAGCCCTGAGTATTTCTGAGATAACATCACTCTGTCTCTGTGATATTTGTTACAGAACAATGCACCTCACTGTTGAAAAGAATATGTATATGGAATAGTTGAAACACCTGTCAGTTTGATGGGTAATGGTAGATTCCTTATTTTAATCCTCAATTTCTCAGATTTTTGTCAAATTAGAACATCTTTTCATATTTAACAGGTCTTTCATATTTTCTTCTTCTATGATTTACATTTGATATCTTAAAATTAGGTGTAAAGTTGAAGTAAGCCACAGACAGTATTCTGGGACTCTCTCTCTTTCTAAGGATTCTATAAATGTAAACATAAATACAAGGATAGACGATATACTAACTAGCTGGCACATGCCTTTAATCCCAGCATTTGGGAGGCAGAGGCTGGCTGATCTCTGTGAGTTTGACGCCAGCCTGGTATACAAGCGCTAGATTCAGAACAGCTGCGGCCGTTGCACACAGAAACCCTGTCTTAAAAAACCAAAAAAAAAAAAAAAGATACATTAAATATAGAGTATGCACCTAGCTATCACTGTCACTCAGGGCACCCTCGCACCCTCTTCCTGCTGCATTGCTCATCTGTTTGCATCCCATCCTGGGAGAAGGGTCTCTCAACTGTACATTTCCTTGGCTTCTGTCTCCACTGGCTTTAGCTGGGCTGGGTGAATGGGAAAAACCACAGGAGGACACGCAGAGAGAAAACTCATAATCTGCCCCACCCCTCTGGGCCTCCTCCTGCTTGTCACTCTACTGTTGCGGTTCCAGTGCTCACCGCATTCAACTGGCACAATTTCCTGTTTTAGTTAAATGATTGTGAGACTCTCATCTGTTCCCTGCAGGAATACTGCTGGACATGGCTTCTAATTAGAGAACTAATGACATCCTAATTTAAGAACAGCTAAGAAAATGTCTTTCCTGATTTGGATCCAAATCTCTCCTTTTAGAACAGTCAGATTCTGCATCATCTGTTTTTCCCCCCTACACTGAGTAGAGTCAATACCAGTCAATGCTATATTGAGCATTTTCATGTCTTAGAACAGATAATTTGCACTGAAAATGCAATCTGAAATTCAAGCTGATGCTTAGATCAATTTTACCAATTATGAGGAATAAATGTCTGCTCCCAGTCTTACAAAAGTGTTTTTTACTTTGGAGAATTTCAAAGACATATAAAAGCTGACAGGCTAACATAACCAGTTCTCATCCAAACCTGTGCTGGTCATTATCAATCTCTTGTGTTTACTCCGTAATCCACTTGCTTGCTTCTCGTGTTATTTTTCAACACACTTAAATACGTCATGATTTCTCTACTCTTGAAGGTCAAGATGTTCAAAAATATCTATGAATCATTGTGACAAATAAAAATGCCTTAATATCAATATATGCTCTTCAGATTATCTTATATTACATTTATATTTGTTTTAACTTAGATCTCAGTAAACATTCATGTGTTAAATATTTTCTCTGTCCTCCTTACTTCCATCACTCCCTCCGTCTTTCCCTTCCTTTCTTTCTGCTTGTCTTTCTTTTTGAGACAGTTTCTCTATGTAGTTCAGACTGCCTGATAGTTGCTATGTAGGCCAGACTGGCTTTGAACTTGTGCTGCATCTGCATCTGCCTCCCTTGTGCTAGGGTTGCCATTGGTCTGGGATTGTGTCTTGTGAGCGTGTTTTGAAGCATAAACCCTTGTCCACCATTTTGTCCATTGCAATTTGTTTTGTTTTGTTTTGTTTTTGAGAGTAATTTCCTACAGTTTGAAATTTCCTGTTTGCATGTTGATTAGTAACATATCTCTCTAAATCATACATTTCTTATGACTTACATGTTATAGGTGGCATGAAATTTATCAAAGTTTATTTTTAGTTGTGTGGACTATTTCACAGCTGATCACAGTGTATTTTTCTTTAAAAATACTTAATTTCTAGTTTTTCCTCTCTAAATATTGCCAACTTCCACAGTTTCTCAACCCCCAGATCCTTCATGTTTTACAAATGCAATGCGTTCTATACTCTGCGTTTATCAACTGGAGAACTCCCATTACAGCATCATAAGCAAACCTGCCCATTGCTAACTATGTGGTAATTCAGGGTAAAGGTCATATTGGAGATGAATCACTATTTGGTAATTCAGGGTACAGATCATATTGGAAATAAATTGCTAACTATTCGGTAATTCAGGATTACAGATCATATTGGAGATGAATGTTCAATTTTTAAATTATCTTTTCCCTTTTAAAGTATTAAGCTAGTTTAGCATACATTGGAGTCATGATCAATTAGTTCATTTTAATACTATTATGAATTCATGTGCTTTGAATATTGATGCATTTCAGTTTTCTTCACTGAGAATCAGTTTGTCCAATCTCTAGCTCATGGGACCTTTAAGTGGTCCATGTCTTATTGACAAAACTTTAGCAACCTTTGGCAGTATCCAAGCTATTTGATATTCACAACGTTCTTGTTCACCTCTGGCCCGAGATCTGAGATTGACATGCTCCCTGAAATCCTTACTTACTGCCCAACTTCAAACTGGAAAAAAAAAATGTTGTTTGCAAGGCCAGAATCCATGTATTCTTGGGGTATATTTCCATTGGTTTGCCCATTGTTTCTAAGCCTTTCTTTTGACAAAATTTGGGAGGGAAATAAAATGATGTGTTTCCTTGCTTTTTTTTTAATCTCCTATTTGGGCACATTTGAATTATTTTCTCTTGTATAGAATTTTAATAAATATATTTATGTTTGTTTTGTTGTACGAGCATTAATTTTAGAATTCTAGTAAGACCACTGCCTTGTGTTAATAGGCCTATTTTAGCTGCTTTAGAAATATCTGAAACAATTTTTGAAGAATCAAGGTTTTATTTTGATTTCTGCTATTAAAACATTGATCCATTATAGTGAGGAGGAATTGACATAACAGAATGATTCTCTCCTGGGTGCAGGCAGAGGGAGAGAAGGAGAGAGGGAAAGAGAGAAGGAGGGTGATAAAGGAAAGGGGAGTGAGGGGAAGGGAAGGAGAAGGGAGAGGGGAAGATAGAGAGACATAGAAAGAATTCTTTCTTTTATGCCATCTGGGTCCCCAGTCTATAGTACAGTGCTACCCATCTTCCCACATTCAGGATAACTCATGCCCCTTAGTTAACTCTCTGTGGGACATCCTCACAGACACACCAGAGATGCGCTTTTCTATTCTCCACAATGCTTTTCAGTCTAATGGAGTTAGTCATCAGGGGTGCACATCCTGCCATTAGTGAAATGTTTACATGAGGAGCTTATTCCCTATTATTTGGTGATTTTGATCTTCATGCATATACTTGTTAAAATCCATTGCTGAATCATTGATACTTGTGTTTCAGTGTGTGACTATGCTCTAAAGTATATCTTTTTTTGTTTTGGAGAGAATTTATTAAGACAAAGTTTGATTATAGTTGTGGCAGAGAGAGGCAAGGAGGGAGACAGGAACAATGGCTCTTGGGAAAAGAAAAGTATATAACCAAGACATAGATATGTGCTCAAGAGTAAGTTCCATTTAAGTGTCTTGACAGTTTAGGTGGCTTTAAATTTTCTTTGCTGAAATTTAAAGTGGGGGACTCCTTAAAGGTGGAACTCTCAGAACATAGGTGATAAGGAAGCATCTCCTCTCAAATGTAAATTGCTACACTTCACTCTACAATATTACCATTTTAATGGGAGAAAGAACAGAAGGTTTCCATCCTATTCCAAGAACTGCAGGCAGCTAAGGAATACTGGGCGTGAAAGAAATAATCTTTTCCGGGGAAGAGAAAACAAATTGGTTATTCAATACCAAATGGTCAACCCTGAGAATCTACATACAAGCAACAGTATAAAGACTGAGTAGGTTATATTTAGAAATGTATATGTATATACATATAAGCATGAAGCAACAATTAATGAAAAAAGAGGCCATAAATTTGGAAGAGAACAAGAAGGGGTATAAGAGAGGGTTTGGGGGGAAGAAAGGGAAGGGAGAAATGCTATTATATTGTAATCTCAATAATTAAAAACAATTCCTGAAGAATTAATGCAGACATAGTAAAAATAAGAATAAAAGTAAAATGTTATTGTTTAGTTTATTATGTTCAAAATACTTCATCTTTAGCATATAATTTGTCTTTTTTTAACCCATACATAAACTCCTACCCACAAAGCTACCACCAAATACCATTTCCCACCACGTCTCTCAGTTTGGTTTGTTCTTGTCTTTTAAGCAGCAGGGCTAAACGCTTCAGCAGCATCTGGGAGTTGCCACAGCTCACTGCTCTGTCTTCCATATTCACTATTGCTGTTTCTCTTGGGAAGATTTCTTGGAGTCTCTCCTTAATCTCCAGTTCTACTACAGCTTCTCACTTGTAACTGTTTGTCTTGTCAATGATACACCGTATCTATTGGTGGACTAAATATAAATTGTTAAACCACAAAGGTGCTGTTTCTTTTCTTTTTGATATGTGTATGAGTGTTCATATGTGAGTGCAAGTGAACATGCACACATGTGCCTATGAATATGAAGATCAGAGTTGAGATGAGGTGCCTCTCTCAGCTGTTTTCTGCCTTCTCTATTGAAGGAGTGTCTCTTGCTGACATGGAAATGAGGCAATGTGGCTTGTCTGGCTAGTCAGCTTTTCCTGAGGCTCCAGTCTCACACTTGCTCTGCCCTGTCTCTGCCCAGCAGTGGGGCTATAGTCTGGCATCCGTACCCATCCAATGCTGATGACGGTGCTGCGGTATGAACGCCAGTCTTCATGCCTACACTACACTGAGTCATCTCCCCAGCCCATGGGCTTTATTTCACATTGTGGTTCTCCCATTTACCATACATGCGATGAATTCATCTCTGATGCTGACTTTCCTTGTCAGGAAATTTGTGTGTCTTCTGTTTCTTGAAAGGTTTATTTGAGCACTTGAGATAATAAAGGTCTTGAGAACTGTTCTTTTCCTAAATTATGAAGCAGTTGGATCTTAAAGTAGAAATATATGTTTTCTGGTCTTGTAGTGCCAGGACCCATGAAGTTCTCAATATTTTGTTTCCTGCTTCTTATAACCATTCCTAGCCAATAACCAGTATCCCAAGTTGACTTCAAAGAGACCTTTCTCTGTAAATCTGTGAGAACCCATTCTCACCTTAACATTGGTAGATCCTAAAGCCCAATTGTCAAGTAGATTATTTCACAGTTTCCTTTCTGATGTTGTGTCCTGAGTCTAGGCTGACCTTTTGTATCCTTCCATGGTCCTAATCTGTACACTATCTCTCACTAAAGGAAGAAGGTCCTAATTTTTCTTCCTGGTCCTTACTTGGTGACCTCACCCTGCCCTAACCAGAGATCCTTCTTTGTGTCTGGTAGCTTGCTTTCTGAAAACTGAAAATTTTCAACATCTGCTTGTTAGCCGGTGCTCTGACAACTGCTGGCAGATTCTCCTGGTATGAATTATCTTGGAAACTCTTTCGGTTGCTTACCCTTCTCAGTATCACATGGTCCCAGATTTCTCACCGAATTCTTGGCAAATGTCATCTGGATTGAAGTGATGCAGCTGTTTCATGGGCTTTCTGTTTGCAGTATCAAGAATCCTCCACGGCAGATCTGCTTCTGGGCTTGTCTCACCAATGTGTGATCCTTCTGAATGTATAGTTAGAGTTTGCAGTTTTGACTCTCTGTTCTTTCTTTCTAGTTAATGGATATAGAACTGTGCCCTGGACAATTGACATCATTACCTTGTCCTTGAACTTTTGATACATCTTTTCTCTGTTTTCAGATGTGTGTTTTGTGCATAAGGTATGCAGCTAATTGGAACTAGACACCCCACGGAAGGCTTGTCTCACTTGTCCTCCAAATACACCTTTCTTTGTCAGCATTGGGTTGTTACCAAGACTGTACTACTCATCAGAGGAGTCTTTCTTTTTCTTTACCTATAATGAAACACTGCCTACTCTAGCCACAACTGATGTTCCATCCTCCTTTTTAAAAATCACCTTTAGCATTACCCCTATTAAAATCTCTCTGATTTTCTTAGTTAATTCAAGATTTTTACAGTGCCATTTACCTTAATAATATACATATTTTGGCTAAAGTATTTAGACACAGTACAGTCACTAATGTTCACACAGTAGGTTATATAAGAAACCTGGGACCCACCACGGAACCCTTCTGTACCCTACCACACTACACTGCTTTTGACTGTCCTGATAAATCCCTTTGAATTCATGGCCTAAACATTCCTATTTCTCATGGTGTGCTGGGTTCTCTTCTTTCACCGTTTGTGCCTGTCTTAATTTTCTGTGACAAAATCTGTGCACCCCAAATTTTAAGGAAGAGATGGTTTATTTCTAGCTCATGGTTTGGAGGGATATAGTTTGCCTTGGTGGGAAAGGCATGGCATATGGAACACAAGTTCCATAGTCTCATGTGTTCACAGTCCTAAAGAAGAGAGACGAAGGATGGTCTCTAGCTTCCTGTTCAGTCCTTCTGTGACCTCAGCTGAGAAATGGTGCTGCTCATCTTTTGGGTGACTCTTGCTGCCTGAATTCAGTCTTTCTGGAAACACGTTCACAAATGCTCCCAGAGGTATATTTCCTAGGCGATTCCAAATCCATCAAGTTGAAGAATATGAATTGTTAAAATACCTGAATACACTTCACTTCATCATCTGTGACTCAGTCAGCAACAAACGACATATTTAAATCTTTGGTGGCTTTCTGTTTATCTTAGAGTAAAATTTAAACTCATTTATTTATAAGCCCTACATATGCTTTTCCAGTCCTTAATTTTCTTACCTCTTCTATCCCATATTCCTGTACTGCATACTTGGCCAAGCTGACCTATAAACTCCTTCTGAAGTATGTCCCACTCTGAATAGCACCGGTAAGCTTTTAGTCTTCTTTGCCTCCCTTCCTGCCCCTTCAATCTAGACATCACTCATTCAAGGAAACCATGTCCAAGTTACCAAAGCTGAGCCATCCATCCTTCCTGGGCTTTCTTTATCATGGTTTATGACTTTTTTTTTTAACACTGCTAACTTTCCCTTGGATTTCACCATACAGTTAACTCTGAGAGCAATGCTGCATTCACTCTGTCCAGTATCATATTTCTGTGCCTAAGCTCATTTTTGCACAAAATAATCATATAGTAAAAGCTCATTTATAGATGTAGCCACTGTTAGTAAATTCATTCTAATGCCCCACAACAAAGTTGCATCCCTCCTAACAATTTACATCTCATTCAGTTTTTCTTTTTTCTTTTTTGGATTTTTGAGACAGGGTTTCTCTGTAGCTTTGGAGCCTGTCCTTGAACTAGCTCTTGTAGACCAGGCTGGTCTCGAACTCACAGTGATCCACCTGTCTCTGCCTCCCGAGTGCTGGGATTAAAGGCATGCACCACCACCGACCGGCTCATTCAGTTTTGTTGGTCATTACACCCCACTCCAACCACGTTTATCAACCAGCATTGATTAATCCCTAAAATAACATATTCAATTTTTTTTTCTAAACAGCAATTTGCACTCACTTATCAAGCTCCAACAATAACCATTTATTAGCAAGCATTCTCTTACTCCAAGTTCTGCATGGCCTAGCTAAGGTTATGCCTACTTTCTTCCAATACTGAGATTGAGGTGTCAGCAAGCCTAATTTTCATCTAGACTCCAGGGAAATGTGCTTGGTTTGCTCGGAGAATTCAGCTCCTTCCACTTATAGAAGGCATTTGTTTTCTGCTTGTCAACAAGTGTCTATTCTCTTCCCCTGCCTTTGCTTTTGAGAGTTTGTGAGGTAGCCTTTTCAACTGCTGTACCAGGGACTCTTCTTCACCTTGAGTCTTGGCCACACTCTGCATCTTTAGTTTTTGTGGTTTTTATTCTGACACCCAGATATAAAAGGTCTTGGGGGGGGGGTATTGTTTGGATCTACCCTGTAATCTCTCAACTTTGAGTCCTGTTGATTTCACACCTTAATTATTTCTACCAAACTCTGCTATTTTTGCATAAAGTAACTAAACCACGTGAGTGATACGGTATCACATCTGTTAGATTCCACTTTCACAAGTGCAAGAGGGTCTCACAAAGGCCGTGGCCCTGTGTGGGGGAGAGTCTAGGTAGAACTCTGTCTGTCGGAAGCATCAGACAACTTTGCTTTTGCTTGGTCTCAATCTCTACTCAACAGACAGAAAACACTGAGCACTGAGATCTTTATGTTTTTAATTTCACTGCTATTTTCTTGTGATTCCAGAAATAGTGTTTGAATTGTCCCTTTGCTTTGTAAGTGTCTCTTGAATGCCTCAAATGGGCAAATAAAAAATGGTTGCTGTAAATCTTGAAGAGCTTTTAAAATTTTGAAATATAAATGAAGCTCTGATATCAAAGTGTGTATCATTTAAACTCGTGTATGTTATAATGTGAAATTACTTCTTTTAAAAATTATATCCATTTGTGTGTATAAGTGCCTATGTGCATACATACATACCATGGCACATGTGTGGAGGCCAGAGGATAGGTTATGGGGGGTGGGTTGTCTCCTTCCACCGTCTGATTCCAGGCTTCACACTTCACTTATTGGACTTGATGGCAAATGCCTTTACCCACCAAGTTATCTCCCCTGCACTTGTAAATATAGTTCTTTATGGAGTGTGGTACGAGTGTGCTAAGAATGCTTCCCCTTTTAGCCCTTGATCATGAAGACAGTGTTAGGTCTAGGGAATGGATGATAATGCATGCTTTCATGTAATATCTTCCATGACTTATCTCTTTTGATCATTGCTGTGGATGGTAAAGGCCGGAAATCAGCATCCTTCTCCTTGTCCTCCTCCCCACCTACCAGAACACTAACGAACTGATTTCACATGACATGTATTCAGCACAGTCATCTATCTATACTTGACTCCAACTGGCCCAATGAATGAATCAGTTATACATGTCAGGTGAGAGTTCAGGTTTATATATAGTGCTCTAAGATAAAAATTTAAAAAAGGAATCGCATCATAGATATTAAAACAAAAGGAATGTTAAGGTATACTGTTCTGGTAAAAATACAAGAATCTACGAAAAGGAAGGAATATATGAAGGACCATCCCTGACTGTGAAGCAGTCTCTTGCCTCTAGAGAGAGAAGGGTTTCAAGGTTGAGAATTCATTTCTCATTTGTTTAAATTTCTCTATTTTGCATGCTTATTTTGGATATCATGAATGACTTTTTGTAATTTTGTCAAACCAGTCGCTCTGCAAGTATGTAAACTTACATGTGTTGTATTATTAAAGGATAGATTATCACCGTATGATGATGATTAGGTCATAATATCAAAATTGCTGTTTTGACTCTCCTACCACATGAACAATTGGAAAGTTCTGCAACATTCTAGAGCCATGATTTGCTTCTCAAATGAAAAACAAATAGAATACAGAGAAGGCAAGCAAGTGGCAATCCTTTCCACTTCTTAAACTCACATGCTCCATAACACAACAATGTTGAGAACCTTTCTTACAGAAATCCATGTTTGTGAAACCAGAGCCCTATCAAAAATAAGGCAAAATACTGTATTTAATAGGAATAATAAAACAACGGTAACACATTTCTTTAAGATTTGCTTGAATAAAAATCTATAACTCTTAATGGCATATTGCTATGCCCATAGTCAGTTCACTCGACACCAAAGAAGCTTCTGGCAGTAGATGGTAACTGACACAGAGACTCATAACTGGACAGGGTACAAGTGAGAGACTGGGGCCAGAAAGATTTTCAGGAGAGGAGGTGGCAGATAACTCCGAGGAAACAGCATCTTCCAGACACCACAGGACTGATACACATATGAACTCACAGAGAGCGTGGCAGCGTGCACAGCCCTGTGCAAGTTCAAACTCCACAAAATTCTAGAACTGAGAATTGAAAGTAGAAACAAAATCCCAACCATAATCAAGAAGCTCTTTGTAACTCAGACCTGCTGAAGAAGGGACAATCAGTGTTCTTCAATGGAGTGTCACTAGGTATATCAAAACACCACAGAGCAGGCCCTGTGCCCAGGTGTAGTGTGTGTGTGTGTGTGTGTGTGTGTGTGTGTGCTATGCCTTTTGTTTTGTTTTGGTATTTTTTTTATTTGTTTTATAATTTGTTTTTTGTTTATGGTTTTTGAGGGAGAGAGGAAAGAAAGAAAAAGGACCTGATGAAAAAAGATAGTGATGAAAAAAATTGTTTAAAGAAAAAATACTTGTATCTCTTACTTTTATAAAAACCCAAAAGGTATTTTCATGTGATAGTTTTCACATAAGGACAAAATCTCAAATGGCATACACCAAACATGCCTCTGGACATAAAGGAGGGGAATGATTTTGCTTTTTATTTTGGGCACTTATTTATTCATGAATATATTTTCAGTAAGCCGGATTTCTCCTCAAAGCCTCAAAAAAAATTAATAGCCATGGGGTTCTTTGATAAACATTAAGAAAAATGAGTCAAATGTGGAGAAACTGTTCTCCAGCATCAGAAAAGAGAAGAAAATGCTAGACCATTAGAGCGAGGAGTGTGAGTGACATTATCATCACAATAGACTCAGCTGCAGCCAGGCTGCTCTTCCAAAAGGGAAGCCTTGGTTCATATCAAAGTCTTGCAAGGTTAATATGTCAGACAGTACTTTTCTGGAACCCCTTGGAAGGAAGGAACTGCACAAGTGAGCAGAGAGAACCAGAAAGGTAACAACTGAATGGCCGAGGATCCTTGGTGAAAAATATCTAAGTTATTTCTTTATTGATTGATTGATTGATTAAAGATTTCTGCCTCCTCCCTGCCACCGCCTCCCATTTTCCTCCCCCTCCCCCAAGCAAGTCCCCCTCCCTCATCAGCCCTGAGAGCAGTCAGGGTTCCCTCCCCTGTGGGAAGTCCAAGGACCACCCACCTCCATCCAGGTCTAGTAAGGTGAGCATCCAAACTGCCTATGCTCCCACAAAGCCAGTTCATGTATTACGATCAAAATCCAGTGCCCAGTGCCATTGTTCTTGAGTTCTCAGCAGTCCTCACTGTCCGCTATGTTCAGCGAGTCCGGTTTTATCCCATGCTTTTTCAGACCCAGTCCAGCTGGCCTTGGTGAGTTCCCGACAGATCAGCCCCACTGTCTCAGTGTGTGGGTGCACCCCTCGCGGTCCTGACTTCCTTGATCGTGCTCTCTCTCCTTCTAAATTATTTTTAAAGAAGAATGGACAATATTTGTACAAGGTCAGGCTCCCCTAGAGTCGCTTGTATGTCATTTTCTTCTAAATTGAAACAGCCCACCCTGAAAATTCAGCACACAAACAAAACTCACATGTCTCAGAAAGTTCTTGACAGTGACACCACACACAAGGTCGCTCTGAGAAATTTTATCTTTCCAAAGCAGACACCACAGAGCAGTGCTATGATGCCTGCAAGTGGTGTGGAGTGCTCCACAGTTGCTGTTTTCGTGACCTGTTACACTTACTGGAGTGGGCTTTTGAGTAATAGGCCTACATTCATCCACACTCGTATAAGCAATCCCTCAATCACATTCACTGCAATACTAGCTGGTTTTCAAGTTGGACTTAGAGAATCCTTGATTTGATCTGGCGCTGTGGCTCCATCTGAAGTGATGGGGTAACCGTAAACATCTCCCCAGGTCCTCCTCCAACGAGGTCTGCGGAGACTTTCTCTGTGCTCCACCAGTGGCTGGCTCTCCCCACGTTTTCCTTCTCATTCTTGGAAGGTTTCACACTTGCATCTTAGTTTGAAAACTTTCAAGGCCCCCAGTTTCTCTCCAATTATACCTTGCCTCAAATTTCTCCTGTGGGATTTCACTTTAAAAGCTTGTTTTTGAAGAACCTGAGGCGGTACCCAGCTTACTGAAGTGTTGATGTGTAGGTAAAATAGGGCTTACAGGAAACCGCACAGCATTTTAACCTGTCTAGCAATGAAAAGGAAATTGCTAAGCTAATCATCTAAACTGTAGGAAACTAGAAAAACAATAGACTAAGCTAAGGGAAGGTGAGCACACCAAGAGAGAAGGTAATTTTAAAAATTAATTAATTGAAAATTAAAAAGTGGAAATAAAACTAAAATCATTATTAAATACTAAAATGCATGTATTGACAATAAAAAGAGAAACATTGCCATGACCATAAGAGCAGCTAAAGTAGTAAAGAAATAAGGAATTAATCCGGAAAAAAACACAGCCAATTAAATCAAACATTAGAAGTAATAACACAAATATTGAAATACAAAAACTGCTTAAGTTTACTTATTACACACATACACACACAAATTAGCTTATTTATTTATTTATTTATTTATTTATTTATTTATTTGAGAGACAGGGCTTCTCTGTAGCTTTGGAGCCTGTCCTGGAACTAAGCCCCTATAGACCAAGCTGGCCTCAAACTCACAAAGGTCCTCCTGTCTCTGCCTCCCGGGTGCTGGTATTAAAGGTGTTTGCCACTACAGCCCAACTCATATTTAAACTGAATAATTGTATATCTGTTAATGAAATTCAATTACAGATCTAATCTACAATCTTACCATTAAACCTATGGTCAAAATGGCTTTTCTTGTAAATTTTACCAAATGTTTAGGAAAACAGTGAAAATTGGCGCAAGTTTCCATGAGAAATAAAACAAATGAGGATTGTTTATAATAAAATCCACGAGGCTGATGTTAGCCTGATACAAAAAGCTGACAAAAACATTTAAAGAATAGACTACCCCAGACCAATATCTTTTATGAGGTCAGATGTAAACCTGAACTGACATATGGATGATTGAACCAGCACTATGTAAGAAAGACCAAGTGAATTTTGTCCAAGGACTGACTTATTCTTATAACCTTGAAATTCAATCAGTGTAATTAATCTATCAACTTTGATCATCTTAATAGATATGAGAAAAGTTTTATCAATGATAAAAATTCCACAGTGATCCTAATGTAAATTCATTAGAACAGAGGAATAGAAAAGAATCTAGTCAGCTAAAAGTTATGTAAACAGTACCTCAGACACTTTAAAAAAAAAAAAAAAGATTTGTCTTATGTGTTTAAGCATCCTCAGAGGCTACAAAAGGACAGCAGATTCCCTGAGGTTAGAGGTTAGAGATGTAAGCAGTTGAGACCTTCCCAACATAGGTGCCAGAAAGCAAAACTGGTCCTTTGCAAGAGCCGCTTTCTCTGAGCGCTCTCTGCGGCCCCTCTAACACTATTCCTGTAGTGGCAGTCTGAAAAACAACCTCAGACAGGAACAGCGCTGAACGGTTTATTCTTACTCCTGTGGTTCAGTGCTCTGCTGGAGATTCAAGCCAGTGGAATAAAGCAAGAAAAATACATAAAATAATAATTTGTCAAGGAAGCGTTAAGGCTATCGTTAACGTTCTTCATCTTTTTATAGTTCCAAAGCACTAACAATAATTTGAGAACATCAAACATCAGCATTTCCCTGCCTTTGTCCAGTTTGTTGTCAGTCCGAGAAGACAAACTGCAGCATTAAGAGAACTAATTTTTAGAGAGGATAATAGAGATGTTAGGTGCACATTCTTTTCAAACCACATTGTATCAGATGATCAGTGTATATAAAGTACATTATCAAGAAAAGTCAAATAAATGTGGTATCTGTCTGAATTCTGGGAAATAGGCTGATTGGTGAATCATGAGGGAAATTACATATGAAAATATGGAATGAATGAATATGATGCTTTTCTTCCCTCAAGATTGTCCATATAATTTAAACATTAGAATGAATTTGTAAGAAAGGAATTCAAAACCTAGAAAAATTGCTGTTTCCTTTGGGTTTTATTTTATAAGGAAGAAGAAAATACTATTAGCATAATCATGACAATTTGGTTTATAATTCTGCATATAAGCACAAATTGTATAAAATTATAACAAAATATTATATGAGTGCAGGTAATGATCAGTCATTCATAGCAATAATTTCTGACATTTTACCTTCAATTCTCAGATTGTCTTGACAATAATTGTGGATAATAAATTCTGTTCTAAAATTTATAATGGAGATAATTTAGTTGTGATACAAAATTGCATATTTTGTCATCAAGCATTTTATATCTGGGAATTTTATTGTAAACAGTTCAAAAATGTTGCCTTAACACATATTACCATTGTTATGATTCACATAAAAGTAAAACACTAAGAAGAAAATTTCTCCTGACTCTTTCCTTAAGACTGGGTAATAGCTTGTAATTTCTTAATACAATTATGTATTCAGAGATTGCCTGTTCATTTTTTAGAGAGTGAAATAGCTGCATTGATATATCATGTTTGTATGACTTGTGTGAGCAGTTATAAGAAAGTCTTCTCTTTCCACATTTTAGGCTTCAAAGCTGCTGTCTGAATTCCTCTCCACTCACACCCAATAACCTCTATCATTGTAGATAAAATTTTAGAGTAGAGATGGCATGCAGTTTAGAATATAAAGGCTGTGATTTTTGCCTCTGCCATTAGCTTTGCACCAGTCAGTATTCTGAGTGAGGAGGGGACTTGATTGTCTTATTAGAAAAATGTGAAGAATGGTAATTATCCTATATCTCTAGTATTGAGTACGTGATAGTCATTTATTCCCTCCAAATCTATCATACAGTGGCTAATTTGCTAATTAATCTGGACAAACATCATCTTTTAGGTTTGAGGACCTCATGAAATTTTATCTTAATGATTACCTAAATAAGTAGGAAGCAACAATAGTGCAAAGATTTCAGCTCTTTAACTACACAGACCTGAATTTAAATTCTGGCTCTTTCACAACTAAAATGTCAGGCACATTAGTCAATGTGTTCATGTGGCATTGTGATGGCACAGTTGGTATGTAGAATGTATCGTATACAGTACATGTTAAGGGTAGGGGCAGCCCTCGATCCAGAGTACTTCCCAACAGGGAGCAGGATGATGACTATATCACTATCTCATATCACTGAGCTTGAAGCAGAGTAGAGGCAATATCTGTAACCCAGTATTTTACGGTCAGAATGGCCTTGGGTAAGATCTCTGGCACTACTCTTTTTCTATCTGTAAAAGTAGGTAATAACATCTTCTGTGGTCTTTAAGGAGAAAATGGAGGTAGGTAAACATAGACAGAAAAAAAGGAAGACAGAGATATGGGATTTAGCCACAATCTACCTTCTATGTATGTATGTATGTATGTATGTATGTATGTATGTATGTATGTATGTGTCTGTCTGTCTGTCTATCTATCTATCTATCTATCTATCTATCTATCTATCTATCTATAATCCATCTATCATTTATATCACCTATGTATCTATGATCTCTCTATCATCTATCTGTCTGTCTATCTATCTATCTATCTATCTATCTATCTATCTATCTATCTATCTATCTATCATCTATCTCTTCATCTATCTCTTCATCTATCACCCATGTATCTGTAATATCTCTCTCTGTGTCTACCATCTATTTATCAATGTATTATTTATCTATTATGTATAAACATATATCTTTGGAGTATTTGTATCTAAATTTATACATATATTCATATTTCTAAGCCGTGTAGTTCCAGGTACATAGTAAATAATTTATTTGTGTATAAATCATTGAAATTAATTTCCTGATTCTCAATGGTATACCTTTTTTATTCTTGCTAATTTAATTTTTCTGATGAATTTATTCTTTCCTTTCTTTCGTAAGCTCTCTAATATGTCACAAAGCTTTTATCATTCTTTTCAGCATTTGGAAGAAGAATCCACTTTAATAAATAGTTTAAGATCGGTTTTTCCAAAGATTAATGCCATCTAAAAGATGATTCATGCTTCCTTGCCTCGAGGTTGCAACATGTCAAATTCTTAATGTTGTCCTTCCTGTTTTACCCTTGTTGGCTAAGATTCCATTGGGGGTATCTTTAGACACAGAATAAAGCCCCCCACTGTTAGCTAATGTCATGCTCTGCTGAAGAGGCCAATGTTGAAGGTAGAAGATACACACAACTGCTATGGTTTGGATCTTAAAAGTCCCCCAAAGGCTCATGCACTGAAGGTTTGGTCTTCAGAATGAAACATCATTAAGAATTGGGATGAACAGTGAAGGGAATATCAAGACCTCAGTATCCTCCTCTTTCCTTTACTTCCTGTCTTCTGTGAAGTGAACAGTTCACTCCATCTAACCATGGTACAGTGTTTGGACTGAAAACTGAAGATACATGAATCCAATAAAACTTTAATTTTTGTGAGTTGATGATCTCAGCTATTTATTTCAGTAACAAAACCTGACCAGCTCATGACCCACCACCAATGTTTAAACTTACCTTTTCTTGATTGCCTTGGGATTCCTCAGAGTCTTGTTTCAGTTTGTAGAAAGATGAAAGCCTTGGTACTTGAAAGTTCCTCTCCAGGGACATTTTCTTGCTGTCTCTTGAAGTTGGAGAGAAATGTGGTTTATATATCCAGTGAGACTCTGGCGAAAAAAAAAAAAACCTAATTTTTACCTTTGTGAGAAGTTGCCAGTTGGGGATAGCTTCTGAGTTGGGGATGGGAGCTTGTGTGCACTTTCGCTCTCAGGGATAGGACCCCACCTAGCTTAGACCCACACAGGCCCTGTACCTGCTGGGCCTGTGAGTTCATATGTGCATATGCCCTGTTGTGTCTAGAAGGCCTTGTTTTCCTGGTTTTAAACTTCTCCTCTGGTTGTTATACTCTTTCTTCCTCCTCTACAGAAGAATTTCCTAAATGCTGAGGAAGGGATTTGATGGAGATATCCCATTTAGTACTGAGTGCTCCAAGGTATCTTACTCTCTGAACATTGTCTGTTGTGGGTCTCTTTAGTTAGCAGTCAACACAAAACAAATTCAATGGTGTTCTTGGAGAATTTTTGTCACATAACGGTTTGAGCATTTACTTCTAACCTTACAGGTCTTTTGCTCACATCTTATAATTTCTGATTTTATGTTTCATGGGATTTCTGTGTATTCAAATGTGTGTGTCTCTGCATCTATATGTGCTTTTGTAGTTTTTATTTGACTTTTTTCCTGTTTGTTTTGTCCTATTTTGGTTGGTTTGACACCCATGATATTGAACTCCAGTCTGCCTCTCCAGCCACTTCAGCACCTGCTCTAACTACTTGTCGCTCTCTGTTGACTCCTGGAGCCCACCATAAAATCACCCTGGTGTGCCAGACGGTCTCCCTATGCCTCTTTGGGCGCCCCATCATCTTTGGAGGAGAGATGCTCTTACACTGATCCTGAGCCTCTCCCACAAGTCTATTGGTCCATTTGGGGACACTCTGGATTAAAATTATTCTCACCAGGGCTTTTTTTTTATTTTTTTTTATCCTTTTTGATCTGCTCATTCACCACCTGTCTCTCAGCTCCCTCCTGGAACTTGCTCTGTCTGTAATCATGGCTACCACTTGTCCCCCAGCCACTACTTTAGAGTTGCTGGCTCTGTCTCTATCATTCCTGTTGAGTTGCTGGGTCCTGTTATCTCCTACTTTCTTAGATCCTGGAGCCTACTCCAAGTCACATGGGTACATCAGGTACTTTCTCTGTGACCTCCTGGGCCTCTATGATATTGGAATCCTCCCTTTGGCATGGTGTCTCTTTAGAACCCTTTTCCCTAAACCTGTCTTTTCTCGTCTTCACAAAGATATCTTTTTTCCTCCATGGTCCATCTCTCAGATCACTCCTGTTCTTAACCATAGGCTTTTCCCATTCATAATTAGACTCATTGACTCTTCACATGTCTTCTCCAATCTTTTTTCCTCCTAGACTCAGAGATTTCATTTAACCTTCTCTGTCTTACTACAAATGGCTTGGCCTTAGAACAAACCAGAAAATGGCAAACTTGATTTCCAAATTCTCAAAGATTATAACAACTTCTACTACCACACAAGCAAGTGATCCCCCACCTCTTATCTCTAAGAACCCTCCGCTCGCCACTCTAAAGTAACTCTTTTCTCTAAGCCATGCTCCACACTCTCACTCGTCTCTGAGCCTTCTTTACCTTTTGTTCACTCTAGCTCCCCACCATCGTTCACTTCAGTCTTACAGAGATTCAAATGTCTTCTGTGTATAAAGAATATTCAGAATTGTCACATGCTTTTTGACTGTATAAAACAGATGACTCTGAAGTTAGGCTATGGTTTGCTCTCTTCCAACCCAAGCATGCTGGTTTAAAAGTGTCCTTCAAAATCTCTGTCGTGGGTCTGGCAGGTCACCAGACTCTGTGACAGGGAGAAGGAGAGAGAAACAGAGCAGCCCAGAAAAAGACATCATGTACTTCAAAAACAGCTACAAGGTAAACTATTGCCAATAGGGATGGCTGGGGTTTATCTTATGCCCCTCTTTTGGATTTTGTTTAATTCTCTAAATCGATGGTTCTCAACCTTCTTCATGCTATGACCCTTTCATACAGTCCCTCATGTTGTGGTGACTCCAACCATAAAATTATTTTCATTGCTACTTCATAACCGTAATTTTGTTACTGTTATGAATCACAATGTAAATATGTGATATGCATGATGTCTGATGATATGATACCCCTGTGAAAGGGCCATTCAGCTCCCAGAAAGAGTTGTTCTCAACCCACAAACTGAGAACTACTGCCCTTGATGCTCTGCCCCTCAGATCTCTAAAACGTTTGCTAAGATGGAAGTTTTGTTTCTTTTCAAGAGTTTAAAACTATTGTGTAATCTTTATGTTTTTGAGGATTTGTAAATTCATTACACATTGTTGAAAAGATCTGTAAAATCCGTAACAAAAGTTAGCTTGAAACTTGTAATAGAAAAAGTTAATAACTAAAAAATCTATTCACTGAGAAATTTTGGTTTGATACATCATGCTTGTATGTAGCTTCGATTCAACTCTTGTTTAGGAAAATAGATGTTTTTTTAAAGGGAAGTGAGACTAATGGGCTCTCCTTGTAGTAAATAGCAACCATGTGGCTTGCTGCCATCTTGCCTGATGACCTCATCAAGATGGAAGCAACCTTGTGGCTTACTAAGATTAAAGTGAGGGAGTACCATGTAACTTCACTGCTGTCTTGATTAAGGCGACCAGGTATAAATCAACTATGGCAGCACCCATAAAACTTCATCCCACTGAACCCTCTCCTTATCATTGTATTTCCTTTTGTAGGCTAAGGAGGCAACAGCAGGCTTCCAAATGAGTTTGTTTTCTTTTATTTTTCCTACATTAAAGAGGCAATGGCAGGTTTTCAAGATATTTTGGATTATGGTGTATTTGCAAAATAATTTTTGTCTTAGGAGTGAAAAATAACAGATGAGAATGAAACCTTGAACAAGTTTTATGAAAAATAGGTCCTTAAAAACAACACAGGCTTGATTATTAAGGTTTATAAATTTCTGAAGTTACAATGGTCTACTCAGGTTAGTAGAAACTGACTTAGAGGTGTGGGTCTAACCACTTATGTCTGCTGTATTCAGCACCAGGTTTCAAGAAAATTTTAGATCAGGAAAAACATACATTTGATAAATGAGATATATGAATTTTTAAAGTCTACTCAGGATGGCTAAATAGACTTAAAGATGTATGCTTCTCCTCTTTGTCTTTGCTAGCTTTGTTAAGTAATCAGGATAGTAAGGCTCCGAGTCTCGCTGTGGCCTGTATTTATGGTTTGAAGTTTTATTTTGATGCTAAAGGATCCTCAATTAAATTATCAATTCAACTATCTAAAGCCCAAACGTAACAGGAATAAAACAATAAAATCCTAATCTTATAAAAGTCATGACATTGCTGTGAACTGTTAAAGATAATTGACATACACAAGTTAATTATCAATCACTTTATAAGGGATCAAATCCTTTAATGTGTTCAGAACTGTGTTTGTAGTCTTGCTAAATATAAATGTAATTCATTTATAGGGACAGCGTTAGCCTTCTGTGTGTGCTGTCAAAGTTAAGACTGAAGGATGTAATCAAAAACAAGGAGATTTTATTTTAAATCTGGCATACTTAATAGATTATATGATGTTCCTCAAAACTCTCAGAGAGAGCTGCTGAATATGCCATTTAAAGTGTTTAGGGTGGCTGGGCAGTGGTGGCACACATCTTTAATCCCAGAACTCGGGAGGCAGAGGCAGGCGGATCTCTGTGAATTTGAGGCCAACCTGGTCTACAAGAGCTAGTTCCAGGACAGACTCCAAAGCTACAGAGAAACCCTGTCTCGGTAAAACCAAAATTCAAAGAAAAAAAAGTCTTTAGGGAGAAAGGCTTCCTGTGATACCAGCTTCTGAAAGCCCTGCAGTTATCTCTAAAGTAAACTATACCTGGACCTAATTTGACTGTGGTAATGCTGACTACTTGGCAAAGGATTGCCCAATGCTTTGCTTACTTCCAGGCTACTGCTGAAGCTCCTAACACTGTTGCATGGATTATCGCACTCTGACCCAGTGTAGGCTAGTCCCTCAAGTTTCTCCTTCGTAAGAAAACCTCTCAGATAGATCTGAGTCTGGGAGGCCAACTACTAATGAGGCCAACTACTAATGCTGTGTGGCAGCCTAAGACTTAATGATGCTCTGTAAGGTGGCCAAAGACTAGCAACCCCTGTCCTCCAACAATGTCATTGAGATCATCAGAGAAGAACCCATGTTGACTGTCCAGGTAACAGGTAAGTCTCTGCCACTTTAAGTGATATGAAGGTCATTTGGTCTATAGTCCCTGCTCAAATTTGTCTTTTTCAGATCTCAGTAATGGTGTCGATAGTGGGACCTAGGTTTATTAGACAGTTTGGCTTCAGGAAGCTGACCTCAGCCAAACCCTGCCCCTAAGCTGCCGTTCCAGATCAGTCTATTTATAGTTAGAATCTGCTGTGGGACAATGGTTTTATCTTTTAAAGATTTGTTTCTTGTACTTGTTTACTAAAATGCTAGTAGCCAGGCAGGAAATAGAGGTGGGACAATGAGAACAGGAAAATTCTGGGAAGAGGAAAGGTTCAGTCTGTAGCTATCACCCAGAAACAGATGAGGCAAGATGGTAATGCCTCACTGAAAAAGGTACCAAGCCACGTGGCTAACACGGACAAGAATTATTGGCTTACATAAATTATAAGAGTTAATAAGAAGCCTGAACTAATAAGCCAACCAGTTTATGTTTAGTGTGTTTTTTGGGGACTGAACAGCTGTAGGAGATCAGGAGGGATAGAAACCTCAGTCAGGAAGAATCTCCTTTCTCCTTAAAACATTTTGGCTTTACAGTAACTTTGGGTACAAAAGATGTACATGCTGCTTGCTAATCACATAAATTTAAAAACTATAAAACAAAATTTTAAACTCACAGACAGTTTTACCTGGCTAACAGGCCTCTTGCTGGAAAGTATAAATTCACAAAACAGATTTCAATCAAAGACAAACTCAAGCTATCACACTACTATTACTAACTAAAATTGTCTTTTTTTGGTTTATTAAAAAAACTTGCTTTTTAAAGACTGCATACAATGTGTAAAAGAAGTTGAACATATCACATGGCCATATAATTTAGAGGTCAAAAGTGACTGTTTAGAGGCCCTTGGGTGAAGTCTAACCCTGTAACATTGCTACATGATTTAGTCTCTCTTTTATAAGACATGATGCAGAGAAACTGGTGAACCAAATAGCTCTGTGGGTAGAAAGTCAAAGATCCCTGGTGTGGGGAGACTCTCACTCAAGTCTCGGAATAATAGAAACCCCCAAGAACTCACAAGAGACCTTCCTTGCTGCAATCATCGAGGTTTATTGACAGGTACCAGTGCTGGGGCCAAGACTCAAATCCCACCCAGGGGAGGATTTTGACCCTGAGTAGCTGGGAGAGAGGGTATTTAAGGGAAAAAAACCACAACCCAAAAAGGGGTAGGGAGGGCGTCATTGGAAAATTCCAAAAAATACCAGTGATCACTGAAAAATTCCGAAAATATCAGTGATAATCACAAGGGGGTAACCTCCCGTTTCTCAAGATTATTCTCAAGATTATAATCTAATTTTATGGTCAGCTAATTCCTGGAACAGAGTCACTGAACCAGCTAACCTAGATTGTTGGCTCTTCTCTTCCTGCTAGGCTTTTGGCCCTATTTTTCCTGCTAAAAGGGTCTGGATTTATCTGGGTCTTTCACAAGAAAGGTTTATTGGGGATCAAACTGCCAAGGCCATCTCTCGCTAAGATGAGCAGCTGAGGAAGAGAGAAGAGAAAAATGGCAGAAAAGCAAGAAGATTTTACCAGGCAGAGATCAGGGAGGGATCTGAGCTGATACAGGCTGTGGGGACTGCCAAGAACGAGGTGCCTGAGATGGTTGACATTTGGGGAATGGTTATTAAGGGAGGTTCCAGGTAAACAGAAACCACCTTAAGAGATTTGGATTTAACAGCTTTAGATTTATCTATGCGTTTAAGTAAGTGAAAATGGATTTAGGTCAAAAGAAGGTGAAATATGTACTTTTTAAAACATCAAAATATTTTGCTGTGAGACTTTGAGAGAATTGATGAAAGAAACAAAGTTAAAGATTAGAAAAACTGAGGTTTGCATTCTCTACTTGAGTATACCCACTTTCTCTTTGCTATAGTTCAAGGCATTCTTTACCTATGAAGCAAAGATAACGATACTATATTTAGAATGTAATAAAAAGAAAGCAAAATGAATGTAACCAACACCTGGTTCAATAAGTAATAATGAGGTTTTGCTCAGAAGTAATAGGAAATATTTTTTTGTTTCATGATGTAGTATACTGTTTTATACTTAGGGTGACAGTTTCTCAGAAAAAAATTTGAATTCCATTTTTTATGAATATAAAAGCACAATACAATTTTCCAAATTTAATTTTGATTAATTTTCCCATTATCTATGAGTAGTAGTATTTTAAGTAAAGCTCATGAGTGAATAATTTCTAGGATAAGATTCAGTGAACTTAGCCTGTTGCAGGTGAGCAGGAAAACCTCACATGAGTAAGACTGTTTTCCAGACAGAAGCTATTATTGAGCAACAGGGTCTCTGATTTGAGGTGACTAAGCCTAGGATCCCTTTGGAAATGTTAATAGCAGTGTTTCCAAATTGTGTTTTGAAAACATTTAGTTAAAAACACTTAAAAATAGATTCTGCAAATAACAAAATTTGCATACGAATAGTTTAACAGTAACAGTGGGAATTAAAGGTAGAAAATATAGTAAGAGAGTAAGAATTTATTCTTCAAAGATAAAAACTAGTGAGGCATTGGAGGTCTAGCTTAATACTGGAGTACCTTGCCTAACAGGTGCAAGTTTTAGGGCTAGTCTTCTGAACAGGAAAAAAAATCATATAATGATTATATACAGCAGAGGAAAAAGAGGAGAAATTTTCTGATTGCACCATCTTTGGAAATGCATAGCCAAAGAACTAACATAGAACAACTCTATCTTTTTCTAAACTAAAACTTCAGAAAATATTTCTAGTAAACAGCACAGTTTCACTTGTCATGTGATTGTATGGCTACCCAGGGGATGTCATTTTAATCACTATGATGAACCAGCTAGTCAAGGGTTTTTTCCCTTGAAGAGCTGGGTTCCAGATGGAAGACTGAAGATAACACTGGAGCAGTGATAGGTGAAGACCATGTATGTGTAATCATAGCCAATGCAAAATAAACCAGGAAATGCATATGTATCTACCAGGCTCCTCCTTTAAGGATTCCTGTGTTTCTTGTGTCAGCTCAACATGATCCTTTTATAGAAGTCTCCTGTGAGTCAACTGTTCCTCTTCACAAATTACAAGTCCTAACTCCATGACGAATGATAGATATTAGGATACAAAGACACACAAAGAGGGCCTTATCACTGGGAATCAGAGACTGAAGACTTCAACATGCAAGCCAAAGCGTGTCAGTACTTGCCAGTGACCCCCAGAAGCTAGGAGCAAAGAATTTCCTTTTAGAGACAACAGAGAGAGGGCAGGTCTGGTGGTACCTTGGGTTCTCACTTTTAGCCTGGAGCACTCTGTGAGCAAAGCTGTTTTAAGTCATTCAGCTTCTTTATTTGTCATTGAATCCCTAGAAAGAAAATACACTCTGGATGTGGTCTAATCTCACTATAAACATTCATGAATGTCTTTCCCTCTTCTCAAAGGTTTTTCAAGATTAAAGAGAATAAATCAAAGTTCAGTTTGAAACATCCTATTAGCTAGAAAGTAAATAGGAGATTCTGTGGTCTGGGACGCCATGTAGTTTTTCCCTCAGCATCATGACATTAATTAAATAAAGAGACATTCAAAAAGTGTTTGGTAAATAAAAACCTGGATTTCTTAACTGCATAGATGGATAATGAAGACAATATAATTCTAGAAACCAAGTCCATCAGTTTCTCTCTTAGAAATATTTTGATTGAATGCATTATACAAAGCTCAAATTAATAAGAGTCGAGTACTAGCTTTCTATCTTAAAATCCTAAAGTCTAGATGTTCTAGGTTGAGAAGTAATCTACACGCTAAAATGCTAACACCAAGATCTTCACTCTCCTTTTCTTTCTACTACGCCTCTAGCCATCCCTGTCTTGTACTCCATGTAGTGTCAGTCACATGTGACTAGTCACAAAACAGGTGATATACATGCAAGCCTCACAGAGCTGTGTCCTGCAAACCAGGAAAGAGGAAGGGCTATGATGACAGCATTTGTGTGAACTATGACTTTGTTCTTGTATTGTTTCTCAGTTGGACAAGTCTACATGCGTGCACTAGTGAGAAGCTTCAGCTAGGAGTCTGTTTGATTAAAGCTATATGGATGATAATTTAGGGGAGGGAGATTTCAGTAGGAGGAAGAGTGCTGTTGGTTAAAAATAATAAACAAGTAAATAAATAAATAAATATACTTTTGTAAGGTAGGAGAAATGCATCTCAGGGTACCAATGAGTGACCGTCTATCCTCTTTACAATAATATTACTTCAGATTAAAAATATATAGCTTATCAAGTAAAACTATCCACAATTGAGAGCTTTCAGTGGGGTTCAGGTAGAGAGGACCTAGTTTTCTGTAAGGGGCTGGCTACTGGGAGTTTGACCATGCTCCAGTGAGTAAAGAAGCAATCCCTCCCTCTTCCCTCCCTCCCTCCCTCCCTCCCTCCCTCCCTCCCTCCCTCCCTCCCTCTTCCCTCCCTCCCTCCCTCCCTCCCTCCCTTTCTTCTCCTTCTCCTTCTTTTCCTCCTCCTCCTCCTTCTATTATATGGGGGGAACTCATAATGTGGGGACAGAGCTAGGAGGACTGGGAAATGAGTGTGAACTGGGTGCATGATGGGAAATTTCAAGCAATCAACAGCAATATTATGTTAGAAAAATAAATATTTAACTCATCTGTGAGAAATATTACATAAAGTAGAATAAGCTAGATGATGGTTTTTACTTAATTTAAATGATGTATTTGTTTTGTCTTATAAGTATGTATGAGTCTTGTATATACATGTATACTTTATGAGTGCCTGATGTCTATAAAGGTCAGAAGAGAGTATCAAAGTGCTTGGAACTGGAGCTACATACAGTTTACTGTGTTGGAAACTGAACACAAGTCTTCTGTGGGAGCAACGAATGCACTTAACCACTGAAACATCTCTTCAGCCTTGGGGTTGGTTTTTAAATGAATGGGCACATTGTAACAAATGAATGCTAAGATGGTGTCACAGCCCTGTTTTTAGGATATTGTTGAATTGGTTTAAACTGTATCATTCTTATGAGATAGTTATATATGCTGTAAAGAGAAGAATTGTGTGATATTTCATCTCTAATGTTTACATGTCTCTCCTAGTCAGAGATAAATTGTGAGTCATAGAACTCAGTTATCATGAAATTCCATCTGAAATTTAATAGACATTTTTCAAAGGACTCATAAGCATCACTCCATCCTCTAAATTGATATTACAAAATTGCTAACATTAAAGTGATAAAAATATTGATAAATCTTTGCCTACATTATATATATGCAGTCATACATGTATAATGCTTTGCTTTCGGATTATAGTTCAGTGAGAAAGTATGTTAAATAAATTATTTGAAGCAGATATGAACCTTGGAATATTGTGATTTACATGATTGTATGAGGAAATTATCTTCATTCTATTATTATGCACTGATATTCTAAATTCTAATGACAGTAGATAACTTCTATTGATTGCCTACAAATATATACAAAACAAAAAACACAGCTAACTGCTAATGTCCCAGCATAATTTAACTGACTGAAATTGTGCATCAATTTATGTTTTGATTTGATACATACATATTTTTCTTTGAGTCTATCTAAACAAGTGTCAGGCAGAGTATACGTGTATACAGAACACTTTTGAGGGGGAAAGAAAACATTCATTTGCTAGAATTTTCTATTGTGTCTCTAAAGGATTGACAGAGTTTGTGCCAAGCTGAGAGAAACATTTTCCAAGAGCTACCCAGTGATCTATTGTTTTACCTCCACTAAATAGATTTTTTTTTATTAACTCCCGAAAGGTCTGATTTATGGGAAAAGGTTTGACCTAGCCAATGGGCAAAAGTATTGATGTGAATCCTAATTGAAATTAATAAGATGACATTCTGGTTTTAAGTCAGAATTGGCTAGTCTGTTATTCAAATCTGAATCCTAAAGAAATGGATGAGATACAGTCCCCGAATCCTGCAAATGATCACACTTGGCATTAGGCCTTTTGCTTCATCACAGGGCTACACATCTGCTGTTTCCACTCTAAGGAGAGTGAAGAGGGATCCTTAGTGTAAGCATGGACAACACTAACAGAGTGCTGTCAATTTATTGAGAACAAATAACGGGTTCATAACAGTGGTAAGGGTTCTTGGTTAAGAAACTGCACTCAGACCAGATCAGTAGAAGTGTGGCAATTCAATCGCCAATGAAAATAATAGCATGCTTGGCAGTTTCTCCACAGCCCTCAGTGAGTGCAAGGCTATGGGCTGGGAGAAATCATGGCACTACAGGCAGAAAACACATTGTGTTTTTGGGTGGAAAATGCCTTAGAGCACGGGACTGACCAGTGGGGTTGGCTGTGGGGGCAGCCAGCAGAAGCACAATAGCTGCTGGAGACTCACAGAGATTCCCCTTTCCCAGCATCTAGATAGCTGCCGTGGACAGAAATGTTGAAGGAACTCGCGTTCCTGCTGAGATACGAGCTCAGATCTGAGTCTTTCTTTGCGCTATACATTGTGAAAACTTTCACTCTACTACCACCTTCTCCTATTTAAGAATCAGAATTTTTTCTCCTCTCCCTGATTTCTGAAAATCCCTCTCACACCGTCTTCTGCCAATTTTTCTCTCATCTTCCCTCCTTTATACCTCCCTTCATTCTCTTATCTTCCCTCCTTTATCCCCCTTCATTCTCTCTTCTTCCCTCCTTTATACCCCCCTTCATTCTCTCATTTTCTTTTCTTTTGCCTTTATCAAAAAACACAGGAAAACAGCTGTTTCAATGGACTCAGGCCCTGAGTGGAAGCTGAAGAGAAGACTATGACAAGTTCCACATCTACCAGAAAATGTGACTGCAAAGAGTCGTGAGTGTGTGGGGGAGGAATGAGAACAAAGGAGCTAAGCACATGAACGAAGGCATACAATGGGTGGAAAGACAAAAGGCCAGGCTCGTGAGAGTCTCTGGGTATCCTGAGACACATGGGTGGATGTGCACTAAGAGAAAAGACGGCAAGAGCACACAGAAATAAGGTCCTCAATGACAAGTTAGTTCAATTAGGTCTGCAATGCCCAGTAGTCCATAAGGTTTCAATGGACTCTATGGTTAGCATTGATCACTACAACATGGAACTCTGCTTGCTTATACAAACATGTGTGCTTGCTTGAAGAAGGGGATTGTCTTAGTTAGGGTTTTCATTGCTGTGAAGAGATACCAAGATCACAGCAACTCTTGTAAAGGAAAACACTTAATTGAAACTGATTTAAGGTTTCTGAGGTTTAGTCCGTTATCTTTATGGCAGAGGCAGGAAGATATAGTGCTGAAGAAGAAGCTGAGCATTTCATATCTTGACCTGCAGGCAGCAGAAGCATCTATGCCCAACACAAGGAGTAGTTGGAGCGTATGAGGCCTTGAAGCCTGCCTCCCCACTGCAACAAGGCCACACCTCCTAATAGTGCCACTCCCTATTGGCCATGCATTCCTATTCAAACCACCATACTGGAACATCCCCTTTCTCCTCCATCTGTTGATATTAGGCATGTGACATGCCCTGGGAACAAAAGACTAACAGCGTTGGCGGTCAAAGCGAAGGGAGAGGTTTGAGGTGAAATAGACTCAGATCTTGTTCTGGCTGTGCTTGGCGATGGATTAATGGGCAGTTTATTTTTCTTCTTTAAAGCATTTGTTATTTTAGTTAGGAGATTGTTGTTGGTTTTTTTATGTCTGTAAATCTCTTCAGTGTTTTGGTCACTGAAATATAGCCAGATTGTCACACCTACATTAAGCCTGTCTGGGTTGACTGTGCTGGCCATACAGTACTTAATAACTACTTGAAAAGCAGAACTGAACTATATTTTAGTAATTATCTCAGAAAGCTATAAACAACCAGAGCCACTGCACCAAAACACAACAATTAGTAGTTTCTTAGAGATTATTTACAAAATGCCATCTGAAGCTCAGTTCCTTATATTCTTGGTTAAAATTGGATAAATGCTTTTCCCAAGGAAAATTTTTATGGCATTATAAGCTTGGTTGTTGGCATTTTGTAGATATTTTAAATGCTGACATATTTTCTTAATCAATATTTTATTTGGGGGGCAGGGTCTTACATAGGTATAGATTGGGATCAAAATCTCCATGGACCCAAGGATGAGTTTAGACTACTGATCCTCCTGGTTCTAGTTCCTAAATGCCAGGATTTGGGGGTTGTGCTACCATGGCCAAATTTATACATGGTTTGTGATTTAATACATGGATTTGTACATGCTATACAAAGGCTATATTAACCAACTTATATCCCTCAACCCCGATATAAAATTCTTTCTAAAAACCTGTCATTTGTCTTATTAGATAAGTAAGCCTCAGTGGTTATGTTGGCATGTGTAAATTCACACAAAGTTGAACTTTCTCTTGAAAGAATAATTTTATTGAAAAGAAATATCATCCATTGGTTTTCTGAAGATAAGACCTTTAATGTTCATTCATCTTCAGCATGTCTGCCAAGTTACCTTGATTAAACATCACATAACGCATGCATCTACTAAAGCATTACACGGCTACCCCTAAATAAGTGTTCACCAGCTAAATTAATCCTGTGCCCAAGAATACAAGGTTACATAACTGTTTTAAATTCTTCTTAGATAGCCCCCTGCAGTGAATTCGGAACTTCTTAAGTGAGCACCTGGCATCACTGATAAGATAGTAACACTGTTTTGCCTCAAGCTAAACAGCCTACATCTTAATGTATCACTGTACAACACGTACAAACAAAAAAGACTAGCACAGGGGGCTGGAAAGATGGCTCAGCAGCTAAGAGCTGGCTGCTCTCCTGGGGGCCTCAGCTTTGATTTCTAGCTTCCACACGGGTAACTCATTTCCACTTAAAAACTCCAGTTCGAGGGGGTCTGAGATCTCGTCTGTCCTCCATAGGCACCCGCAGGCACACACTCAGACACACACAATCACACATAAACTTACACAATTAAATCCCTTTTTACAGTAGCAAAATGAAAAAGAAGAAATTTTAGAACATTAAGGAGAGATTTATGCTCTTGACCCACCCTAAAACTCAAAATTTTATTTAGAAATTTAAAAGGTTTAAGTGTGTGTGTGTGTGGTGACATTTTTTCCATTTATTTATTTATTAAAGATTTCTGCCTCCTCCCCACCACCACCTCCCATTTCCCTCCCCCTCCCCCAATCAAGTCCCCCTCCCTTGTCAGCCCTAAGAGCAATCAGGGTTCCCTGCCCTGTGGGAAGTCCAAGGACCACCCACCTCCATCCTGGTCAAGTAAGGTGAGCATCCAAACTGCCTAGGCTCCCACAAAGCCAGTACGTGCAGTAGGATCAAAAACCCATTGCCATTGTTCTTGAGTTCACAGTAGTCCTCATTGTCCGCTATGTTCAGCGAGTCCGGTTTTATCCCATGCCTTTTCAGACCCAGGCCAGCTGGCCTTGGTGAGTTCCCAATAGAACATCCCCATTGTCTCAGTGTGTGAGTGCACCCCTTTGGACCTTGAGATTTCAGTCCGGTGCTCCAATGTGGGTCTCTGTCTCTGTCTCCTTTCATAGCCTGATGAAGGTTAATATTCAGGAGGATGCCTATATGTTTTTCTTTGGGTTCACCTTCTTATTTAGCTTCTCTAGGATCACAAATTATAGGCTCAATGTCCTTTATTTATGGCTAGAAACCAAATATGAGTGAGTACATCCCATGTTCCTCTTTTTGGGTCTGGCTTACCTCACTCAGGATAGTGTTTTCTATTTCCGTCTATTTGCATGTGAGTGCAGGTACATAGAGAGGGAACCCAGTGGATGGGAGATGGAGTTGCAGGTGGTAGGGATCCAGCAGATATGGGTGCTAGGAACTTAAGCAAGTCATCTGCAAGAACAGATGTAGCCTTAACAGCAGAGCCATTCCTCCACAACCAGCATGAGATTTTATGAAAGCAAATATTGCTGATACACTTGAAAATTTTCTCTAATATAAATTTTGTCATCTTTTCTTTCTAGAGAGCACTTCTGTTCTCAGGTGAGTATGCATTTTTGCCTTCTGCGTGTGCACAGTTTTGCCTAATGAATGCATGCGGATCCATGTTATATAATGTATTAGGTAGTTTATAACTTTATCCTAATTATAACTGTGTATCATGTCGTACGATGCCATCTCGTTGTGTAAGCTTTATTAGTCAACTTACTTTCTCCGTCTCTATAACGTTTTGCAATTCACTGTGTTAGTACATTATATACCTCATTTACATTAAAGGCCATACAGCTTTCCACTGCATCAATGTTGCAATGTCTTACTCTGTGTAAATAACCACAAGAATATCACAAACCTACTTTTAATTCTCTGTAAATAAACACTGTGTACTTTCAGAGGCTCAGAAATCACCAACACTACTGGATTTGGGGCCCAGGATATAGCCTTAGACACAGGCAAGATAACTTCATTTTTTTGTTGTTGTTTTTGCTTTTGTTTTTATCGAGACAGGGTTTCTCTGTAGCTTTGGACCCTGGCCTGCAACTTGCTCTGTAGACCAGGCTGGCTTCAAACTCACAGAAATCTGCCTGTCTCTGCCTCCAGAGTGCTGGGATTAAAGACATGCACCACCATTGCCTGGCTAAGAGAGTTTCTTACAGGCATTTGATTTAAAGGAGTCTTAGGTTAAAAATAATACAAGAAAATAAACTTAACCTTGTATTCTTGATGCTAGAAACCTGTGTATTCATACATTGGCTGTGTTATGAAGTAAGGTTTTTCTGGTCTTAATTAGGAAATAATTGACCATGATTAACCACTTGTAATATTATTTCTATCAGTAAACATATTTATCATTTTAAACAGAATGAAATCAAAGAACCATGTGTGGGAACATAATGTGTTTTTAGCTGAGAATTGTTTATGTTTTAAAATGCATGACCATGGAGAATTAGACTGTAATAACAGAATAACCTTGAGTAATAGTAGTAACATGTGCTACATTAATTTCCAAAATATTGTGCTCCGCAAAGGTAAGCAGTAAAAGCAATCCCATATCCTAGCACGAGAGAGAATCAAAGACAGGAAATGGGAGCGTTTCCTCGGAGGCTACAGTCCTTGCTCCAGTTTCTAAGAATTGATAATGATAGATATTTACTACCCTGATGTAAAAGAAACAGACTGTGCTCCTGAAAGTTCTGCGTCATTTATCTTGTTCAAGGCATCTAATAATGAATTTCTATTTGTTTTCAAATTGAACAGGACCACCTTTTTCTAGAAGGATGAGGTAACTTGACATTTTTCATCTGTTGTTATTTATTTAAGGCTTCTGTGGACCTTTTATTTCTTTTCTGACCCCAAACCACATAAATAAAAATATGATTCTGTATTTGAAGGTTGCAAAGGCATACATACTTTTAATGGTTGATTTTCTTTAAGCATGCATGCGCAATCACGCCCTTGCCAACAAAGACCCAAGATATATGGAAAACATCGACTGCTGAATCGAGTAATAATGATAGTAAGAAACTTGTCTACTTCCTGTTAACAGAGTGTTCTCATTAAGAGCCTCATACACTAGAGGAAAAATACTGTTCATGTTTGTATTTTTCTTAACAGAGAGCTCATACATTATTAGCATTGTGTGCTTTAGTTTTTCTTCATAAAAGATACATCCTGCCCGTGGGAGACTTTTGGAGGCAATTAGTTCACCAATGATTGTAATCCTCAATTTAGAAACTTGTAAGACTTAAGTAATTAGCAGAAGTCACTTATCAAATCTAATAAATGGTATATTTTAAATAACTGGTCTAAATTATATCAATTTTACAGGGTTGTTGATGGTTGATGTTGATGTACTTTTCAAGACCAACTTAAAAGGAAGAGGTAAAATTCTTCCCAATCTTTTTAAAAACATAGAGATTTGAGAAGTAAATATAAATGTTTGATTGTTGATGGTTTAACCCAGAAACTCACGATCAAGTCAAAGAGACTAATTAAAATGGTAAGAGTGTATATGTGTGTTCTGCTGATGGACAAAGAACCAATTCCTGATTTTCTGGTGCACAGTAACATGCTCTTTCAAACAGAAAGTTGTAGACCGAGGCAGGAGAATTGTGCATATGAGGCAGCTTCATCGAAATGAGACAGTGGACATCTTGTCTTTTAAAAAAGGAACAATGAAACCGCAAGCAACATTAAGTTCTTTAACTGCAATTTTAGATTTATACTTACATTAAAAAAAAAAACCAGGGATCCATAGCAATAGCATAGAGTAGGAAGGTTTTTTATAAATCAGAAGTTTTCATTTGAAGATGTCACAGTCTTTGCAGCTTGTATTTTCCACAAAACCAGAAGACTGAAGCTGGTGAGACTCAGTGGTGAAGGCACTTACCACCTAGCCTGACAACTAAAAGTTACCACAGGGACACAGGGTGAAAAAGAGAACCAACATTTATGAATTGTTCTCTGGTAACCACTTGCAAGAATCTGCTGTTTAGGTACACTCATGCTTGTGTATGCACCCATGCATGCATGCACACAAATAAATAGTTTTCAACAAAGCATTTAAAAGGTGCTCTGAGTACATAGTAGATATGTAAACTATGAAGCATAAATTATATTTCTTGGATAACCATGTTAAAATTAGAGTAAATTTATATAACGCTAAGTAAAACAAAATAAAACCACAAAGATGTGTCATTTCTAGGAAGGTCTCACCATAATCAGGGAGTGTCTTCCCTAGCTCTTTGATTGTGTCATAACTTAGGTATCTATGCTTCATAACTTATTTCAGCACTTCTGTCCACTGAGGGATGAAAGGAAGTGAGCTGATGAAACGAGGTGCACACTTTTCTGCCCTTTCATTAAAACTTTAAAATAACAAAGAGGCATAATTTCGAGGAACTTTTTTCACAAGAATCTTGGCATCATTATTTGGCATTCCTCTCAAGCCAAAGAGAGGTGCCAAGATGTTACCACACTTAAGAATAATTGACAAAAATTACAACTTACTGGTCCCATGACACTTCCAAGGGAAAGGTAAATGCCATGAATTGCATTGTAAGAGGTGAAACTTCAGACATATAAAAGGTCACCTGAATAAACATTGTTTTGAACCATTAACTCAACTAAGTTCATCCTTTCAACACATATGAGGGCTTCACATACCTGGAGTCTCCAGCACAGCTGCAGAAGTATGCTGTCAAGGCAGTGGAGAAGAAGTTGTTTCTAATCCTCAGTGTCTGGGAAGCCTACATGCAATTTTGCTTGAAGACAGCAGAACTACTTCTGATGCTTGCTGAGAAGACAGATAGGGTTGAGTAATTAACACCAGCTAAGAATAGTCTGGAAACAGATGGGGGAGAAGACTCGTGTATGAACCCAAGATAGTTCAAGGTGAGAGAAGATTTTAAAATAGGAACATTTTATTTAAATAAGTCTAAAACAAATTCAATTTATCACCATGATTATTTAAATCATTTTCTTCTGCTTTACTTTTTCTCAAAATACACAATTATGAGTGGGATTGGTATGTGTTGAGTATACATGCTTTGTAAATAATGCTTTATTTTCATTTTACTACAAATGAAATAGGAAAGAATCCTGCTAGGGGCAGATCTGAATCCCAGGACACCCACCAGCATATCCTAGAGGCACTTGTTGAAGTATCCAGATTCTTGTGTCTCAGAGTAAAGACTTGTACCAGGGACATATAGTTAGGGCTAGAAATGGACAGTCTATTATGAAAAGGAAGGTTCCCCTGAGGATGAGAGTGAGCTAGGGAGGTGAGCAGGAAGCATGAAATCAGAGAACACCCTGTGTAAGCTTTAACATGCCATGAAAGAGCACTTCCTCTCCATACTTTGTAAACCAGAGACTTTTATAAAATATGTACATCTGTGATTACATGAAACCCAGATAAGGGAGGGCTTTATGCTATGGGACAGCGGCCTTGTATTCGGTAAAGATTTGTCACTTGTGTAGGGTTAATAAAATGCTGATTGTCCAGTAGCCAGGCAGGAATTATAGGTGGGGCAATCAGGATAGGAGAATTCTGGGACGAGGAAAGGCTCAGACTGTAGTTGTTATCCAGATGCAAAGGAAGATAAATGAGAATACCTCATTGATAAAAGGTACCAAGTCACTTGGCTAACACAGACAAGAATTATGGGTTAATTTAAGATGAAAGAGTAAATAAGAAGCCTGAACTATTGACCAAGCAATGTAATTAATACAGTTTCTGTGTAATTATTTTGGGTTTGAGCAGCTGGGAAATGAACAAGCAGCCTCTGCCTATAAAATGGCATGCCAATGTGAGGCAATTATGTCCACATAAAACCTGACAGAGCTTGGGAGGTCTAGACACAAAAGAACAAAGTTAAGAACAGCTTCTTGGTAACAACATTTTCTCGGGTGGATTCTATTTGCTGGAGGTAAACACATATTATTTAAGAGTCTTCCTGACTCAGCTTTAACTTGCAGCTCTTTTAAGAGGCCCTACCATCAAACACTTAATGGTGCTTATGAATAGCTGACAGCATGCTTCTTGGTGGTGGCAGGGACCTTGAAACTCCATGAAGTTGTGGCAATAAACATGGTTCCTACCAGTACCTCTGACATGAAGCTAGACTCTCATAAAGCTAAGGAATGGCATGGATCCAGCCGTCAAAGCCAAGGTTTTAATCATAGCCATATCGCTTAGCAAATTAAAGACTCATGTGGTCAGAAAAAGACAGATAAGCAGTAAAGATAGATTCAGACGAAAAAAAACCTCTAAATGGTTTACAGTTTGTTTAAAAATATATGTAGGCTTGGGAGAGAAAAGAAAAAGGATAAAATCCTTAAGAAAAAAAAGAGAGAGTAGTTGGGTATGGTGGCATACACCTTTAATCCTAGCACTTGGGAGGGAAAGGCAGGTGGTTCTCTGAGAATTCAAGGACAGCCTGATCTACAGTGTGAGTTCCAGGACAGCCAAAGTTACACAGAGAAATCCTGTCTCAAAAAACCAAACACTAAAAATAAAAATAAAAGGAATAGAGTTTAAAATAAATTCACATAGTGATGGAAAATACACAGAGAATCTGGGTACTGTGTGTTATTGTGTTGTCTTTGAATTGTTTGATGGTTGAGGAAGGATTAACAGCTTCTAAAAGACATTTGATTATAAATGCTGCTGGATGAATCCAACATATATATTTTGAAAATGCCTTGCCTTTAAAATTTAAATCAAAAGATAAGTTACCTTGGAGAGGAGTTTTTGCTTTTGGTACCATAGGAAATGAAAGGCTGTGTATTTATTCTGTATTAAGAAAAGTGAGGTTTGATCAAGGAAGATTCCCTGAAAAATCTCTAATAGGAGTAATGGCCCAGATGATGCAACATTTCAGATGATCGCCGTTGGAGTTTCTTCTGAGTTCTACATCCAGAACAGCCTCAAGATTGCTGGATATAATGATCAAGCCTCACAGAATATTCTAGTCAGGACTTGACCATAATCCTGAATTTTCTTTAGATCCGCATAAGATTATCAGTACCCCCAATCAGCAGGAAGTAGCCTAGAAAACTACACCCACATTTCCAAAAATGGATTATGGATGTTTGTCTTTGTTTAGAGTGTTGGTTACAAGTTGTTACAGATAATGGTCAGGAAAAAAAGCTTAATAAAGGAGATTAAATTTAGAGTTTTTGTTTTGAAAAGAAAAAACGGGAGGGTGGGAAGTATTGTGGGACAATGGTTTTGCAATCTATACAGATTTGTTACTTGTATTGGTTTAATAAAACATTGATTGGCCAGTAGCCAGGCGGGAATTATAGGTGGGTAACCAGGATAGGAGAATTCTGGGATGAGGAAAGGCTCAGCCTGTAGTTCTCATCCAGATGCAAAGGAAGATAAATGTGAATACCTCACTGATAAAACGCACCAAGTCATGTGGAGAACACAGACAAGAATTATGGGTTAATTTAAAATGAAGGAGTTAGTAAATAAGAAACCTAAGCTATTGGTCAAGCAGTGTTGTAATTAATATAGTTTCTGTGTAATTATTTCAGGTCTGGGTGGTTGGGAAACAAACAAGCAGCCTCTGCCTACAGCTTCAGGTCTTTGCAAACTGCCTGGGATATGTCTTATTTTTCTGTGAAGACTGGGTGAGGGTAGTCTAGTCTTTCTGTGCCATCTTGTCTTTTTCATATGTTAGCCTTGGTGCTGTAGAATTCAGTTTCTACTCCTCTGCTGCAGAGTGTATGGCTTACTATATTCCTATCTGTGTTAAACAAGCCGAATCAACTAGAGATCCACACTTCCAGGTCCTGGGCCTATCCAAAACATTGATCCAATCTGCCATTCAATTCTCCCAAGAATTTGCAGGTAGTTACTAATATAATTTACATTCTTCAGATAAAGAGGAAAGCTGAAATATGTAGTCAGAGTGCTTAAAGCAAAATCATTTTTGTCCAGCAAGACTTTTATACATAGTAGTCATTTTCCAAAGCTGAAGGCAAAATATATTTATATCTAAACAAAGACTGAGACAGTTTGTTGTCACCAAGCCTGCCTTACAAGGAAGGAAAAAAAGAGCTCTTTAAGCCAAAAGTAGAAGGCAATGATGGAAATCTACAGAAAGCCTAAGTTTTAATGGCCTCATGGTATTGGGTTGCAGGACACGGACATAACATGGTAGAAATAACAGAGATGTCTGTGTTCTTCAAGATCTTTTCACAGAGGCAAGGTACTTCCTCCAACCCCCAAAGTAGTGGAGTGTCCAGAAAATAAAATCTCATGTGCATTTCCTTGACATTTCAAGCATGCAGCACGGATTCTGACTCCAATGTTTGGGCCTTCTGACATGACTTTAGTAGCATCTTCCTTACATAGTACAACTCAGTGCCAGTGCTGTACTGGGTCCCAAGGCCCTGCTTTGGGAGAGTCAGAGGAAGCTTTCACCCACTGCTTGCATTCTCAGACTTTCAGTTGGTCTTGGCCAGCTGGAGTCAGGGGACTCAGGTCAGTTTCCTCCCTAAATGCTCATGTGCAAATTATTCCTGTGTTAAGGAACACCTGCCACTTTTCTCTCTCACTGATACTTTCCTTGTATTACTCAACCAAAAGATTTATGGCACTTGTTCCCTATGGCTTTTCTGGAAGCATTCATTACTTCCTATCATGAATTATTTCAGGAACTGTGTGTGACCTCCTAAGGAAATAAGAACCAATGTCTAGTTACTCCACATAGGGCATCAAGAACTAAAGCAAAACTCTACTGACTTTTGGCACAGTCAATTTATAGATTTATTAGGGTTACTGTCTGGAGCTTGAGTGACTCAAAGGTTGAAAAGCACAAGCCAGTGTCAGACAGAAATGGCATCCCTGAAGCTTGCTACCCAACTTGCAGGCAACTCCAGTAATACCTTCTGGTGGTTGTCTCCTGCCTCTGTAGGGAACTGGCTACTTGCAAGTTTTGTGAATTTTCTGAGTCTTATATGCCTCCCTCTAACCTTCATGAGGGAATCTTTCAATTCAGAGGAAATATCTACACAACAGAACTTCATAGCAAACAGCTGACAGAATCACAAAACCATTAACTGTGCCTTTTCTTTTCTACCTGACCTTGGAAACCAATGAGATGTGAGTCCAGCAAATGAGAATTGAATAACTCCTTGCTGACTGGTAATGGCAAAATTACACCTTCTAGAACTTCATTACCAATCATGTGGCATCTGAAATATTTACAATATGCTTCCTTTTTTCAGTAGAAGGGAGAAAAGGATGAAAATTTGACTTTATCTGACCATATCATAGATCACAGTCACTGTTGGATAACTTCCTTTTGTGTTAAAGGACAGAAGTGATATAGAAAATGAGGAAATTTTAACAAAACCCTTTTACAAAAATCACAACAGTCTTCATCAGTATTGCTTAAAAAATTTTTAAATTTCTTAACCTGCTCTGTCTAATAATTAAGTATTAATCATTAAGAAACATGTTTACCATCTTTTTTGTAAAGGGGTCAATGCCTATTCAAGTTTTGTCAACTTGAAACCTAAATATACCTGGGAAAAAGAAATCTCAATTGAGAAATAATCTTCATTAGATTGGCCTGTGGTTATGTCTGTGGGGGCATTTTCTTGAGCACTGCTTGATTTGGGAGGCTCCAGCTCACCATGGGAGGGGAAATCCCTGAGCAGTAGAATCTTGTCTGTATATAAAAGTTAGTTGAGGAAGTCATAGGAGCAATGCAGTAGGTGGTGTTCTTCCACAGTCTCTGCTTCAGTTCCTGCCTCCAAGTTCCTGCCCTTGTTTCCCCCTATGATAGCCTAAACAAGTAAGTCAAATAACTTTTTCCTTCCCCATGTTGCTTTTGGTCATTGTTGAATAACAGAAATCAAAGTAGAAGCATACTCAGTTGAGAATTCCTACCCCGGTCTTTCTGAGTCTCTCTCTCTCTCTCTCTCTCTCTCTCTCTCTCTCTCTCTCTCTCTCTCTCCCTCTTAGTTCCCTCCTACTTCCTCACCCATCCAGATTTTATAGACGTAAGTTTCTGTCCCACCTAGTCCCACAGCTATTCAGTTCTAAAGAAACACACAGAAGCTTATATTAATTACAAACTGTTTAGCCTATTAGCTCAGGCTTATTATTAACTATCTCTTACAACTTAAATTAACCTGTAACCATTATCTATATTTAGTCATGTGGCTTGGTATTGTTTCTCAGTAAGACATTCTTATCTTACTTCCTCTGCATCTGGCTGGCAACTGGATCTCTGACTCTCCTCTTCCCAGCATTCTCTTAATCTGGTTGCCCCACCTATGCTTCCTATCTGGCTACTGGTCAACCAGAGTTTTATTAAACTAATAAGAGTGACACATCTTTGCAGGGTACAAGGACATTATCTTACAATATTTCTCCCCTTTTTCTTTTCAAAACAAGAACTCTGAATCTAATCTCCTTAGTTTAGCTTTTTTCCAACCATTATTTATAACAACTTGTAACCAACACTTTAGTCAAAGACAAACATCCATAATCCATTTTTTGGAGAATATGGGCATAGTTAACTAGGCTACTTCCTGCTGTTTGGAGGTGCTGAAAATCATATGGGACCCAAAGAAAATTTACGATGGTCAAGTCCTAAGTGGAGTGTTCTGTGAGGTTGGATCATCTCAGCCAGCAGTCTTGAAGCTGTTCTGGATGTAGAACTCAGAGGAAACTAGCAGTTGTACTCTGAGACATTGGATTGTATGCACTATCTATCCACTCTTATTGGAGATTTTTCAGGTGGTCTTCCTTTATCAAACCTTATTTTTCTTAACCCAGAATGAATCCACAGGCTCTCATTTCCTGTAGAAACAAAGCAACAAAAGCTTGTTCTCTAAAGTAACATATCTTTTGACTTAACTTGGAAATCAAGGAATTTTCAAAATATCTAGGTTAGATTACTCCAGAAACATTTATAATCAAATGTCTTTTAGCAGCTGTTGCTCCTTCCTCAGCACTCAAACAATTCAGTAACATACAGTATCCAAATTCTCTGTGTATTTTCCAACTTTACATGGCTGTTTTTTTAAACTATTTCCTTTCTTTTCTTTTTTTTTTTTTTGTTTTTTGAGACAAGATTTCAAGATTTCTCTTTGTATTTTCGCTGTCCTAGAACTTACTCTATAGGCCAAGCTGACCTCAAACTCACAGAGATCCACTTGCCTCTGGCTCCCAAGTTCTGGGATTAAAGGTGTGCACCACCACACTCAATAGCTCTATTTCTTGTTTTCTCTCTCAAGCCTACATATGTTTTTAAGCACACTGTAAACTGTTTAGAGGTTTTGTCATCTGAATTTGTTTTTACTATATATCTTTATCTTGTTCTGATCACATGAGTCTTCAATCTGCTAAGCAGCTTGGCGAGGATTTAAGCAGCATCTTTGGCAACAAGTTCCACCCATTTATTGGTTTCCCGAGAGTCTAGCTTTATGGCAGAAGTATTGGCAGGAGCCACATTGATTGCCATAACTTTGCAGAGTTTCTAGGTCCATGCTACCACTAAGAAGCATGCTGCTGGCTGTTCGTGAACACTATTTAAGTGTTTGGTGGCAGAACCTCTTAAAGAACTGCCATGTGGTTTTTTTATGCTAATGCTCAATCATTAGCATGTGCTTCTTAATGGAGTTGCGCTTCTGCCTGCTGCCAGCAAACAGAGTCTACCAGAGAAAAGATGTTTAACAAAAAGCATCGCTTGACTCTGTTCTTGCCTGTCTAGAATCATTTTTTAAGCTTTCTCAGATTTTATGTGGAAATTCTTGCCAAACATTTGGTGCCATTTGTAATCAGAAGTTCTTGTTTTGCCTGGTCCTACAGATATTCAGTCCCAAATAAACACATAGAGGTTTATATTGATTACAAACTGTTTGGACTATTAGCTCAGGCTTATTATTAACTAACTCTTACAACTTAAATAACCTTATAAATATTATCTATGTTTAGCTATGTGATTGCGTACCTTTTCTCAGTAAGGCATTCTCATCTTGCTTCTTCTGCATTTGGGTTGTAGCTGTATCTCTGGTTTTCTTCTCAGAATTCTCCTAATCTGGTTGTATCACCTATACTTCCTGTCTGGCTACTAACCAACCCATGTTTTATTAAAATAATGAGAGTAACAAATATTTGCAGTGGTACAAGAGCATTATCCCACAGCATGATCCACCACCTTCTGTCTCTCATTAGCAAACAGACTTCTAAGGGATAATAATAAAATGAAAACAAAAATAAACATATTGGAATAGAACAAAACAAACAGACAGAAGGAAAAGAGCCCCTCAAAAGGCCTAAGAAACAGATAGAGATGCAGAGATCCACTCATCTGCACATGTAAGAATCCCACAAAAACATAAAACACTTGAGAGTCATAATATATATACAAAGGATAGTCTGTTTCCTCTTCTGCACTGTTCTCTGAGACCTGAGGAGAATAATTTGATAGAGACATCTCATTTCTCATTTTTTGCATATTGTCTGGATATGGTTCTCTGTAGGTCTCCAAGGCCACACATATGGAGCTATTTACTTATATTTGGAGAAAATTTTTTTACTTGTCACATTTGAATTCTTTTAATTTCTATGTCTCCTCTGTAGTCCAAGGATATATTCTGAGAGATATTCCCTTCCGGATTTTGTATAACAATTTTTTAGCCTTGTATTACTGTGAAATGGGCCTCAAACATTTTTCTTATGAGGATTTAGGACCCTTGATTACCCATGTAAAGCTCAAGTTGGTATAGCTTCATGAGGCTGTGATAGAAATGGGCACAAGGTTCAGAACTCTGTGCTTTGAAGACAGGGAAACCAGGATATAGAGGAAATAGTCACAAGGTTCTAATGTGTTCTGGACTGAGCTACTGGAAAAAAGGAATTGGCGCCTAGAAGATGAAGGTATCTAACACAGTTACCCACGAAAATTTATGCATTTTAGGTTCTGTCTTCCTGGTTGTATCCTTCATGTACATTCAGAGGCTTAATAGATAGATGCCTACTTATATCTGTATCATATTAGGGCTTCTTTTCCTGGTTCTCTGTCCAGACAGATCTTAGTGTGCCTCAATGTCAGCTTCATTGTGACAAGACAGGATTAGTCTGTAATTATTGTAGTAGTCTTGGTGCTTTGAAATAATGCTTTTAATAATCTAAAATAATATACTAGAGCCATAAAGGGCACATATAATATTAGAAAAGAGTTATTAAGAAATGTTTAAAATGTGAGCTACAATTATTTATGTGTTTTGTTATTAATGCATTAAATAAAAGAGCAATATTAAATCAAAAACATATCATAGAAATACTGAATGAAATTAGTTAGTGAAAATAAAGTGTGTTTTCATAGTCGGCCTAGTGCATGATATCCCTTTGAAGATGATTCTAGTTCCTTGAATGTAACATGCATAAACTTTGGAATGAGAAGAAAGACAGGAAAGTAGGTTCTTCTCTAACACTTAGTATATATAAAACACCTCATTCCATTTATTTGTCATTGGCCCATTTATTGCTAAAACAATGTTGCATATTTGTGCATATTTGATATTATTCCTGTGTTTTTGGTTAGAAATTCAGGACATTAAGTTTCATGTGTTTTGTTCAACCTCTTCTTGAAACCACAAATTTTCTACATAGTACATAAATAAATGGATTTCGTACTTTGCTTGATATACAGTTCTCTCTAGGTATCCCTGTGATGTCTTAGCATTTGGGTAGGAATCTCTTAAGTCTGTGAACTCCTCTGTGTCAAGATCCAGGTGAGGTCACCTCAGTACCCATGGCTGGCCTGGTAGAAATAAGTATACAGTTTTAAACATCTTACATTTGACTTGAGATTAAAATAATTGAATATATTTATAGTGCAACATAAATATCAGAAGATTAAATGTCACCATTTTTCACTGTCTTTATGAAAAAACAACATGGGAGTTAATGGTGATAAATATTCATAATTTGGTTGCTAGAGACATGCAGTATAACCCTTCTTGGTCTCTCCCAGTGCGTGGGTATATCTTTGCTTGTGAATTATACACAGAAGCTGGACGAGGAGGAACAGCATCTAAGTCTCTAGATTAATGGCAATTGCACCCAGAATAAATAGGCTAATTAACATTACTATAATGAAAACACAAATCCTTACTCGGTGTTCCAGGTTATATAGTTTATTAATGAAACACAGACTTAGGCATTTCTTTAACCAGGAGAAGTAATAGTTGTTAACACCCAATTGTCTCCTTTTCCCTCTGAAGCCTCTCATATAGTAAAAGCATCATGAGCTCATTTATCGATTTTAGTGCCTGGTTGTTTGCTAAAATTGAAAGTCGCTTGAGTTACTTTAGGATTCTTGGAAATTTAAGGCATACAGTGATGTGGGGGTAGAGAATTGCCCTGGCTAGTTTTAATTAAAAACACAGTATGGTGAAAAATAAAACCCTAGGTTGGCCCACATGGTCTTTGTTTAATAGGGAAAAAAAATCCAGACTTATTGCATTTGCATTAATGATGAGGAACTATGAGCCAAACTGAATGAATCTCTTCTTGCAGAAATGGCAATTTGTTAGTGTTAGAAGTTTTATTTCTGATTGATTAAGTAACAGATAGAAAGGAACTTGCTGTCCTTTGGTGTTCTGCCTTAAAGAATGTTAACTTGGGACAATTTCAGAGGGGTTTTGAATAATTCCCTTGTAAAGGTCATGCATATTCTGTGTGTTTTTGCCGTAACCATATTCTTTAAAAGTAGATGCAGCTAATAAACTCAATGCCAACCTTTAACAAGTTGTTTTTAAAATCCTCCAACTCTGTTCTATAAGAGCACACTGGAAGCAGTGTTCTAATAGTTTAAGTTCCTCAGGCCCAATGGCTGGGCTCTTCTCGGAGGAAGCACAGCACATTGCATTATCTAGGGTGTGGATCCCAAAGGTCTCAGAACAGCAGGACTTCCAGGGGTCATATCCTCCCCCCCCCAAGGCCCAAAGCCAAAGGAATATTTGCACATTGTGTTATCTGTTCTTCAACTTTCCTTTTAAAGGTTTTATTGTTATTGTTATTTCATTGTGTGTGAGAGAGTGGGTGCTCACATGTATGTGTGTACAACATCCATAGAGGTCAGAGGTATCTGACCCCCTTAGGTCCTTGGTAAGAAGGGTTTTCTTGATTAACTACTGAGTCATCTCTCCAAACTTCTTTAACCAGTCCTCACAAGGCAAGTTGGCTAACTTTTGTAATTTGTGCTCCATAGCAGAAGTGACAGAAAACCCAAATCTGCTAGTGTTCCTATTTTTATTGTAATCAAAAGACTTGTTGGAAGAATTGTGACCACCCTCATCCCACTGATTTGACAGGAATTTGGTGATCCACCTTAACCAGCCCTGACCTGTACTTTGTTTTCTTTGTTTTACTGTTTTCTCTTTCTTTCTTTCTTTCTTTCTTTCTTTCTTTCTTTCTTTCTTTCTTTCTTTCTTTCTTTCTTTCTTTCTTTCTTTCTTTCTTCCTTCTTCCTTCCTTCCTTCCTTCCTTCCTTCCTTTCTTTCTTTCTTTCTTTCTTTCTTTCTTTCTTTCTTTCTTTCTTTCTTTCTTTCTTTCTTTTTTTCTTTCTTTCAAGTGCACTGTACTTGGAAAAATGCTAATCTCTGGGTTGCACAGGTACAAGATAACTGGTGGCTCCAGGTTAGCAGAGGGGTAAAAATTTAAGCTCAGAGGCCTGCCTCTGTGCCTGGCCAACCTAAACAGATGACAACAGGTTCTTGGAGTGGATGAAGTTATTGAGGATTGTTTCTTCATTGAAAATTGGGGAACAGACAAACACTGGGCTTGTGTGAAGATGGAAGCGATAAGGCATTAATGCATGAAAGTGTGTGACTGATGCCCTCAAACAAAGCTCAGTAAAGGGGAGCAGGGCGTTAGCAGGTCACAATGCAAAGAGGCCCTAAGGCGCTAAGGTGCTTCATGGGATAGAGCACAGGCTAGGGTTAAGCATTAGAAGCAGAGAAGTCAACGCTAGGAGTTTAAGACAGTAACCAAGCATAAAAAGCCAAGTTCTAAAGCACAACGCCAATTTGCTCACTTATGACCGGGCAACAACACGGAGTCCAGAGCATGTGATATTGATACTTTTTCATTCTGAAAATCATTATCACATAATTAAAAGGGACCCAGTGTCGGGTCATCAGTGGTTTCCACTGCCATCCTGTTTCTGAGAGGAGGGGAAGAGAATGCGCTTCTCAAGTCTGTAAAGGGCACTCAGATATTACTGTCATGGATGCTCTGTGGAAGGACGGCCAGCAAGAGACACTTCAAAGGCTAAGCAGATGCAGGCAAACTCACTGGAACCTGGAAATTGGCACTCATTTTGCATCAGCGTTAGTGTCAATGAGCACTTTGAAGGCTCTGCTCCCCCAGCTATGGGGCCTGGCTTGGTTAACTGTCTTTTATGAATGTCAGATTTAACCAGATCAGTAGTTGTACATTGTTCTATGCAATTGTCACTGTAGCACTTATTCACGTATCCATTCAACACATGTGGTTTGGGCTTTCCCTGTGTTGCAAATCTGTTGTAGACACGTGATGAATGGTGACTCCTTTGTTTGCTTTTTATGTGAGTCTTAAGCACTGAGTTGGCAAATTCTGTCAAATCCTTGTGCCATTTTTATCAGGAACTTACCATGAGTTTAGAAATTAATAAATTATGAAGTTTAATGAGTTTAAACGATAGGCAATATTTTTCATTAAGAGTAGATTTTTTCTTTTTTCTTTTTTACGTTCTGTAAGGGAGAAAATGGTCTCACTGAAGGTTTACTCAATCCAAAAGGATTTCTCTAACTGTCATTATCTAAGAGTCATAGAAGAGAATTACCTGAGTTTCAAGTTGTTTCCATGTAAATGACATAAAGGTATTTTACTTGTTTAAATGAAATATTATCAGAATGGAGTTCAAAGGATTTGGCCAGCTGTTCATTTATAGAAATGCTATGTTAAGGGTTTTATTAATGAAGATTGCAATATTCCAGATCATTGTAACACTGTCTAAATGGCAGACAGAATTAAGAATAGCTTGAGAGCAGGAAAAGGTGCCTGTGTGTGACCATGAGATGCCATTTCCTTATAGAATAGAAGAGCAGAAGCTAGTATCATCCCGATGTGTGTACTTACTTCTATCATGACATTCTGATAGGACAATGATGGTTATCTTTCCTCCCAGTGAGAAAGGACAAGTATACAGTGCAGCAGTGAAGTTGGCTTAGACGCAGAAGAGGATTGCCTTCCTCTGAAACATGCAGGGCTCAGAATCAAACACCTGGGAATTATCAAGCCAGTATCCACACAGAAATCATTCTGTTGCACCTGGAGGAGCCTGAGCTTTATATCTAGGGAGTACGTTGATGTTGTTTCTTAGTGTAGATGATGAAAATCTCATTAAGTGATACATTATGTGTAATACTTAACTTTTATATTTAATTGCTATATAATAATTATTTACATTTAAGTGATGTTTTTGACAGTTGTATGTACTCTGGAGTCATCGGCTCAGGATATTTAATATCCCCATTACTATACAACCTGTTTCTTTGTAATGAGAACCTTTAATACCCCAAGAAATAACAGGGACTCCACCATTTGTAATAGCATGGGTGAATGCAGAAGGTATCATATTAGGAGACAAACCAATACATGAAAACAATACCTAATCATCTCATTCATATATGAAGTCCAAAAGCTCTCATATTCAGGAGTAAAGAGAGTAGTTGTCCCCACAGGCTGAGGGAGGCAGGAGAGGGTGGAGAGAGAAGAAAAGGATTCAGTTAGACCAGAGGATTAGTTCTGGATGTTTAGTGTGCAGTACAGATCCATAGCTAATGGGTTTTGTTTTTTGTTAAGTAGTCTGCTGGAAAATAAAAACTGCGCTCAGTTCAGAGCCATAGGATTATATGAGGGCTTGGTCAGAAAACAATTTCTCCACAATGGTAGAATTAAAGAATTATTTCCAAGAACCCTAGCACTACAGAATAATGCATTGCTTCGAGATGGAAAATATGAATTGAATCTGAAATTATTTTTTAAGAAAAAATTGTAAAAATGAGCAAAATAAAAGAAAACAATAGGTTTGTCATCCAAAGTCACAATCCATATATATGATAGCAAAAGTGAGGAGTTAGAAAGAAAAAATGGGGCTTGTGGTTACCTTGAACATCCTCACTGCTTAACTTCAGAAAGCAAAGCATAGAGTTCCTCACTGTCTGGATTCATGTATAACAATGTATTTATTTCTGCCTTCCTAGCAGCTTGAGTCCCATGGCTCTGGGTATATTAACTAAAAGATTAAAGGCATAAATTATCATAAGTAATACAATGCTTCCATGGACAATTTTATAAAAGAAAGAACCATATTTACAAAGAATGCAGTTCATGCTGGCCTTATTAATTAGTACTCCAGAGAAAATTACTATGTCCTCTAGCATATATTTTTTATAATAAAAGAAAATTAAATTTTGTTGGGAGGGGTCTTAATTTCACATAGCCACCACAATAGCTTATGCATTTCCATTTCTCAGTTTGTCCTGTCTTTCAGGTGGCCGATACTCTTCCCTGGACCCTCCTGTGTCTGTGTTGCACACTTTACAACCTACTGCAATATACATTTCCCATCAGGCAGGGGTGGCTCTGCAGGTTTGTTTCCATTCAAGGTAGAAGCAAAAGGCTTTCCTCGTCTGGCTGATTCTCATTAGTGATGCCAGCAATAATTTGTATCAGTGCCTAAATCCAAAAAGATCTCATTAAAAACAACACATTTCAAAAAATATGTATTTATGGCTTTTTTTTGTTTGGCAAACCATCACTTGGTTTTTCAGAGTTATAATTCCTACAGAAAACACAGGTAAAGTGTTTCCCCACTATCTACTTATATTTTAGATAGTTAATTGGTTTGACATTTCATAATTCTCCAAAGGTGACCACAGTTTTTACTACTATTATGAACTTAACTATTAATACTGTTATGGATCCAACTTTAAATTGGTTGGTGTCTCAATCCATGCATTCATTTCTACTGTCTACATCATTGTTTGCAAATAGTTTTTTAGGAAATAAGAAAACATACCAAGAAACATAAGAATATTTCTGTATATATCACTATGAATTTATGGATTTTATTTAAACAGATAAATACAATTTAAGATATAAAATTAAACAATAATCTAAAAATTTCTCTGTATTTCATTTCTATACTTCCTTAGCATGAGTCAGCAATGCTATTTTATGACCACATTTCACCTTTGCTTGGTAGAGTGCTGAGAAGTCAATGGACCAAGCTGAATATGCGAAGAAAGGCGTAGTTCACTATAAAAGAGAATTCACGGTACAAAATTTCAAATGCTACCTAAGACATAATTCTTTGTGATTTCCTTTCAAAAGGAAATGCTTCAAAAGCATTTAAAATAACAACTAATTGATCTCAAAAATTAACTTTGCTGACTTAGTAGGACCATTGTTTCTTTTTTATTTTTACTGTCAGTGCATCATTTTGTTTTAAAGCTATAGCTATAGAAATGAGAATAAAGAACACTTATGCATAAAGAATAAAGTGGACCAATATTTGGAGATTATTCACTCAATTTCACCAGTTTGGACCAGGCTGAACAGACCACACTGTTAACATTTAGATATAGTGATGTATACTTCATAGAATCATTGTATAAGAAAGACACAGCTTTGGTTTACTGTCCAGTCTGTTCTGAACCTGCTGAAGTATTACAAAAATGTGTACACAGAAATTCTAAAGTTATAGTTACTTGGTTCTGTAAGTATGTGAGTTCTGAAGCCAACATGATTAATTGTTAAACATATTTCAAGCAAAGTAACCGTAAGTCATATGTTTAGTTTGTGTGTATGTAATTTATAAAACTGCAAGGCTATAAAATGAACCTAGCACAGTAAGTCACAAGGCTTTGAATTAGTATAAATATATGCATTATTTTGAGGTTAAGGTTCTGAGTCTGGAGATGGTTCAGCAGTTGTTGATTTTTCAGAACACTTGAGCTCAGTTCCCAGCAGCAACGTTGGACAACTCACAACCATCTGCAATTCCAGCTTTAAGGAGAGCAAACCCATTTGGCCTCTGTGGACACTTGTACCCACATGCACATCCCATCACACAATAATTTCATAAACAAAATCCATCTTTAAGAAAGGTCATAATCACTGTTTTATTGCCATAAAGAGACACCATGACCATAGCAGTTCTAATAAAAGAAAACATTTAACTGGGGGCTTGCTTATAGCTTGAGAGGTTGGTTATTCCATTGTCAGAATTGTGGGGAGCATGGCAGTGTGTAGGCAGACATGGTGTTGGAGAAGTAACTGAGAGTTCTACATCCTGATCTAGAGAGACAGAGGGCGGGGGAGGCTGGGCTTAGTATGAGCTGTGGAAACTTCAAAGGCTTCAATGTCCAAGCCCAGTGACACACTTCCTCCAACAAGGCCACACATCCTACTCCTTCTCAGATAGTGGTTCCAGTTCCCTGATGACTACATGTTCAAATATATGTGCCTATAGGGGACATTATTATTCAAACCACCATAAAAAAAAACCCCACAAAGTCTCTTTAAAAAGGCTTTAAGGCTTTTGATATAAGGAAAGAAGGAGAAGACATCAAAAAGAATGATGTGCAAAAGGTATTTTATAGTTTTACTCTGAGTTTCATTAAGTACTTTCTGCACAGCCTTGATAGGTAGTGTCTTGGAAAAAAATGAATTTCAAGGTCCAGACCCTATGGTGGAAAGCGCTTTGGAAGGCTAAAGACTGTCCTCTGTATATCAAGAGTAAGGCCTTGATGAGCTTCATCGTAACCCACAGAAATGTAGGCTGTATCATGAAAAAAGTTTCTTTATCACACGGAGGGATTTTTAGAGTGCTTCTGAATTGAGAGAGTGCCTGAAGAGCATTGGTAAGACTATGCAGGATATCAGTGTGGTCTTCTGCTACTGCTTCCTGGCTGACATGTCAGTGAAGAAGAAAGAACAGTGGAAGAGAAAGAGCTGAGAGGTAGAAAGAGACCACATTTCAGGCTGCCTGGATGGCAACAGAGGAGAACAGGCTATAAGGTGAGGGTGAGCAGCAGAGATGCTGATAAATTAAGAACCACTATCCTCTCAGGGGGCTCCTCTACCTTTTCAGAGGATGACTAGTACCGGAAGTGCTATGGAATGAGTCAGCAGGTTAGGCCTTTATCTGGGAGTTTTCTCTGAATGGTCATCCATCAGTGAAACCAGAGAAAGGTCTATGGAAGGTACCGCAGCACTCTGAATCACCAAGACAGGGCAGAGAAGCCTCCTTGTACCAATGGCTCAGAACTTCTTTTCCAGTAGCAAGCAGGGTACCTACCTCTCTGGTGACCTGAGCAGTGGAGCAGTGGCTGAAAATTCTAGAAGAAACCTTACATACTTTCATTTGAAAAGGTGATGAATTGACCTGATTAACCCTTCTGCCATCAGGAACTTGTCAGTAGTAAAGAGAAACTTAATTTCAGCTAGAAAGATGTTACAAATGTTGCATGCTCTGAGAAAGCAAACATGGAGTGAGAAACATTGACTCACGGAGGAGCAGCACCATGGACAGCTCTCAAAGGGCAGCTTCTTCTTAGAACAGTTCTGACTGTATAGGGTAAATGGCTGCAGAGTATACCTCAGTTGGTCCAGTGTGCCCAACACACAAAAGCCTGAACTTGGTTCCCAGCACTGCATAGAAAACCGGTTTGGTGATGTACACCATAACCTAGCACTCTGGAGGCAGAGGTAGGAGGGCCACTGCTGGATACACAGTAGGTTTGAAGTTTTTGTTCGATATTGTGTTACAGTGGTCAGAAAAGCAACTAATTCAACAGTCTGCATTCGCTTATACTTTAGCATCCAAGCTTTTCACAGGGAGTCCTTTACTTGGTCCACAGCGAATCAATCACTGACCAATCTCAACCTTCTTAATTTACTCATTCCTGTCCACCTCCTTTGTAACTATATAATTTCAGATCAGTCTCATGTTGTTATTGAAGAGCCTCACTGTTTTCCTCATCCTAAACCTCGTCTTCTGACAATTAATCCCTAAACCATAGTTACACTGGTATTTTGCACATTCATTTTTGTCAAGTTACTTGCAACTTACAATTTTCCTATTTTTAACAACTCTAATTGCTCTCAAGAGAAGTTTAAAGTATGTTAGTATAATAGAAACTTCATGTGATACAGTTTCAACTCCTTTTCCACCCTTCTGTTGCCCTTCACCATCTCAAAGGCAAAGCTAATGAATATGTTTTATTTCTAGAACATATTTTCTTTTTCTGTTGTGGTACCAAGAATGAAACCCAGGCCTCATATATGCTGCACACTTGTTCTAAACCTGACCGATGTTCCGGCACGCCTAGCCTAGAGCTTTAATTATGATCTAAGCTTCTTAAATTACCTGGAGGATCTGGGCTTTCTCTGACCACATTCAGAATGCCAGACAGCAGGGAGAGAGATACAACCACTAGGTTTAGCTCAGGCTTCTGAATCCTCAAAGCTCCCCCCCCCCCCAGTGACACACTTCATCCACCAAGGCTACACCCCGTAATCTCACCAAACAGTGCCACTTCCTGATGAGTAAGCATTTGAATCAATGAACCTATGGGGGTCATGCTTATCCAAAACAGCATATTCCACTCCCTGCTTCCATGGGCTTATAGCCATATCATAATGCAAAAATTCTTTCAGTCCAACTTCAAGAGTCCTCATGGTCTATCACTCTCTCAATATTGTTGAAAAGCACAAAGGTCAAAGTCTCTTCTGAGACTCATGACAATCTCTTAACTATAATCCTCTATAAAACCAAATTATAAAAAGACAGCACATACTTTCAATATATAGTGGCACGTGGTATGCATTACCTTTTCAAAAAGGAAGCATATGAGGAAATGCTGTATTTACTCCAGAATGGAAACAAGCTGGGCAAAATTCAAACTGCAATTTCTGGGTTTGAAGTGAAAGTATTCTTCAGATATCCAGTTCCTTTCAAGTTTGTTCACTGAAACACACTTCTCTCTTTGGCTGGGTCCACGTCCTGTTAGCAAATCTCCTTGGCAGGCATTCAGTGGCCCTGGCATCTCCAACATCTTGGGGTCTCCAGTGATATTCAGGCCTCACCTTTACAGCTCCACACAGTGGCCTCTCTAGACCTCCACACAGGGACACCCCTGACACATACCTGGCCTCAGTGGCTTTCTTTTGTCTCAAAGGAAGAATCCACAACCCCTTTCTTGTGTCCTTTTACCACATGACTGAAGCTGCCAAGTTTTACTCCTTGCTGGGGCCCTCTAATTCAATTACGTCTTCACCAACTTTTCTGTTTTTGATGATTTCCTTCACTGTTTAACCTTGGATGTCCTAGAACTTGCTTTGTAGACCAGGTTGTCACCAAACTCAGAGATCAACCAGCCTCTGCCTCCCTAGTGCTAGAATTAAAGGCATCTTCTATCATACCTGACCATAAAGGAAAGCTTTCTTTAATTCCTTTCACAAGTTGGAAGCAGATCCAGGAGGGGGATTGCCCTGAGGTCACCACTCCCTTTATTACTGTTTAGCATTCACTCTCTGAGCACTGGACTTCATTCTATTATACATCTTGATGCTGCTTTTATTCTCAAACTGTATGTTTTGTATTTTTCCATGCTCATCTGGCTCCATTTCATTATAGATTTGCTTAAGAGTGACCACTAATAACCAAGCAATATAGTCAATGCTATACTATTTTTGAAGTTTCTTCTGCCCATTAATAAAAACACTCTTCAATTTAGTCTCAGGTAGATTTTTTTTTTTGACAAGGGCAAAAAGAAGGTACAATCTTTGCCAAAATATCACAAGAATGGTTTGCAGGTCACATATTCTTCCCCTCTGAAACTTCTTGAGTTGCGTCCCCATGTTTCAAGTCACCCTCAGCACCATCGTCTTTCATGATCCTATTTGGATGGCCCATCAAGACCTACTAATCACTTCCTAATCCAATCAAGACCTACTTAAAGTGTCCAATCACTTCCTAATCCAAAATCCCATAATCTATCCCATCAACAAACAACATGGTCAGGCCTATCACTCCAACACCCCAGTCTCTGGTACAAACAGTAAATATTTTTGGCTTTTGTGACCTCAACGTCTTTGTTACAACTACTTGACTTTCGCTGTATCACAAATCAGTGCTAGGTAATACAGAAAAGAGAGCAAGGCCACAGTTCTATAAAACCTTACCAACATTTGAATTTTAATTTCATGATATTTTATTTTTCCGAGACATAGTCTTCTCCTTCTCCCTATGCCCACAGCTATTTAAAATATAAGGGATCTTCTGAGATCAGTTTGCAGAACATCACTTGATGAGCCTGACCTGACCCAGACTATAGTCTTCTGACCTATGTGTTAAATCATCCTAAGAGCCCTGATCATGACATAAGTTTCAGAATGATTTTTCTTTGCACTAAGGAAGTTCTGCTAAGTGAAGCCGAAGGAGAAATAACACTTGGGTGTTCTCTGCTGAGGCATCTGTAGCCGCTCTCCCATGCTGAGGAGGTGCAGATCTTACCCTCTTTGTGTTGTGTTATACTCCCAACTCTGCTGAACTGCAGCCGCTTTTTCACTTTTCTCTCTCTGCCACACATTTACTGATTATTTTAATCCATTTTTTGCTTCCCATCTCTAGCATAAATAGCTACAGAACATTCTTGTCTTAAAAGACCATCATGGAAAATGATAGCAGAATAAGAAGTTTACCTTTTCCGGCAATCATCTCATGAGTATCTCAAGTTCAGCACGCAGAGTGAGGGTTTCTGAGTTTTCAATGAAAACTGACCTGAACCAGCTGTAGAGAGATTAAAGTACCTGGTTGTCTGGGACTTTCTACAAAAAGTGGCAAAGGAGATTTCTGTTAGTCTACCGTAGGACAGCAGGATATTCAAAGCACACCACTACCACCCACCCAAATGTAGATTATCATGGTAGAGTTGAGCCAGTAAGAGAGGGAAGATTTATACTGGGTCATTCATCTCTTGAATAGAAGACCTCATGACATTAGATGATGAGTCTTTTTAATTAGGAAATAATAGGAAAATCCAAGAACCAATGGCTGATTCATTTAGAAAATACAATGAGTTGAGTAATTTTCAGACATATCTAAAGTGACTTTTACTCAGGAGAGCTAGAGTTTTGGGGAAGTGATGATTAGAATGGAATCAACTTTCAAAATAATTTAATGTAATATAATAATAGTATAAGGAAACATAACAAAAATATTTGATTTATTTTAACTACAGAAAATTGATGAAAATATAACAGATAGCTCAAATTGATGTAACTCTTAATAGTGTATAGCACCTTAGTTTGTTATTAATTAATCTAGTTATGAGTAAGTTATATTTAATACATCAATCCTAAATTATTTTGGTCATCTTATTATTACAGAGATGGACACAATTGGGCAAGTTCTCAAATTTATTACGTTTTGTAATATATGTATAGAAGGGGTGCTTTGCATAAGAATGAAACATCTAAGTAAAATATAAAAGTAGTTTGACTAACATCTAAAATAAATTAGACTGGACTGGACATTTACAGTCATGTAAACAACATGGGAAACTTTCAAAATTTAAATTTTATTAAATTCCATAAAATAGAACACGATGAATGGCCTTTGTTCACATTTCATACATTATGTAAAACAATTTTTTAAAACTAGCAAACAAAATAAACAAGAAATTACAAATGTTTTGGTCTAGAGTTAAAATTTCATAAAGGCAAGTTAGAAATACCATTTCTCTCATAATAAATAGAGTAAATAGTTCTTTTAAAAATTCATAGAGGAGAGAAGGGTTCTGAGACTTTCTATGTGACTTTTCATTGGAGATGTTTTTCAACATATAATTTTGGGTATAATAAATATAATTATAATGTGGTATTTTGCACCCTATCAGATAATCACATCAAAAATTGTTTACAAAACTGTGTAGGTATTCAGATACATGCATTATACTGGTAAACAGATGACTATAGTTAAATCAATTTCCATCTGATGGAGTTGTTTATAGATACATAAAATATATGAGAGGATGTTTTCTTAATCACTTGTATATGCCTGACCATTGATTTTTTCATTATCATTTTTCTTCAAAACTTTATTATTTTACTGCCAATTTTTCAAAAGTGGATGACCCTCCTACCCAAGGGTGAGGTTAAGGGCATTGGAACTCCATTTATGTGGATATAAATCTAATATTGCATATTTTTAGAACATTCATAGAATGTATACCCTTTTCTCATAAGCTCATTAGCTCCAGCCATCCTCATGACTCATTTCTTTCCAAGTATCTAACACAGTGAGTGGAGTCTCATCTTAGGATGCTGGGCAACATCAGAATGGAATGAAGTTCATCCCCTAACTAATCTTTTTTTTTTTTTTTTTTTTTTTTTTTTTTTTATTTATTTTCAAGACAGGGTTTCTCCATAGCTTTTGGTTCCTGTCCTGGAACTAGCTCTTCTAGACCAGGCTGGCCTCCTCGAACTCACAGAGATCCGCCTGCCTCTGCCTCCCAAGTGCTGGGATTAAAGGCGTGCGCCACCACTGGCCGGCCTCATCCCCTAATCTTTGAACATAGTTTTGGCATTCAGAAATTCAGTGTGTGAGATGCTGTTGCAAATACATTAATCAATAATAGAAATTGAGAAAAGAAGGCATCATCTTTCAATAACCTCAGCACATTGTTCCATTTAATTTTAAAGCAGATAGCTGGTTTCAGGACAGATTAGCTATTTTTCTTGCACTTCATGAGCAAAGGTGAATCCTATAAAATACAATCCATATCTTCATATAGTATTATTATAGTTAGTATTGAAATTGTAGATTTGAATTTCTTTAAGTTAAATATATATACACCATGAGTTTATAAAATCCATGGTATATAAAAATTATTATTTGTTGAATGACCAAATAAATACTATACTTTCTTCAGAATTTAACAAAACAATTCTAAACAAATTATTATAATATCTATTGATGGTCTCAACTTTCAGTTTTTATGACTCTGTGGTTGCTCATAGACTCATTGAGTTTATTAAGGAAGGTATAGCTCATAGAAGAATCATGACTCAGTATTTTATGGGCAGGAGATAAGTGAATCAAAACATATACTTCTGGCAAGAAAACAATGAGAACTTGTGCTCCCTGATATTAAACAACAACAAATTCCAGAATTAAACCAAGATAGCATTGGGGTCAAGATGAAGTAAAAGGAATGGCTCCTTGAACACATGAGTTCTCAGTTATAATTACAGATTTCCAATATGATCATGAACTCTTATTTCACTTTCCCAAGAGATAATATGTGGGCTTATGACTAGGAAAGTATTGTTTTCCCACGGACACCATCAAGGCTCTGGCCAGAAGGCTTTTACTGTTTTGTAAAGATCAATGCCCCATTTCAAGTCATCACACACCCAGGTGGATTTTCAAATGGGAAAAACTGTTTATGAGAAAAGGAGAAAATAAGAATTTACAATTTATCTCTGCCTTCAAAACATGTTTTTTTGATAAAGAGGGAAATAAACCTCAAAAAATCTAGCAGAAGAATAATTTACAATAAAATGAAACTATTTCTGAGTGGCATAAATGAGCAAATTCAGAGAAGGCAAAAGAAATCTTATCATTTGCTTGGATTTTCTTTCAGACATTAATTTCTGCTTAGGGGAATATATCTGTCACATTTAGATATTTTCACTTGAGTTTCATGAAACTAATTTCCATAAAAATAAAAATTTCATCCATATAACTGAAGAAACAGCAACATAACACAATAAATGCCATTCTCTTAATTTTTCAGTGTTATTTATTTTTAGTGGATGATATAAATACATCAAAACACATAAAATACTGTATAAATCATAAAACTGTTTCTATAAATTGTACTGGGATGTAAAGTTTAAATTTCTGTTATCAGTAAGACTAAGCATCTTGCCTTATATTAAGGGTGGGCAAGGCAACCCAATATGAGGACTAGCGTCCAAAAATCCAGCTAAAGAGTCAAAGACAATCCCTGCTCCCACTGCTAGGAGTCCCTCAAGAAGAATATATCACCAAACTGTCGCCTATATACAGACAGCCTAGGTCAGTCGCGTGCAGACCCCCTGGTTGTCAGTTCAGTCTCTGGGAGCTCGTTTGAGTCCCGCTGGTTGGTTCTATGAGTTTTCTTGGGTAGAACTAGAAGAATAAAATCATTTGAGTGACATAACCCAGAGAACAGAAAGACAAGCATGGTATGTACTCACTCATAAGTGGATATTAACTATAAAGTAAAGGGTCACCACGCTACAATCCACAACCCCAGAGAGGCTGGGTAACAAGGGGGGGTACTAGGAACTCCCTGGCAAGTGAAACAGAAGAGATTTTGTACATGGACTGCGGTGGGTCGGGATGCGAACGTGAAGGATCAGCTTGGGGAGAATGGAAGGGGAGAGAACTAAAAGAGACGACTGGTAAAGGGTCAGGTAAAAATGGACGCTGGACGCAAAGGAATCTGTAAGGGTGACTCCCGCTAAGCCTCCTAGCACTAGGGGCTATGTAGCCTGAACTAGCCTTCTGCTCTGACCAAATAAGACCTCCAGTGGGAGGATTAGGACACCAAACCAGCCACATGACCATCAACCTACAGTCTGTCCTGACTATGGGAAGTGCTGGCACAGAGGGTAAGGGTGGCACAGAGATTGTAGGAGGGGCCAATCAATGGATGCTCCAGTTCCAGATCCACACCACGAGCTTGAACCCACCCCGACACTACTCAGAGTGCTAGGACCTAGAGCCTGGGTGCTTCAGAGACCTAGAATAGAACCAAACACAACTGGAGATGCTTAATGATATTCTGCTATACTCATAGATTGGTGCCTAGTCCAGGTGTCATCACAGAGGCTTCATCCAGCATGTGATGCAAACAGGTGCAGAGACCCTCAGCCAACACTAAGCTGAGCTTGGGGAATCCTGCTGAAGAGAGGGAGCAAGAATGGTCAGATTCAGAGGAGTAAGTAAATAAATATAAAGTACAAAAATATGAATAAAATATAAAAAATACAAATTTTAAAATAAAGTGAGAAAATAAAAAGGAGGTATTACAACCTCAGTCACAGTTTCCACCGGTAGGAGTGTGTTGTTTGCTTTTATAGCAGTATCAGGAAGTGAGATGTGAAAAGCTGCTATTCTCCTTACCTCAAACAGATTAAGCCTCTGTGCTCTTCCTGAGAAGAAGGATTTCTTGTGGGAGGTCCACTTTATAAAGAATGCCAAGGTTTAAACTTTCCTGTATTTGCTTTTAACAATGGGAGATCTCTTCTGAGTCACTCCCATCAGAACACAGCACAAAACTGAGCAAAAACACTTCCCTCATTCCTGTGTAGCTCATGTAAACAGAAGCAGATATCATGTCTCTGTCTGCTAACTCCTGGACAAGAGGAGAGTCTCAGCCTCAGGCTCTCAACATGACTGTCTCTGTCTCCACAGCCTACCCTGCTGGATCTGTGTATTTGCACATGTAAAGTCCAGCCATGATTTCAGCTCCACATCTGGATCTGAGTACCTGCATGTGTGGAGTCCAGCCCTGATTTCAGCTCAACATGCCATTTCTAGTTAGCCCTCTCTTCTGTTTTGTGGTTTTTGTCTCAAGATGTGAGTTCTCAACTACATCTATAGTACCATGCCTGCTTGTGTGTTGCCGTGCTGTCTGCCATGATGGTCATGAGGTCACCCTCTGAAACAGTGAGTAAGCCCCCAATAAGCTCTTTCTTCTATATGTTGCTTTGGTGTTTGTGTCTTATCACAACAATAAACATGTAAGCAAATCATAGTAAAAACACATTACTAATGGTAAATGAGATATTTTAAAAGAAAATAAAGGAATGGGAAGAAACGTGGGCTCTTCTTGACAGCCAATATGAAAAGCTGAAGAGGGGTTGGAGAGAAGAATCAAGCAGTGTCTGGATGTGCAAGTGCCATGTGGATGATCTGTGGAGGGACCTGAGTTATTCTATGTTTCAAAAATGACTTGCTGGTTGTGAATTTAACTGAGGGGAGAACATACTACTGCTATATGGGCATAAACTTTCATAACATTTTTTGGTAAATGATTTTCAAAACAGATAGATAGACCCTGAAAACGTATAGCCTGTGGTGTATAAATTTTGCATCTTGATTTTATTGGAAAGGTAAACAGGAAGACAATATGCTAGAAGATAGCATAGTGGCTTTGCATAAGACCCTGGTTTGTTTCCCAGCACACACATAGCAGCTCACAATTGTCTGTAGCTCCAGTTCCTGAAGATCCAACCATCTCTTTTGACTTCCAGAAGCATTAAACACATGCATACAAGTAGGCAAATCACCTTCACATATAAACTAATTAAACGTAAAAAGTAGAGAAAACAATTTACATGCATATATTATGATGTACATTTATAAAAATAAGAAGTAGATATAATTTTAAAAATTAGCTGTAGCGAGACTTATACATAAATTCTTCACTGTGTTCCTCAGTTTATGTATATCTCTCATACCTCTTTGTTGTAACAAGACTGCTTGTTTGTTCCCAGCTGCTCAGACCCAAAATAACCACACAGAAACTATATTATTTGCAATGCTGTTTGAACAATAGATTAAGCATATTTCTGGCTAACTCATATCTTAAATTAACCCATCTCCATTAATCTGTGTATTGCCACATGACTGTGGATTACCAGGTAAAGTTCCAGTGTGTCTGTTCCCGGCAGCAGCTACATGGCATCTTTCTTAATCTACCTTCTTTCTCCCAGCATTTAGTTTAGTTTTCTCCACCTAGATAAGTTCTGCCTGGTATAGGCCAAGACAGTTTCTTTATTCCTTAACCAATAAAAGGAACACATAGACAGAAGGACCCCCAACACCAGTTATTTTGTAGGGAAATTTATTGAAACATCAGCATTCTTCATGTTGTAGAGGAATAATTTTAAAGTGAAATTATTGAAGGGGGGGGCGTTCCTTATACAAGGTTGCATAAGTATGTGAAGGGTCTGGATCTTGACATAGGTCATCTGAATCCAGAGCCTGCTCTTGCCCACTGCATGACATCATTGCTTGTCAACCAGCTAAGCAGGCCAGAGAGCAGGAGCTGGAGATTTCCATATGCATTAAAATAGTCCTCAAATAATATGATGTGGATACAACGTTTATAGGACAGAAATCCATGAAAATTCATTCTGACATATGAAACTCCGTGATTTCAGTTGTGCAAAGTAAAAGTGTGTTTGTGTACGATAATATTAGTCATATGTGTCAGGTTATGATTCGCTGGAGGTTTCCTCTCCAGATTGCAGAACACTGTTATTCCAAGGAACCCTTTCCCAAGCCAGTTTCACTGAATACACACTTCAGAAACAGCTCTGACTATAAATCTCAAAGACAGAACTTGCAAGGTATTGAAGTGCTGCATAAAAATATTCACAGGCTTGCTTGAGAAGCAATCTTTTTCTTCTGTTTGAAAGACTTGGAGCTGTGCATGAGAGAGATGAAGGCTGTGAGAACAGCCAGATGGGAGGGAGGAACTGAGAGACCTCAATGCTTGGGAGGAAAACATCTTTCCTGTGCTAGCCTGAGGCATGTATGGATATAGTCCCAGTGCCAAATAGTTCTCTTGTTGTAACTCACATGTGTGAGATTGGACCCTCTCTTGTGCCCTAGACTATCTACCTCTATTCATAGCAACAGCAGCAGCAATTCTGGAGAGGTTGTGGTTAGAGGACACCACTGAGGTAGCAACCAGAATGTCTTTTTTTATTATGTAGACATAAGAATAAAGGAAAGGTAATAGAGCAAAACGCCAGACATGCTTGAATAAAAATGCTGACGAAAGGAGATTTCTGTTAGTCCTTAAATTTAATGGCATTTTCAAATTCTGCTAAATACTTAGTACTTATAATCAGATATAAGTGATCAAAATAAAAATGTAATCTTCCTTGATACATATGCAAAGTGTAAGATATAGAGCCCCATCTTACAGTGAGTGCAGCCTACAGAGAGCTTATGGCACTCCTGAGTTGTCTTTGAAAGTCTAATTCATAAATAAACAATCTATGAAGCTTGAAGTAGTCACTATAAAGCACAGTCACATTGATTTTGGCATCCACTAAAGAGTCTTAACTTCAAGAAGGACTAAACGAAATTATTTTTGTCTTTTCCCATATTCTGCCCTTCTTGCCTAGATTTTGATCTATGATTCCTTCTTAGTACCTCCTTCCAGGGTACGTATCTCAATTGCATCTAGACTTATTTTTTTGAGTAATTAATGACCATCGATCCAGAGGCAGAAATCATATTTCCATATATGATGATCACTGAACACTTAAGTCATTGGACTGACCAGTTGGGCTGTGTGGGTACAGTTAAGAACCATTGGAATCCCTGGAAGAAACAGTGCGATAGAAACAGGTTAAAGCTTGCCTTCTGTATAAGGCAGTCCCATGCCATCATTTTGAGACTCTGAAGTAAGGAGTTACTATGTTGTAGGAGGTCACTTGTGCATTCCTGGAAGCCCTTTGCTTGTTCATTACCCAGCCAACCAGATTCCAGAAATAACCTTACAGAAACTGTATTAATTAAATTACTTCTTGGCCAATTACTTAAGCATATTGCTAGCTAGCTCTTATGTCTAGAATTAGCCCATCTCCATTATTTTATATTTTACCATGGGGTTCGTGGCCTACTGGCAAGATTCTGACATGTCTGTCTCTGGGGGCGACTCCATGTAATAGTTATTTGCACATTTTGTTATTTTTAGTATTGGGGCTAGGGTTTTATAGAGCCCAGGCTGATCTCCAACTTGGTATATAGTCAAAGATAACCCTTGGATTCTAGGTCTGAGTAAGTCATCCTTCAGTACTTCAATTATAAATATCTACTTTCATGCCTTTACTTGGATATTGAATTAGGCCCCATATCTACCACTTTAGTAGCAGAGAAGGGATTTCGAGAAAGTAAATGGATTCAACCTTAAGATTAGTATAGAAAAATAGTTTATTCAGTGTATTGCAGAGAACAGCAAGCCGGGCACTAGCTAGAGCACAGCTTAAAGAATAAGGTGGGCTGCAGGGATCCATGCTTGAGAGAAGAATGTTTACAGTCTGAAAGAGTTGTGTGTGTGTGTGTGTGTGGGGGTGGGTGCGTGTTGTTTCCTGGCATGTGATTTATGTCATGGCAGAAGGAGCATCGAGATTGATCAGTATACAGTTCTAGAGGGTTAATATGGGATGCTGCATATTGATTTCCAGTTGCATAATGTCTGCCAAGCAATTACGGGCCATGTAAATCTGGCTATGCTAAGAAGGGTAGCTGTCATTGAAGTGCCAGGTTACCAGGTACCAGGTCATAGTTCGGTGGTGTTAGCATTTCTTCAAAAATTATTATTAATATTCTGATTAGTATACAAAGAGTTAGGTTCAGTACAGTATTTTTAAACAAAATTTTAATTTTTAGGAAGTTCTCTTCCCGTCTATCTTCCTCCCTGTGCCTTCACATGCCCAGTGGCCTTCTTCCCACTTACACATCACGTGCATCCTTTAGCCCCCACATTCCTCACACATGTCTCTCTAATTCTGCTCTGGTCTATATAGATCACTGGTCTTTACTCACTCCCATCCTTATTCACACATATAGAAAATACTGAAAGTTAAGGTATGTGCAGTAGCCAACAGAAGCAGATGCGGAGTTCCACAATCAAACACTGGACCGAGCTCTGGGAGTCCTGAAGAGAAGGAGGGGGGATTGCAAGCCAGGTGGGTCGAAGGCATGATGGAGGAACCTACAGAGACAGCTGACCTGAGCTCGTGGAAGCACATGGGCTCTGGACCAATAGTTAGGGAACCTGTACTGGACTGACCTAGGTCCTCTGAATATGTGTGACCGTGTGTGCTTGGTCTGTTTGTAAGGCTCTTAATCTTGAGATCAGGACCTGTCCATGAAACTTAGCTGACTTTTGAGAACCTGTTCCCTATGCTGGATTACCCTGAAGAGCCTTTATACAGGGGGAGAAGCTCAATCTTACCCCAACTAGATGTGCCATGCTATAGTCAAGCCTATGGAAGCTCTGTCTTTTTCTGTATGGAGGCAGAGGAGGAGTGGGTGGATAGGGAGGGGGTAGAGGAGAGTGGGGGATAGGAGAGGAGGAAGGAGAAACTGTGGTCAGTATGTAAAATAAAGAAAAAAAATGTTAGCAAAAAAGAAAAAAGAAAGTTAGGATATCTGTATAAGAAAGAACATGTAGATTTTTGTCTTTTGGAGTCTGAGACAAAGAAATCCACCCTGGCTCTGAGACCTGAGCAAACAAAAGTAACCCACCCTAGATCTGAAACCAGAGCCAGTGAAAGAAATGCTTTAGCCCCAAACCCAGGACCAATGAGTGCCAAAAAAACATACTTTGTTCATAGAATGTGAGTCAGTGAAAGATATGTGCCCTGGCCCTGAAATTATTACCAAGAGGTGAAAGGGGGCCAGTGGAAAAAAAATAACTATACTTTGTCCCTGAGAGCCAAATATGCCCCTTACCAACTAAGCAAAAAATCAAAACAAAACAAAAACAAAAAACCAAAACACTCAACCAATCCCTGTGCAGGAAAATGAACCAATCCCTGAGCAGAAAACAAAGCAATCCCTGAGCAGAGATCTAACCAATTTGATCTCAAGGGACTGAAATCTGACCAGTTTCCACCCTGAAAATTTTCTCCCTGGAAAAAGCCTATATAAGCTCTGTGCCTGTCTAGTTTGTTGCTGCGCTTCTTCCATCCTGGTAGAGGCAGCCACTCTCCTGGATTTTTCCCTCCCAATATCTCTCTTGAATGGGGTTTCATCTTTCGCTGGCTGGAGCAGAGACAGGGCAGAACAGGGATGTAACACTTTGCTGGGGAACCCTTCCACTAGCAGAACAAAGGTGTTACACTCCTGGGTACTGGAGCCCCATTGTAACAACTTAGCTCAGGAAGCCCTCCCCTGCAGGAGCAGAGCTGATACATACATTACATACATAGCTTTCCCTGGAACGGAGCTGTCAGCTGCTATGCTTACCGCCACCTGTGCTATTTCCTGGCTCCTGAGCTGGAACACCTAGTATTCCTTGACTCTGGATGCCAGGATCCTTTTCCATCTGAACTGTGACACGTAAACAACGCTTTCAAGAATAATCATTTTTCTTGAAATTTTCATAGTTTTATTTGCCTTTACAGTAGAGTAAAATTTCACTGTGTATAGGTCACATTTTGTTATTTACTCTTGGGCCAGGTGTCTAGACTGCTCCATCCTCTTTTTCTTTGATATTGGGAAAACTACAGCAGTAACTGTGGATGTATCTGTAGCAAGTCACAGGGTCCTTTGGGTGTAAATCCACAAGTGGTAGAGCTGGCTTATGTGATAGTTCTGCTGCTGCTGCTGCTGCTGTTGTTGTTGTTGTTGTTATTATTATTATTATCATTATTTTGAAGAACAATGGCTGTGGAAGCTAACACTCTCAGCAGCAGTGATGAAGGGCTGAAGGGCTCCTCTTTCCCCACATCCTTGCCATTTGTTTTCTGTTTTCTTGATCATAACTATTTTAACTGAAACAATCTCCAGATTGTTTTAATTTGCATTTATCTCATAGTTAAGGCTGTTGGGCACTTTTATAATTATTTTCTCATTGTGTTTCTTCATTTGAGAATTATCTGTTCATTTCTTTAACTCATTTATTGTAAGGTTTTTAGTGTATTTTTTTTGCAGTTCTTTTAGTATATTCTAAATAACCATCCCTTCCCTGAGGGAGTTAGCGAAGATCTTCTCCATGGTGCCTAGGCTGCCTGATAACTCTCTGGACAGTTTAGGGTTTGTTTTTTTTCCTGGGAAAACTGTTTATATCATTCTGTTTGTTGGTCTTAGAACTGTGCTGTGCATTGGAGTCCTGCTTGGAAAGTTCTAACGCACACCTGACACTTGAAATGTTTTCTCGGCAGTTTAAGCATTTCAATTTTTAAATTAAGATTTTGACTCATTTTTTATTGATTTCAGTGTAAGGCTCAAGATGAGAGCGAATTCTTCTGCAGGCAAATATCCAGTGTTACTGGCATCATTTGCTGAAAAGGTTTTTTTTTCCTAGATTTTTTTTCCAACTTCCTTAGCGATCAGGGAAATGTAAATCAAAACAACTTTGAGATACCATCTTACACCTGTCAAAATGGCTAAGATCAAAAACACCAATGATAGACTTTGCTGGAGAGTATGTGGAGTAAGGGGAACATTCATCCATTGTTGGTGGTAATGCAAACTTGTGCAACCACTTTGGAAATCAGTGTGGCGGTTTCTCAGGAAACTGGGAGTCAACCTACCTCAGGACCCAGCAATTCCACTCTTGGGAATATACCCAAGAGATGCCCTATCATACTATAAAAGCATTTGTTCAACTATGTTCATAGCAGCACTATTTGTAATAGCCAGAACCTGGAAACAACCTAGATGCCCCTCAATAGAAGAATGGATAAAGAAGGTGTGGCACATATACACTTTAGAGTTCTACTCAGCAATAAAAAACAATGATATCTTGAATTTTGCATACAAATGGATGGAAATAGAAAACACTTTACTGAGTGAGCTAACCTAGACCCAAAAAGATGAATATGGTATGTACTCACTCATAAGAGGATTCTAGCTATAAAGAAAGGACATTGAGCCTATAATTCATCATCCTAGAGAAGCTAAATAAGAAGGTGAACCCAAAGAAAAACATATAGTTATCCTCCCGGATATTGGAAGTAGACAAGATTCCCAGGCAAAAGTTGGGAGATTGGGGGTGGGGTTGAAATGGGAGTAAGGAGAAATGGGGAGAGAGAAGGGAGAAGGGGAGGATTGGGGAGAGCTTGGGGAATGGGATGGTTGGGATGAAGGAAGGGTGGATATGGGAGCAGGGAAGTATATATCTTAATTAAGGGAGCCATTTTAGGGTTGGCAAGAGACTTGACTCTAGAGGGGTTCCCAGGTGTCCAAGGAGATGTCCCCAGCTTATTCCTTGGGCAGCAGAGAAGAGGATGCCTGAACTGGCCTTATCCTATAGCCACACTGATGAATATCTTGCATATCACCATAGAACCTTCTTCATCTGGTGATGGATGGAGATAGAGTCATAGACCCACATTGGCGCACTGGACTGAGCTCCCAAGGTCCAAATGAGGAGCAGAAGGAGGGAGAAAATGAAAAATGAAGTCAGGACAGCGAGGGGTGCGTCCATGCACTGAGGCGGTGGGACTGATCTAATGGGAGATCACCAAAGCCAGCTGTACTGGGGCTGATGGAGCATGTGATCAAACCGGACCCTCTGAATGTGGCTGACAATGAGGGCAGACTGAAAAGCCAATGATAATGACACCGGGTTTTGATTCTACTGCATAGACTGGCTTTGTGGGAGCCTAGTCTGTTTGGATGCTCACCTTCCTAGACCTAGATGAGGGGGGGAAGGACCTTGGACTTCCCACAGGGCAGGGAACCCTGAATGTTCTTAGGAATGGAGAGGGAGAGGGAGTGGAGAGTGGGAGGGAATTGGGAGGAGGGGATGAGGTGGAAATTTTTAATAAAAATTATAAAGAGAGGACTTCATCTCAATAAAACATCCCAGTATAAAAAATAGATTTTTTTAAAGCTTCTTTCAAAGCCTAGGTGACCATAGGTGGCTGGTCTCGTTTTGGGTTCTCCTCTCTATTCCATGGGTTTACATGACTGTGGCAGTAGCATACAATCTTTGTCACTACAGGTCCCGAGATTAATTTGCAGTCAGGTGTTGTCACTTCACTGCAGTGTGGTTTCTGCATAGGATTCTTTTGTATTTTTATATGAAGTTTTGGATTTTTTTCTAGTCTTGTAAGAATAACATTGAAATATTGATGGTATTACATACGTTGATTGTTTTGATAATATAGACTTTTTCAAATATTTCTGCTGATTCAGTAGCATAAAATACCACTCCATCACTTGGTATCTTCTTTAATTTATTCCTTCAATGGCTTAAAGTTGGGAGGCTATAGCATTCTGGTGATAGCAGTTTGGGATTCTTGAGTTATCCTTGTAAAAACTCTCTAGTGGACAACTGACCCTGTGTCTGGTCTTTTATGGGGTGTCTTCCCTCCATACTGATTTTAAATCATTTACCATGTGACTCAAATATGTCTATTGAGTTTTAAAACACTGTTCCAAAGCTTGGTTGTTCAAAATATGTCAAAAAATTCACAAGGTTAGCTTCTGCAAGAAGGCTGTGGTCAATGGACAACAGGCATTTTCACTTCAGTCTGTATTTTACTGAAATCCCAGGAACTTCTAAGTCATATTGTGCTTTAAGATGCACTGGCTAAGGTAACTCCTTATACACTGACATCATCTTCATCATCACCATCATCATCATTCTCTCCATTTTTCTCTCCTCCCTCCCTTCCTCTCCCCTCCCTTTCAACACTCTCCCAATGTTCCCATGTTCCCAATTTACTCAGGAGATCTTGTCTTTTTCTACTTCCCATGTAGATTAGATCTATGTAAGTCTCTTTTAGTGTCCTCATTGTTGTATAAGTTCTCTGGGATTGTGATTTGTGGGCTGGTTTTCATTGCTTTTTGTTTAAAAACCACCTGTGAGTGAGTACATGTGATAATTGTCTTTCTGTGTCTGGGTTACCTCTCTCGAAATGATTTTTTTTCTAGCTCCATCCATTTACCTGCACAATTCAAGATGCCATTATTTTCTACTGTGTAGTACTCCATTGTGTAAATGTACCACATTTTCCTTATCCATTCTTCGGTCAAGGGACATTTAAGTTCTTTCCAGTTTCTGGCTATGTCAAACCATGCTACTATGAACATAGCTGAGCATATGTCTTTGTGGCATGATTGAGCATCTTTTGGATATATACCCAAAAGTGGTATTGCTAAGTCTTGAGGAAAGTTGTTTCCTAATTTTCTGAGAAATCGCCACATTGACCTTTAAAACCATTCTGAAGAGGTCCACTAGGTTTTGTTGTTTGTTTTAGTTTCTCTAAACTTGTTTTAAGCATTTTAATTAATTTATTGATTGTATGAGTGCATGTGCTTGCATGTTTGTGTGTGTATGCCTGTCACATTTGTGTGTGTGTGTGTGTGTGTGTGTAGAGGTCAGAAGACAGCCTTTAGGAGTTTGTTCTCTCCCTGGAAGATCAAATTCAGGTCACCATGCTTGCTTTCAGTCACCTTTACCTGCTGAGCTACCCCACCAGTCCTCAGTCTCTCTCTCTGTGCACACACTTGCACACATGAATGCACACACACACACATGTAAAGTCAGATTGTAAGGCAGTTTACAAGACTCAAGTAAAAAAGCAGCAGCATCCCAAATTTTCTTCTATTCTTGTCTCCAGCATTTTTCAGATATTTGTTTTATACTCATAAATATTGCTTTTACATTTCTGTCATTTTCTTAATTGAAGGCTTTATCTGTTAACTTCACTCTAAAGAGTCGGCTTTAGTAGGCTCTCATTTCTACTCACCACCCACATAATCCTCTCTAATTAGCTACAATTTTTTATTTAAATCATTATTCAGTGTTTATATTGCTGTAGTTCTATAAATCCTGTACATTTTCTTTTTTACACAGTAGGGATGTTTTCCTCTTTCTTCCCCACTCCTCCTCCCACTCTTCTTCAGCATCTGGTGGGAGTCACATTCAATAATCACCCTTTGAGGTAGAAATCCTGCACTTTTAGTTTTGGGAAATTTATTTGAATGGTTTCCTTAAAAAACGTCCCACCTGATTTTTGCATGAATATATTTTTTTGTTGTTGCTTGTTTTTTTCTTTCCAGAACATCATGGAGCACGAGAAATGAACTTCTGTTTCACTAATATTTTTTCTTTTTATGTTTATTTATCTTCCATTGTTCTAATTTTTCATATTTTAATACTCCTTTCACCTACATATTAATTAAAACATTGCATATAATTTCTATGCTTTTCTCATTGTTCTCTGAGTGTAGTGAATTTTGTACTATTCTGCTTTTGTTCCTTAGCCATAGTCCATTCTCACTGCAATAGTTTGAATTAGAAAGGCCCCCATAGACTCATATATTTGAATACATGGTCCCCAGTTGGCAGACTGTGTGAGAAGGATTCGGAGGTGTGGCCTTGTTGGAGGAGGTGAGTTACTGGTGGTAGACTTTGAGGTTTCAAAAGTTCATGCTATTCTCAGCTCTCTTTGCTTCCTGCTTATATACAAGGAGGTAAGCTGTGACAGGCCTGCCTTTTGCTGCCATACACCCTGCCATGACAGTCATGGACACACCCTACGAAACCGTAAGTGCTCCCAAACTCCATCTTGGTCATTTTGTTTTGTCATGGTAATAGAGAAGTATTAAGTGTAATTGACATTACTTAAGATTTGCTTCACTCACTATTGTTTATCTGTTTCTCATTTATTTTTATTTTTTGCCTCTTGGGAATCTGCTCATGAAATGTAGGAGTGGGCATAGAAAATAAACTAATGCATTTTTTTTTTTTGGTATACAGAACTTTGTAAGTGGTACATTTTAGTCTTGGATTGTCTGTTTGATCTGCCTTATGGAATCCATTTCTGTGGAAAGCCTCCAATGTTTGTGTATTTATGACTCCAGAGAACATTCTTCAGAATTATTTTAAGAATAAGAATCCAATCCGTCCAATCTTCAAGAGACTCCAAACAGGCAGTGTAGTTAAGTATATTGGGATTAAAGACATCAGCTGAACTCCTTTTCCCATGGAATACTGACATGAAAATAAATGGTTCTAAAAACGTGCTCAAAAAACCAAAAATAATTGAAAACACCTCAAAACAAAGCTAAAAGCAAAAGGCCCAAGTGGTCCAAGGTTCCACTTCTTTCCTCTCCAGAGCAGACTTCAGTGCTTCAGTCTAGGTCAACCCTGGGCAATCCCCCAGGGCTACAGGACTTGTGAACACTGAAGGGTCTGGCTGACTCTCACGGTGGTGTCTGAGTTAACTTCTGTCCTTCAGTCATGACATCATGTTCACATTTGTTGGTTGTGAACCACTCTGCAGTTCTGTGGTTAGATTGGATGGCTGTGTAATTCCTATCACTGAAACTCAGGATTCTTCTCTCCTGAGTTTTCCAAGCAGTTACGCCATCTATCTGCTTTGTAGCCTTCAGAACCCTGTTCTGCTAACCCCTCCCATATTTCTTTGGTTTTGTGTTTTGTAAGGCTCTTACAAATTACCTTATTTTCTGCTCTGGACCAGAAACCCCAGGAAACCAATTTTTGGAAAAGATTTTTACTCAGAGAAGATCACTGTAGATAAAACATGATTCATTTAAATAGATTAAAACTAATTGCTCACAAAGAGGAAAATCTGAAGGGTCACTTTATAAACTTTGGGTAATCAGCTCCAAACACTGGAATTCACTCACTGCAGGATTGACTCAAGCGATGTTTAAAGGGCATCCTTCTGAAATCTCAGTTTGCTCATGAGAGTTCTGTCCTTGTGCACAAATGGTTCAAAAGAGCAAGGGGAATTGGGAAAGCTGCAAAGAACAGAATTAGGAAACAAGGATTTAAGCAACCTCAACCCAACAGATTTGCCTTTCATTTGTGTCTGAATATTTAGCTTTAATTCAAATGAATCTGTAATATGAATTAATAAGGGACCCTCAGACAAATCTTTGCTACTGTATGCACTCCAACATGGCTGCTGTGAGGCTTTGATTTCAGATTAATTGTCAGACATGCAGCAGCATTCACAGCCCTTTGGAATCCCGTGGGAATAAAGCATTACATTCTGCTGCCCCCTGGCAGACACTGTGTTTACTGAATATCATGAGCTGCCCTCAGTGAAGTGAAAACCAGATAGAGGCTGCTGTGTTTGCTTCCATAGATGATGGGATAGTTTTTAGTGTTTGCTGATGAACAAATAATACCACTTTTGCAAGATTTTAATTGGGACTCTACTGACGCAAAATCAAGTTCTCTGAGTTTTTGACTCTGATTTCTCTTTCAGTAGTGATAGATGAGTACGGGAAATAAATGAGAAGACAGAAGGTTTATTGCTGCTGAAGGAGATATGTTATTTTATATCCAGCCTGCCAGTTATGAAGCTAAATAAGGGTTTATTTCAAGTTCACTGTTCTCTTAGAGGTCATTGGGGCAAAGACCATTTCCCAATAAAACATTAAATGTACATACAAGGAAGAGGTAATGTGTTGGCCTGGTAAAGGGACCACATCATCCACTGCTTTGTCTGTGTTAAATTGCTATTGGCACATGTAAGTAAGACTTAATATATGATCAGACTTCTCCATATGAGACTCAAGCGCATGTGATTACAGATCTGTAGAGTTGGTGTGCAAAGTGAAGGCACTCCACAATATTCAATATTAAACTCTATGGCTTGCAGTTGTTTTGACAGCAGAGAAATAAGCTCAATGATGACAAAGGAAGAGACACGTTCTAACTGCATGCAAGTTTGGCTAACTCTTGTGCTTGTGAAGAATATCTGGTAAGACATCAAGTAGGAAAAAGCTTGCTTCTTTCTGCATCACTTTTTCTTCAGGATGACTCTGGACCTGGCAGGAAGATACAGATTAAAGGAGATCAGAGATGGACACCAAATTGAAGCATCAACCAATGGTTTTCTTTACTGTGATCTGCTCAGTTTCCTTGAGTGTAATGTGTTTGTGAGTTTGGGGAGGAGTGAGGACAATCTCTGCTGTCAGTGCCCAGATATCATCCCATTTTCTTTAAGTGCCACTCACTCGCTGTCCTGATAGCTTGAAACTGTGCAAATAGACTGGATGAAGTGACCAGTAGCTCTCAAGGATGAGTTTGACTCTCTGACTTTTATCTATTTATTTATTGAAAAGATTTCTGCCTCCTCCCCTCCTCCCATTTCCCTCCCCCTCTCCTTTCTCCCTCCCACCACTCCTCTCCCCCTCTCCCCACCTCTCCCCCTCCCCCACTCCATTCCCCCTCCCTCTAGAGTCTGAAGAGCTGTCAGGATTCCCTGCCCTGTGGGAAGTCCAAGGTCCTCCCCCCTTCATCCAGGTCTAGGAAGGTGAGCATCCAAAGAGGCTAGGCTCCCACAAAGCCAGTTCATGCAATAGGATGGAAACCTAGTGCCATTGTCCTTGGCTTCTCATCAGCCCTCATTGTCCGCCATATTTAGAGTCTGGTTTTATCCTGAATAAACATAGGATAAAACCGGACTCTCTGACTTTTGGATAAAAAGTGAATACCTCCAAACTTGGTCTTTCTTTTCTCTTTCACTAGGCTGTAGAGATTCAGTTCATGTTAACTCAGCCATCTCACGGTCCCTCCCCAGACAGTCATGATTTCCAAATGGGACAGAACAATGTTTTCTTAGTTTGCCTTTCACGACACTGGCAGGATGGAGACCATCATTTCTTCTTAAGCTGTTGTGAGCTGTGAATTGTGATGGGCGGATCTTTACTGTGTACATGTTTCCAACTACATCATTTCTTGGAGCTTTGATAATAAACAGATCTGCAGCCACATTGTGAAAAGTAGAAATGTCTAGCTTCTTCATATGCTTGCTTGAGTACATCGCATGTAGAGGTGCTCAGTGTACGATCTGCTTCCATTGAAAACAACGGAAAATGCTAAGCACAGTCATCCATTATCCCTTCCTCAAAAAAATAAGGGATCTGAGAGATTAGGCTCTGGTTCTCATTCCAGGGTCAGCATGTCTCCACTGGCACACGAAGTTCTCTGAACTAATCTTAGAGTAGTTTAAGACAAAATGCAGAAATACAATTTTCAGAAAGTTCCATGAAGCTGGTGCTAAAGTTAACGGAGTTCTTTTTACTTTTTCCAGTCAGCAGAGGCACACGGCCACGGATGGCATTAAATGAGGACATATAAATGGCAGTGCTGCTAGTCTTTGTAGCCTAAGCTGTTTATTATATTTTTATAAGAAATCATGCAAAGACAATTTATTTATTTATGTGTATGGCTGGCTGGTCATTTTAGTACTGTTTGTAAAAAAAAAAAAAAAAAAAAAAAAAAACTATCCATCCACTATGAGATTTCCTTTGTCTTTGTGTAAGACCAGGTGAGCATTTTGCTTGCTTCTATTTCACAGCCCAGTGTTCCATGTAAGCTGCATACCCCACTGTCCTATTTATTTGTCCTTTTGTCTGCTCTTGATTACTGCATTGTCTGGAGGCTGGCTATTCTCAGCCCTCCAGCTGCCCCACTTCAGAACTCTATTAGCCGTTCCTCTTTGTCCACCTCTGCTACAGCTAATGCTATTGTTGGCATGTGAACATAGCCAGGTCATTTTCTAATTTGCATGGTATTCATTCTATGTATAATCATTTAATAACTATCATTTTAGGGTTGAAAATCTTCAGTATTTTCCATTTTCATTTTTTATAAACGATGTTAGGATCATCATCGTATTTGCTTTTCTTAATATTTACTTCTTTAGGCATGTTTCCCAAAGTAAAATAACCCCTGTGAGCAAATTTTATGTAATTGACTTACTTTAATTTTAACGGATTTTCTATATAATTTTGAGGATGATTGACATTGGAACATTCCCTTCCTTTCATCTCCAGCCATATCGCCAGAGACAAGTATTGTCCTGTTCCTTTGTTCTTTATTACCCTATTTTTCAAAATAACATTTTCTCAGAACATTAATTAAATTGTTCTCAGGAACCCTTTTTGAAATTTAGTTTGTTCTGCTCTATTTTTATATTTTGTATTTATTATGTATCATCAGACTTGTTCAGCGAGCGCCTTATCAACCAAGCCCTCCTACCAGTCACACAATCCTTTTCTTTTTCATTTTTATTACCTTATTTTTATTCATTTTCAGTTCCACACATGTATACAATGAACTGCATTCATTTTCAAACCCGTTCACCTCTCTCATCCCTCCATACCCAACACTTGTGTGTCTTCTTTTCATGAGATAATTTCTGCTTGCAATATTACTTTGGGCTGCTTGGAAAAATCCAAGGCTAAGTTTCCATGCAGATGCTGCTTATTCTTACAGTTTCCCCCATGTATCTTCTCCCTTCTCCTTCTGCCTAATTTTTCTCATTTTAATGCATATAGGAATTCATGTCTCACATTTATATTTATTCATTGTTTATAGTTTCAGTTAGTTGTATAAATAATGAAAATTACACTAACATTATGAAAATGTCAGCCAAGCTCTATAAATATTTTCTTCTGTTTTCTGTTTGTAGACAATAAATTACATTTTTGACTATGTGTGTGTTTGTTTGTGTGTGTGTGTGTATGTGGTGTAGTGTGGTGTGTGAGTTGCTGTGTAGCCCACGATGGCCTAGAACTTGATATCCTCCCACCTCAGGCCTCTGAGAACTGAGATTATATTCCTGCCATACCCAGTTCTGATCGACTCTTAATTCTTGGTTGTTAAAAGCCTGGTAGTTGATTATGGTTTGCATTTAACTTCATCCTCGTTGAGTGGGGGTGGGAAGCATCTGCAGCGTTTAGTCTTAGTTTCTATAAACCTGGGTCCATGACATGAAACTGCTGTCACAGAATCCTACTCCTAAACAGGCTTCACATTTGATTTTATTCCCTGCTGCTTCTGTCATTAAATTATTTTTAATTAATTTATTTATTATGCATACAGTGTTCTGACAGCATGTCTGCCTATGTGCCAGAAATGGAAACCAGATTTCATTAGAGATAGTTGTGAGCCACTATGTGGTTGCTGGGAATAGAACTCAGGTCCTCTAGAAGAGCAACCAGTGCTCTTAACTTCTGAGCCATCTCTCCAGTCCCTGTCTTCAAATTCTTAATAGTTTTGTGTTAAACTTGTGATTTTTTAAAGAATTCTGACAAGTCAGTGGGGAATGAGCAGAAGTGTGCACAGCTCTCACCTTCCTTGGCTCATCATTTCCTATTCCTGTGCAGATATTTCAGAATCACAAAATTCTGGTGTAGCCACATTGTATGGAGCTCTGTCAGACTCATTGAGATCACAGGAAAACATGCCACATGGTTAGCAGGGCCACTAATGGTCAGAGAAGACAGAATTTCCTTTGTAATACCAACATGTTTCATGTTGAGGAAGCCATAGAATCATAAAGTTATAAACAGTGGGTATCATCACATCTTTATGCATGCTGGAGCCAACCTTGAAAAAATGAAATGGATGCAGAGAAAGGAAAAGGGATAAATACGCCCCCATAGTTCCTTTAGCTCCCAGCCCCTTCCTTGCTCACTAGAACAATTCAGACCATTTTAAAATGTGGGTATGTCAACAAAAGTGAAGATAAAAACAATTGACCTTACTTATTCATTTACTTGTAGTATCTTTACTGTTTAGGGAAGGAAAAATCAAGTATGAACTATCAACTTGAATCATGTATTTTCCACAATTTATCATAAATTTGAATGACATTATATTTGTACTTTAGACTATCACTTACAATGTAAAATTAAATGATAACACTCTAGTTAATAATTTAAAAATATAGCACGAATTTATTTTAGTAAACAACAAATAAAACTGCCATGACTACTTAAGTAAGACACTATGTAACAAAAATCAAAGCTTTGCTTTACTTACTATAAAACTACATTTTTGTCTTTTATAGAAGAGGTTTCATGTAACTTTGGGGATGGTGCTTATAAATATTATAAGTTTTAGGGACTTTATGATATTGGTAAATTGTATTTCCTGAGCCTTGCTAGTTTTGTTTACCTCCTGAACGTTAAGTACTCTCTTTCAAGGATTGTATGTTTTAATTCAGGGGAAATTGTTACATAGCAGGACACTCCTTAGAAGCTATTGTAAAGGGAGGCACTCTCATGGGACTACATTCAAATGGCTCATTTTCCCTAAATGAAGAGGTGGCTAGGGTTGTGAAACAATATTGAGTTTCAGATTTAGCTGAAAGATTGGTTGGAAATCTCTCATTCGGAGAGGATATAATCAGAGCATGGTACTAATAGGGAGGCACTCATTACTTTTGTCTTTACTGTATGTAACTAAATAGTAGGGAAAAATCACTTAAGGAAATGAAGACTTGTCTTAGCTCCTGGTTTCATGTGTTTTGGCCCATCATGGTAGGGAGAATATAGTGGAATACAGAATCTCACACCTTAGTGACCAGAGAGCTGAAAGGAGAGTCTCAGCATGTCTCAGCTGGCTTTCTCCTTTCTTAATTTCATTCTATCTCAGTTCCCAGCCTATCAAACTATTCTGCTATCATACAGAGTAATCTTTTATGTTTTATTTAATCCACTCTGAAAGAAGGTTGTACATGGGCTTGGTCATGTGACATTTTTCACCCCTGGCCTTAACCTTGTTATATCCATTGCCGTGTACTGAAATTGTCCTGAAAATTGCTTTCCTGCTAATAATGGTTCTGGTAAATATCTCATCTATGAACTTACATAACACCTTAGACATCATGATGGCATTCACACAGAGTTGCTTATAACCAAGGAAATCACTTGAAGAGAAAATTCAGCAGTAAGGCCATGTTTATAGAATGCACTGATGCTCCCACTGGACCCTAGAAGAGCTGGCATGATAGAATGCTAGAATGATATTGTGTCTATTCTTATGGGACCAACTAGGATGGGGTACTTTATGGGGCTGGATTACAGAATGTGATGCATATCCAGAATCAATATGGAGTGCTTGGTACTTGTACTGCTAAATTGACACAAGCTAGAGTCATTGGAGATGAAGGAGCCATACTTGAGAAAATGCCTACATCGAATTGAATTGCAGGCAAACCTGTAGGGCATTTTCTTAATTGATGACAGATGCCGGACCCAACCAATTGTAGGCAGGGCACCTCTTCATAAATCCCCAAAGTTAATCATGACAGAAACCAATCTTGTTCATTTCTTTTAAAAGCCTGAAGCAATTTGTTCAGCAACCAGGCTGCTGAGGATGAGATAAAGGAAAGGCAGGTTGAGGGCAACTGAAAAGCGATCCAAACAGGGAAAGAATGTGTACAGGATAAAAGTGAACATTTGGAGTAGCTGCTCAAGATCACCTTATCTTTTTATTCCAGAAATACAGAAAAATTATATTGCTAGTTTATTAGGGAAAATTCCGGAATTGAGATTTTAGGCTACCAAAGTTTGGTGCATTCCACATTGCTGGGTAACTTTTAATTCAAATGTCTAATTATCACCTATTGTTTGATTCAAAAGTAAGTAAATGAAAACCTCCTGTTCACTAAATTTACAAGTTAGCAAATGGTGAGCAGAAGGGAAAGCAAACCAAAATGTAGTCAACATCTTCATGTGAGCAAGAAGCTCTTTACATCTTCATGTGAGCAAGAAGCTCTTCATGCTACTTCCTATTCTAATTGCAGAGTAACGGCCAATGTCCCACTAACAATCCTTTTACTCTCCGGATGAGTCAACTGTGTGTAGCGCACACTGTGGTCAAGGCTGGAGGAGGGGTTTTATTACTCTCTACGTTTCTTCAGCCAGCTGCTTAACTTCCAAAGGACTTTCCACCATCTGTCTTTTACTGACTTAGAAAAATCTTTTAATACATTGTGAAGATAGGGATGGTTGTGTGTGTTCTGTATTGTGGCTGTGCAGCAGTTTTAGGTTAATTGAAAAGAAGAGGAAAGAAGGAAGAAATGGAGAGAGGGAGGGAGAAGAATACATGAGACTCAGGAAACTAAAGAAGCTAGACTCTAAAAGCTCAGAGGGTTATAAGACTCATGAGGTCCCCCCATCCTAAAGTATTTTGTTTGTTTATGTTCTGGTTAGTTTGGGGGTTTTATTTTTATATATGTGTGTGTATATGTATCTATGTGTATGTATATGTATATAATGTATACACATGTATACAAGGCTCTGTGTTATGTACATTGTATACAACATTATTATATATGTTATATACACATAAATATTATATATGTATATAATGTTATATACAATGTACATAACACAGAGCCTTGTATAGCCAGGATGGCTCCAAATTATCAATGTAACAGAGGATCACTTCGAATTCCCAATTCTCCTACCCACCACTAAAGTAATTTCTTTTATGAGTTGTCGTCCATTCATACTGGGGTTGGCTTTTTGCTGTTATCATTAAGTCATTCACTCTACTATAATAATCCTGTCTTAGTTGGGGTTACTATGGCTGTGCTGAAACAATGATCAGAGCAACTTGGGAAGGAAAGGACTTATTGGGCTAACACTTCCATCTCACCATTCAACATCAAAGGATTTCAGGACAGGAACTCAAACAGTGAGGGAACCTGGAGCCGGGAGATGATACAGAGGACAAGGACGGGTGCTGCTTACTGGCTTGCTCCCTATCATTTACATGTTTGTTGTCATTATTTTATTTTTATTTGTTCTTAGTATCTTTCACAAAATGCATCTCCATTTCATTCATTTCTCTGTTCCTTTGTATCCACCCTCTGCCCTTGCAACCACCCTCAAATAAAACAAAATTTAAAAGAAAAAAAAGACAAAACCAAAACAAAAAACAAAGAGGAAAAAATCATTCTCGTCATGGAAGCTGTAGTGACACAGTGAGTCATGTAGTAAAGCCTTTTATCCGTATTGTCTTTATTTGCAAGAGTTCGTGGCACAGAGTCATTGGTCTGGTTTGAGGCCTCTGGTTTCGGCTACACTATTGATGCTGGGCCCTCACTGGAACTTTTCTTGGTTATCCTGCTCTTGCCCTGTGTTATGGAGATCCTGCAGTTTTGGGTCTGCAAGACCGGCCCTTCACATGCTCCAGCAGATCACAGGTGGGGTGGATTCTGGGGTGGATCAATTCATAACACTGGGTTGGTCAGCCCACCAGCTCTCCCTATCCTCACCTCCAGGATGAGCTCTTCTGCATTGCCCTGGGTAGTTCATTTCTTACAGCAATGAGCAAGAATGGGTGCAGTTCTCCTGTTTTCATAGCCTCAGGGATGTTTACCTCACACATGCACCTTCAGGGTCAGTTCTATTATGCTGCCCAGAAGTGTTATAGGAGCCCCCCTCTCTCTCTCGAGCGCTGCAGCAGTTGAGGGCCAGGAACGCTCTTCCCCTCTTCTGACCTCAGTGCCAGCTCTCCCACTTGCCTCAGATGTTGATGGGTGAGAGCGGGGATGAGGGAGGATATCTCCCCCCAACCATGCTGTCAAATGACAGGTGAGTAATGGGGACAGCTCTTCCACCCTCACAACTTTGGGGTTGGCACATCCACATTTCTGACAATGGGGTTGGCTATATTGGTCTGTCCATCAGCCTCATTTTTTGTAGAATCCAGAACCTCAGTTCAGGGTGACACCAACCACAATGAGCTGGGCCCTCCCTGATCAATTGCTGATTAAGAAAATTACCAACCGCCTTATCTGTGGATCCATCCTCTTAATTGAGGTCCCCTTCTCTCAGATGACTTTAGCTTGTGTCAAGTTGACATGAAGCCATGTGCCACAACCAGTTGATTCAGTAAAGTAGACTTAGATGCAATCCTTCCTTTTATCTGTTTTATGTTCTATCTAGAGTGAACAGTGTTTTTTTTTTTTTCTCCAAATCTCCCAGGAAGTTACATATAACAAGTTACTTTTATCCTTGCAACTGGAAGACAAAAGAAAGAAGTTTGAGGACTTATGTCCAGACTCAACTAAACAAGCAAGCAAACAAGCAAGCAAATAAACAAACAGAAAATACAAGGACTTGCCAGATATTTTATCTGGTAAAGTCACTTTGGCAAAGCCAATGTGGCAATATAAGTTTTACCTTTGAAACTCATATGGTAGAAAGATGCAGCCATTAGTTCCAGGACCTCCACATATACGCTATAGCATGCCACATAGATAGATAGATAGATAGATAGATAGATAGATAGATAGATAGATAGATAGATAGATGTATTAAATCAAAGTAAAAATGGGCTAGAGATGTAGTCCAGTGGTACAGGACACATTCAACTTATGCAGACACTAGATGATCCACAGCAATTAAAAATGTGTTTTTGAAATATTGCAAAAATAGGTGGGTATGGTGAAAGTGAGTTGAAAACCTTGAATCAAATTGTGCTTTTAGAAAATTCATTATTTTGTCAGCTTGAATTAAATAGTTATAGATTATAAAGAAATAAAATAAAAAAACTGTCTTTTCATGAGTAAGATGTAAGAGCTTTGTTATACTTAGTCCTTTAGTTGTGAATAGTATTGTGTTATTACACCTACATTTATATAGTAAGATACATTGCAATATAAGTACTTACAAATGAAAGCAAGATGGTCTAGATGAAAAGATCACAGATGATAGGAATCAAACCCTCAGATGGTCGTCTTGATCTGTGGTCCAGGTTTTCAGAAAAAGTGTGGTAAATTCTCAACAGAAGAAGTTCAAATGGCCAAAAGTCACTTAAGGTCATGCTCAACCTCCTTAGCGATCAGAGAAATGCAAATCAAAACAACTTTGAGATATCATCTTACACCTGTCAGAATGGCTAAAATCAAAAACACCAAGGATAGCCTTTGCTGGAGAGGTTGTGGAGAAAGGGGTACCCTCATCCATTGCTGGTGGGAATGCAAACTTGTGCAACCACTTTGGAAATCAGTGTGGCGGTTTCTCAGGAAATTTGGGATCAACCTACCCCAGGACCCAGCAATACCACTATTGGGAATATACCCAAGAGATGCCCTATCGTATGACAAAAGCATTTGTTCAACTATGTTCATAGCAGCATTATTTGTAATAGCCAGAACCTGGAAGCAACCTAGATGTCCTTCAATGGAAGAATGGATGAAGAAAGTGTGGAATATATATACATTAGAGTACTACTCTGCGGTAAAAAACAATGACTTCCCGAATTTTGCATGCAAATGGATGGAAATAGAAAATACTATCCTGAGTGAGATAACCCAGACCCAAAAAGAAGATCATGGGATGTACTCACTCATAATTGGTTTCTAGCCATGGCCACTGAGTCTATAATATGTTATCTTAAAGAAGCTAAATAAGAGGGTGAGCCCAAGGAAAAACATATAGTTATCCTCCTGGCTATGGGAAGTAGACAAGATTGCCGGGCAAAAAATTGGAATCTTGGGGGTGGGGTGGGATGGGGGTAAGGGGAGATGGGGAGAGAAAAGTGTGAAGGAGAGGATGGGGGGAACTTGGGGAAATGGGATGGATGGAGATAAAGGAAGGTTGGATAGGTGAGCAGGGAAGCACATATCTTAGTTAAGGGAGCCACCTAAGGGTTGGCAAGAGACTTGAACCTGGAATGGCTACCAGGTGCCAGGGCAATGTCCCCACTTATTTCCTTGTGCAGCTGAGAATAGGGAACCTGAAATGACCCTATCCTATAGCCATACTGATGAATATCTTGCATATCACCATAGAACCTTCATCTAGCAATGGATGGAGATAGAGACAGAGACCCACACTGGAGCACCGGACTGAGCTCCCAAGGTTCTAATGAGGAGCAGAAGGAGGGAGAACATGAACAAGGAAGGCAGGACCATGAGGGGTGCACCCACCCACTGAGACAGTGGGTCTGATCTATTGGGAGCTCACCAAGGCCAGCTGGACTGTGACTGAAAAAGCATGGGATAAAACCGGACTCTCTGAACATGGCGAACAATGAGAGCTGATGAGAGGCCAAGGACAATGGCATGGGGTTTTGATCCTACTTCATGTTCTGGCTTTGTGGGAGCCTAGACAGTTTGGATGTTCACCTTCCTAGACCTGGATGGAGTGGGGAGGACCTTGGACTTTCCACAGGCCAGGGAACCCTGACTGCTCTTGGGGCTGGAGAGGGAGGAGAAGAGGAGTGGGGGGGGAGGGGCAGGAGGAGGGGGAGGAAAATGGGAGGCGGGGAGGAGGCGGAAAATTTTTTTTTCAATAAAAAAATAAAATAAAAAAAACGAATTTGAAAGGGAACTGTTTTTCTGGTGTGAGATTATTTATTGATTGTGTTTTCAGGGGTGTATTTAACCTCCTTGGGTTAGAGTTGTCCTTCTAGTACCTTCTGTAGGGTTGGATTTGTGGATAGATATTGTTGAAATTTGACTATATCAGTGGAATGTTTTGTTTTCTCCATCTACAGTGATTGACAGTTTGGCAGGGTATAATAGTCTGTCCTAACATCTATGGTCTCTTAGAGTTTGTAGCACATCTTTCCAGGCTCTTCTGTCTTTTAATCTCCATTGAAAAGTTGAATTTAATTCTAAGAGATCTGCTTTTATATGTTATTTGGCCTTTTCCCCTTTCAGCTTTTAATAGTCATATTATATATGTTTTATGCTTTGATTATTATATGGTGAGGGGACTTTCATGACTTTTCCAATCATTTTTTGTCTTGTATGCTTCTTGTACCTTTATAGACATCTCCTTCTTTAGGTTAGGAAAATTTTCTTCTATGATTATGTCAAAATGTTTTCTGAGCCTTTGAACTGCTTTTTCCTATTGGTCTTAGGTTTGACCTTTTCATAGTGTTACAGATTTCCTGGATGTTTTATATCAGAATTTTTTAGATTTAACATTTCCTTTGACCTATATCTCTATTTCTTCTATTATATCTTCAGTACCTGAGAATCCTCTTCCATCTCTTGCATTTTGTTGGTGAAACCTGCCTTTGTATTTTCTATTTACTTATCTAGATTTTTTATTTCCAGATTTCTCTCAGTTTGGGTTTTTTTTTATTGCTTCTATTTCCATTTTCAGGTCTTGAGCAGTTTTATTTGTTTGCTTTGTCTTGGCCTTCTTATTTTTTTTAAAAGAGATTTATCAATTTTGTGCAATTTTTATTTGTCTTTTCTCACTTTCTTTGAGGAGTTTATTCACTTCTTCCTTAAGGACTTCTTCCATCTTCATAAACTTGGTTTCAAGGTCTTTTTGTTAGTCAGGGCAAGGGTAACTCAGAACTTGTAAGAGAAAGCCTAGAGTACTAGGATAGAACCAAACATGGCTGGCAAAAAAATAGTCAATGATTCCTAATGATAGTCTGCTATACTTGCAGATCAGTGCCTAGCCCAATTATCACAGAGAGGCTTCCTCTATCAGCTTATGGGAGAAGGTGCAAAGACCCGGAGGCAAACATTAGACAGAGCTTGGAGAGTCCTGCGGAAGATGAGGAGGAAGGATTGTAGGAGCCAGAGGGGTTGAGGACACCACAAGAATATAGCCCACAGAAGTAAAAAAGGGCTCATGGGGCTCACAGAGACTGAGGCAACAATCAAGGAGCCTGCATGGGTCTGAGTCAGGTCCTTGGCATATGTTATGGCTGCTTAACTTAGTCTTCTTGTGGGACTCCTAACAGTGGGAGTGGGGGTCTCTGAATCTTTTCCTTGCTTTTGGGACCCTTTTTATCCTAATGGATTGCCTCATCCAGCCTTGCAATGAGGGTATGTGCCTAGTCTTATCGTAACTTTTTATACCATGATCAGTTGATATCCCTGGGAGGCTTGCTCTTTTCCGAAGGGAAACAGAGGAGCAGTTAATCTTGCCTAGAAGGTAGGTGGGAAGAACTGGTAGGGGTGTTGGGAGGGGAAACTGAAAGAATGTGTTAGATGAAAGGAAAATAAAAAGAAAAGGCAAGAATTTGGAAGGGGTAGGGAATAAAGCCTGACATAATGTACTTCACGGACCAGGATGAACACAAAAAGCAGTGAAGCCCTTGGCAGGGTGAAAAGCATAATGAATGGGAGAAGAACAACTATGGAATCGTCAGTTGACTGCAATTCCCAGAGGCATTACATGAGAGGAAACCCACTCACTAGGTTGGAAAATGGTGCAGACACTTTCTGAAGTGGAACAGTCATGACTAGAGTCCAAGTTATGGTCCTGCCGAAGAGAGAAGTAGAGGGTAGAGTCCTAATTAATCAAGTCAAAGAACCATGTAGCCAGGTTGATATGCATGTTTACATATTTGTAAAAATCTCCAAAATAATGCAGATAACTGCACGGAAAATAAAATATGGGTAGATAATTCATCCATGAAGAGAAGATGGAGTGGGATCAGATATCTCAGTCCTCTAAGGAGGACTGATGTCTGATAGGAAGTCTACACAACAGTTGATAGCCAGAAGTAATTTCCCTCAGCCTTTGGACTTTATGAGAATCTTTTCTTGGTTCAATCATTGAGCTCCACAGTCCTTGCTTTTAATGCTTGGTTGCAAACTTTGGGTACTAATTTGAAAAGTGTGCAGCTTGGAGGATGTGGGCCTGGAGGCAGAAATGGGTCGCTAGACGTTTTCCTTTGAAGACTACTAGCTCAGACTCTAATCCTTGCTGTCTTCTTCTCCCTGACTGCCATCATCTGAACAGTTGACGTTCATGGTTCCCATGCCTTCCCTACTGGGATGGACTGTGCTTCTCCAAATCTGTGAGCCCCAGCAAACATTTCCATCCTTACATTCTGTCAGACATTTAATACTGATGCAGACTATAAACATAAAATACAAAATACAGAAGCCACAACTGCAACATCTTGAAGGAAAGTAGCACTTAGAACTCAGGATAGGATCTAGACAGGGGTGAGTGGTGATGAGGGTGGGCAGTCGCAATTCTTACTTAGAGGAACATTAGACTGATCTTTTTGAAAATGTCCACCTTGGGTAGGCACATTGGCTCACACGGCATTTGGGAGGATAAAGCAGGAGAGTCCTGAATTCAAGGACAAATAGGAGACTCGGTGGAGGCCTTGCTTCAAAAAAAAAAAAAAAAAAAAAAAAAAAAAAAAAAAAAAAAAGGAAAGAAAGAAAAGAAAAGAAATCGCCAAAGTTACCAGAAAAATAAGCAATCTCTTACTCAGACCTAAATATTGCACAAAGCCAACCATGCCTCATCCTTGACACAAGGCCCAATTTACATCATGCAGTGAATGTTCCGCACTGCTTACCAGGATGACTAGGGGAGAGGTGTAGGTCAGGGATGATTCAGCTAGGAGCAAGCAGAGAGCAGTCAACAGGGAGAGGAGACACTGGAGATGACCTAAGGGGTTGGCATTTGTGCTCCCAGGGCTATAGCTGGCATGAGATTAACTGTTTTCTGGTGTGGGCTGAGGCTCAGAACTTCCTGTATACTGTCATAGCTCCAATGCTGTCTCCAGGGAGACTTCCATCACTCCCATGGGGGATACTGTGTAGGCAGGAAGTGAAACAGGAGGCTTCTGTGAGGACACCCTTGGGATGAGAGATCAAAAGCAACTTTCTCTCATCTCTTCCCCATCTCCTTTATTTTTCTCTTTCATTTTTTTTAAACATACAGGCCTGTGGAACCCTGCTACCCCTGTGAAACTTAGTAACTCATTTCACCCTGGTCATCGCTGATGGTTGTTCTGCATCTGCTGAATGATTTTCATCTGCTCTGTTTTTTTGGGACAAAGCACAACCTCTTGACCTGTTTTCTTTAACTGTCTTTTTGCAAAATACCAGGTGAAACCAAGAACCAACTGTATTTGGATTAAAGGACATGTCAGTGCATAGAAATCCTGCAGGGAGACAAAACATGGCAGGGCTGGGCCTGGACCATGATCAAGTCTAACATACAGGTGAGCAAACCAGGGGATCTGGACCCCATTCAGGACCTGGGTTTCTCAAACTGTTGCCTTTAACGAGAGGAGTAATGAGTCCATTCATTTAGTTGTGTCTATGGCTGGTCACAGTTTGTGTTCCTCAGTATTTTACATTGACTATACTATTATCCCCTATACAATCATGAAATAAGTGTCAGGCTTTTTCTTCACGGACTTCATTTATACTGTCCATCTACATTTAATTCTAATCCCAGTCCTGAGCCGACTCCATCTGAGTAAGGCCTACAGCTACAATGGTCAGAAGGCTCACTGGTGTCACCTACGTAGTATGACCCACATCCACACTGGGAACATGGGCTCTGGTCAGATTCCAAGGATTACTCTGAAAAATCTTTGGACCAATAGTGATGAAGACACTTGGATTGAGATTTTTATTGGTCATGAATTTTCTTCTTCAAATTCCATAAGAAAAAGCAATGCTGACTCCCTTTATTTTTATTTTTATTTACTTTCCCACTTGATCATTCATTTCCTGATTTTTTTTCTTACTCTCAAGTGTGTGGAAAGTCCCCAGGGCCTCACTATGCTGCTGTACCACCTATGGTTCTCTTTCATCTTTATAAATTAACTTCATTGATGGAGAAACTTGGATGGATTCTTGAATCTTTATAAAGTCTGTGTTTCCTTAGTAGAATAAACCCGTGAATATTATAAACTCATTATAATATTGACTATATTTGCAAAACTATATTTAGTAGCTACATGGTATGGTTTCAAGTAGAAGGCTCTAATTAGAACACTCATATGGAACAATCTACTCCAGTGACTTGTTTCTCAATGTTTTTTCTTCTGAATACATCTCAAAGGTTTTTCTTCTGAATCATGGTTTCAGCACATTGATTTGGATGAAGACCAAAAACATTCACCCCATTTCATGGAGTAAGTACATTCTTGGTGAAAGGACGAACAGGAGAAGGTCATGAATTGAAACAATTTCCACTATATTAGCAGAAGGAAAGAATCCATCATGTCTGCCGTGATGTGATGCAAGGAACATCTCAGAGGATGCCGTCAGAAATGTAGTTGGATGAGATTGGGAATGGCTATCATGGACATGAGGAGAAGATGATCACCAGGAACTTGTGGGTCATTGTAAATTCACTGAGGGAGCAGAGAAGACACTGAGCCGAGAGCATCATGTAAATGAGATTAACAGGCTAACTTATGAACGGTAGTCCAGGGGGGAGAAGTAGGACAGAAAACCAAACCACTTAGGAGGCCACTGCAGACTAGAAGGGATATCTGATGTTTTGGACCAGTAGGAGTAGGAATTAAGTATTGATCAGATCATAGACATAATTTAAATGTATAATTGAGAAATGTATCAGATATGAGCTATGAGCACAGAGAGGAATCTAAGGTAGTTCCTGATCTTTGGGTTGCAACTAGAAAGACAAAATTATATGGAACTGAAAGACAAAATTCAAAAGAGGAATAAGTCTGCAGAGGAAGAACTGTTTTGAATACTTCAGGATAGACATCCCAGTGAATCTCATAATGAGGTATTTAGCAAATTTATATGGAGTTTATATAAGTGTTTTGAACTGTGGATAAAATATTCAAAGACTTTTGTATGTATTTTATTTAAAACCCAGGACTAAATGCTATCAAGAGAGTGATTATATATAAAAAATGCATTTTTGACAGGTCGTCAAATCAGCCTATTCTCAAGAATAAACTATGCCTTTGGTTAGGGAGTCATGCCTTCCTGGAGAACTCCATTAAAAAAAAATAACTATCATTGGATAAAGCAAACTTGACTCAGGTTCCTCTCTGTTCTCCTTCCTGGGGGAACGGTAAAATGAGCCAATGTCTAGCTCATGCCGGTCTATCCTCAGTCATAGTACAGTCCTTCAGTCTGATGTTGAAAATGTGTCTTCATGTCTGTGTAGACTCCCAGTAATCATCTCTACTTTTAATTTTGTGGAGCTAATAGAATAAAATGACAAGGTACAGTTCATTTACCCATTTATTTATTGGTTGGTATAGTCTTTGGCTGTTGAATATTTTGTGTTCTTTATATATTCATCTATTGTGAGATGAATAGCTGAAAGAGATTTTCTCCTATGATTTTTTCTTTCCTTTGCAGAAAGTTTCAGCTTCTTGCAATCCCAGTTATCATTTCTTTCCATTATTTCTTATGCATCAGAGTCCTACTTACAAGGCTGTTGAATATGCTAACATCTTAAAGTGTTTCCTTCATTTCTTCCTCATAGAAATGTATGAAACATGGGCCAAAACAAAATTATACAGTTACTTACAACATTATGAGAATTTCATGTATATGATTTTCTTTTTGCTACTTAATTGGGAGATTACCTAGTGCAAATTTTGTAGATGACAATTTCATGTCACCATGTCAGAGGTCAGACTCACCTGTTAATTTCCAACCTGTAGAACATATATTAAGGTCTTTGATTTAGGATAAGTTGATTTTTCTGCAGGCTGGAGGTAGGGATCTAGTTTCTTTTTTCCCCCTTGGATATCTAGTTTTTCTCCGTATCACTTTTATTGTTGTTGTTTGAGAAAAGGTTTTCCTATATTGTTTATTCTGACATAAACTCTAATCTTCATGTTTTAGCTTCAGCATCATTTTTCAAAGATACAGTCTCTTTTACCAAGGTGTGTATTTGACATCTTTTGAAATAATCAGCTGGATATAGTACATTATTTCTGGTTTTTCTATACTATCATACACTGTCGTGTTTCTGTTTTTTTTTTGTTTGTTTTGTTTTTTTTTTCTATACTGTATCACTGGTCAATATTACTGGTGCAAGCACCAGGGTGTTTCTGTGTAAGCAGAGGTTGCACTTTCATTTCTCAGCTGGCCAGATCCAAATAATCAAATAGAAACTATTTCAATTACAACAATTTTTGGACAATAGTTCAGGCATATTTCTAACTAGCTCTTCCATCTTAAATTAACCCATTTCTATTAGTCTATGTATTGTCAACAAGCTGTGGCCTACCAGTAAGATTCCGGCATCTTTCTCTTTTGACAGCTACATGGCATCTGCCTGACTCCACCCTTTCTCCCTGCGTAGAGAGTTTAGTTTTCCTACCTACTATATTCTGCCTTGCAGAATACAGACCAAAGTAGCTTCTTTATGATAACAAAGCATATTTATAACATATAGAGAGTAATCTCACATCATTTTTGTACAATGGATCAGGGAAGTAATCTGAGTACAGACACATGGTACCTCTTGAATCTCTTCATCCTTTTTTTCTCCATAAGGTCATTTAGGCTGTGTGGGGGTACCTTGTTTCAGGGGACTTTTTCTCTGCCATATGAGTCTTGGGATTGCTTTTTCTAGCTCTGAAAAAGAAAGCAATTGTAAACTTGATGTGACTGATCCTTTACAAAGAGAGACAAAATGTCTTACCTCTTAGGTAAATGGGTATCAAAACTATGTTGACAGGCTATTTCATACCAGTCAAAATGGCTAGTATTAAAAAAAAAAAAACAGGAATGGTAGATATTGGCAAGGATACAAGAAAAAGGAGATCTTTAACCACTATTGATGGGACTTAAATGAGTATACATACTGCGAAAATCAATATAGAAGTGTTTTTTTTTTTTTTGAAGCTAAAATGAGGACTGGAGAAATAGCCCAGTAGTTAAGAAGTCAATTCTCAGCACCCACATCAGGTAGACACCTACAGTCACCTGCAGCTACAGCTCCAGATAATCAGTGCTGTTCTCTAGCCTTTGTATTTACACCACACATGAACACAAAATACATACATATATACATATATAATATATATACTATTCTTAAATATATTAAAAACTGAAAACTATATACTTGTAACAACAATGAATAAAAAAGGTCACAAATTTGAAAGAGAACAGGGAGGTGAATATGGAAGGGTTGAAAGGGAGTAAACAGAGGGGGAAATTCTGTAATTATTTTATAATCTCAAAAAAATAAAAGACATAATAAAAAATCCAATGCTGTAAAATATAGCTATCCTATGATCCAACGATGCTGGTCCTGAGCTTATAGCCAAAGAAATTAAGGTACTAAAAAATAGAAATATAGGGAAATACATGTTTATTGCAGTACTGTTCAACCACAATAGCCAAATCCCAAGGCTGCTCTAGGTGCCCGCAGGTGAAAGAGTAAGCAATGGAAATGTAGTAATATAAACAATGGAGAGTCATTCAGCCACTATGAAACACAGAATCATGTACTTTGTGTATGTACATGTACATGTGGAACCAGAAATCACCATGTTAAGTGAAATAAACCAAAGTCAGAAAGACAAATACTAAATGGTTTTGTCACGTGAGGACTCTTAAAACAAGTAGGAAATTAGGAGAACTACTATGGAACACACAGGAAGTCAGCCAGAAGGGCAGACAGCTCTGACTTCAGGAGGGCATATTTAATGGAAATATATATATATATATATATATATATATATATATATATATATTATACTTAAACATGTTTTTGTTCAATTACTATGTACTAATAAAAGAAACTTCATTTAAAATCATAAATATTCAAATAGAAATCACTAAATATACACAGAAAAAGACTAAAGCATGGTATTAGAGTCTGTGTTGGAGCTAATTTACATGAACTTCCAGAGTATTTATTTTGCTTAGAATGAAACAATTTCAGTTAGATCGTAGTCCTTCAAAGTTCTTCCACAATAAAACGGTGTAGCTCCCAATTTATCCCCATGAACATAAAAGCTTCATGTGATGATTTTCCAACTATATATATATATATGACAATAAATCAAACAAATGTATCTATATAGATATGTGTCTCAGAAGATGGACTTTGTGAGTTGTTTAGATTTCTCTAGTGTTTACAGTTCTATGATATAAACATATAGCTTGTGAGAAATAGGCATTCACATATTTCTAACAACATTTGAGGGAGGGCATTGCAATTAAGATGAAAACAGTATAGATTAAAAACGATCTAGATATTTTATTTGCATAAGTGATTGCTGTGTAACATGTTATGATGTGTAACATGTGCTGGCATGAATACATGTACTGGTGTCTAAGGAGGCCAGAAAGGGGATTTAGAGTCCCTGAAACCGGAATTATAGGTGGTTGTAAACCATAGGTGGGAGCTAGGAACTGAACCCAGGTCCTTTAAAAGTACGGCAAGTGAGCCCTGTACAGACCCATCAGTGAAATGTTTAGGTTGAATTCATGACTAGAGATAAGAAATAAGACTAGAATTCATACAAAACTCTTGTTGTTTGCATTCATTTTTTTCTCTTGAGTAAATTTGCTAGAAGAGCTTTTAAAATTTTAACTAAATTCATGTATTTAAAGTGCTTCAAATTTAAAAATCAAACAATTAGGAGAACACATTACTTATGCTTAATAACAGTAATAATTCTTAAGATACTCATAAAGTGAATTATACAAACAGAAAATGTAGAAAGTCAGAAATAAAGGGACCTCAGAAAGAGGTTCATTGTTCACATCAGAAAGCACATTAAACATGAGTAAGTCCAGTAATTCAGCTCTTAACAAGGTAATTATGGCATTGACAAGCTAAATGAGAATTCAGAATGTAAGAGACACTTGGCAAATTTCCCACTAGATTCTCAAAATTAACAAAACCTCTGCATGCCAACTCCAGTAATTAAATGAGGCAAGGTTCATGGAGAGAATTCAAAAGATTTCAGCATAAGATGCTATAAACAAGGAAGACATCAACAAATTGATAGTATTTATCTCAGAGAAGGCATGGCATAAAGTTTAAGCCGTTGACAGAAAATGAAGTCCTCTTTCAAAATGGAACATTTTTTTTTCTTTTAAAAATAGACTAGTTATTTAAGAGTTCCACACAATGTGTTTTGGTCATATTCAACCCCCCCTTCCAGATTCACTCCCCCCCCCCATCCATCTTTATGTCCTTTTTAACCTTCAGGAACAATTTGCATTGCTCAAATTGTGACCTTAAACTGGAGAATGATCAACTTACTAGAAATATACTTGGAGAAAACTCTCTCTTCCTCTCCCAGCAGCTAACAATTGCCAATATCTTCAAGGCTAGAGCTGAGAAGGTGTTCCTAAATCCACTCTCCACACTGGAATTTAGTCTGGCTTGACTTGGACAGGTTTTGTACATGCTGTTGAAACTGCTGTGTGTTCCTATGTACAGCTGCCCTGCTGTGTCCAGAAGACAATGTTTCCCTAGAGCCATTTATTGTTTCTGGCTCTTGATCTCTGCTTCCTCTCCACAATGATCCCAAGGCTTGGGAAGAAGTGGTGTGTGGTATCTGTGTTCTTTGAAGGGCTGAGAATTCTGTAGTCTCTTACTCTTTGCAATTTGGCTAGACATGTTGATCACTGTATTAATCACCACATATTGCAAATGGAATCTTTTCAAGTGAAAATTGAGAAATGCATTGATGTATGGGTATGTATGGTATGTATGAGTATGTAAGGTTCCCTTTTTTAGACTGACAAACTGAAATAGCTTTATAATGGAAACAATACTGATTTCAGAGGCACAAAATGTGTGGAATAAAATCCTGGCTTTATTAGTAACTATTTCTGAATCTTCTCTGCATGAATTCAGATTCTTTGTAGAAGGTTCTGACCTGGTTCAAGAGTCTTAATTATCGATTTGAACTTGACAAAGTGAGTTGATGTTTCCTAGTTGTTTCATTTGTAAAATAGGAATAAAATACAAGTTCATGGATCACTGTAAGACATATTAAGTGAGATAATGAAAATATAGGTAAATTATCCAGTAGAGTAGCAGAGAAGAACAAATCACAACAATTAAAAACAAACAAACAAACAAACATGTGGCAGAGAGACGCTGGTGAGGTTAGATGATGCCATTGACCTTCCATTGGTATTCATTCATTGTGATTAAGAAGTTATTTCTGGCAAAACAGTAGTGGCACCTGACTTTAATCTGAGCACTGGGAGGCAGAGGCGGGCAGATCTCCATGAGTTTGAGGCCAGCCTGGTCTATAGAGTGAGTTACAGGACAGCCAGGGTAATAGGGAGAAACTCTGTCTTGAAAAATGAAACAGAACAAGCAAAACTTGTATTATAAATAATAAAAAACCAGAGACAGATATTGGGGTTCAACCTGAAGACCAGAAAAGCAAAGCAGCCAGCCACTGTCTCTTACCTTTACCTCAGTCTGAAAATGGTGATCCTGCCTCCAGGACTATGCCTTTGTTTCTTGGCTGCTTAGACCCAAATAATCACACAAATAATTACGAAATTGTTTGGCCAATGGCTTAGGCATATTTCTAGCTACCTCTTACATCTTATATTGATCAATTTCTATTAATCTATGTATCACCACAAGGTTGTGGCTGACTGGCAATATTCTGGCATCTTTCTTTCTCCTTCTGCAGCTACATGGCAACTCCTTTACTCCACCTACTCTCTCTCTCTCTCTCTCTCTCTCTCTCTCTCTCTCTCTCTCTATATATATATATATATATATATATATATATATATATATATATATATGTCACAGTGAAAGGAAATACAGGGGGAATATAAAAATTAGACAGCATACTCTGTTTGGGGATGATATATTCTTGCATTTGTACACTGCTGTATTTATTTATTTCTTTCAAGATAAAACATAATATATCAAAATGACCAGGAAAATCAGGTCATTCTTCAGTCGTAGGATCCGCGTGGAGAGGGGCCAGGAGATCAGAGACAAGCAAGAAATAACAGGTGGACTAAGAAGGTCTTGCATAAGCCGTGTCTTACACCAGGTAAGTTTATTAAGAAGTGCAGGATCTTTTATACTAGTTCTAGGGGGTAAATAGGACAATGCCATCAAACAGCCATCACAGAATGGAACTAAATCAGTAAGAGGCTAATCAAACAATGTTGCACAAGGGGAAAAACTGGGTATCTCAAGAGCATCCTCCACTGAGCACACAGCCTTAGGACTGATAACCACGACCTCTTAGGGTGGGAAAAGTTGAGTTCTAAGGATCTGAAGCTGTAGCTTTACTGAGGCCCCAGCCCCAGGTCATTGCTGGCTCTGCTGATCTATGTTCCTTCTCCATAGAACAGGGCCTCAGGGATAGGCTCAGTTCAATCTAACCCTCAGTAGCAAAAGAAAGAAGATTTTGTATTTTTTCTATTGAATTACTTTTATAAATGAGATATTAACTTAAGTCTAACTATTTAAATTGGTTGTAGATATACAGTCTATTTTTAGACAGATGTCATGAAATTATGGACATAGCTATGCCTTACATTGACAAACTAGGGAATTGCATTTTTATTTTAAGAGGTATTTTTTTTCCTCTCATTAAGTATGGAGAGAGCAGAAGTGACCAATGTTTCCTAAACCTGGCTGATTTTCCAAGTCACCCAGGAGTCCTTCTCTGCACAAAAGTCTGGACATTGACCCAGACTATGGATCACATTGTCTGGGGGCAGATCCCAGGTACTTGTTCCCTTTACTTTTGTAGACTTCAGTAGTTCCTAGTGAGTTTAATAATTAGATCTATCATGAAACCTATCATCAAATATCTTCCTAAGTCCCCTAGAAACTCTGTTATTTCTCAGAGAGGGATGAGTGACAGAAAAGGCTTTTGGTTTGTAAAGGGGGCCTTTCTTCAAGTCTCACTAAATGTCTAAGTTAGTTGTGATCTGTGGTGGCCTACAGGGCTCAAAGCACAGATCTCTTCTTTTTCTACATAGTGTATCTAGTGTTCTCACTGCTCTGTTGAGTATTGGGATATTTTTTTCTCCTTTAAGGATATTATAGGCAGTTGAACGTCAGAAAGATCTTGCAATTTCAGCTTCCAGGAAAACAAACATCATTGGCATTTTGTTTGATGAGGCTTCATGTGTCTACACAAAAGTAACAAGTACACAGAGATCTTTGCTCTTGAATTGCAGCACTCTGTGTCCTTCATTTGCAGGTGAATATTACAAAGGAAAAAAAACAGAGGATAATTTGTGTCTCTGTGAGATTGGCTTTCCCACAAATCCTTCTGAAGGTGTCAGAGAAATCATGTCCCTCATGTGCTGGTGGCTATAAATATAAAGGTTACACCAGGAATGTCCCCTGACAGGCTTCTCATCTATATCTGTCATATAGCAGTTTTTTTTCTGAACACTAAAACAAAGAGAATGACAGTAGAGAAAATATCAGGGAAGATATTTCCACATTGGAAAATTTTATGTCAGTAAAGATTGTGTCCCAGGAAGCAACCTTAATGTAAATGTATGTTTAGATACTTTTTTCAACACAAAAAGATAGAAGTAGGTAGCCAAATACATTGGATGGGCATATCAGTAAGTGTACAGCTAAAACAAGCAGAGTCAAAAGTTCTGACAACAGGAAAGCTTCCTATCTGCAGCACACAAGGAAGCGATTTCCAAGGCAGCAACATCCTTGGACAAAGGGAATGTGGCCACGTGTGGGGGAATAATTAGATCATGATTGGAATCCATGTTGGAAGATGAAAATGTAAGATAAGAATGTCTCTATGTACCAATTTGTGTCATAAAGTTTTAGCTGAAACTAGAGGAAATGACCCTTTGCAAATGTGTGGGTATGAATACGCTTTGTCCTTAAAGGTGACTGTCTTGTTTAAGAGCTAACAGTTGTCTAATACCTCACTTTGTGTTTTTTGTTTGTTTTGTTTTTTTGAGATAAGGTATCACTGTAGCTTTGGAGCCTTCCTGGGACTCACTTTGTAGACCAGGCTGGCCTTGAACTCACAGAGATCTCTGCCTGTCTGTGCCTCCCAAGTGCTGGAATTAAAGGTGTGAGCTACCACCACCTGGCCAAGTATACCATTTTTAATATGAATGATGGTCATATTTTTCTTTTCTTTTGATTGTTCTTTCCAACAATCTTCTGTAAACCCATGTCTTCAATCAGTGCTGATCCTATACCTTTTACTTTGTCCACATTGAAGGAATGAAAGAAATCTCTAGAAGCTGCAGAAATGCTCATACTGAATGATCTGACCTCTTGCTATAGTTCCGTTTTCTTGTGTTCTCTGATCTCCTGATTTATTCTTTTTGTAAGTGTGTGTTACTCTGCTCAGAAGCAGCTGTGTGTATGGTTGCATGTTGATATGGTGTCCACATTTGTGGAGGCCAGAGGGTTGTCTTTGTATTGTTGTCACATGCCACCCTTATTTTAGTTTTGAGACAAGGTCTCTCACTGACAAAGAACTCACAATCTAGGCTAAGTGAGCTGGCCAGAAAATCCTAGAAACTGTTTTGTCTCCCCCTCACCAGTACTGGCATTACAAGCACCTCCTTCCATGCCTGGCATTTTTTTTTTCATGGGCCCTCATGCTGGTGAAGCAAGAGCTTTGCTAACTAAGTTATCTCCCAAGTCCTTGCCTTTCCTTGGCAAAGCTGAACACTTTCCCCTGAAGTTCATTCTGATTCCTGCTTCTTACCTTCATCCTCAAGTCTGCTGATAGCCTCAACCTTGTCCTGTTTCACTGTTCTGTTTCTGGCTCTTACATCCACACAGCATTTTCCACTGCTCACAGAAGTATGCTAGACAAAGGTCTAGGATGGGGACTAATGTGCTAGGATCCCAGGTTGGTCTGAAGATCAAAGGAAGAGCTCCCATCAGTTTCCAGTACTATAGGAATGTGTGGATGGATAAAATCTGTACACATCTGTTGTATGAATGCAGAACTTTACTTGTATTCCTCTCATCTTGCAGAACCAGAATAATTTTGAAACAACATAATTTGATTATTCTAAACATATACCATACATGAAAAGAACTCAAATTTTGTTGGGTGAGTCTATTTCAAATCTATACAACATTATTCTTTACAAGAATATTTATTTTTGCCTTAAAATATACCAACTTTTGTTATATAGAATATTTATAGCATGTGCTACTAAGTAAATAAGAAAAATGTGTAAAAGAGCTGATTTCCTCTTCTCTAAGACTGGTAATATGAGATGTAAAAATTCATTTGGCATACAATGGAGAGGAATTTCCCATCAAGGATATGTAGAACAAGTTTTAAATAATGATAGGGTTCCTGGAAGTATGTGGTCTCTTAAAGGGGTTTTGCTTGTTTGTTTGTTTTTGAACCCTTAAAGACTAATTGTGATGCCCTAATGGTCTTGGATGTGTGATCTTCCACTGTAGAGTAATCAACTTACCAAGGACTACACTCATAGAGAAACCTCTCTGTCTCTGTCTTTGTCTCTCTGTCTGTCTCTCTCTTTCTCCTAACAGCTGTCAGTTGTCCATAGTTCCAGATATTGGGGTGGAATTGTGTGCCCAGATCCCCATTCCTTGCTAGGATTTGGTCTAGCTTGGGCCTGCATAGGTTTTGTTTTTTTTTTTTTTACTTATTTATTTATTTTTATTCTTTTTTAATTAAAATTTCCACCTGCTCCCCATATCCCATTTCCCTCCCCTCCTCCCAAATATTGCCCTCCCCCCACTTCCCTCCCCCTATCCCCACTCCTCTTCTCCTCCCCCCACTCCATTCCCCCTCCCTCTCGATACTGAAGAGCAGTCCAAATTCCCTGCCCTGCGGGAAGACCAAGGTCCTTCTATCTACGTCCAGAAAGGTGAGTGTCCAAACAGGCTAAGCTCCCACAAAGCCAGTTCATGTATTAGGATCGAAACCTAGTGCCATTGTCCTTGGCTTCTCATCAGTCTTCATTGACCGCCATGCTCAGAGAGTCCGGAATCAACCCATGCTTATTCAGTCCCAGACCAGCTGGCCTTGGTGGGCTCCCAATAAATCAGTTCCACTGTCACAGTGGGTGGGTGCATCCCTCGTGGTCCTGATTTTTTGCTCATGTTCTCCCTCCTTCTGCTCCTCATTTGGACCTTAAGAGCTCAGACCGTTGCTCCAAATTGAGACTCTGTCTCTACCTCGATCCATCGCCAGATGAAGGTTCTAAGGTGATATGCAAGATATTCATCAGTATAGGATAGGGTCATTTCAGGTTCCCTCTCCTTAGTTGCCCAAGGTACCAGCTGGGGACATATTCCTGGACACCTGCGAACCCCTCGAGAGTCAAGTCTCTTGCCAACCCTAAGATGGCTCCCTTAGATAGGATATATACTTCGCTGCTCCCGTATCCATCCTTCCTATATCCCAACCATCCCAATCCTCCGAGCTCCTCCCATCCTCCCCTTCTCATATTTCTCATCCCATTTCCCCTTTGCCCCATGCCACCTCACCCGCAAGTTCCCAGTTTTTGCCCTGGAATCTTGTCTACTTCCCCTTCTCCATGCGGATGACTATATGATTTTCTTTGGGTTCACTTTCTTATTTAGCTTCTATAGGATCACACATTATATGCTTAATGTCTTTTATTTTATGGCTAGAAACCGATTATGAGTGAGTACATCCCATGTTCCTCTTTTTGAGTCTGGGATACCTCACTCAGGATAGTGTTTTCTATTTCCATCCATTTGCATGCAAAATTCGAGAAGTCATTGTTTTTTACTGCTGAGTAGTACTCTAATATGTATATATTCCACACTTTCTTCATCCATTCCTCCATTGAAGGGCATCTAGGTTGCTTCCAGGTTCTGGCTATTACTTATGAACACCTAATTTTTGATAAAGGAGCTAAAAGTATTCAATGGAAAAAAGAGAGCATCTTCAACAAATGGTGCTGGCAGAACTGGTTGTCAACGTGTAGAAGAATGAAAATAGATCCATATCTATCACCATGCACAAAACTCAAGTCCAAATGGATTAAAGACCTCAATATTAGTCTGAACACACTGAACCTGATAGAAGAAAAAGTTGGAAGTATTCTACAACATATGGGTACAGGAGATCACTTCCTTCGTTTATCCCCAGCAGCACAGACATTAAGGGCAACATTGAATAAATGGGACCTCCTGAAACTGAGTAGCTTCTGTAAAGCAAAGGACACTGTCACTAAGACAAAAAGGCAACCCACTGACTGGGAGAAGATCTTCACCAACCCTGCAACAGACAAAGGTCTGATCACCAAAATATATAAAGAACTCAAGAAACTAAATTTTAAAATGCTAATGAACCCAATAAAAAAATGGGGCACTGATCTGAACAGAGAATTCTCAACAGAAGAAATTCAAATGGCCAAAAGACACCTAAGGTCATGCTCAACCTCCTTAGCGATAAGGGAAATGCAAATTAAAACAACTTTGAGATACCATCTTACACCTGTCAGAATGGCTAAAATCAAGAACACCAATGATAGCCTTTGCTGGAGAGGTTGTGGAGAAAGAGGCACACTCATTCATTGCTGGTGGGAATGCAAACTTGTGCAACCACTTTGGAAATCAGTGTGGCGATTTCTCAGGAAATTTGGGATCAACCTACCCCAAGATCCAGTAATACCACTATTGGGAATATACCCAAGAGATGCCACATCAAATGACAAAAGTATCTGTTCAACTATGTTCATAGCAGCATTGTTTGTAATAGCCAAAACCTGGAAACAACCTGCATAGGTTTTGTATATACCATTGCAACCACTGTGAGTCCATTATGGGCAGCTACTCTGTTGTATCCAGCAGGTAATGTTTCCTGTAACTATCTACTGCCTCTACACTTAGACTCTTTCTGTCTCTTTTTTTACAATGATCCTTTCTCCTTGGGAGGAAGGCTGTATGTATTTTACCTTCAGGACTTCTGTATCTCTTATCCTTTTCACCATGGCCAGTTGTGGGTCATTGTGTTGAACATCATCTGCTGCACATTGATGCTTTTCAAATGAGGGATGGAGATGCACTGATCTATGAACATAACAATAAGTCAATGGAGATAGATAATGGAGAGGACTTATACAGATACAGTTGAAGGGAGTTACTACCTGTTTGTACCTTCATTACAAGATCAGAGTGACAACAGAATTTCCTTCTTTGATTTAGTACAATGACTATGCGTCTCCTCCCCACCTATAAACAGACTTATAATATCAAAAGAAGAAGCGGTCACAAGACCTCAAAGAAAGGGGAAATTTGAGGCAAAGATTATTTAAACACAGAGTATAAAAGAAAACAATTACTAAAATATCTTCAGATACTATAGGGTCTCTTTTATCAACAAGCATGTTCCTTCTTGGAAAGGGCATGCTTGGAAATCAGCACTCTGAACAAAGGTAACACTTGTGACATTGCTGATGCCTTGATTCTTGTTCATTTTATTAATGCAGAAAGAAGATTCAAGCTCCCATTTTGGTATGTCTCTGATACTGGAGAAGGGGTACTTGAGTCTCAGGTCAAATTGCTTAGTGGTTAATTGCACATGTTGCTCTGGCGGAGGACCTAGGCTTAGTTCCTAGTATCCACATGGTGGCTTACAACCATCTGTAATTCCAGTTTCAGGGGAACTGATGTCCTCTTTGTCTTCTGGTAGCATCAGGCACATACTTAGTATACATACATTCATGTATGCAAACACTTTTATAACAAAATAAAAATAAATAAATATAAAGAGATGCACATGTACCTTGATGTTGGGATGGTTCTGAGATGGGATCTTCTCTGGGAAATTTCACCCAAAGTCAAGTGACGCCAGTGATGTTGATGAAATACTCACTGATGAAACCATGTTGATTGACTGCCCATGGGCCAAAGGGCGTCAGACATGTGGGAGGAGGCTCAGTATACACCAGGAAGCAGGCACTTGGAATCACTGCAATGTGCCATGTTTTTGCTCCACAGGGGTGTCTTGGATGGGCTAATTTTAATCACAGCATGCTTCACATGTACTGTTCATCTCCTACATTTCCTTTTGGAAACCACACTTGCATCACATTGTAGTATTGATGAGATCATAAACCAAGCTTCCTGGGGAAAATAGGTCAGAAAAGCTATGGAAGGAAATTCAAGCATTCTTCTTGAGAATTAAAACCTACATCAGAACAATACAAGGACATAACATCATTAGAAACGTTTGTTACAATTAAAGAATTGAGTGGTAGGCAATTAAAACTGCAACTACCACCTCACACTCAGACAAATCTGCAACCACCAATAGCACCATGGACAATGCTTACAAACTAGGAGATGTCTGGAGGGATTTGAATAAATGAGGCTTTTCATAAACTAGAAAAATTACTTCTCTGTATGACAAGGGTGGTTCTGAGTATGTTGCTCTAGTTTTGAAAATAACACAGGAGATTAAATAAAATAACTGATTTGAACATGACACTCACATACATTACACACACACACATATATACATATTATATATAATATGCATACACACATACACACACACATATATATAGTACAGAACCTGGAATTGGAAGTCATTGTCAAAATTTCTATAAATATACTGATTTAAAAATATAAAGCATGTGTATAAACTTTTGAGGACCCTGCTTTCTTGACCACTTATTTTTCTGACTTTTGTCACCACATTGCCAGTTGTCTTGAGTTGCTCCCTGGTCTTAATGAGCAAACCCCTTGTGCTCCTGTGAACGAGTTCCTGTGAATCCACAGGGCTTCTCCACATGGTGGCGCTCTGGTTGTACCTTTAGTGAAATTGCTTGCCTCCTTTTTTTGAAAATGGTTGCTCAAAATATGAAGTTAAAATAATAATAATAATAATAAAATCAATTTTCTCCTTATCTGTCTCTGTCTTAGAGAAAACCTTCTCTGGACTCCCCTTGTGTTGTTTGCCTTTTGCTTTAGAAGACTGCAGAGGGTTTTCATTTTTGTTGAGGTATTTTATGCCACCAGGATGCAAAATTGAAGGGCTGGCAACGTCCGCCTCATTCTGAGCCATAGGAAGCTGGTTTGATGACATTCCTGATATCTTCTTGCTACTGTTCCTCTGCTGCACATCCCTGGGAATTCTTGGTCCTCCCTTCCCACTGATTCCCACCACCCTAAATCAAGATTATAAATGCCACACAAGGGAGTGTGATGGGCTCATGAGATAAGGGTATTTAAATTCAAAATTTCCCCAGAATAAATTGTCCTAGAATGGAGAAAAATTTAGATTCATTTTTTTCCACTGAAGGAATTTACATAACAGTAGAGGAACATCCTAGCTATGGACACATGAAGAAAGGCTTGGCTATTTCTAATAGACTATTCACAGAAGGTGTTCGCCTGTCAGTGGCCATCAGGCTGCTGCATACTGTGAAGAGAATTAATGTATTAGCTGGCTCACATAGAGCCGAACATTCAGCTAAGTTGTTGACTTTTTTTTTTTAGCCAAACAAAAGTCTATTAATTTCTCGGTGACTTTCTCTAGTTGAAGCGTTGTAGATTTCCAATGTGGTATTTATAGCAGAACTTGTAAATTTAACGACTTACAATCACTTATGTATTAGTTCATAGAACACTGATTTCATCGATCAGGGGTGTGTGCAGGGCAGATCAGGAGGTTGTATGTGCCACTGAAGATTCGGTGTTGACCATCCCAAGGTGGAAGTCAACTTGCTTCTTCACTCAAGGAACATTGAATTGATTCTTCCTTGAGGTTGCCACACTGAGCTCCACATGCTTCTTCTGGCTGTCAGCCTGAGAAGTCTGCCCTTAGTTGGTCATTCCCAGGCTCCTCATATGTGGCAGCCAGGCAGACATCCACTACACGGTTCTGCTTCCCCCAGGTCTAGCCTAAGGATTTGTCTGACTTCTGTGATGAGGCCAAGAGAAGCCCTGGTTCTTTTTTTTTTTTTTTTTTGATTGCATAATATTTCTCTTTATTTTGCATTGTCTTTAATTAGAGTAGAAGCAATAGGGATCAATCATGAGAAAGCAATGGCCCATCAAAGATGCGAACTATTGTTTTGGTTTATGCATGCATTCTAGTTCTCTTTGATTTATTATTTCAATGCACAACCATGCTGATCTCAAAGCTATTTCATTTGGCATCATCACAATAAATCCCTAATCTCTTAATCCAGCTGTTGTGTTTATTTCAAAGTTTGGTTATTCTTTTAATAAAGTCTCAGTTCAGGTTTTTATTTTTATTTATTTTTTTGTTTGTTTTAAATTTTGGCTTATTTACAGATTATAGAAAGAAGCCCTGGTTCTTGAATGCCCTCATAGTTGGTTCTGCCAGACACACCTGAAATCTCTTCCTTTTTTAAAATCAGCTTAGGAGGATCCTTAGCTGTATCTGCAAAATCATTCCGCAGAGAACCCAAGTTAGTGTTCTGATGAATGACTAGGGAGAGAGTGTGCACATGCTGGAAACAAACACACAATCTCAAAATAGCCGCTTTCTCACAAGCTCAGCCCTTCATCACAGCCTTGATGTTAGCACAAAGTGAAGCTGGGGAGATTATTTTCTTGGGGGGGGTTTAAATTATCTATCTACATATTATCTATCTATTATCTATCTATCTATCTATCTATCTATCTATCTATCTATCTATCTATCTATCTATCTATCATCTATCTATCTATCTATCTATCTATCATCAATCATGTATGTGTCTATTATCTATCTATCTATCTATCTATCTATCTATCTATCTATCTATCTATCATCTATCTATCTATCTATCTATCTATCTATCTATCTATCATCTATCTATCTATCATCAATCATGTATGTGTCTATCATCTATCTATCTATCTATCTATCTATCTATCTATCTATCTATCTATCTATCTATCTATCTATCATGTATATGTATGCCATGGCACAAGTATGACGGTCAGAATTGATAACCTCTTTCTATCATGAGAGTTCCAGGGATTGAACTATAAACACCAGGCATGGCAGCAAATGCCTCTACCTACTAAGACATTTCACTGCCCTGGCCTGGCTTTGTTAATTTGACACAAGGACTTGCTATATAGCTCTTCGTAGCTTCATCAAACTCCCTATACTTCACAGGCCATATTTAAAGTTGGAATCCCCCTGCCTCTGCCTTCCATGAGCTGGGATCAGAAGAATGTGGCACAATACCTGATAGGCTATAGTTTTTCACTGTGGGTGCCTGGCTTGCTGAGCCAGAGTTTGAGCTGGAGGAGGAGGTACAATCATGGGGCTGAGGTTCTATGGAGGGGAGATGAGGTTCACAAACAGCACAGACAGATCCCCCAGGTGGAGGCTCCTGGTTTCTGAGACCAGGGATTTCAAGGCAGGCTTCACTGATCCAAGCACTCAGCTTTTCACCAGGAAAAAGGAAAATGAAGAAAAAGAGACTAGGGATTAATTACTAACTTCTTAACAGCATTGCTTTTTATTTAAATGACTGCCTTTTGCTAATAAGATTAGTATACCAGTTATGCCTGCGCCCTCCCCACTCTAAGCAACAGTGAGTGCTAGACTAGCAGCGTGGGGAGAAAAGTTGTATGTTTATCTGCAATTCATCTCAAAAGATTATATATTTTATGTGCGTAAGTGTTTTGTCTGCATGAATATCTGTGTATTACGTGCATGTGGTACTTAGAGAGGCCAGAAAAGGACATTTGACACCCTGGACCAGGAGTTATAGGTGATTGTAGGCTGCCATGTGGTAGTGGAAACTGAAACCAAGTTTCCTGCAAGAGCTGCAAGTATTCTTTACCACGGAACCTTCCCTCTGTGCCCATAACTCACTTTGTAAGACAGAATCCAGCACAGGCCTTTTGATATCCAGGCCAGGATTTGACATCACCATGCTCAGGAATTGGGGGAGACCCTTCTAGAGGAGAAAAGAAATCTCATGAAGAGAGCATCAGGATCCAACTATTTTAAATGTTTACTTTCTAGCTTTTTTTTTTTATCAAGAACATTAATTGTGTTTTTAAACTATTGGTTAGTTTACACTCTTCGCATCCTGGCTTCCACGAGCAACAGGATTGACAGCTTAGAAGAGCTGGGTTATGCTGATGCCATGGTGGTTGTCAGAGGGAGGCAGCGAACCTTCTAGCTTGCTCACCTAGTCTCTCTCCTCAGTTCTGACATGTGCAGAATGCATTATGAACATAATAATTATACCCTTACTGGATTAGAATCTGTATCTGGAAGAATCATGAAAAATTATCTACTGGATGAAAAATGGATAAATATATAAAAGAGTGTCATAGAGTCATTGCTACTATATACCACAAGGCATTTTGAATTATATTCTCTAATTAATTCACCAGTCAGCAAGGTAAGTATTATCTTCTTGACTCCACATGTGGACAGTTTTCAGAAAGATTAAATGACATGGCCGGTTTGAAGTATAAGAAGCAATAAAACTATAATTGGTATCAGGAATCTATAGTTTGGGTTATGTCAAACATAAATTACTATAAACCTCTGAGCTATTTTAACCAGAGTAATACTTATATAGTGGGGCTGACAAGTGGGTAAATGTACTCATGGCCCATGCCCAAATACTTGAGTTTTATACTTGGTACCTATAGTAGAAGGAAAGCCTTGTTCCAGAGAGTTATATTCTGACTGCCACAAACACACGATGTCATGTTGACACACATACACTCATACATACACACACACAGAGAAGTAAGTGAATAGATGATAGATAGATGGATAGATGATAGATAGATAGATAGATAGATAGATAGATAGATAGATAAAAGAATTGTATTCTGAATGGTTTGCTATTGTGCAATGGCCAATACCAGAGAGAACAAGCTAAGGGAGGAAAGATCATTTTGTAGTTGTGTGACTTTTCCTGTGGACACTCCAGGTAGGACACTGACAACAAAGCAGAGAAATGATTCCGCTTACGTCTAGATGGGTGAGCCAGTGAGTGTGCTGGAATCGCTTACAGAAGTGTGGATGACCCAGTGCACTGCTGGCATGTCCACTCCATGAGATCTGCATCCCCGGAGTTCTCTGCACAGCTTGATGTCAGCTCTGCTGGCCAGAGTCTCGCCTCCCCAGCAGTCATTGCTATTTATATAACGCTGGGAATCAGCAGTATCAATCTTGTAAGTTCCGTGATTTTCCTGTGACTTGTGACTTTATTTCCTGAACCTTATGAGTGTCCCATCTCCCCCGAGTAGGGAATGTTTCAGTTCAGGAGAAATGGTTACACAATATTAGCTCTTGATATGTGAGGTTTCATATTGCAGAGAGAAGAAGATGCTGGAGAAGAGCTATTCAATTCATGGAAGACAAAATGGAAACAAACAGCAAAGAGAGAACATATGCCAGGTATAGCCTCTACCTACATGTCTTATGGGATCTTCTTCCTCTCACAACCTAGAATGCTCAGACTCTTCCAAAATATTATTACCAGGTGAGGTCAAGACTTTAAGACATAAACCTGTGGGGGACATTCTCTACACACCATGGTGTGTTCTGATGTGAGTGAGGCATCCGCTGTGATAGACACCCTAGGCCTGATGATCCACACTTGATACTGTCTGTCACTGTAGTGGATTTAAGTGCCCAAATGATACAACGTAGTGGCTCTCAGTGGTGGCTCATGGGCTGGGCTTTTTGTTCCAGTTAACTTGCCTTCATTACCTCCCTCACTTCATTTGCTCTTTATCCTGTGACTCTTAGGATAGAGCTGATGACTCCAGCATGACTATGACTGCTGCCATTGCTACACATCTCCAGTCATGCCCACTGTACTGCTATTGCCTCCAGGATCAAAACTAACAGTAACTGCAGTTTATTACCTGAATCCCCAAGTTTCTATAATGGTTCCTAGTTCCATTTACACACGAGAATAACAAATATAGAGGAAGATTTCAAAACCTAAGTAGAAGGAATGGAGAGATATCTCAACATTAAGGGTGCATAGTACTTGGATGGTTGAGCTGAGTGAAGTTCTTAACACTTGTGTCATGTTGCTCATAACTGCCTATAGAGTTATGTACCTATGTACAGGCACAGGGTGACCAGAAACCACCATTGCCCCCAGACATAACCACCATCTTCATGTACCTATGCATATTTAAAAATAAAGCATCCCTGAAAAACAAAACAAAATAAAAAAATACAACCTATTACAAGTCTGGCCTTTAACTATCAGCAGTAGGAAATTTAAGCCATCTTTAAAGCCCAGGCAGTTTTCAAGGACACGACGTTCCTTAGGTTCTTTTTACACAGTGTTTATTATCATCAGAAGTAATCTTGGACACATAAGAGAGCATAAATGGACTCCATCCCCCAGAAGATAGAAGGTAGTGTTACATGACTGCTCATGCTCTCTGCTGCCCAGTTTGTGCTCATGTGTGTCCCTGCACAAACCTCAGATACTGAGCCAAAGCATCAGATGCTGGGCTCTGTCAGCCTCACTGCGTTCTGTTATATGGTGGGCGCAATGCTGAGCACGGTGGATACAAAGATGGATTACACACAATCCGTGCCCTAGGCCAGGGAGAAAATCGACTTAATTTTCTAGCATCTGCTCCATTTGCTTTTCAGGGTGAGAGAAGGAAAAGAGAAGGGTACCATGGACAGTGCCCTACGAAGGTAGTCCCTAGGGCTATACCGCTGTCCTGTGCTTCTGGGAAAAACAAGAAAAGCAAGGCTCCAAAGTCAGAAAAATCTGGATGCTACCCAGTTCAAGATCAGGGACTTATATTTTTGGTTGTGAGCCTAGCTACTGAGAACTCAAGAACAATGGCAATGGGTTTTTGATCCTACTGCACATACTGGCTTTGTGGGAGCCTAGGCAGTTTGGGTGCTCACCTTACTAGACCTGGATGGAGGTGGGTGGTCCTTGGACTTCCCACAGGGCAGGGAACCCTGATTGCTCTGTGGGCCAACGAGGGAGGAGGACTTGATCGGGGGAGGGGGAGGGAAATGGGAGGCGGTGGCGGGGAGGAGGCAGAAATCTTTAATAAATAAATAAAAAGATCAGGGACTTTTTTTTTAATGGAGAGATTTGGCTTTGGGAGCTGAGGTGGGAAAGAGCCATGGAAGAAACAGTGAGTGAGAGCTCCCCAAGGCCCTGAGGAGAGGCAGGCAGGATATGATTGTTTTTAGTAGGAAGACTAGCCTGCACTCAGACCGGGGACCTGAAACAGATACAGGAAGACAGACTGCTCTTCTCCCTGTGTGAGAGCACATATGTAAATGTGCAGGACTAAGGGACTGAGCCTCTCTGGACATGTGTTTGTACATGTGTGTGCCTGTGTAAGCAGAATACATGCGCTCATGTGGGCACATACATGTCTTCGTGTCCTGTAAGTCATGCTGGTATATGAATGTGTGGTCATGAGTGCATGTACACACGGCAGGATCCCTGTGTGTGTGCTTCTGGACATGTGTTTGCTTATTTGTACACAGTTATATGCATGTATTGTTTCTCCTTGTTCTTTTCTATGCCTTTCATTTGTTTACCTGTTTTGAGTGCTCATGTCTTTGTCCATATATATGCTGATGAATACATGTGCATGTGTTTCAGTCATTGTGATCCTATGTTTTCCTCTTGTTAAGTGACAGTATGAAATTGTCCAGCTATGTCCATGAATGGACAGCTGAGTGTGACTCTTTTATTTTTATTTTTTTTATTAATTAATTTATTTAATTATTAAAGATTTCTGCCTCTTCCCCGCCACCACCTCCCATTCCCCCCCCTCCCCCAATCAAGTCTTCCTTCCTCCTCAGCCCAAAGAGCAAGCAGGTTTCTCTGCCCTGTGGGAGGTCCAAGGACCACCCACCTCCATCCAGGTCTATTAAGGTGAGCATCCAAACTACCTGGGCTCCCACAAAGCCATTACGTGCAATAGGATCAAGAACCCATTGCCATTGTTCTTCAGTTCTCAGTAGTCCTCATTGTCCATTATGTTCAGCAAGACCGGTTTTGTCCCATGCTTTTTCAGTCCCTGGCCAGGTGGCCTTGGTGAGTTCCCGATAGAACATCCCCATTGCCTCAGTGTGTGGGTGCACCCCTCGCAGTCCTGAGTTCCTTGCTCGTGCTCACTCTCCTTCTGCTCCTCCTTTGGATCGTGAGACTTCAGTCCAGTGCTCCAATGTTGGTCTCTGTCTCTGTCTTCTTTCATCGCCTGATGAAGGTTAATATTCAGGGGGATGCTTATATGTTTTTCTTTGGGTTCACCTTCTTATTTAGCTTCTCTAGAATCACGAATTATAGTCTCAATGTCCTTTATTTATGGCTAGAAACCAAATATGAGTGAGTACATCCCATGTTCCTCTTTTTGGGTCTGGCTTAACTCACTCAGGATAGTGTTTTCAATTTCCGTCCATTTGTATGCAAAATTCAAGAAGTCATTGTTTTTTACTGCTGAGTAGTACTCTAATATGTATATATTCCATACTTTCTTCATCCATTCTTCCATTGAAGGACATCTAGGTTGTTTCCAGGTTCTGGCTATTACAAACAATGCTGCTATGAACATAGTTGAGCATATACTTTTGTTGTATGTTTGGGCATCTCTTGGGTATATTCCCAATAGTGGTATTGCTGGGTCGAGAGGTAGGTTGAACCCGACTTTCCTGAGAAACCGCCACACTGCTTTCCAAAGTGGTTGCACAAGTTTGCATTCCCACCAGCAATGGATGAGAGTGCCCCTTTCTCCACAACCTCTCCAGCAGAGGCTATCATTGGTGTTTTTGATTTTAGCCATTCTGACCGGTGTAAGATGGTATCTTAATGTTGTCTAGATTTGCATTTCCCTGATTGCTAAGGAAGTTGAGCATGATCTTAAGTGACTTTTGGCCATTTGAACTTCTTCTGTTGAAAAGTCTCTGTTCAGCTCAGTGCCCCATTTTATAATTGCATTGATTAACCTTTTACGGTCTAATTTCTTGAGTTCTTTGTATATTTTGGATATCAGACCTTTGTCAGTTGCGGGGTTGGTGAAGATCTTCTCCCAGTCAGTGGGTTGCCTTTCTGTCTTAGTGACAGTGTCCTTTGCTTTACAGAAGCTTCTCAGTCTCAGGAGGTCCCATTTATTCAATGATGTCCTTAGTGTTTGTGCTGCTGGGGTTATACGTAGGAAGTGTTCTCCTGTGCCCATGTGTTGTAGAGTACTTCCCACTTTCTCTTCTATCAGGTTCAGTGTGTTTGGACTGATATTGATGTCCTTAATCCATTTGGACTTGAGTTTTGTGCATGGTGATAGATATGGATCTATTTTCATTCTTCTACAGATTGCCATCCAGTTTTGCCAGCACAATTTGTTGAAGATGCTCTCTTTTTTCCATTGTATACTTTTAGCTCCTTTATCGAAAATCAGGTGTTCATAGGTTTGTGGGCTAAAGTCAGGGTCTTCTATTCTATTCCATTGGTCGACTTCTCTGTTTTTATGCCAGTACCAAGCCGTTTTCAGTACTGTAGCTCTGTAATAGAGTTTGAAGTCAGGGATGGTAATGCCTACAGACGATCCTTTATTGTATAAGATTGTTTTGGCTATCCTGGGTTTTTTGTTTTTCCATATAAAGTTGATTATTGTCTTCTCCAGATCTGTGAAGAATTTTGATGGGATTTTGATGGGGATTGCGTTGAATCTATAGATTGCTTTTGGTAGAATTGCCATTTTTACTATGTTGATCCTCCCAATCCAAGAGCAAGGGAGGTCCTTCCATTTTCTGGTGTCCTCTTCAATTTCTTTCTTCAAAGACTTAAAGTTCTTGCCAAATAGATCTTTCACTTCCTTGGTCAGAGTTACCCCAAGGTATTTTATGCTATTTGTGGCTATCGTGAAAGGTGATGCTTCTCTGATTTCCTTCTATGCTTCCTTATCCTTAGTGTATAGGAAGGCAACTGATTTTTTGGAGTTGATTTTGTATCCTGCCACATTACCAAAGGTGTTTATCAGCTGTAGGAGAGTGTGACTCTTTGTACATGTCCATACACTGTATTTTTATGTTGGCTTGAATGTCTGTATATCTTCTATGTATGTGTCTATGTATGTGTGCATGGTTTCTGGATGTGCTCTTGTCTGTATGTGTCTGAAGGTACACTTCTGTGTACATATGTGAAAGTGTGCTTATGCATATTGTCTACACATGCAAGTGTGACTATGTCTCCTTGAACATGCATGCGCAGTGTGTTCTTGTGTATGTATGTGTCTGTGTGTTCTATGCCTGCCTGTCTGTGTTTATATGCATGTGACTCTGTATATGTTCCAAGGAAAGAATGCATCAGGATGAATTCCTGTTTATGGTCTGGATATATAACTACTGAATCTTATTTTGGAATGAAGCATTACTGAAAATTCTAAAATGCATATGGTCAGACCTCTACAGGATAATTAAACTATTAGCAATAAGTTATCATCTGATTCTAAGAATAATTTGTAAAGCTGAACATTTTAGACCCAGAACCACAGGGTGGTGTAGAAATTTAAGGGTCCCTTCTCTGTTGAGACTGATGGTTTCTGTAAGCTGTCTTCTCCATTTCCATAGCCCTAGAGAAATGTGCCAGAGAAACCACTTTCTTTGTCTGCAGTTGTTTACAGTGGAGATATCATTACAGCCCTAGTGTGAATTGTCTTTATGAACACTGCAAACTAAAGGCATGCAGAGAGTTACAGTAACAAATAGCATTGATTCATAAGCATTTTTAAACAGAGCTGATGAAATGATAAATATATTTTGCAATCCTTTCATTTTGATAAGGAACCTGGAAACTTGAGTCTACCCAGGGGGTCTAGTCCCTGGGGCAAGGGTAACTAAGTATTTGTGTTCCTTATACACACAGAGATGAAGGGCTCCAATGCCTGTCTCTCTAGTGTTTGATTTCTATGCAACAGGTCTTCTGCTCAAACACAGATTTGGATGTGTGTGTGGAAGGTTTGTGTGAGAGGTGGTGGTGGTAATGGTGTGTGTGTGTGTGTGTGTGTGTGTGTGCTGTATGTACTTGTGTAGATAGGTACATTAGTGCAAGTGAATGTGCATAGCATATGTCTGTATATCTGTGGCATGAACCTAAAGTCAACACTGGGTATCATTCCTTGAGCATCATCTGTAGTAGGAGCTGCGGGCCTGCTTTTCGTCCTGCCCGGCTCCTGCACACTAGCTTTACACGAGAAATAACAACACACAAACTGTATTCTTTTAAACACTGTTTGGCCCATTAGCTCTAGCCCTTACTGGCTAATTCTCATATCCCGGTCAACCCATCTCTAATAATCTGTGTAACACCAGTCTTACCAGGAAAGATTCAGCATGTCTGACCTGTTGGCTGGCTGCATCGCGTCTGCCCGGGAGAGGGGAGCATGGCGTCTGCTCCAGAGAGCAGAGCTGTCGAGACTGAGCTCACTTCCTCTTCCTCCCAGCATTCTGTTCTGTTTACTCCACCCACCTATGTTTTAACCTATGAGGGCCAAGCAGTTTCTTTATTTTTAACCAATGACCTTCCTCCATCAATCATCCACCTGCAGTTATTTAAGACTGTCTTTTAGTGAGCCTGTGGTTTATCATTTTGGTTAGACTGGCCACTAGTCTACCTGTGTCTACCCCAAGGTCCATGCTGGGTTTCAGGCATGCTCCACTGTGCTTGGTTTTTTGTGTGGGTAATGAGAACACAAAGTTGTTTTCATGCTCCTAGCAGGCACTTTACCAAATGAGCCATCTCCCTAGCCCTCAGACACATCTTTAAAACTTATTTTGGAAGCTGAGTTTAGAATTTTTCATCTAAAACAAAACACTGATTTTGCAGGTGTTCATGTAATAATGAAATTCCAGGCCTAGAATATAAGATGCTTTCTAAATGGAGTTTATTTTCATCCACTCATTTGAGTATGTCTTAAATAGAGAATAGAATGCTTCATATTTCATTATCAGCTGATTGTAAAAGCAAAAACACTGAGTGTAAATCCTAAGTCAGATGAAGCTTTGAATGTTTAATTTCTAAAATAACCTCTGGAGCTTAGGAGGCTGTCTTTGTACAGAGCTTTGGAAGACCTTGGCAAAGATCCAGAGCAATTGTATGGTGGGCCCAGGCTATGGTGTCCTCGCCAGGGGCATGATCCAGGTTTTCTAGGTCAGAAATTTCTCTTTTTGCCACTTAATGAGAACACATCGATGTCACCTTTGTAACTGTGAGCCACAGTATTGTAAATCACATCTATTACAAGACCATGGTTGAAATCAATAGATTGGGAAGAGGGGGAGAAAGTAAAATTCTTGATATTTGTGGGTGCCAAGCTCCTGCTGTGTCTCTTGCAATATCTGTAATACATTAGCATTAACTAATTGTGCAGCAGGGAGAATGCCCTGGCCTCCTGGAACAGAACTTGTGAGTGACAGTAGATGCCTAAGGACTGGCTGAATGCAGGTAAAGAAGTATTCATAGGAAGCAGGGAGTTGAGGAAGGCTCCGTTAGTGGGCCAAAGGGCTGTTTTATTTTATTATTATTTTTTACTGATCCTTTGTGGATTTCACATCATGTATCCCAATTCTATTTATCTTCCTGTTCCTTCATATCCACCCTTTGGTCTTGCAACCTTGCCTCTCAAAAGAAAATAAAATTTAAAAAATAAACAAAAAACAAAGGCAAGCAAGCAAACAAAGTCTCAGCATGGAAGCTATAGTATGACCCCTTGAGTCACACAGTGTACCCATTTAGCCCATAATCTTTACTTGGAAGTGTTCATTGAGATGAGTCAATGGTCTGGTTTGAGACCTCTGGCTTCTGCTACACCCTGATACTGAGCCCTTCTGGGAGTCCTCTTGCATATCTTGTTGTTGCCTTATGTCATGGATATCCTGCAGTTTTCGATCTCTAGGTCTGGCCCCTCACATCCTCCAACGGTTCATAGAAGAGGTGGATGGGTGGATCAACTCACAGTCCTGGTTCTGGTCCTAGGCGATAGCTGGGTTGGCAGCCTGCCAGCCTTTCCTTCTCCATCATCACCATCACCAGGGCAAGCTCTTCATCACTGGCATGGCTGGCTAGCTTCCCCACTGCAGGAAAACAAACCCTGTACATCACCTTGGCAGTACACTAGAGCTAACCCTGTTGGCAGGGGTGCAGGTGAGAAGGCCCTGAGGGCACGAGAGCAGGAACACTGGCCCTGCTCTTTACTGGCTTGGGAAAGCGGACCTTGCACCACACCTGGGCAGCACAATAGAGCTGACTCTGTTGGCAAGAGCACAGATGATCTGTCCCCACGAACATGCATGGGATATTGGCCCCACTTCTCATCTACCATATGATAGAGTGGGCAAGGGAGAGATGCTTTTCCTCATCCCCCTCTCCTCATCACCTGTGGCAGGTGGGAGAGTTGGTACTGGGATCATAAGAGCTGGAGAATTGGTGCTGCCCCTTCCAGTTGCAGCACTCGGGAGAGCAGGCCTTGCACCTTGCCCAGACAAGACAGTAGAGCTGGCACAGTTGGTAGGGTCTCAGGTGAGCTGGCTCTAATGGTGTAAGAGCAGAGGACTGTTTTTAAAACAATATTGAGAATGGGTTTTTTCTATATGAAAGCATAATGAAGAAAGCAAATTAGAACTTCAGAGAAGTGTTTAAAGGAGAAGTTCTGCACTGAAAGGACTCTGACACAAAGCCAAGGCCAGAGTTCATCATTTAAAATTACTCTCAGCAGAATCACAAACTATTCACTTCTGCCTGGATGGCTTAGTCTCTACCAGGGTGCTGACTTATGATCACTGGTGAGTTAGATGTGAAGGCATAGAACATTCACAAGAAACGGTTGCAATACAGTGCTCAAATAAGTCTGAGAGCAAGAAGGCCCCAGTGGAGAGACAGAACTCATATTTCGGAGAACCCTGAAAAGGTGACCCTGCACGGGCATTTTGGGGCTCTGTGGCACACTGGCTAAGCTTAGAAGTGTGCATAAATGTGTATCTCTATGGGGTGTGTATAACAAGAATTCTTGGATATTGGATCCTAATATTCTTGAATGTTAGAGCTGGGGGAAACTTCACATATGAACACTTTAAGCCTCTGAGGTACTCCTTACATTTCTGATGTGGAAGCAGTTATACCCAGGTGGGAGGCTTAGCCAGCACCCTCTCTCCTGGATGGTAGCTGAGCTGTGTGATAAGGGTTTGCTAGAAGTTGACTATTTCTTTTTAGAGATCAACAAAGTTGATTCTGTTTTTTTAAAGTAGGTGATAGATCAGGCAAATCCCAAATAGGAACAGAAAATGCTCGTGTCTTCTGTACCTGTTGAACCCCCACCAATAAACTCCACGCACTCCACCATCCAGCATTGGGAGGTAAACTCTTTTACTCTGAGACCGAATCAATCAAACTGTGCTTTTAAAAAATACGCAATAGAAATGGTGGTCAAGTTGAAAAAAACGTGATCCAAGAGGTGGTTGACCAGGAATAGACTCAGCTAATCTCTTCACTTAACTCTTTTATTCTGAGACGCTAAACCACAACTTTTCATAGGACAACTCAGTTTCATTGAATTCATTTGTTAACCTGTCAAATAATGTCCTTACGTTAAACTCAGAGATGCACTCCCAACCTCTACACATCCGAGCCCACAGACCAGTGATGACAGTCATTCTTCTATAGCTACCAAAGCAGACAGGTGCCACCTGGTGATAACCACTATGGAAGCAGGTCAATTATTTCATTGATACTGTTTTTATTTATGCAGTTTTAGCACATTAGCACTGCAAGGGCCTTGTAGGGTCAGCTAGGAAACTTAGGTCTGAGTAAACACGCTCCCTCTGGCAATAAGCTGTCACATATTGTCTGCTTTCCGTGTCTTCCTTTGTTGAGCTCTTTAACCTGTTTTCTGTTTCCTTCTTTAAGGGCCTCTAAAAGCACTTATATAAACCAACCAGATCCACAGTCTTTAGAGTCACCATTATACTTGTACTTGTAAAGTGCCTCTATTGTTACAACAGTTACTATTTCTTCTTCCCTTTCACTCAGCCCAACCCACCAGCTATGAGAATCTTCCTAACCAATTCTGCTCCCAGTCAGATCCCAGAACCGAACACCACCATTTTTTACAGGGCTTAGTTAGTTTCAGCTTCATGATTGAGGTTCAAGAAGGGTCCCCTTAAAGAAGAACCTTGAAGCAATGTTGAGAAAGAATACAAGAATTGCTTTCCCTTTCTTTTATCAAAGGTACTAGCAGTCATTAACCTGGAAAGAGGAAACTCTTTGTATTTTTAATATTATTAGATGCTGCAGCTGACCTGCCCATCAGAAATCAAACAGTCTGAACTGACTTGGTGATACAAATATAAGAGGTCAATTGGTATACAGAGACCTGGCCCAAGTATGAATGGGTTCATTGAGTTTGTAGGCATTCTCTGTGGTCACTCATTTCCTGTATGTGTAATTGATATGCCTATGTCTGCCAGTGCCAAGAGACAATGACAATATGTCTCAGACTATTCAACTCTTCATTACTGTTTCATGCTCCTGAATCTCCAATAGGCAATTCCACTATTTTCAGGTCTGTTTGTGGTGAGTAGATATTGCACAATACTTTCTGCTTCTTGGTTTAAGATACTTTCATCAATATCTTAAAATAATATGATGTTCTTCAGAATTGATGAAGATTCAGAATTATACCATGACAAAAGCCAGCAGGCTTCCCTGTGGACAACCATTATTATAGAAATGCTGGAGTTTCTGTGGTTGTCTTACCACTCTCCAAATCTCCATTCCAGCTAAAATGAAAATTGTAATCCAGGAGGAACTGTTGCATTTAAGCCTATCTTGGTTTATTCCTGTTGTTACAAGTAGTGATTTGAATGATAATAATGCCCCCAACTCTCATATGCTAATGCTTTTTTATTTTTTTAAATTTATTTATTTATTTCTTTATTAAAGATTTCTGCCTCCTCCCCGCCACCGCCTCCCATTTCCCTCCGCCTCCCCCAATCAAGTCCCCCTCCCTCATCAGCCCTAAGAGCAATCAGGGTTCCCTGCCCTGTGGGAAGTCCAAGGACCACCCACCTCCATCCAGGTCTATTAAGGTGAGCATCCAAACTGCCTAGGCTCCCACAAAGCCAGTATGTGCAGTAGGATCAAAAACCCATTGCCATTGTTCTTGAGTTCTCAGTAGTCTCATTGTCCGCTATGTTCAGCGAGTCCGATTTTATCCCATGCTTTTTCAGACCCAGGCCAGCTGGCCTTGGTGAGTTCCCGATAGAACATCCCCATTGTCTCAGTGTATGGGTGCACCCCTCGCGGTCCTGAGTTCCTTGCTGGTGCTCTCTCTCCTTCTGCTCCTGATTTGGACCTTGAGATTTCAGTCCGGTGCTCCAATGTGGATCTCTGTCTCTGTCTCCTTTCATCGCCTGATGAAGGTTAATATTCAGGAGGATGCCTATATGTTTTTCTTTGGGTTCACCTTCTTATTTAGCTTCTCTAGGATCACGTATTATAGTCTCAATGTCCTTTATTTATGACTAGAAACCAAATATGAGTGAGTACATCCCATGTTCCTCTTTTTGGGTCTGGCTTACCTCACTCAGGATAGTGTTTTCTATTTCTGTACATTTGCATGCAAAATTCAAGAAGTCATTGTTTTTTACTGCTGAGTAGTACTCTAATATGTATATATTCCATACTTTCTTCATCCATTCTTCCATTGAAGGGCATCTAGGTTGTTTCCAGGTTTTGGCTATTACAAACAATGCTGCTATGAGCATGCCTTATCATACAACAAAAGTATATGCTCAACTATGCTAATGCTTTTAAACACTTGATTTCCAGATGTTGACATTGTTTAAGGAGGTTTGGGAGGCATGGCCTTGCTGGTGTAAGTATGTCAGTAATGGGGACACGTTGAGAATCTAAGAACTAACCCTAGTCTCATTTCACTCTCTGCTTCCTGGTTATGGTTCAAGACTGCGAGCTGTAAGCATGCTGCTCCAACTGTCATGTCTGCTGCCATGTCTGCCTGTTCTTGTGACAGTGACATTTATCTCTCCAGAGCTAAAACCCAAATAAACACTTCCTTCTATAAGTTGTGTTGGGGTGGTGTTTTATGCGGTCATAGAAACAAAGCTTATACCACATACACCATAGATGGGCAGCTTATAAGCTGTAAAAATTCATTTCCTTAGTTCTGGAGCTTGGAATTCCAACACCAAGATGAAATCACACATCTTGTATATGGTCAGAGCTGGTTTTTAACAGTGGTTCCTGACTCCTGCATCTGGAATTGTGGTCCAAGCACTAAGGAAGTTGAGGCAGGAGGACAAAAAGTTTGAAGCTAGCCTGGAAGGAAGAGAAATATGAGCAAAATGATGCAAAACAAATGTTGCTAGTATGCTGCCTTGTCCTAGTAAGGGTGTTTGATCATGGGATATTAAGTTACTATATAATAAATATGTCCTATCAAAAAGTTGGTTTTGTCATAACAACTAAGAAGGATGGAGAGGTGTAATTACAATCTGTCACTGTGACCAAAATGGCAAATTTGGGTTTGGATTTTGTAGGTTAGGAGGGCATTATTGAGTGTCAGAAGGTGTGGTTTAGATTCCCACACCAGTCACAATTTTTTACAGCATAATTTCTTATGGATTCACTGGGAATGTCACATCATGCACCCCAATTCGCAGTCTTTCCATATCTACTCTTCACCCATGGAATGCAACCACCATCTCTCTGACCCTTCTGAACATTACCAGCTCCTCTATCAACAGCAGCCTGCAGCCTTCTTTCATTTCAGCAGTTCTGCTGTGCATAGGCCATTCTGCTCCTCCATCTTCTAGCATCTCCATCACACCTCCAGTTGTCATGGTAGCAGTGGAGGCCTATGTGTCATGCTGTATACCATTTTACCCAAATAGCTTCATTTAAAAATGTTCATTTTAATGAGTCATTGGTCTGGTTCAAGGCCTCTGGCTTCTGCTACCCTCACAGAGACACCTCTTGGGTATCTTGCTATTGCCCTGAAACATGGAGATGCTACAGCCAAGGTTCCACAGGACCAGCCCCTTCACACACTATAGTAGCTCATAGATGGATGGGTTAGATGTTAGGATTGGCTAACTCTAATCCCTGAATCTAGACCTAGATGGTAGCTGAGTCGTTCAGCCCACCAGTTCTTAAGCACCCAACCCACCTGGGCCAGCTTGCCCATACTGCTCAGGCGAAGGGTAGGACCATTTTTTTTTTCTAACTTGCTGGACCAGTAAAACACTCTTTCTTCTCCTGTTTGCAGTATGGCCTTATGACGGGAAGGTATATTCTCTCTCATGTAATGAAATAAAAAGCCCACAAGTGTTTTAGAAATGAATTTGATATGCACATTGACATAACTGACAATGGACTGGCATCATGCCATCACCCTTCATGGATGAACATATAGGAAGAATTGACCTAAAGATTAAGAGTTAAAACAGGAGGCACCATATTGGCTGGAGTAATGGAATCTGATTAGTACCGAGAGCTGAGACTGCCAACAGACATTTGCTGCTAGGAATTCTTTTGAAGTTGAGGAAGCCTATGAGCATGTCTTGGTGCTTCTACACATAGTGATGAAAGCAGATGAGCATCGCCAACAACCATGTCCCCACAGAGTTGAAGCATCTAAAAGGTATATCCTTTTGGAAAAAAAAATACCTGAGCTTTATCCCTCATCCACTCAGCAATCAAAGAAAGTTCTGAATAGGTGCTGGAGAAGGATGATCAGCTACTGAAAATGTGTGAAGTTGCAGTAGCTGAGGCTAATATTGTATAAGTTAGTTTTACATACTCCAGGCAACCAGCCTTGGGATGGGTCTCTTGTGGGTCCAATGTGAGAAATTTGTAGGTCTCTGTAGTATGAGGGGCAGGTCATCCTAGCTACTCATCTGCTCTGCATCAGATCCTTTCTGCCCATCTTTTGGCCTCATGTGCTATAGTGATGTCTGCATGTTAAATTGTATGGATTAAATATCCTTTATATTCTGCTGTGGAGTTTTACGATTATTTGAGTATTGACAAAACCCACATAGGGTTCAAATGCTTGTGAAAACCTGCAGCCATAGTAAACAGTCTTGAGTCAGTTTAGGAGGTAATGGATAACCATCTTTTTTCCACCAAAACAGAGGACTCTGAAACTCTTTCTTGAGTTTTCCAAGCACCTGAACAGAAGTGAACTCTGGAAACTCCCGTAGGAACAAGTTTGATGCAGTCCCATGAACTAGCTTTTATTCCTTCCATTTTCACTCCTTTTCTGGTTCTTGGACTCCATTTTCAAAATACCTCAGTTCAAAGTTTTGCATTGATCTCAGCATTGTGGAGTGACCCATTGCAATAGGTGTTGACTAACCTAACTTTTTTTCTTCTCTGTGGGTTCTCTTTTGTCGTGTTGGGTTGTCCAAGGATTTTCATACTCTTTATCATTCACCCAAATGCTGGGTTCCGATATTCATGTGAATCATAGAGTCGTCTGTGAAGGCAAAAGAAACGGCATTACCATACTCTTCCTTTAGTACCCATTCCCAGGGGACAACACAAAATGTGCAGCCATTTAGAAAGGAAGAAGTGTGGCTACAAATATGCACCTGAGTATTTTATGATTTGATGTGAAATATTTTAATAATCATATAGATAATGTGATAATCTTAATTGACCACTGATTTGAATAATCAGCTTACTCTTCCTTCACTGTGATCACTTGAGCTTCATATATGCAGCTGATTCTCCATAAATAATTGTGCTGAATTGATTGCTCAGGAAGATTCTATTTTATTCTAGACAGATTTGTATTCGCTCTAAATCAGTGAAAAGCAATTCAAAAGAGCTACTACTTGATTTTCAGGTTCAATTAGTATTCAGAAAAATCAAAGCACTATGTTCTGTGTCACTTTTGGTACTGATTTATTAAAAGGTAATAATATTACTTAAATACTTTGCCAAAGGAAAAAAAGCCTGTCCCTCCATTTCTCCTTTAGCTGTACACACATTTCTATAGCATGTGTAATGGTGTGTGTGCGGGGGAATAAATCTCACCCAATTAAGTTCCCCTTCAATAGTTTCCTTCAAGTAATGAATACCAGACTGTGTTGCAAATGACTGATAAAATTAATGCTGAAAAAAATTTTATAAGAATTTAAGTCAATTGGAGTGACTCAAGTTCAGATTTCAAGTAGAAAATTAGAGAAAAAAAAATCACAAAATGAGTCCCAAAGAAATGCTTCAGGAGGGCGTTTTAGCAATATAGGCAGAGAAATATTCATTGCCAGTGGGATGGAAGGCACAGCATACTGTATTAATATAAAATGTGGTTATTTGTTTAAAAAATTTAAACTCCAAAACATTTGTAACATCAAAAGATCTCTTTAGATATATTTATTAAATATAAATCTGTTCACAAAGAGAATAATTATGCAACTAATTTCTAAGATTTATCATACTCCATATTTTATGTGATAAATTTTGTTTTAAATCAGATATTTGAAATCTGTTTTATCTTATCTGCATCATAGACACTTCTCTCCCATACACACCACATCGTATTTTATGAATATAAATTACAGTTTTATATTATTCAATTATTAAATTGCTGCTTGCCTGGCCTTAGCTTTATAACTACAGTTAGATATTGCTCATAAAAAGTCAGCTAAAATAGATTAAACATTTTCAGTTTAAAGGTAACATTTTTTACCTTGTACTAACACTGTAAAATGATCTAGTGTTCTCAGTGTTGTGAAATGTCCTTGTTTTCTATTTTCTCAATTGATATTCATTACTAATCTTCTATATTATTTAAATGCTAAGAAACTCCCAAAGGAAATATATGTAATGCCCACATATGAAAACTGTGTTATTTTGATAAAATTTTAAAAATTTCTAATTCTTCAAATATCTGAAAAATATTTCTAAAGCATATTAAAACAAAAATGCTTCAATTAGGTTCTTATAAATGAATTAATATAAACTTTAAGAATAATAAAACAAAATATTAGTTGTTTGCATGTTTATCACCAGGTAAACCTGAAGTTTCTTAATAATTGCAAAGACAGCCTGCCAGTGTTCTATCACTCAGTCCAGAATCTGGTGTCGAGGAAAGTCTAAGGAATGCAGTCAGTATAAGGGAATACATGCACACAATGAAATAGAGGTTTTCCTGTATTCACCGTATCTCTACTTGAGGGAAATCCCTTAAGTCTGGAATTTTCCCTTCAAATTTGTAATTCCATCTCTAGCTTCTGTGGACAGTTCCTTGGCTGAAGAAGGCAATTCCATGTTGTTTCCTTACACAGAAGCATCAAGAATGTAGACTCCAGTCTCCATGTAACATGAAAGTGCATGCAAACATGAAAAGTAACATGAAAAGTAACATGAAAGTGCATGAAAACAGTTAGGAAGGGCTTCTGGGAAAGATAGGATCCAGGCAGCCCTGGGTTTGGTTCTCAGTACAATGCAGTCTAAGCCTGCTGGTACTTGCCTATAATCCTGGCACTTGGGACTTAGAGGTGGGGGTTTAAAAGTTCTACTCATTATTGGCTACATAGAAAGTTGGAGGCTACCCTTGGCTATATGAGATCCTCTCTCAAAGGAAAAAAAAAATCACTCAAAAGAGGGTGACTTGCTTCCAAAGTTTCTCTGTTCAGTTCTTCACCAACAGAGGGTCCAAGTTCAATCCCAAAGCCAAGTTGCTAATGTTTAAGTAAAGGGAATAGAAGAGATAGCAAGCAAAACCTCATCTACATGAAAGAAAATAATTAGGAAGGAATGGAAGGAATACCAAGTTGCAGAAAAGAAAGGAAAAAGAGTGGTGAGGTTGCTAGGCTAGCAGCATAGTGCTCGTCCTTACTCCCAAGGATGTTGTGAGCCCACAGTGAAACAGCACAGTATAGTAGCCGTAGTGTGACTTTAGGTACACCAATGGCTTCCTATAACTCATGGCAAGCATTTAGAGAAAAGAAAGCTCAATTTTCATTCACTTTATTCTCTCAACGTACAACAATATTCAGGTAGTGCCGTATTTCTGACAACTCAGCAGCTGCCTGGCGTCTGCTCACTGTCATTCAGAGAAAACTTCCCACATAGGGTGAAGGACTAATTGTAGTACTCAGTAGACTGCAATCAGGTGACACATAGACCTACTGCCGCCCTATAATTCCAAACTTCTCCAGCTGCCAGCAAACACCTATCCTCATATTCAACACCATCAGGAAAACAGTAATGGATTTTATATGCAAATGTTCTGACTGAGCTGTGTGAGACACATTAGCCAAGTAGGTGTAAAAATGCAAAAATAGACATCCATATTTTCTTCCTTCTGAAAATAATTTCTTGTCTCTCAGTCTTTCTTCAAACAAACAAACAAAAAAAAAACAAGAGGCAAAAAAGCAATCAATTAAACAGTCCTATATTGGTAGAGTTTGAAAAATTCTATCCTAGCAGAGGCCAGTAGACCAAATGCCTCAAGGGATAAGAAGAGTAAAGAAACCTTGACTACTATTGAATGTACAAAGATTGCAAGTTAAAAAAAAAAAAGCAAAAACTAATGATAGAAAATTCTTTGTCTAGAGTTTCCCTGAGTCACCATTTTTAAACTGCTCATAAATGCTAACATTGTTCCCTGATTCCCAGAGAAACACAGAACTTTGTCAATTCTGTGTTGCCTTGCAATGACAATGTTCATCAGTTGCTTTCTTCTGTGTCCTGTCAAATGTCTGGCAGACTCTTTCATGAAGCAGGAACCCCAAAGGACCATCTTACCTTTATGCAAGTATAGCAGTCATTTCTTTGTGGGTCCTGCAAGTCCAGTCAAACAGTTCAGGCAAGAGCAGTTTCTTGTCCAAATGGCTAGCAAACTCCATGAGGAGTTTCTTCAATGCCCATCATTTTCTTGAAGTAGAATGGTGCTTCCAGAAACAGATATGTCTCACTGTCATGAAAAGTCCTAACTTTTTAAAACATTTTAAATGCCATATTCTGTAGTCTTTAAAAAGTTTGAAGATACTTTTGTCATTTGATGTGGCATCTCTTGGGTATATTCCCAATAGTGGTATTACTGGATCTTGGGGTAGGTTGATCCCAAATTTCCTGAGAAATCGCCACACTGATTTCCAAAGTGGTTGCACAAGTTTGCATTCCCACCAGCAATGAATGAGTGTGCCTCTTTCTCCACAACCTCGCCAACAAAGGCTATCATTGGTGTTTTTGATTTTAGCCATTCTGACAGGTGTAAGATGGTATCTCAAAGTTGTTTTAATTTGCATTTCCCTTATCGCTAAGGAGGTTGAGCATGACCTTAAGTGTCTTTTGGCCATTTGAATTTCTTCTGTTGAGAATTCTCTGTTCAGATCAGTGCCCCATTTTTTTATTGGGTTCATTAGCATTTTAAAGTTTAGTTTCTTGAGTTCTTTATATATTTTGGTGATCAGACCTTTGTCTGTTGCAGGGTTGGTGAAGATCTTCTCCCAGTCAGTGGGTTGCCTTTTTGTCTTAGTGACAGTGTCCTTTGCTTTACAGAAGCTACTCAGTTTCAGGAGGTCCCATTTATTCAATGTTGCCCTTAATGTCTGTGCTGCTGGGGATAAACGTAGGAAGTGATCTCCTGTACCCATATGTTGTAGAGTACTTCCCACTTTTTCTTCTATCAGGTTCAGTGTGTTCAGACTAATATTGAGGTCTTTAATCCATTTGGACTTGAGTTTTGTGCATGGTGATAGATATGGATCTATTTTCATTCTTCTACACGTTGACAACCAGTTCTGCCAGCACCATTTGTTGAAGATGCTCTCTTTTTTCCATTGAATACTTTTAGCTCCTTTATCAAAAATTAGGTGTTCATAAGTCTGTGGGTTAAAATCAGGGTCTTCTACTCGGTTCCATTGATCGACTTCTCTGTTTTTATGCCAATACCAAGCTGTTTTCAATACTGAGGCTCTGTAATAGAGTTTGAGGTCAGGGATGGTAATGCCTCCAGACGATCCTTTATTATATAAGATTGTTTTGGCTATCCTGGGTTTTTTGTTTCTCCATATAAAGTTGATTATTGTCCTCTCAAGATCTGTGAAGAATTTTGATGGGATTTTAATGGGGATTGCATTGAATCTATAAATTGCCCTTGGGAGAATTGCCATTTTTACTATGTTGATCCTCCCTATCCAAGAGCAAGGGAGATCCTTCCATTTTCTGGTATCCTCCTCAATTTCTTTCTTCATTGACTTAAAGTTCTTGTCAAATAGATCCTTTACTTCCTTGGTTAGGGTTACCCCAAGGTATTTTATGCTATTTGTGGCTATCGTGAAGGGTGATGCTTCTCTGATTTCCATCTCTGCTTCCTTATCCTTTGTGTATAGGAGGGCAACTGATTTTTTGGAATTGATCTTGTATCCTGCAACGCTACTAAAGGTGTTTATCAGCTGAAGGAGTTCTTTGCTGGAGTTTTTGGGGTCGCTTATGTACACTATCATATCGTCTGCAAATGCCACATCAAATGACAAAAGTATCTGTTCAACTATGTTCATAGCAGCATTGTTTGTAATAGCCAGAACCTGGAAACAACCTAGATGCCCTTCAATGGAGGAATGGATGAAGAAAGTGTGGAATATATACATATTAGAGTACTACTCAGCAGTAAAAAACAATGACTTCTCGAATTTTGCGTGCAAATGGATGGAAATAGAAAACACTATCCTGAGTGAGGTATCCCAGACCCAAAAAGAGGAACATGGGATGTACTCACTCATAATCGGTTTCTAGCCATAAATAAAAAACATTAAGCATATAATGTGTGATCCTATAGAAGTTAAATAAGAAAGTGAACCCAAAGAAAATCATATAGTCATCCGCATGGAGAGGGGGAAGTAGACAAGATTGCAGGGCAAAAACTGGGAACTTGCGGGAAAGGTGGCATGGGGCAAAGGGGAAATGGGATGAGAAATATGAGAAGGGGAGGATGGGAGGAGCTCGGAGGATTGGGATGGTTGGGATATAGGAAGGATGGATACGGGAGCAGCGAAGTATATATCCTATCTAAGGGAGCCATCTTAGGGTTGGCAAGAGACTTGACTCTTGAGGGGTTCGCAGGTGTCCAGGATTATGTCCCCAGCTGGTACCTTGGGCAACTAAGGAGAGGGAACCTGAAATGACCCTATCCTATACTGATGAATATCTTGCATATCACCTTAGAACCTTCATCTGGCGATGGATCGAGGTAGAGACAGAGTCTCAATTTGGAGCAACGGTCTGAGCTCTTAAGGTCCAAATGAGGAGCAGAAGGAGGGAGAACATGAGCAAAGAATCAGGACCACGAGGGATGCACCCACCCACTGTGACAGTGGAACCGATTTATTGGGAGCCCACCAAGGCCAGCTGGTCTGGGACTGAATAAGCATGGGTTGATTCCGGACTCTCTGAGCATGGCGGTCAATGAAGGCTGATGAGAAGCCAAGGACAATGGCACTAGGTTTCGATCCTAATGCATGAACTGGCTTTGTGGGAGCTTAGCCTGTTTGGACGCTCACCTTTCTGGACGTAGATAGAAGGACCTTGGTCTTCCCGCAGGGCACGGAATTTGGACTGCTCTTCAGTATCGAGAGGGAGGGGGAATGGAGTTGGGGGAGGAGAAAAGGAGTGGGGATAGGGGGAGGGAAGTGGGGGGAGGGGTCAATATTTGGGAGGAGGGGAGGGAAATGGGAAACGGGGAGCAGGTGGAAATTTTAATTAAAAAAGAAATAAATAAAAAATATAAAAGAAAAAAAAAAAAAAAAAAAAAAAAAAAAAAAAGTTTGAAGAATAATTATCCATCTGAAATATATCTCTGTACATCTAGAAAATCTAGCTAACGTGACTATGAGCTTGACTATTAGAGATGATTATCTATTACCTTATTTTTTCATTATACATTACAATGTTAAATGAGTTGCACAAACACAATACCTTAATTGTGAGCAGAACAATACATATAACAAAACTGACCTTAAATTTGTATCAATAGACCAAGTTCCATACTAATGCAAAGTATTAATATCTATATCATATCCCCCTTTAAATGTAAACAAATGCCTATAAAAATATTTTGAAATTTGGGTATAATTCTCTCCAAACTGCTTCCTAATTTTTATTGTGTGAAGTAATTGGGGGTGTTTGTGGCAATGTTTCAGGGTGCCTTGGTCCACCAAACCACATTAGTCTGAAAGAAATTTTAGGTTCTCATTTTCTGTGGAAACAAAAGAAAAACCTCTTTTCCAAATTTTGAAGTCAAGATACCATTAAAGTATATATGTTGGTTTAGCTAAGCAGGCCCCCAAATCAAATGTCTCTGCAGTCAAAAAAGTAAAAACAAAAAACAAAACAACATATAAAACACAATAGTGTACATAATCCAGATTCTCTGTGTATATTCCATCTTTACATGGCTTATTTTTCTACTCTACTGCTTTTTAAAGAGACAAGTTTACTCTGTCTTTTCAAAGATTTTGCTTTATTTTTTTAAACCATTTACTTACTCTTTTTCTTCTTTTTCCAAGTCTACGTACATTTATCCAACACTATGACCCATTTGGTGCTCTTTTTTTAAAAATATTAATTTGTCTTTATTGTGTATCTCTAATCCTTTTCTGACAAGAACTGCTTCTTAAAATGCTAAGCAATATGGCTAGGACAAAGGCTTCTTTGTCTTTTGGCTCTTCTCAGTTTAAAATAGCAGATGTCTGTTCACCCTCTGAGATTACCGGATGGTAGCCAAACTCACCACCTCAACTTTGGAAATCAGTTGGCCCATGCTGCCACCAAGTAACTTGCAGCATGCTTCCTAAAAACCCCATTCAAATGCTCAGCTTCCTGAAAGAGCTTGCACCACGGACCAGGAAGCCACCCATTTTGAATCCTTGCAGTATGTGGGGAGAGGTTGCTACTTCTTAATCAGGAAAATGTCTCTTAAAACAGTCACTGCACTCCTACTCACAGCAAGCAAACAAAACCCACCCAAAAATGTTCTCTCAAGTTTTATGGATGTAGTTACCCATGTTGGCTCCAATTTGTTGTTGGAGGCTGTTTGTTCATTCCCAGCTGCCCTGACCCAAAATATGCACACAGAAACTGTATTATTTGTAATACACTTTGGCCAATAGCTTAGGTATATTTCTGGCTAACTCTTGTATCTTAAATTAACCGATTTCTATTAATCTGTGTATAGCTATGTGGCTGTGGCTTACTGGCAAGGTTCTGGCAAGTATCTCTCTGCTGGAAGCTACATGGTTTCTCTTTGAGTTCACCTTCTTTCTCCAAGAATTCAGTTTAGTTTTCCCACCTTGCTCTATTCTGCTAAGTCACTGACTGAAACCACTTTATTCATTAACCAATTAAAAACAATACATATACAGAAGAACGTCCCACATCAGATGAGATTCTTTCTTCTGTCCTTTTCAGATACCAGGCACATGGTATACATACATACATGTAGGCAACCATTCATATGCATAAGATAAAATTAATAGTTTCTTTTTTAGTGATGATCTGGAAACTAGTCCATGTCAGTGTTTCATTTTAGTAATTCTTAAACCTCTTCAGGTTTAATGTTTCTCTCTTTGGCCATGATACCTTTATAAGTTTTGAACATCTGCTTTTCTCTCTGCAATACTTTGTCTACATTATCATGATCTTGACTGTTTTGTGATTTTCCCCAAGAATTAACTCACTTTCCTTGTGGCCACCAATTCATTCTTATTGACCTTTGTTTGAAGGGTAGATGTGTGCCTTTAAAATTCTTGCTTGAGGACTGTTCTTGCAAGGTATCCTTATTGTATAGCTGGCTTATACCTTGGACAAGATCAATGTGGGTGAATCTGAGAATCTAGTACCAGGAACTACAGACATTTACCCCACTGTCTGCTATATGCTTGAAAGAGCATAATGTGGGAATAAAAACCATTCTCAATGTTACTTTAATGAAGAATTCTGGGACTGTAAACAGACCTCAGTGGAACAAGACTTGCTTTGAATGTATGTAACTCTGAGTTCACTTTTTACTATAGGAAAACAAAGAAATAATACTAACAGGACTGGGATGTGAGTCTATTACAGGGTGCTTGTCAATCCTATGGGAGACCCTGGGTTTGACCCTAACTGAAGCCCAAACAGAGCAATCTAAATACTCAGAGTTGGACAGAGAATAACATCCCGCTGCAGAGTTACTAGAAACCATCTTGGGAAGCTCTATCTGAGCTCTAGTTCTTGATGTGAAAATGGATCTTTCTATCTCACAGGCCAGTAGCTGCAGAATTTTGTCCTCTGTGTTTGGTCTTTCTTTCAGGTGCAACACACATACTCTTTATTTGGTACGAGTGGAAGAGAATTGGTTGAGATATATTCTGGGTTAGCTAGATCTCCTCATGTAGTAGGAGCCCACTTGTTTGTTCCCAGCTGCCCAGACTCAAAATAGCCACACAGAAACTGTATTAACTAAATCACTGCTTAGCCCATTAGCTTTAACTTCCTTTTGGCTAGCTCTTATATCTTAAATTAACCCATCTCCATTATTTTATATTTTACTACAAGGCTTGTGGCCTACTGGCAAGATTCAGACTGATGACTTGCATTTGTCTCTAGTGGCAGCTGAGTGGCTTCTCCTGACTCTGCCTTCTTTCTCCTAGCATTCAGTTTAGTTTTCCGTGCCTACCTCTATTTTGCTTTGTGCAGGCCTAAAACAGTTTCTTTATTATTGATGGTATTCAGAGCACATCACCTCCCTTTTTCTGTTTAAATAATAAGGGAGGTTTTAACTTTAACATAATAGTTATACATAACAAAACAATTATCAATCAAGAATTACAGTTACAATATTTATATCTACTTTATCTTTTATCATAACTAAGGAAAACTATCTATTCTTCAACTCCATCAAAGACTCCAGAAGGTTATAATATTACCTAAGTAAACAGGAAGTGCATTGTAAGAAACTTCCAAAACTCTAGAATTGATAGAGACATCTCGCTGCCTGGGCAGTCACCCAAAGATTTTCTGTAACAATGGAGCATCCATATTCAGCCTATAGACCCATAGTATCCAGAGGACATTTTCAGGAAGCAGAAAATTTCAAAGACAGTTCTGCTTATATTGGCAATTTGCCAGTAATATTTTTCTGTGTCCTGCAGAACATCTATCACACTCTTTCATGAAGCAGGAACCCCAAAGAATCATTTCAAATTTAGGCAAGTTTAGCAGTAATTTCTCTGTGGGTCTTGCATGTCCAGTTCATCAAGAAATCAAAGCAAGAGCAGTTTCATGCCAAAATGGCTAGCCAATATCATAAGGAGCCTCTTAGGTGCCCATCATTCTTTTGATGTAGATTGGTGCTGTGTTGCCAGGAGCAGATGTGTCTCATTGTCATGAAAAGTCTTAAGCTCTTAAAACACTGTAAATGCCATATTCTGAAGGTCTCTGAAAGATTTGAAGAATACCTACCTAACTGAAAAAAATATATATATATATTTCATATATCTAGATATACCTATATATCTAGAAAACCTAACTAACATGACTACAAGATTGACTATTATAGATAATTATCTATTAACATACATTTCTTAATTATGCATTGTATTTATAAATGAGCTGTACAAGCAGAATACCTTAATCAAGAGCAGAAATATACATTTAACAAAATTGACCTTAAATTTGTATTAATAAACCAAGATCCATACCAATGCAAATCTCTATAGCATATCCCCCTTTAAATGTAAACAAACATTTATAAACAATCTTTTAGGGAATTTGGTCATAGTTCTCTTTAAACTTCTTCCTGCTTTTTGTTGGGCAAAATATTTTCTTTTGGAGGGTTTTCATGGAGACCTAGTGCTTTATCTGAAGGTACACATGAAGGCCAGAAGAGGGCACCAGATCCCATTATAGATGTTTGTGAGTCACCATGTGGTTACTGGGAATTGAAATCAGAACCTCTGAATGACCAGCTCTGAACTGCTAAGCCATCTCTCCAGCCCTAGCCCTTTATTAATTTTAATTAAGTGCATGCATGCATGTCTGCATTGGATTTGTACATGTGTGAATATAAAGTTCAGAAGAGGGTGTCAGCTTCTCAGAGATGGAGTTATGGATGGTTGTGAGTATCACAAAATGGGTGCTGGGAATTAAACTTGAGTCCCTATAAAAATAGTACATGACTTCAACTGCTGAACCATCTCCAGCCCCAAGCTAGATGACCTTATAGTATTTAATGTCTCAGACTCTCAGCTTTTTAAAATGTAAAATAATCTATGCATTAAATATAAATTAAAAGAAATCATTTTAGGGTTGTGCTTAGGAGGATGTATGATACATGTTGAAGGTCCAGTAAAAGTTTATTATTAGACACACTTTTCAATGAAATATGTTTCCCTCTGCTTTGTCTTTTACTTTCCCGTGTCTACTTTTCTGTCTTTCCCTCAAATTTTAGATTACATATGTATCGGTTAACCTCTTTGAAGTTTTCGAGTAATAGACATTAGTTCTTGGCATTAAATGTTCTCAGCATTTCCCACATGCTGTGATATAATACACTTAATGCTCTTTGCGTATGGTATATGTGTGTATGCACATGTTCATCTGTATACACGTGTGTGCACAGATGCATGTGAATGCAGTCGTGTTTTGACCCCATGCATCTTGTTGATTAACTGACCTGATATTGTGTATATATTCCCTGTGGTCCCTTGAATTTTGTCTAGATAATTATTTAAAACTCTCTAAAATGAATAACTGGCTCTGATCATTAGAAATAGAATTTATTCTTTTCCTCCTTTTATATGCCAATCTGCTTTCAGAGCCTTGAACATTCATCAATGCTTGACTTTGCCTGATATTTAATGTATCTTCTTGCTATCAACCAACCTTGTGAGGCAATTTTCCTCTGGTGATCTACCTTATCTTAGCTGCCTCATTTAGTGCATTCAACTACACCACCCCATCTAATAACTTGCAAATGTTGCTGGATATATCTTGGAAATTTCTACTGTTGCCTCAAAACATAATTCATTAGCTTATTTATATTCCCTAAAAATATTCCTTCCCTGGCTTTGCTTTGACCAGTAACACACATTTCACCTATGCCAACAGAGGTGTGAAATTGAATTATTCCATATCTACAACATTTGCATCCTTTTGTCCATACACTTTCTTTACCCCCTTTACCTTTGCATCCTATTGCCTGTACACTTTCCTTGCATCCTTTTTTTCAAATTCATTTTAATATTTTTCTTCATTGTCTTCTATCTGTTCAACTTTCTTTATCAAAACAATATGATTTACATTATTATAATAGCTTTAGAGGTAGTAACATTAAAAAACAAAAATAGGTTTGATATTATCAAAAAAAACCACAGAGGGCTAAAGAGTCATGTAAAATGTTCAATATGCCACCCTTTGGGGAAAAAACAAAATAATTTAATATTATCTAGGTACCATATGGAGCCTGTTCAATTTAATTATAGGTGTAGATCTAGTTCTTAAACATTTTCCATTGTTATTATAATTTGGGTGTGAAAACCAATAATCAGTATTTTTCTTTACAAAGCTAGTTCCCAGTAGGTGTGTGGTAAAAGATGGCCAGAAGGAAGGGAATGTGTTTAGGGATGGGAGCTTCTCAGGACTGGTAGCAACTTACAGGAAGATGAGAGTAAAAAGAAAGAAAAGCAATTTATTTAGATCATTTTAAGGAATGGGTAACATGGATTCAGCATTGATAATACATGGGGCAAGAATGCAATCTCATAGACTTTATCCTCACAACAAACTCATTGGACAATTTTATCATTAGTTTCATTTGCATGGTCAAATATATCCGTGATAAGCCTCCTGTCTGATTCCCTTAGCACTGGACCAGGCCTCTATTATCTCTGTTTGCAATGTCCTCCTAATCTTTCCTTACCCTAGGTTTTGTCTTTCCCAATCTTTCACAGTGAAGTAACCCAGACTGACCTTTTAAAAATATATATCAGAGCTAGAGAGATGGCTCAGAGGTTAAGAACACTGGCTGCTCTTCAGAGGTCTTGAATTCAATTTTCAGCAACCACATGGTGGCCCACCACCATCTATAATGAGATCTTAGTGGCCTTTTCTGGCATGTAGGCATACCAGCAGGCAGAATACTGGTGGGTACTTTCAAGGTGACTAGATGACAAGGGTGTGTTTCTTCCATATCAGAGTACCTAGAAGAATCTTGTGAACATGTGGAAAGAAGGCAACTGAGTAGCCAGTTGTCACAAGACTCCGTGTCTGCAGGCTCTTCAGTCTTATCTTTGCCTGTCTCCAGAACAGCAAACAATAGATTCATGCTATTTTCAAGTCTGTACCATTTTGTTAGCGCTTGTGAAAAAGGCTACAGACTTCTCATTGCCTTTAGAATACAACTGAAATCCTGCATGTTGGGCAAGCCCATGTCTGAGCTGATGGTCATCTTTGTCTTGACACATTTTTTTTCTGTCAATCCACTCCTTCACAATGCCTCTGTCATAGTGGCCACAAGCTGCTGCTGACACCCAGATTCCTCCCTCCTCATCTTTTACACAAATGTTTCCTCAGCTCAGTTTTGTCCTAATCTTCCAATTGGCTCATGTATCTATTCATGCTTCATAGCTTCATTTCAGTTGCACTTTTGAAGAATGTTTGATCTTACATTTAATAAAAACAAACAAACAAACAAAAGCAAAATATTGAAGACAGGGTGTTGGGTAGCCCAGGCTAGACTCAGATATTCTACATAGAGAATGACTTTGAGTTCTTCTGCTTCTACCTTTCAAAAGCTGGAATGACGGGTGTGTCCCCCATGCCTGGCTTGTTTTTCTTTCAAAAACTGTTTATTCAATTTTTAAAGTTTTCTGTATCAGGATTCAATTTACAGGTAAAATTTATTCTTAATAACACAAGGTGCATAAATTCATAGAAATGTCAACAATCAGAATAGAGGACATTTTCATAGGTGTCAGATATTCCCAGGGTTGAAAAGATAACTCAGTGGTTAAGAGTGCATATAGTTCCTACAGAGGAGATCAGTTCCCAGCACACACATTGAGGGACTCCAGTAATATGAGTTACAGGAAGTCAGGTACATGACTCCTACAGATACCATATACCTAAGCATGTGCCCCCTTGTATATAAAAAAGCACACACACATGCTTTATCAAATATATGTTTCCAAATATTCTCTCTGAATATGTGATTTGTCTTTTTCTATTCTTGAAAACATATTTTCAAATCATCGACTTTTATCTTGGTTAATACAATTATTTAGCTTCTGTGGTTGTTTCTATGGTTTGTGATTTTTCTTTTGATTGTTTGATATTCTCTCAAGGTCAAAAATCTTGCTTTATTGCCCTTTAAAATTATCATTTTAGTTTTATTATTTAAGCCAGTTGAATTTTGCAGTTTCAGTCATGAGTGCAGATTTATTTTTAACATCATTTTTATTGTTTAGTCTCTGGCTAAGCCTACAACATCTTGATGGAGGAAGGTCATTGGTTAAAAAATAAAGAAACTGCTTGGCCCTCATAGGTTAGAACATAGGTGGGTGGAATAAACAGAACAGAATGCTGGGAGGAGAGGAAGTGAGCTCAGACTCGATAGCTCTCCTCTCTGGGGCAGACGCAATGAAGCTCCAACCCAGGATGGACGTAGGCTAGAATCTTCCTGGTAAGCGCACCTTGGGGTGCTACACACGTAAATAGAAATGGGAAATCAAGATGTAAGAATTAGCCAGTAAGAAGCTAGAGCAAATGGGCCAGGCAGTGTTTAAAAGAATACAGTTTGTTTGTTGTTATTTCGGGGCATAAGCTAGCCAGGCGGCCAGAAGCGGGCTGTGGGAAGAGGCCCACAGCTCCTACTACAACATCTAACCATGCCTCTCTTGAGAACACTTCACTGACTGCAGCAGATTACTTTTTACAAATGGGGTGGGGTGTATGCAGAGTCAAATCTCGCCTGTTTCCTCCAGTGAGATCTGTACATTATCTCAATTTTTAGAAAAGTTCTAAAACTATGCCCTTGTATGTATGTCTGTAAATGGATATGTGCATGTTAGTGCAGTGCCCACGGGGAGCAAAAGATGCTGTTGGATCCTTTGGTGTTAAAGTTACAGGTGATTGTGAGCTTCCAGATAGAGGGAAATGAATCCTCTGCAACAAGTACTCTTAAACACTGAGCTGTATCCCTGGCCCCTATTATCCTTATTCTTACAATGCTGCTTTTTCCATAAGAACATAAATATCTAGCTAAGTGGTGTCAGTTTAGCTTGCTAGCTTCTCTGTAATCCAGATCTGGCTGAAGTAATCAAATGCATAATATTCTGTCTGTCACAGCCCAAGTGACATCTTGTGGCAATTTGGTTCTTCCTATCTTCTCTGCTGTGATCAAGGATTCAAATCATGCTAAAGGCAAACTTGTGCCATGTTCTTCAGTTAACCAAACAGGCCCATCCCTTGCTTCAGCATATACTCAAATACTTCTATGATTTATTACCTACTATTTCAGTTTCAGATCAGATTGTCAAACACAAAGCTGAATTGTCCTCTGAAATATTTTGGCAAATTATTGTCTACAGTAGTCAATATGACTCCTTGCTTTCTATTTTCAGACATCAAAAATACATACAGCTGTTAATTCTACAAGATCAAGGTCATTTGATTCATTCAATATGTAAGTAATGTTGAGTACCTACAAAATGTTAGTTGTTTCTACATGGGATTCAAGGGTTGATAAGAAACTTGTAGACTGTGCATTCAAAGACATACTTTTCAGACATATCTGAATAAGAAGTTAATGTGAACTTGGGAAGCTTGCAGAGGGGAAAGTAGGTGATCTTGAGATATATAATGCCATTGAGAAACTCCATAATTTCATGCTTCTTTGTATTAGTCATGATTTATAGTTTGACTGTTTGCATAACACTTGAATATGTTTTAAAATTTTTATTTAATATGTGTACTCATATAAAGCAAAACAATAATGGATTTAGGATGAGTCAATGCAAGATGTTAATAAACAGTACAGCAACAATCTAGTGTGCTAAGAAACAGTATATTTAATTAACTATGGAAATATTGGATCCTTATTTGATAAAGAAATTAATTCAAATTTCTACATCTCATTACATACACATGTCCAATTTGCATAGACTTAAAATATAACAATATAAAAGTACTATAAAATGTAGAGTATTTTAATATTCTTGAGGTAGAAAATGCTTTCAATAGACTCAAAAGCCATGAAATAAAAAGCTAATTTATTTGACAGTATAGTATAAAAAGAACTAATCTGTGACTGGCAAAAAGTTTAAAGAACTATGTTAAGAGGCAAAAATATCTTGAACATATATTACAAAAATAGAATTAGCATCCTTTTATGGTATTTAAATCAGTAAGAAGGACATATAATCCCTGAAGAAAGTTGGGCAAACTATAAAGTGCAATTGACAATAAAATATTCACCAAAAAAATAAGACACAAAATTAGGATAATTTAAATTTTTTAATTAAAATAATGATATTTTAATTCATTAAATGAATAAAGATGATTTTGTTTCAAATTGCCTGATTTCAGCCAATATTATAGAGAAGCAAAAAAAACTTATGCAAAAATGCCATGTATATTAGTCTTCATATTGATATACCATTTTTGGAGAACTCTGTCAAAAATACACAAAACTTTTATGCTTGGAATTTTTTTAACAGTGTCTATGTTCAGAGAAATTTTGTTTGAGATAATAACTTGAGAAGTATGAAGTGCTATATTGATCAAATTTAAAAAGCTTCAAATGACCTAATTAATCATCATAAATATTTGGAATAAGTTTCAGTGTATCGAGTCAAGAAAATTGAATGTCTATTAAAACAGTGAGATACTTTTTTTCCATTGTAAATTTCTGGCTTCTTCATCAAAAATGAGGTATTGATAGGTATGTGGTGATTATAGGTATGGTCATAATGTTGTTCCATTGATCAATATGTCTGTTTTTATGCCAATACCATGCAGTTCTTGTTACTATTGCCTTGCAGCACAGCTTGAAATCAGGAATAGTGAGATCTCCAGCAGTTCTTTTATTGTTCAGAATTGTTTTAGCTATCCTGAGATTTTGCTTTTCCAAATTAAGCTGAGTATTGTTCTTTCAAGCTCTGTAAAAGATTGTGTTGTAATTTTGATGGGAATTGCATTGAATCTGTACATTGTGTTTGGTAAGAGGGCCATTTTCACTATGCTAATTGTACCAATCTACGAACAAGGAAAATTGTTCCATCTTCTGATATCTTCTTCAGTTTCTTTCTTCAAAGGCTTGAAATTCTTGTCTATAGGTTTTTCACTTGCTTGGTTAGAGTTACATCAGGATATTTCATATTATTTGTGGCTACTGTGAAGGGTGTTGCTTCCCTAATTTTCTCATTTATACATAGGACGGTTACTGATTTTTTTTAGTTTATTTTGGATCCAACCACTTCACTAAAGTTTTTATCAGCTGTTCCCTGGTAGAATTTTTTCTTTTTGGAGTTTGTTATATATACTATCATATTATCTGCAAATAGCAGTACTTTGTCTTCTTCATTTCTAGTTTTCTATCCCCTTTCCCCTTAATTTCCTTTAATTATAGTATGACATCCACTAGAACTTCAAGTACTTTATCAAATAGATATGATAAGAGTGGGTAGCCTTGTCTTGTTCCTGATTTTAATGCAATTACCTTGAGTTTCTCTCCATGTAATTCAATGTTGACTATTGGGTTTATGCATACTGCCTTTATTATTTTTAGGTATGTTTTTCATATCCCTGGTATCCCCAAGACTTTTATCATGATGGGGTGTTGGATTTCAAAGGCTTTTTCAGCATCTAATGAGATGATCATGTATGTTTTTTTTTTTTTCGGTTGTATATATGGTGGGTTACATCAACAGATTTGCATATATGGAACTATCCCTGCATCTCTCAGATGAAGCCGACTTGGTCATGGTAAATAATCTTGATAGATTCTTGGATTTAGTTTGCAAGTATTTTATCAAGTATTTTTGCATCAATGTTCATGAGGAAAGTTGGTTTATTATTCTCTTTTTTGGTTGAGTCTTTGTGTGGTTTGAGTATCTGGGTAACTGTGACCTCATAAAATGAATCTGGCAATATTTCTTCTATTTCTACTTTGTGGAAGAATTTGAGGACTATCAGTATTAAGTCTACATTTCAACAAATGGTAGTGGTCTAACTGATGTTGGCATTTAGAAGAAAGCAAATGGATTTATAGTATCACCCTACACAAAACTCAAGTCCAAGTATATCAATGACCTCAACATAAAACCAGATACACTGAAACTGGTAGAAGTGAAAGTGGGAAGTAGCCTGGAACACATTGGCACAGGAGATAGGGCAAGCACTAAGAGGAACATTTGATAAATGGGACCTCAAGAAACTCCAAAGCTCTTATAAGGCAAAAGTCACCATGAAAAGGACAAAATGACAGCCTACAGAATAGGGAAATATCTTCATCATCCCCACATCTGACAGAGGAATTTTGAATGGCCAAGAAGCACTTAAAGAATTGTTCAGCATCCTTAGCCTTTGGGGAAATGCAAATTAAAACAACTCTGAGATTCCATCTTACAGATGTTAGAATGGCTAAAATCAAAACCACAAGTGACAGTTAGTGCTGGTGAGGACATGGAGCAAGGTGAGCACTCCTTCATTGTTGGTGGGAGTGCAAAACTTGTACAACAATTTTGGAAATCAATATGGAAGTTTCTCAAAAAATTGGGAATGGACCTACCTCAAGACCCAGCTATGCCACTGGACATATACTCAAAGGATACTCTATCAAACCACAAGGGTACATACTCAACTATGTTTATATAAACTTTATTTATAATAGACAGAGACTGGATATGTCTATCAAAGAATAGATAAAGATAATGTGGTACATTTATACAATGGAGTATTACTCATCAGTTAAAAACAATGACATCATGAAATTTGCCAGCAATAAATGAAACTAGAAAAGATCATCCTGAAGCAAGGTAACCCAGACCTAGAAAGACAAACATGCTGTGTGCTCACTCATACTCAGATATTAGTCATAAAGGATAGCCATGTCACAACCCACAGATCCGAAGAAGCTAAGTAACAAAAAAGACTCAAGGGAAATTCAAGAATCTCACTGTGCAGGGGAAATAGAATAGAGGTCACAGGTTGATGGAGGATGGGTCTGGATGGGAAGGTGGGCATGGGAAACAGGAGGGGTCAGGATGGAGGGAGAGAACATTGGGAAAAACAACTGGCATCAGGGACAACTCTGGGATGAGCTATAAACATAGTACAATGGAAACTCCCAGGAATCTATGAGGGTAACCCTAACTACGACTCCAAGCAATGAGAAATATGGAACCTGAACTGGCCTTCTCCTGTAACTAGGCTAGCTTACCAGTGGAGAGATTGGAACACCAACCCACCACAAAACCATTAATCTACAATTTTCCCTGCCTACAAGATGTGATAGGGTAAAGGTGACACAGAAATTATGGGAGTGGCCAATCAATGACTGGTCCATCTTCAGACCCATACCATGAGAGAGAGACATTACCTAGAGGGCCAAGATGCGGAGGCTAGACAGCCTGGATACTTTGGGTATAATCAAACAAGACTGGCAAAAAAAAAGTCAATGAAATGATACCTAAATGATTTTTGCTATACTCATAGATTGTTGTCTAGCCCAGTTGTTATTCGAGAGGCTTCACCCAGAAACTGATGGAAGCAGATGCAAAGACCCACAGCCAAACATTTGGTGGAGTTCTCAGAATCCTGTGAATGAGGGGGTGGAAGGATTATCGGAGCCAAAGGGGCTAAGGGCATTAATAGAAAATCCACAGAATCAACTAACCTGGGCGCATAGAGACCCACAGAGACTGGACCGCCAATCAGAAAGCTTGCATAGTACTGACCTAGGCCTTCTGCACATATGTGACAGTTGTGTATCTTGGTCTCCTAAGAGTGGGAGCAGGAATATCTCTGACCCAGTTGCCTGCTTTGGGAACACTTTCTTCCTACTGGGTTGCCTCATCCAACCTTAAAAGTAGAGAAGACAGTAGTCTTACTACCACTTGATATACCATGGCTGACTAATATACATGAAAGGCCTGCCCTTTTCTGAAGAGAAAGGAGGAGGAATGGATGGGAAGGGGAATGTAAAGGGAAAGGGACTGGGAGGAGAGGAGAAAGGGAGGAGAGACTGTGATCTGGCTGGGAAAATTAATTAACTAATTATTAATTAATAAAAATAAACAAGCAAAAATGAGATAAGGATAAATCACAAACATTAAATAAGGAAACAGTCTATAATACAATATATAGTGTCAACCATTTCTCATATAAATAAAATGTGTGTGTATTCAAATATTAAAAATGTTTGTCTCTTGGGAACAAGGTTTAAAATAAAATCAACATTTATATTTGAAAAAAAATTAATGCTTTTTGGATTCCATTTATCATGAATGTGGTTGTCTTCATAATAAAAATTATTTGTGTTAATCAGAAAATTGGAAATAAAACTATAAATACAGAACATAGAGGTAACAGCCATTCCTACTTCCTGTATTGCATTTTTTTGTCTATGTATTTGTTCTTTAAATATGCTTGGATCACAACAGAGAGATAGCTGGTGTTACTGGGTCTTTCATTTACCAATTTATTAACTTGTTTGTATCTTCTTTGAGCTCTGTTCATATTGGGGGAGGGACATGGAAACAGAAGAAATGGCACCTAAACCCTTTGAGTGTTGTAATACTTAGTCCCTTGTCAGCGGCACTGTTTGCAGAGGTTCTATAACCATTAGAAGGTGGCTTCCTGCTGGAGGAGGCACATCACAACGGTATGCTTTGAGGTTCATAGCTTTACACTACTTCCTGCTCTGTCTGTTTTCTGCATGTGCATGACAATGCAACACACCAGCTTCCTGCTCTCGTTGGCACCCGTGTCTTCCCTGCCATTATAGAGCCAATCCCTCCAGAGTTGTGCGCACGCATACGTTCTTTCTTTCTTGTGTGCTTTTAGTCATGAGGTTTTACCACAGGAACAACAAAGTATCTGATACACTAGGTTATGTATTCAACAAGTATTTACTAAATCTTTTAAGTACCTGGAGCTCCTCTAGATGTAATAGCTGCGTCCTATGGTGGCTGTCTTCTGTTCTTACCAGAAACAGAAGCCTTCAAAACCAATTTTATATTTGTTTCTTTAGAATAAATACATGTCTGCTTTGCACATGATATATTCAGCATTTACCTCACTGAATATGCTAAAATCCTTTAAATAATGAGGGTTTTTATTCACTCCAATCTGAGGTCATATTCATTTAAATATCTTCCAGTGAACATATGCTTGCAAACCTACAGTAGCTGAATTAATGAGAATATAAATGTGTCTGTCGTTGGAGAGGGAGAAAGGACCATAGGAAAACCACGTGGAGTCCGGAAGTGAGTTCAGTATTTATCTTTTTTTCAGGTTCCAAAATGTCAGATGAAGATAAAGACCATGTGGACAATTACCATAATATCAGTAGTATTATGAGAAACACTAGCAGACTTCTTTCCACTTCTTGCTTAATCTCTCAATTGCTTTCTCTGTGTGTGTTTGTTAGGAACCTGGCTTCCCTGATGGCAGATGTGAGTGTTGGCAAGCTGAACGGAGCATATACTTGGTGCCAGGTAGAGGTCCAGAAACAGGCAGGTCCTGGCAAGGGAGCGAAATGAAGTAAAAGAAAAATAAATGCTCGGAACTGGTGAAAGAAGTGGTGAGACTTGAGCAAGTACATTGCGTGATCACGTAGGTGTGATATAACGTGGGCACACTATGTGTTCAGAACCAAGAACGCATCTAATCTTTATGACAGAGTTTGAGGCCTGAGAGAGAAGTCTTCATTGTTGAAAGCTTGGTACCAGCTGGTGGTGCTGTTGGGCCACTTGCAAAGTGGTGGAAATGTTTTCCTCCTAGTTGAAGGAAATGGGTCAGTGTGCCATTTTCCTCTGAAAGCTAAGGAGTGCTCTAGTGGTCTCTCCTCCTCCTCTCTCCTTCCCTCTCTGAGGTGAGACACAAAGATCCTGGACACTTGACACAGGCATCTTCCTGACCATGATGTTCTGCCCCACCATAGGCCCAGAAGCAATGGAGTCAAATGGTTGTGGATGGGAACTAATAAAACCATGAGCGGAATAAACCTTTTATCTGTTAGGTTGCTTTTACTGGAGGGTTTCATACGTGCCAGCGAAAAGCTGAGCAGACTGAGCTCCTGGTAAGTTGCATTATGGAAGTCGGCTAACGGGAAGCGCATTAATTAAGATGGCTAGACCTCTCCACAATAAGAAATCTGGAAGCTGCGAAGGAGTATGGAACTATGGACAATCACAGATTTCCCATCTGCTCAGCATGAACCTATTGCCTTTCAGGATCTTTCCTTCATCTCCATGTATCACTGTGCTCTCCCAAGATTGCATTTGTGCCTCTATCCTTCACCCACCACACTTTTGCTTCAAATTTAAATGATGAATAGACAAAAATATTTTTTCACGGTAGAGATCCTTTGTTATATCTCAATATTTATACCAAACAGAAGCTGAGAACCCTTGCCCTTTATGAAGAACTTTAGGTCATTTTGTATTCTGCCTATCGGACTAGGCTTGGTGCTCTAACTAGGTCAGTTGGTTCAATGCTACCCACCCAATCCCAGAGTCTTCATTCTCAGCCAGGGGCAGGTTGTTACATTCCCTGAAGTGGCATTGTGTGCAACCCATTGTCCTGAAAACAGGTGTCATGGTATTAGCTAATGTATTTTTTTTCCATTTTGTCTTTAAAATTCTTTGAATCTCTTAAGACAAATTTTTATTCTATAGCCTAGGTTAGCCTTGAACTCACAGTGATCCGTTTCCCCCTCAGCCTTGCAAATATGGGTATCATAGAGGTGAAACACCATATTTGGGACAATTTTCATTTCTTTGGATGTCTTATTTCATGTTTGTACCCTTAACCATGAAAAGAATAGTTGGCAATCAATTCTTTTTTCCACCATTTATTCAATATATCCATTGGAATTCCTCCATTCGTGATAAATAACTACGTTTGTTATGAATAGAAAGAGCTTAATTGAAAGTGTTGGTTGTACTATATGTGGCCATTTGTAAGCATGCAGAAGACAGATGCCATCTGGGAAGTAGAAACCACTTTCCAGCGCAGTATTTTTAATTATGTCTTTCACCTGAGCTGCAGGGCACAAGTTCCATTTTCTCTCTGCTCATTATTAATAGAACCATTAGCACAGAGCTTTCTAATTTCATATTTTAAGTGAATTTAGCATGCAAAGTATTCTGAAATGGCATTAACCGTGTAGTTAAGATAATTCCTCAGTTCTGGGAATTTTGTCTCTTCATACAGACCTGTAGATGTTATTCTGATTGAATGCTCTCTGTCACTTTGGAACACTTACCCAGTATTTGTGTTACTGCAAGTATGGTCAGTGTGGGATAATGATTTTGTTTACATTTTAGAAGCATTTGAAGCTTATGGAAACTGTGTATCTGGGTCAGTTATTTATGACTTTGTTGCATGGCTTTGTCCACTCCACAGACTTGCCAGCAGCTTAAAATTAATTAGCCTTGGCAAAATTGAATTCACTAGCTTGCATTTTTCAATATCCCCACTAAGATATTAAATAATGAATGAACACAATGACCATGGGAGAGCAGGACTTCCAGGGAACTTGAGGGAGGATGAGGCCTCCCCAGTTTCCATCCTCGGTCCTGAAGCCGTTCCCTTCTAGTTTCTGGAGTCACACGCTCTCTGCCTTTCTTTTCCTGGCAATAGAATGAGAGGACTAGCAAGCCCACACCTGGGTAGTGCTGGAGTGGGAAAGAATGAATGTCTAAAATGTGCTTTGATAGCCTCAAGGAAAATACGCTATGCTTCATGTGGAAATTATTATGAGTTCATTCTTCATGCACTTTTTGCCCTTGCCCTCGAGGCTCAGACTGGCAGCCAAGGCACCAATTACTGTTGATGGGGCTGTTGGTTCTCAGATGTGAACACCTGTCCTCAAGCAAATGAACTGAGATAATATACACCAATTTACCATGTGTGGATAAACCCTACAAATTGAATCTCCAAAATACAGTCTGAGATGAATAACAAATGACATGGGGTTTAAATGATAGGAAATAGACTGGATACAATGGCTTGGGCATCTCTGTCGACGCAGGTCTTTGTCTGCCCAGTCTGGAGCTGTCATACCAAGCTGGGCTTCCCTCTGCGTTCTTGGGGCTTACTAAAGGACCAATTTAGGCATTTGTTCTCCCTCACTCTGGCAGTACCACCTAGGTGTGGCCTTGCTATTCCTCCCATACTAATGCCAGGAAAAAAGAAACAGAGAGGGTGTGACTCCAATACTAGAGATCAACAGTGGCAGGACCGCAGATGGAAGCTGCGATGCCTGGATCATTCCTTCTGTGTTCATGGAGAAAATCACTGAAGAATTGCTGGCTTTCCTGGGGCGTCCACATGCTGATTGGTTAAGTGAAGTCGGGGCTTGGCAGGCCTGGGCCACAGTGCTCATCAGATGAGATAAAACTGCAGCTGATTTCAGGGCCATTTACATTCATATACAGATAAACGTGAATTAGACAACTGGACAAACTATTCATTACAATAATCACTACCCTGGAATTTATAGGAGAGAGATTTTTTCAGAATGAAAAAGGCAAAGGAGGAGGACAGTGCAGTGGTTGAGGTTCAAGGACAGTGGGACACTGGTGTTTAAAACTTATCTCTTCCTTGACCAGTGGGAAGGCTGATAGAAAATTATACCCCCAAATGTCTATGGTCTTACTCTCTCTCTCACTAACATTACACACTTGATTTGTTCACTCATATTCCGGATGCCTAGCATGGTGTTAGGCACACAAGATTTGCTGAGGCATTGAGATGGGTTTTCTGTCATCTGTTGACTGGCTGTGTTATCTTGGTCTGCTGGTATCTGGGAAAACAGTGAAGGAGAAAAGATCTTATGTGGAATGTAGTTGTTTTTTTTTTTGAACACCTTGCCAGGAAGTTAAACACTTCCTTCACGGTACTTACAGTGCATAGTCAGGACTTGATATCCAACACACTTCACTTAGCCATACTTGTACATGACTATGCATATGTAGAATTTTAAGTGTTTTATTGATTTTTTTAAGTTGGATAACATGACCTTAAGGTATATAAAGAAATATGGAACACCTTGCTCCCATAATAGATATCTTTATTATATAGGCACAGATAGTTATAATTTTTTCTTTTATAATTTACATAGTAATCAATCAGAACTCTGGATATTATTTGCTATGTTATATCATTTCAAATTGTTCACAGATCAAGAAGAGCAGAAAGAGAAAGATTTTTACCAACTAACGGAGGGCTAATATCCAAAATATATAAAGAACTTGAGAAAATAGATATCAAGAAAACAAATAACCCATTTAACAATTGGGTACAGATCTAAACAAAACTCTTAGTAGAGAAAACTCAAATTGCTATGACCACTTAAAGAAATGTTCAACATCTGTAGCCACAAGGGAAATACAAACCAAATGACTGAGATGCCTTCTTACCCTGTCAAAATGGCTAAGATCAACAGAACAAGTAACAGCTAATGCTGGCAAGAATGTGAAGTAAGAGGAACATGTGTCCATTGCTGGTGGGAGTACACACAGTCACAGAAATCAGTGTGCTAGTCCTTTAGGAAGCTGGGCATTGACCTACCTCAAAATCCACTTACACCATTGTGGGGAATAACCCAAAGAATGCTTTATCCCACCAAGGACACTTGCTCAATCATGTTCATTGCTGCTCTATTCATAGTAGTCAGAAATTGTAAGCAACTTAAATACTACTTGATTGAAGAGTAGTCAAGAAAAGTGTGGTACATTTACACAGTGGAGTATTACTCAGCCATTAAAAAGGTAAGCTCATGAAATTTGAGGACAAATGGATCAAACTAGAAAAAAAATCACCCTGAATGAGGTGTCTCAGACACAGAAAAACAAATATGGTATGTATCTACTTATATGTGGATGTTAGTCATTAAGTAATATAATGAATCTAAAATTTATAGAGGGTAGGGATAGAATAAGGGACCAAAGTGAACAGAAATATCTCAGTAGGAAAGGGGAATAAAATAGGTAGATCTTGATGGAAGTGGGGCTGGAATGGGAAGACCAAGTGGGGAAAGTGAGGGAAAAGGGTTAGTGGGAGGGAATAGAAGGAGAGACAGCTAAAATTAAAGAGCATTTGAGCAATAGTATGGAAATCTAATATAGGAGAAATTTCCCAAAATACATCTATGAAGGCAATCAACATGAAATTTCCAAATAACGGGATCAGGGACAGAATCACAACTGGGCCATTTCTTTTCACCCAATAAAACTTCCAGTACCTGTATTGGGTTATATCCAATTAAAAACGGGACACAAGGGTCTCGTGGGAACCCTTAAACAGCCCAAATGGTTGCAAATACTATAGGTTGGTTTCCGCAAACTGAGATCAAGGCCCTGTTCCTTAAAATAACACCTACATCAAGCATGGGGATGTCTAGCTGGTGCTTACATACAACCTTAAGCCCTATGGTGCAGCATCTTTGACAGAGGAAGGTATACTGCATGCTATCAAAAGAGTAACCTAAGCACCAAGACAATCACAAACCCTTTATCCACAATGGTATCCTGCCTGCAAGATGTTACAGTATGAAAGATTTCTATACCTGCCCAGAATGGAGTATAATAAAGGTTTATTCATTAGGGGGTAAACTCACAGAAGTAGTAGTGTTCCACAAACATCTGCATACTCTGGGAACCGGAACTGAATCTGGCAACCAAGGGGCACACACTCATTTTTGTCTGCATTTATAGTAGATGAGATCACACCCAAAGTGGGGCAGTTTCTTAAAGGCTCTTGACTGAAGGAGTTCTCATCCACCTCACCCTTTTGTCTAAATAAGAGTGTTCTCAGCCTAATACAAAACTATATACAATAAGAACAGATATCATGTATAAAAATTAGAATTACAATGAGCATAAACAACACCAACCAAGAAACATATGCTAAATGTTTTAATAGTTATCCTATACTAAGGAGTCTAAGTCTTATATTAGAAATGGCTTAAGTAAGTCATGAGAAGACAGTAACTATGACTATCTAGTCTTCAACCCCATTAAAGACCTGAGAAGAGAAATAATATTACTTCAGCAAACTGGAAGTTCAATCAAGCAACTTCTGAAAGCTGTAAGAAATGACAAAGATAACTGGTTATTGGACAACCACCCAAAGTCTCTTTTGCAATGTTGTGGCAACCAACATTGGTTAACACCTAAAGTAACTGACAGACCATTTCAGATGCAGGAAAAATTTTTAAAAAATCTTATCATGTCTTGGCAAGGTTTGGCAGTCTTTTGCTTATATTCTGCTTATCCAGTCTGGACACCATGCATTTTGTCAGTGGTCGAGGCAGAGGCAGTTCTTTACCCAAAGATCAGTTTTGTCAAGAATAAAACAAGCTCCAAGTGGAGTGTCTTCAGTGCTCAACATTCTCTTGGGAATAAATTGGTGTTGCCAGGAGCAATTGTGTCTCACATCAACAGAATTCTACGTTACTTAAATGCCATATTGTACAGTTTTTTGAAGTGGTTAAAGATTACCTATCTATGTAGAATATAATCTTTATGCATCTAAAGAACCTGATTAGTCTAACTATAAGTATGACAAACATGGATGACTATTGACCTACAATTCTTAATACTGATATAGCTTAAAGGCTAAGGCTTCATATTAAAATATTAAACAATCTTTAAATAAATATGTAGCAAAAATGACAATGACCTCAAAATGTAAACAATGTATAAGTATCTTGATCAGAGATAGAAATGTAGAGTAATATGATAATATGATATGATAAATATATCCTAAAATTGCATCAATATACAAAGTAACTTAAACAAAGTCAGAAACATGCATGCATACAATATAATAAAATAGCTTTGCATAGGTGCATAAAGCTACAGAAAAACCATGTCCCCAAAACTAATATACGTTTGAAAGAGTTACAAGCTAAGAATGTTTTATAAGAATGGCAACAAACTAAGAAGCAGAGCAGTATGGTGTTTTACAAGAGGCACTAGACTTTTTAATTTTCCTGGGGAAATGTGTCCCGAACAGTGATAGGGAATGACTGGACCATATTTGACCTGGGGGCCTGCTGGAGGCCCCGTAAGGAATTCCCAATGGTAATGGGTTACCTTGTTTGTTTGATGTTGATCTACATTCATTGGCGCAGTGGTGGCCTTTGCCACATTTTCTACATAATCCAGAAGAAAGAAACCTTTTATTTTTGTCAATCCCAGAGAAAACATTATTTCTAGGAATGCCTTGTCTACAGTCCCTTATCAGACATTCTATTTTACCACAATTAAAACATTTTGCATGTTTATGTCTCTTTATACCTTCAGAAATTGCTTCTTCTACCCAAACCTCAGTATTATAGTCAAATGACTCAACATTGACCATGTGCAGGATTTATTTATCCATTGGTTCTGATCTCACCTTTAAAGGCCCCTGTATCTTTTTGCATTCTAAGTTGGAATTTTCAAAAGCCAGAGATTCAGTAAGGACTCATCTAGCTTCTGGATTTCTTACCTCTATTTGTACAGCTTTAGTGAATCTTTGTAAAAAGTCACTAAATTGTTTTCGTGGAACCTTACTATTCTTAGTATTTGATTCAATTCTTCTTCCTAGTTTTTGAATCGTGTCCCCAGCATTTAAGGCTGTTGTTTGGCATAGAAACAAGATATATTCATTGTAAGTAACTTGACTTTATGGATCAGCATAACAGTCCATAACAGAATCTGATCTTGGGAAGCCTCAAACCCTTTGATTCTTCTTTGTTGTTCTAAGGTTTTAGACTCCTCTCTCCAATAGCTCTTCTACAGTAGCTGCAGCTCATCTTCAAGCACCACTGAGGCTATTTGCAGCCAGTCATGTGGAGTAACCTTATTGTTTGAAGCCAATCTCCCTAACAAATGATGAATGCATACCATATTGCTTCCTTGATTTCTTTTAGCTTTTTTATATCTATAGGTTTATATTCTTTGTATCCATTTGGTTATTAAGTATTTTCTGTTTTTTCAGAGGTAAGAACAGAATAAGTAGCTAAAACTCTTAAAGATACTGGCAATCCTAAATCTTTGTCTGTATCTCTTCTCCTCACTTATCAGTTCTGGAAAGTTCCTCAGTCAGTTCAAATCTTTTTATCACTGTCTTTTGTAAATCCTGAATCTTTTGACCTGTGAATATTTCTAATGATTTCATCAAATCAAATAATTTTTGGGTCTCATTCTACACACGTGATTCCAAGATATTAAATTTTTCCATTAACAATATCTTCTCATCCTTGGATATTATTTGGATGGTGTGAAGATTGCCTTCCTGGAGTAATGTTATATCTGCTTACTTATCATAACTTTTAAACAAATTTTGACTGTCAATTTTAACAGTATGAATTTTTTCAGATAATCTATCAGTACCCTTTTATAAGGTTTCATAACCCATTAATGGCTGGGCAGTGGTGGCACATGCCTTTAATCCCAGCTCTCGGGAGGCAGAGGCAGGAGGATCTCTGGCAGTTCGAGGCCAGCCTGGTCTACAAGAGCTAGTTCTGGAACAGGCACCAAAGCTACAGAGAAACCCTGTCTTGAAAAACCAATATATATATATATATATATATATATATATATATATATATATTAATATGGATTGAATTTTGCCTGTCAAATTAAGCTTATCATTTTCAGTTGTATAAATCTTATCAGGTAAAGACTATATCCTTCCTAAAAGTTTCTCATTCTTGACTCTGTTGTCAAACCATTTCTTTAAGGATATTATATGAATAACAAAGCTAAGTGTCATGATCACAAAACTGTATGTCCAGGTTACCTCATATAACTCATGCAGAATTCCATCCATAGTAGAAACAAAAAGTTTGTTAAATTCCTGGATGGTGATATTGTCAGCAATTATCTTGAGGTTGGTTTGTCATTTTCAAATTTATTTATTTATTAATCAAACTAATTTACGAGTATTTTAATTTTCAGAAAATTGTTGTAGGTGTAATAATCTTTATTGGCCAGCAGATGTCAAGGATGTGGCAGTAAGGTAGGTCCTCAATCAATACCTGACTTACCTGAGACTTAAATACTAACAAATTTAGTTAATTAATCAAGAGCAGCAATCTGCATATAGAGAAGTTTTAAGTTGGGCACAAAGCTTGCAGGCAGTCATGAGCTGTGAGGTTACTGGCTGGAGCCTGGGCCAGGTATTTGCAGATCTGAACTGGAAACACAAGCTGGAGCAGCCCCTCCCTCCACCCCTCCCGGGATAGAGCTAGACCTGTGGCCTGAAAGAAGCCAGAAAAGCTGAGAGGAGTTTCATTTAAAAGCTGCTCAGTAGGCAGGATCAAGCCATGTGGGGGTGGGGGGATTGCGAAGTCACCTGTAGCAGGTCAATCAAATGGTGCACAGCTGTGTGTTAAAGAGGTACTTGAGCTGCTGCGTGGGGTGGCAGAAGGCCTCAGACCTTCTGGGAAGTGCCTGGTAATAGCACAGACTCTGGCCACGTGGGTTTCAAACTGTTGCAGTGCGAAAGATTTCCACATTAGCCCAGAGTGAAGTATAATAAAGGTTTATTGATTTGCTGGTAAACTCACAGAAAGAATAGTGATCCACAGTCCTCTGTGTGCTCTGAAAATGGGAACCAACTCCAGCATCCAAGTGACCCGTGCATGCTTTTTGTCTGCATATTTAGTACATGAGACCATGCCCAAAGTGGGCCAGTATCTTAAAGGCTATTGACTGAAGGAGTTCCCATAGCAACAAGAAATGCGAGGGCAATGGTGGCACAAAGCTTGTGAGAGTAACCAACCAAGAACTGATTTCACTTAAGGCATAAGGCCAACTCCATTAAATGTTACTCATACCTAACACTACTTGGGTAACCAAGATCCCATGACTAGATAGCCCAGAGGAAAACCAAATATACTAGTCAAAAATAAAATAAAATATAGTAATGAAATGACAGATAATCATATTCTGTTATACTCATAGATCAATTCATTATTCAGCTATCATCAGAAAGGCTTCCTCCTACAGCGAAGGGAACAAATACAGAAATCCACATGCAGACATTATGCAGAGACTGAGAGACCTTGAAATACTCAGCCATAAGTCAAATGTCTTCATCAATTCCCTCTCCCCAGAGCTCAAGGAACCCTGAGGAAGGGGAGGTGGATAGAATATAAGAGTGGATGGAGGACACCAAGAAAACAATGCCTTCTAAATCAGCATGAGCAAAGCTCACGTGAACTCACAGAAACTGATGCAATAAGCACAGAATCTACATGGGTCTGCACCAGGTCCTCTGCATGTATGTAATTGCTTCCAGCTTAGTGTCTTTGTGGGACTCCTGAGTGAGCAAACAAGTGGGTCTCTGATTCTTGAGCCTTCTCTTTGGGCCCTTTCCCCTCTGTTTGTCTTGTCCAACTGCAAAGATACAATTTTTGTTTTATCTTTTATCTTGTTTTGTTATATTTAAAAATGAATGAATGAATGAATGAATGAAAACCTAACCACTAGGGTAAAGGTTAACAACTGAATTGTCATTTATACCTGCTGGGAGAGGAAAAACCAGCTTTCTCCAGGAGAGTGATACCGGGTGTATCGACTATTTCAGGGCAGGGCACATTTTCAGAAGTAGTTGACCAACACATAACAGACTCCACAGTTCTCTTTACGTACTATATTCAATTATAGTTTTTATATGTACTTTTATGTATTTATTCAGTTATATTGGTTATTGTTTGTCTGCTTGTTTTGCTTTTTGACAAGTTTCTATTTTGTTTTCTTGGTTTTGATATTGTATTGGGTTTTTTATTTTATTGAGAAAGAACTTAAAGTTGGGTGCATTGTGATGGAGGATATGGAGGGGCATGGAAAAGCAGAAGAATATGATCGAAATATATTTAAATTTAAAATTCGTTTTAAATAATACAAAATAAAATAAATAGTAAAATAAAGTGCAATTTGCATCTTTTTGGGAGCACGTGCAATTTTTATAGATTTTTGTTTATTAATCTCTCTTTCTCTCTATATATATATATATAGTTTTAAATCTTGAAAAGAACAAAGCAAAAACAACAAAAAAAAGAGTGAGAGTGAGTGACATAAGAAAATTGAAACGAAGCTTTCAAATAAGCAACCTAAAGTTTCTGTTGTTTTAAAACGCTGTCCCTAATTCTACACCTTTAATCCCTTGCCTTATCTCAGCAAAAGCTTGTGTAGCATGAAAAGTAAAGACATCAAGGGCAGCTTCTGTTTCTTGTGTATCTTTGCAGAGAAGGTTCGCTGTAGTTTAGAGCTTCACAATGACATGGGAGCTCGGAACTGAGAGAAAAGTGCCTGGTCCTATACCCGGCTTCCTTCCCTGAAATAGTGCTGAGTACAATGGGGTGAAAAGGAGCCGCCTGCAGATCTGCTGTTAGGGGTGTCCGTGCTACTGATATTCTCCTGACTCCTGGGATCATGTCTGTAGAGCCTTTGGAATGCTCCTTTTCTGTAATTTCCTTTCACAGAATTCTTCACTTCCAAGCAAGGTAAGCCCTAAGAGCCCTCTCTAACCTACCCCTCTTTTACCATTGCAGCTGTCACCTGTCACCTGAATTCCCTGCTCTAGCTCACTGTTTTAGGACTCGCTCAGTGATGATGAATGTGCTGAGCTTGCTGTGTTAAATATAGGATAATGAGGGAAGAGCTGCTTAGATCAGTTTGGGTTCAAATGCCACTAACTCTGCTACACTGTTGCAGTCACTTTCTCTCGAGCTATGAACTTTTTCACACCATGCTTTTTTTCATTCATTTAGCAAACTTTTCTGTCTTCCAATGTTTTGCCCAAACTTAGTTTAAATGAATCTAACAAAAGTAAGATGACAGAATCCTGAGTCCTACAACCTGGCATCTTCCAGAGCAGAGCAGGACAAGCAGGAAGCATACATTAGCAGGTAGGCAACCTAGGACAGCAGTCAGCTCTTAGCACTACTCATCGTATTTAAGTAGTATCTTCCCTCCAGGATGTGGGCTGCAGAGGAACAAGAACCTCGTCTTCCTCTACTTCAGATCTCCCAAGTTTGTCTACTGCCTCGAATGCAATTCACACTTAGTTACTGTGCTGGTGAGTTTTATGTCAACTTGACATAAGAAAGAGTTACCTCTATACTGGGCATTCGGGTATTATCGTATGAACTTTGTGGGGGCACAGTTCAGTCCTACACTAAGTGCACAGCTATTGATCATTCTATAGCATGTTCCTTTGATATAGGCAAGCTTTTTAAGGAACCATGAGAAACAAGCTACCATGATATGATTCTCAAATTTTCTCAGAATGGCCAATTGATGTAAGAAATGACAGCTAGAGGAAGGCAACATCGTAGTGCTTCTGACTTGTACTCATGGAGGTTGAATATAATTATACTTTGTGCAAAAATATATGGAATTTTCAAAGAATTAGATGCTATAATAAATTCTGTCTCTATAGATAGGAGATATGATCTATGTAAGAGTGATCCCGAGTAATAGTTAATATCATGTACATTCATGTACATGTCATTTCGGAGAATGAATTAAGAAGTGTGTGTGTGTGTGTGTGTGTGTGTGTGTGTGAATTACAGGTTTGACTCAAGGTCACATACCTAAAGACACAGCAGACAAGAGGCCACACCAGGAGACTTAGTGACATACTACCCTATTTGGTCTTGCAATTTCAAATAACCACAGGTAACTGCTGTTTTCCTTCTATTTAAACAAGTGACTTTTGGTTTGTTTGCTGATTCTGTGTCTTTTAAGATAATGTTGCTTGACTCCTTGACCAAATTATTAAAAATATCCATTCTTTGGGCACAATGCTTGTACTGCACAATCACAATTCAGAAGTAATTCCTTAGAACTTGTTAATATGTTAAATTTTCCTTTACACTACAAAGAAAAATTTAGTTTGCTACTCACCTGGGCCTAACATAGAGATAGTATCCTAGATTACACAGATATTCTCCTGAAAGTGATAAAGGTCCTTAAAGGTAGAGAAGGAAAGGAGAAATCACTCAGGGAGACAAAATAGGTATGATCAAAGAACTGGGCTTTTACTGGCTTTGAATAAAACAGAAGAAGCAATAGTTGCAAGAACGTGAAGCATTTCTCCCTTCTGGAAAGAACAAGGCATCAGATCCTCGAGTCTCTTATGGAGACCATGGGCCTGAGGGTATCTTAAAGTCAGCAGGAACATGCATCCAATGTAGTTCCACAGCCCTGGGCAAAACAACTGTGCTGTCCAAAGTGCTGAATTTGTGATAAGTTGTTGTATCATGTATATAGAAGATATATAAATACATACACATGCATACATACATATATATGAATAATATATAAGAAAAGCATATATATTTCTTAATTTTTTCTCTGCAATGACATATTCATCATATTAACTATTGCTCTGAATCATTCTTACATAGACCATATCGCTTTCATTTATATAAACATTTTATGCTTTTATATTTTATTATAATCTTCTATTCTTTGAGAATTCCACCTATTATGTAAAAAGTATGATCATATTCAAACCTTATTTTTCCCTTCAACTCCCAATGTATCTCTGCCAGTCAACCCTCATGTTCTCCTCCCACCATTGCCCTTCTCCCTTTGTTAAAAACCACTAAACCCCGCCATAATGAGGCATTAGCTTATCTGTGGTCTTGCAAGTGACCTGGGGATATACACGAGGGTAAGGCACTTATTGTTGGACAAATGATCTACCTCCAAAGATGTATACATTTATCATTTTTCCTAATGGTAGCTCACTCAAAGTTACTCAGCAATAAGCAAAATTAAATCAACAACATCTACCTATTGTTGGTGTTTGGAAATAAGTGTGTACATTTATGAATCTTTTGCCCAATATTTTGAAATTTGTTTATCACATCACATCACAGCATGATTTTGGCAGTTCCAATTTTTTATATATATAAAATTGCATTTTTCTTTAGAGGTTCTGACTAATGATCTTTGCCTGGGAATTTTGGCTTTCTCCTAAAACATCCTTGGCCAAGAAATCAGCTGTGTCAAAGACAGATGGCAACTCCTCTTCCTCTCCTAGTATCTGTGGAATGGAAGAATTTGTCATTTCACATATGTTCATAAGATACATTGCTATTGCGATCCTCAAAGTTTTTATGTCTTTTAAACTCTTGGTATTTTTTTTTTTTTTTTAGCTGCTTGTATGTTCTTTAAGATGTTCAAGTACATCCGCACCATTTGGTATGTATTTGGGTTTATACGTGAAAACATGGCATTGCTTTAGAAGAGATTATGACAGTTTTCCAGTGACAGATCATATTTTTAATGTGCTTTATCAATAGATAACAAATTTGTCATTTGGAAAATTATTTTTAAAACAAAGCTATGTACATAAAATCGTAACTTGAAAAGAGTGTCCCCATGCTTAAAATAAGTCAACAACCCCTTCATGGACTTAGAAATAACTCTGTTGTTTTGCTCATATAAACACAGGAATTACTCTAAAATCATATTAACAAATGGAAAAGTTCTGGATATTGAAACTAAAACTTTACAAGAATGACAGCTAAATGTGCATTTTGTGTAGAGTTCCACAGAGATGCTCTATGCCCTCAAAGGAACCAGGGCTGACCACTATTAGGCTATCCCAAAAATGTATGTCTAATAAAAATAAATAATTTCTCTACCCTGGTCCGATCTAGCAAATAAAATTGTATATTTTAAAATAACTATTTAAAGTTCATTTTGGTATTATCATAATCACAGAAGTTATATTTATTGTTCCAGATTCTTGATTTGTCATTTGGTACAACATCTGCCTAAAGCCAAAACAGAATGAAACATGAGCCATGATAACTTTTAAATTAGTTAAGATTATAACATATATAGCAATTCATTAATGAAAAAATATGAAATAATACAATTTACATGTGACAGTAGAGTGATTACCTGAGTGATGAAATACGTGGCAACAGTGAGAGAGAATGGGGCACATTTAATATGCTACAAATTCAGGAAAATGGTTACCTTAACCTTCTACACTAGGATTCGAAAGAGGCTAGTCTGCTTGCATCATATGTTCTTTGGGGACGGTGGTTCAGTTTTAAAATACAAATTATTATGACTTAAGAAGGAGTTAAAAATGTTCATTCAAACAAATTCTAGGATTTTCTGGTTTATTAAGACAAAGTAGAAATTAGACATGTATATGTTTTATGACCAAACATCACAAAATATACAAATATGAGTGTGAACTCCTAGGCAAAATGAGGAACATGACTAGCGCTACTGATGTTCTTCTCACTGGAGACCAGTCCTTACTGCATTTTTCTCATTTTTCTATTTATGTTTCATAGTGAGTAGTAAGTTTTGCAGGTCTTGGCTCACTCTATTAGAAATGTACTTATTCCTAGCTAGCTTAATTGACAGATTAACTATCGGCAAAGTTTTATTTAAAATAATTTCCCATTCTGATTTGATACTGTTGCCTGTTGTCCTTGAGCATACCATTTTTTATATTTGATTATATTTATTGTATATATTGTTTTATTATCTTTTCTCTGAAGTATTTTTTGATCTCATTTTCTCTGAAGCCTTGAAATTTCACTGAAATTATCAGTATGTGGATTTATGGCATATGACATTGTATCTAATATGGCTTTAAACCCACAATCTTTATTAGATTGATACCCTAATCCTAAGAATAAGAATGTACATTGTGAATGTGCATATGCCACATACATAAAACTTTTACAAATATACAAGCCAGGTAGGCATTGTTACAAAATCTTTCCAATACTATGTTTGGTCTTGCTTGAATATTTTCTTAAGTTCATTGACTGATTTCTATTGTAACTATAATTAAATTTTTTTGGCATCTACAAACCATTATTCTCTGGTGGCTTCTGTTCTTGTTTTATAGTTGCAATATCTTCTTATGCTTCTCTGAGGGGGTTAGTTGAATTATTTTTAACTTTCATTCGTGTTCTCAAGTTATTCCTGTTTCCTATGAGTTAATTTTGGCTTTATTCATTTTGATTCTGTTTAGAGCTGCTATTGGTTTTCTTTCAACATGTATTGATCCTTAGATATTGCTTTGTACATTTTAAATGAAAGATTAGAATCATTAATAGAGATAAGTTTTTATGTGATGACATGCTCGATATTATGAGAGGTGTGATTTATTAGTTTTAATCAGTATATATTTTTAGCTGTAAGTTCTGTCTTGTTATGTAGGTTACTGAGGACAAAAGAATGAATTAGTCTGGCTGACTTGTATATTGTATTAGTCAGGGTTCTATAGGAACATAACTGATAAAATGAATTTATACATGTATGTCATATAATATATGGTATCATATAGAATATTCTGGAGTGGCTTACGGGTTGTGGTCCAGTTAGCCCTCATGCAGGAAAGCTCAAATACCCTATAATTGTTCAGTCCACAATGCTGAATGTCTCAGCTTATCTTCTGTCTCCATTGGAATCACAAAAAATAGGTTCTAATACCAGTGAAACAATGCCTCAGCAGCAGGTAGATGTATTTGTCAGCAAGAATGTGGGCAAGCAGGAAAAAGCAAAAGCATCCTTCTTGCATGTCCTTTCTACAGGTTGCCAGCAGACAGTGTGGCCTGGAGTCAGGAGGGGCTCACCCACGGCAAATAATCTTGATTTGAAGAGTGTCTCTTCCTACATCAAATGATCCAATTAATTAAAAGTACCCTAAAGTGTGCCCAGATGCTAGGGTTTTTAGTTAATTCCAGACATAGTTAAGTTTAAAGCCAAGAATTGCCATCACAAATCCACCCTTAATCAACTTGACACAATATCATATCTTATGTCTTGCTTAATTTCCAAATGAAAACAATAACCAGGTCATAATTACAACTAAAATGATATAAATATCCCATTTATAACCACAAATATGTTATATATTTGGCAAGAAGTGGTTACAGCCCTTGAGGGACATTCTTGTAACATTTTGTAACTTTAATATGATAACCACTGATACTCCCTTAATTAATATCACATTACATGATAAATTGAAGAAAGAAAGCTTGAATATCTGCACAAACACATTCTTAACAAAACATGAGAAAACACTCATGTAAATTATAATTTTCGTTTCTGTATCTGGTCATGTAGCTTTATCTGACCCTCAAAACTACCTTGCTCTATTATCCATTCTGTATTTTCTCCATCCTCAGCAAACACTCTATCAGGTCTTGGTTCCTTTCCCAGAAGAATAGCCCATATCTTCATTCCTGAAAGGTCTATGCTCTTTGTCGTTCTGCCCAAGCTGTTGTAGTTTAACATAGACCTTAGTCACAGGACGTGTTAACACTAAGAGAGGTCACAAAGGATTTCCTGCTACCATTGTAAAGATGGTATCCAGTTTTCCCTTGAAAAAGTTTTCTCTAGTACTGTTGCTCCTTTCTTAGCCTGTTGGCTTAAGGGCATCAGGAGGCCAAAGCAACCAGGGGAAGTCTGAGTTTCCAGTTAAGTAGAATGTTTCTGTTATGTCTCTAAGGAGGAGTGCTCCCCTGTCTGGAATTGATATTTCTAAAACATCAGAATTTAAGATCCAAGTAACAGGAAGCAAAATTAAGTCGGTATTGGATAATTCTGATTAATAAGAGGCCAGGATCACAGAGGAAAATTTTTCTGTCAAGTAACTTCAGGGCAAGTACCTGAGCCTACTGGACAGCTAAATGTTGTGAATGACAGAAAAGTGACTATTTAAGGCATTTAGAGCCCAGAAGAGAATTATTGAGTCCCAAATGCTGGACAATGAGCTATTTATACTGTTGGATTTTGGTTTTGTATTGATCTGACTGTAACCATTTGCTGGTTCTTCCCTTTTGGCATAAGAAAGTAAACAATTTGCTTTTGGTTTTTCAGGAACCAAATGAAGAGACTGCATTTTTAAGCAAACCTTAAACTGTGATTTCCATTGTGGTAATTATGTGAGATGTTGGAGACAAGAAATAGAAAGTGTATGGTGTAAAGTGATGTGTTTGTCAGAGTTGACAAGGGGAAAATCAAAGCTAGTTTTTGATAACTTTAACTAATTTCTGTCAAACAACTGTAAAGCAATGAAAAGGATGGCTTTTAAAGCATCACAGGTGAAGGGAAAGATGTGATCCTAAAACTCTTTAATTCTATATTAAGTTAGAAGAGTGATTTTTAACTCTTTTGCACCGTTGACCCTATCGTTAAATATGGAAACTTTGAAAATCAAAACACAGAACTGATTGCATTGGGAACCAAACAGGGCTGAAGCATATGTTCTATAATAAGTAAAAAAATCAATAATGTGTGTAAATACATGATTTTATATAAACTATTTATTTATATAAATATATAATTAATTATTCACATAGGAGCAAATATAAGGAAAATCATATTATTGGTATTTTCCAAGTTTGACTATTCAAGAACTATAGCTACTTTTATTTTTCACTAAATTTAGAGCTGACATCTTTTCTCACATTTTAAATTTTAATCTGGATTTATTTTCTTATTTTTTTATAGCCTCTTAATTAGGACATTAAAGTATAACAATATTAAATCCATTAGTAATGCTTTTATAGCCTCTCATACTTTTTGGTGTATCATAGTTTTATTATCATTGTTTTAATGTATTTTATAATTCATTTAGAATTTTCTCGATGATCTGAATTATTTAATACAATATTTAAAAACCTCTAAGTAACTAAGTGATTAAAAATAGTTTTGTTAAGTCTATTTTTAACTTAAACATAATTAGTAAAAGATATAATTTTTTATGTCATGATGTTTTGAAATTTACAGATACTAATTTTATGGTTCACTAAGTGACCAGTATTTTCCAAATACTTCATATGGCTGTAAGAACTGAATTCTGCATTTTAGAGTGTATCTGTTTCATAGAGCATGATTATTAATGTACATATTTGCATTTTATATATCTTTAGCTGAAGAATATGTCAGTGGCAAAATACTTGTATAGCATGCATACCATGCAGGTTAATCTTCAGCATTGGAAAACAAAGCATAAATCTTTCATACCTTCATTAGTTTTTTTGTCAACTTGGTAACTTGGTCTATTCATAACCAAGAAAGTAACAGTAAATATTTTGCTGTGATGGGGGAGGTATCAATTTCACTAAGAAATTTTTATCAGTCTTTGCTTTATATGTTCAGAAGATAAATATACTAGGTAAGAGATAAAATTTTACACATTCTTGGTGTAATATAATATTTCATGTTGTACTATTCAAAATCTTTGCCATACTGTAATTCAAATCATGTACTCTGTTTCCATTTTGGTACATTGCTCCTGCAGCACAGTTTCAAGGGACACTGTTTCTGACGAGGGCATATTTTCTCTTCATCATAGAGACCCATACTCAGCTATCTTTTTTTAGTATTTAATTTCCCTTCATTTAAAAAAGAGTCTTTGGGGGTAAGGAGTTAGAAGGATCAGTTTGTAAAAGTTCTCTCTTAATATCAAAGCCCAAGGATTTGAATTCAGTCTCAGATTGCACACAGAACGCGAGTACTGACAGCCATGGCTGTCCTCTAGCTTCGGTAAGCACAGAATGTATGCATGCACCGTTGCAAGCGCGCGCACACGCAGACACAATTTTATAGTGTGCCATTTCTCTCAGATTGCCATTATACTTCTCTTCATGAATCCCCAGTTCCTCTGCCATAGCTATGCTGTGTGGGGGTGCATTTCTTTTAATAATCATCTTGGGAATTTATCAGGTTTTTTAAATCTCAGAAATGGTACCTTTTTCTAGAAAATTCTTGGCTGTTTTCAATTTGGAATTGCCTTTATACTTTCTTTCTGTTTCTCTTTCAGGAGCTCTGAGTAGAGATACGGTATTCTAATCCTGTTTTCAACATTTCTTAAGTTCTACTTCCCATTTTTAATCTTTGTATCAGGTGTTACATTTGGCTGATTTTTAAACTCAGTACTCTCCTTCGTGAATTTCCCTTTCAGAGAGCAGTTAATAGTTTTTTTTTCAACCATTATAGTGAATTTCTCATTTCAGTGATAACATTTTTCATTTCTAAAAGTTTTATTTAGAAGTTTTGAAAATCTTGCCTGGCCAGTATCATTAAAATAATCTTTTATTGTATATTATACTTTTGCCCTTTTTCCAGCATAATTGTTTCACATAATCAGTCTGAGCATATCAATGTTTGCCGTTCACGGATTATTATTTTGTTAAGTTTTATGCTCCCTCCTATGGCTAGTGATGAGCTCAGTGGTTGAGTGCTTGACTTGCATATGTGAGGTCCTGTACCAATAACAAACAGTAAAAAAAAAAAAAAAAAATCTTCTTCTTTCTCTCCGTTCTTCTCTTCTGTCTCCCCTTTGTGCGATAATTTTGTAGGACTGAATTTAAAAGTCCTTATTTCAGAGAAGTTTTCATTTGGTAGGTAAATATGGAGTAGGAATGCTAATGTTTAATTTATGGACTAAGCAGGCTGTATTAGTTACTCTTGTATAGCCATGAGTAATGACACATGAATACTTAGGAAATTCCTAGAAGGAACTTTCTGTTTTTCCAGTTCTAGAAAGTCATGTTCAGACTGAGCAAATATTCTCCCCTAACATCATGCTCCTTCTTCTCTGCTCTCAGACACAGAGAATTCACTGCCTGTGAGGATTCTCGGCTCCATGTGATTAGGTCTCCTTCCACAGTCCCCTTCTGAGAGCTCCTGAAATAGTAGATTTGATTGTTATCTATGCTGTGAGCTGTGTGTCTGTACAGCTGATCCATCATATCTCTGGATGCCTCAAGAAGCTCCTAATTGTCTGATGACTCAACCATCCACTTAGATGATGTTTTAAAAACGCCATCCAAAGGGTGCATTTAATATTTAGACTGTGGTTTTTAAATACCATTTTGGAAATATGGCTGACCTAGGACAAGCTCAGACAAAATATATAGTGAGCCTCATACATCCTGTTGTTCCATAATCAAATAAGGTCTGAAAGAATAAAGGTATGCTTCAGGGGACCAGAAACTAGTTGTGCACAATTTAAATATCAAAAGGGATACCAGAAATGACTATGACTACTGAATATATGATTCTAGTACAGTATCAGATCTCTCTCTCTCTCTCTCTCTCTCTCTCTCTCTCTCTCACACACACACACACACACACACACACACACGCACACATACACACACATGAATGTGTGTATGTATGTATATTTATTATCAGGAATTAAACCTAGGATCATCTTAGGCATCAAACAAGAGCCTTGCCATAGAGTTACATTCCCAGCAGTTACATGTATTATAATAAAGGCAATTTTTGTAATAACTCATCATGCTTGGAATTAGTAGTTAAAGAGAAGGCTAAGTATCTGGTCCAAGTTTTTCAGAAGATGATTACTTCAAGTCAAGGTAATAAAACATGCTCTTTAAAAATGAAACAAAACCACAGTCCTAAAAGCCTAAAAATGCTAGTCTTCCATTAAAAAGGGTACAGGAATAAGAAAATGATAGTTTTTGAAACCTCGAGTAAAAGTTTAGAAAAGAATATCATCATAGGCTAAAAATCATTGGAAGAAATGTTCTTGAGTTTTCAGACATGGAAGTATAATCTCAAAACTCACTTGGAATTTGTAGAAGGAAGAGAAAATTGCTTTACTGCAGAAATATTCTACAGCCACCATCTTCATGGATGGATTAGAAACAGCCTCAAGAATGGGTAAGTGGTACAGGATTTGCAAAAGAAGTCATGCTTTACATACTACTCTAGGCTAAATTAAGCATATATATATATATATATATATATATATATATATTTCAAAGTGTCAGACAGTACCTATGCTAATTAAAAATTTAAAAGTATGGGAGGGCTTGGAGAATCGGCTCAGCAATTAAGAGCACGTGCAGCCTGGCAATGGTAAGTGCAACTTTAATCCAAGCATTTGGGAGAATCTCCGTGAGTTTGAGGCCAGCCTGGTCTACAGAGTGAGTTCCAGGACAGCCAGGGCTGTTACACAGAGAAGAATCCCTGTCTCAAAAAGCAACAACAACAATAACAAAAGAGAGCACTTGCTGTTTAAATTCCTGGCACCTAGTCAGCTCACACTGCCTCTAACTCCTGTTCCAGAAGGTCTGAAACCCTTTTTCCCAGGCAACTGCACACATGTGATGCATATACAGTCAGGCCCACATACATGCACATAAAATAAGATAATATATTTTAATTACTTCTTTTGTTTTGAGATTAAAATACAATTACATCGCTTCATTTTTTCCTATTCCTTTCTCTTAATCCTTACACATACCTGTTTGCTCTCTTTCAAATTCATTGCTTTTCTTTCATTTATTGTTTATATATCTGTGTATATATACACATGTGTATATATACATACACACACACACACACACATATATATATACATATATAAATAAAATTTTCTTAGTCTGTATAGCGTTACTCGAATGTATGTGTTTCAAGGGATGATCAATTGGTTTTGGATAACCAATTGTAGTGTTCTTCCCTGGGGAAGACTATTTCTCTTTCTCTCTGTATCCCTTTGTCACCTGTAGTTCTTTAGAGTTGAGGCCTCATGAGCTTTCACCTTCTCCATTAGCTTGTCTATTACCTTGTGTCTGATCAGCTCATGTCTGGATAGCCATGTTAGTGAGATTTTATGTGTGTAGATTCTAACATTCTTTGGAGACACAATCTCACAGCAAACTTCCCAATTTTCAGGGTCTTACAATCTTTCTGCCCTGCTTCCAAAATGATCTCAGAGTCTCAGATGTGGGGTGTTTTATAGATGTATCCATTGGTCTGGATTTCACAACTACTCATCTTGATTGGTTGCGATTTTATGAAGTGGTTTCCATCTGTTGCAAAGAGAAGATTCCTTAATGAGAGGTGAAGACTATACTTACCTGTATGTATAAGCACTAATATTTAGAATAAAGTTAGGGATTATACTGACTTAGTAAAGAGGTGGCTCCAAGATCCATGACTCCAATAGTTCTTGGTGGTTGGCTATGTTTTCAGTACCTCTTTTTTTTTTTTTTTCAGTACCTCTTGTTGAGTGGATAAGTCCAGTTAGGGAGTTGCTGATTATGTTCTGTTGCATTTTGTACTTTAAAGGAAAAAGATAAGAGAAAAATAGAAAAATCAAGTTTTAATAATACAAGAAGTATAAGATAGTAGAGTTTTACTTGTTTGAAACAAAATATATATGAAAGTACAGAATTTTAGGTCCAGGTGAGTGATCTCCAGACTAATAACCTTCTTCTATGAAATAAATAGCTATAATAAATGAACAATGTGAGTTCTAGAAACATGTAACTATCTGAATACAAATAGAGGAGGACCCCACAGTAGTTTATTTTCACTGTGATTTATTTTTCACATAAGTCTGTATTATCAACCATTATATTATCTTATGTATATTTTGAAACCAAAAGTAATAATTATATTGTAAATAATGAGAATAGGAAGTAGTTATATATAATAAAATAAGAATGAATCATGTGGTAGTTGGCTTCAAATACTATAGAAGTACCAATATTAACTATATAAAGATATATATTAGATAGACAGCTGATGATTATGATTGATAGAAGTAGATAAAGATGATGGTAATAACAGATAAATTGTAGGCGGAGAGTGCTTGTTCATTTCCTGGTTGCCCAGACCCAAAACAATCACACAGAAACTATATTAATTAAAACACTGCTTGGCCAATAGCTTAGGTCTCTTATTAGCTAACTCTTACATCTTAAATTAATCCATTCCTATTATTTTATATTTTAGCACAAGTCTTGTGGTTTACCATTAAGGTGCTGGCTGATGACTCACGTCTTTTTCTTTTCTTCTTTTTTTTTTTTTTGTTAATGTTACTTTATTTTTTATTTATTTATTTATTAAAGATTTCTGCATTCTCCCCACCACCACCTCCCATTTCCCTCTCCCCCTCCCCCATCAAGTCCCCCTCCCTCATCATCCCTAAGAGTAATCTGGGTTCCCTGTCCTGTGGGAAGTCCAAGGACCACCCTCCTCCATCCAGGTCTAGTAAGGTGAGCATCCAAACTGCCTAGGCTCCCACAAAGCCAGTACGTGCAGTAGGATCAAAAACCCATTGCCATTGTTCTTGAGTTCGCAGTAGTCCTCATTGTCCATTATGTTCAGCAAGTCCGGTTTTATCCCATGCTTTTTCAGACCCAGGCCAGCTGGCCTTGGTGAGTTCCCGATAGAACATCCCCATTGTCTCAGTGTGCGGGTGCACCCCTCGCGGTCCTGAGTTCCTTGCTTGTGCTCTGTCTTCTGCTCTTGATTTGGACCTTGAGATTTCAGTCCGGTGCTCCAATGTGGGTCTTTGTCTCTGTCTCCTTCGTCTTTTTCTTTCAGCAACTACATGGCCTCTCTCTGACTCATCTACTTTCTCCTCTATCTTTGCTTGGAATTCCTGCCTTGCTGTATTCTGCCCTGCTGGTAGGCTAAAGCAGCTTTATTCATTAACCAATGGTAACAGAGCACATACACAGCATACAGAAGGGAATCCCACATCAAAATGGATGGCAATGATAGGTAGATGATAGTTAATAGATAGACAACACATTAAATATGATGATGATACATAGATAGGTAAATAATAATGGATAGATAAATGTTGATGACGCTAGATCATAGATGATTGTTAATACATAGAGGCTACATTATAGGCAAATATATCATTATGGGTGATAGATGGGTAGATAGAAAGATTATCCAATTTACAGACACAAAAATAAAACAGATGTGAAAAGGATGTCTTTCAGATGACTCCATTTAAAGAGTTTCTAGAAGCAAGCATTATCCAGTAGCAATGTCCACACATAATGCCAAGATCTTGGTTTCTAAACAGCATTTAGTAAAAAAATAAACCTTTGATTATTTAAGAAATCTCATATTCCAGCATTGGGACAGAGAAAATACAAAATAAACCTGGAATATCCTGTGGTATCAGATGGTAAAGAAACATATAGAAAATAATAAAAGCACATTGGAAAAGATTGGAATACCTAGTGGCTCCATTTTTGGAAATTAGAGATCTAAGATCAATGACATCAAGCAAGCATAACTCATAAAGCAGAATATTTCCACGAGGTCACTGTAGTACCAATATGCAATTGAATACAAGTTAAAAGAAAAATCTCTTTCTAATATTGTAATATCAATACAAAATGAAGTAGAAAAGAAGCATTTTAATTTTTTAATTGTCGTTTGGTAAGAATTACAGTAGTAATTGCTGCAAGCCAAAATCATTAATGGAAGCTAAAATGAACAGAATGAGGAACATGGGAAACAAAACACTTCCATAATTTTAAAGCATTTCTCACATGATAGTTTACTCATCATAGGGGAAAATAAAATAATATGTGACATCCGTGGAGAAGCCAAGTATTTACTCCATTATCCCAGGAACAAACTTTAACCGTGCTCTTAGCAACACTTTTCTGTAAAGGGTGATATTTAGATCATAAATCTCCCCCCAAGACTGAGATATTTAAAACCAGGTCCCCAAATGAAAATGATTCTGTTGGATAGTGAGGTGAGGTAAAAAAAAATTAGATCATTGGGTATGCCCTTAGAGGGGATATGGGGTTTATGTCCTTTCTAGAGATTTTCCTTGTTTATTTCTTGACAACTAAGAGTTGGGCTGTTGTGAACCTCTGCTATGATGTACTTCTTTTTTTAGGTCCAAAACCAATGAGGCCAAGAGACCACAAATTGCAACTTTTGACACTGTGAAGCAAAAAAAAAAAAAAAAAAAAAAAAATCCTTCCCCACATACTGATTGCACAAAGTATTTTTCACAGTGGTGAAAAGGTAAACACATCGGAGAATGACATCACACTCCTTTTATGGTATTTCTGATATAGACAGGAGTGGAATAATTGATGAAATTTGAATATAGTCATAAATACTTTTTATTTTTTGGTATTATCATAAATTTGGTTATATCAATATTAACTCAGGGAAAATGAATGGAGACTTATTGTAATTCTTTGAACTATTTTTGGAACTACACCTTTATTGCAAAGTGAAATGGTTAAGAAAAAATTAAATTCATATTTTAATTTTAAAACATTTTATCTCCTGAAATATAACTTTACTTTCCAATTCCTATAAGACTTAAAACTTGAAAATCTGTCATTCTATTTTCACACATTCAAATTTTTGTAAAATTTTGCAAAAGGATCTTATTTTGTGAGTGTGTGTGATAATCCCTGGAGTAATAGAATCATTAATAATGACTAATTGAGTAACACATTTTTATAACAGGTACAAAATTAACAGACAGTTTAATTTGCACAATGTAACAGGAATAGACAAATGCTGTTGTAATTTAGTATTTATCAGTAGGAGTCTGTTTTGGGGGTGGAGTGATGCTATGGTTGAATTCTGAACTTCCTTAACTTTAGCACATATTCTACCATGAAACAATAGCCACAGAACCTTAAAAGCATTTTCAAATTTCAGATGCTCTCATGTGGATGGTGGAAGGCTGGGTAAAATGCATATACATTTGGGTCACCTGTGAATCTCTTATTCAGCAGGTCTGAGTGGAACCTGAGAATGGACATTTCTAGAATGCTTTCAGTAACACTGACAGGATTTATCCTGGGACCTCACTTTGACAAACATTGGTGTCAAAGACAGTTTGAAATAAAAGAGTTGATTTATCATCACTTCAGGTTACATTTCCCATTTTACAAAATTGCCTACAAAAAAGGACACTTACTTCAACAGCATATTTTAAGAATATATTTTTAATTAAAATATAATTACATTTCCCATCTTTCTTTAATCTTTCTATCTTTCCCATATAACTTCTTTCCATTCCGTCATTCCCTCCAATGTTCTCCTTTGTCTCTGTCTCAAAGTATGACCTCTTATTATTATTGTAATATATATATATATGTGTGTGTGTGTGTGTGTGTGTGTGTATGCAGAGAGATAGATGATGATGATGATGATGATAGATTGATAGATAGATAGATAGATAGATAGATGGTTAGATAGATAGATGCACTGATACAGAAATACAAGATCGATAGATGCACTGATACATACAACTTGCTGAGTTGTTTTTGTCATTTGCGTGTATATGATTTTGGGGATGACCACTTTGTTTTGGATAACCAATTAGAGGCTCATCCATGGATGAGGATAATTCTCACTCTCTCTGTAGTCATTAGCTGTCTGCAGTTTTTGTCTAGAGGTGGGGTGCTGTGATATTTTTCTCTCTTCCTCGTTAGCATGTCTATTAATATTCTCATGGACTGGGGCTTGTTTAGGCACCCATTTTAACACTAGAACTAATCAAGAATAAAAATGTTACAAAATAGGTCTAGAAAGATGACTTAACATTTAAGAATATGTTCTTGAGAATTTATTTCAGTTCCCAGCATCCATGCTCAGTGGCTTATAACCACTTTAATTCCAATTCCAGGAATCTGATGCCTCTTTCCTTCATAAGTACTTGAATGTACACACACACACACACACACACACACACACACACACAGTAGTCTGGAAACATCCTTTAATGGCCCAGCTCTTCAAACCTAAACATTTCTACTTGTTCCCTTTTTCTTCCTTTAGTTTTGGTGGATTATCTACTAGAAGTAAGGAAGGATTTACCTTGGCCAATGGTTTCAGGTAATCAGTCTATTATGATGAGGAAGGCATGGTTGATTTTATTACAACAGGAGATGTTGGTTATGGTGCCTTTCCGACTCTTGAATTGGGGAGTCAAGAAAAGAAGGGAGGATAGCCTGGGCTAGACTCCCCAACGTGTACACCTAATCACTTCTCCCCACCACTTAGTACCCATGCTCTAACATTTCTACATCTCCAGAATCAGTGCTTCCAGCTGGGAAATCAAGTGTACAAATCCATGCGCCTGTCAAGAGATGTTTTAGTTCAATGTCCTGAGAAGGAAACAAGTAGCATACACACAGATATCATAACATTTCAAGCTTATCTGTGCAGAGAATAAAAATTCTGTTATTATGCTATTTTATTTTTTAAAACGAGATGTATTAGTCAAGCTTTCTTTATCCATCACCTTATTTTTATGACTAGGTAGGCTTTTATGTTTTCATTTCTGAACCCTTAGAATTATTTGTGCCATGCTGTGTAGGACTTTTGGTTGGCTCTGTTTTTTTTTTTTTTTTTTTTTTTTTTTTAGCTTGCATAGGCACCTTCAGATACCTTGAAATCTATCCCTTAAGAGGGAAGGCCTTCAGCTCAGTTTCAGATTAGTGTTCTCTTGAACCTGTGTCTGAAATGCAGGCATCTTCAGTAATAAGGACTTACCTTAACACTTAGTGGGGGGGAGGGGTCAAACAAGGGAAATAGTAATAGTCTTTAGTGCTTTGAGATTCTCTTGAACAGTGCTGACTAGCAAATGTTTCTTCTAGTAGTGTCAGTAACTGCACCCATAACGTCTCACCAACATGACTATTTAAACATGAGCTGAACAATGACAACAATAGACATGACAAAGTGGATGAAAGAAAGACCAAGGGGCCTCAAATTATGCAAAGAACTAGAGTCAACTAAAGAATGGTGAGTGGGAGAAATATTCTTACCCAGGGAAGAGAAATCAATTGACTATCTAATAACAAATGTTCAGCCCTGAAAACATACAAGTAATATACAGAATAAGCAGGTTATATTTAACGATACATATTATATATACATATAAACATGTGACAGCTTTGCTATGGGAAGTCCTTCTGTATATGTGTTGATTTTATTGGTTAATGAATGAAGCAGTTTTGGCCTACAGCAGGGCAGAACAGAGTTAGGTGGGAAAACTAAACTGAATGCTGGGAGAAAGAAGCTGGAGTCAAAGAGACACCATGTAGCTGCTGAAGGATACAAATGCTGGAATTTTACCCAATGAGCCAGAGCCTTGTGGTGAAATACAGAATAACAGAAATGGGTTAATTTAAGATGTAAAAGATAGCTACAAATATGCTTAAGCTATTGACAAAACAGTATTGTAATTAATAAAGTTTCTGTGTGATTATTTTGCGACTGGGCGGCTGTGAAATGAACAAGCAGTCTCCTGCCTACAAATGGCCCCCAATGCGACCAAGTTACTTATCATTTTAAAAGTGCTCCTGATCAGAAAATTGTTACAGATAACCAATAAAGACAGATTCAGATTTTAAAAAAGACCTCTAAATGGGTCATAGTGTGTTTCAAAAATGTGTGTAGGCTTGGGAGAGAGAAGAAAAGGAGTATAGGCAATTATAAAAAGAAGTAAATCATTTTAAAACAAAACAAAGTCTTTAAAGAGACAGAGTATAGACAGTCATAGATTAAAGTAGTAAAGTAAAATAAGCCATGTAAAGTTGAAAAATATAAAAAGTCTGGATTATGTATATTATTGTGTTTTCTTTTAATTTTTTGACTGTGAATGAGCTAAGTATAGAAAAACATTTCACTGTATTGGCTGCTAAGCTAAACCAACATATACATAAATTTTGAATCTTGAATTCAAAATTTGGGTCTGAGGATATGTTGCTTTGAAAAAGAGGTTCTGCTTTTTTTCCCCAGAGGATAGAATGCTGTGTATTCCATAACAGCTAATATGAGTTGATCAAACAAGATTCCCTAAAGCAATGGCCCACATGGTCCAACATCCATGACAGCTTCAGGATTGCTGACCGAGATGAACCTACCACACAGGATACCCCATAGAAGACCTGATTAACAGCATCCCCAATTATCAGGAAGTAGTCTAGAGAACAACACCCAAATTTTGCAAATGATAGTCTATAAATGTTTGTTTCCATGTAAAGGGGGATATGCTATAGAGACGAATACTTTGCATTGGTATGGATCTTGGTCTATTGATACAAATTTAAGGTCAATTTTTATATGTATATTTCTGCTATTGATTAAAGTATTGTGTTTGTGCAGCTCATTTAAAATTATAATGTATAATTAAAAATACAGGTTAATAGATAGTCATTTATAAGAGTCAAACTTGTAGTCATGTTATTTAGGTTTTCTAGATGTACAGAGCTATATTACAGATATATATGTATTCTTTAAATCTTTCAAAGATGTACAGAATATGTCATTTAAAATGTTTTAGGAAGTTAGGACTTTTCATGACAATGAAACACATCTGCTCCTGACAGCACCAATCTAGTTCAAGAAGATGATGGGTATCAAAGAGGCTCCATATGGAGTTAGTTAGCCATTTGGGCAAGAAACTGCTCTTGCCTGGACTGCTTGATGGTATCTGTATAAACTGGACATGCATGACCCACACAAAAATGACTGCTGAAGTTGCCTAAAGAAGGTGAGACAGTCCTTCAGCGTTTCTGCTTCATGAAAGTGTCTGCCAATATAGATAGAACTGTCTTTGAAATTTCCTGCTTCATGGAAAAGTCTTTTGGATACTATGGGCCTGTAGGCTGAATATGAATGCCCCAATGTCACAAAAGAACTTTGGATAGCTGTCCAGGCAACTAGATGTCTCTGTCAATACTAGAGATTTGGAAGTTGCTTACAATGCACTTCTTGTTAACTTAGGTAATATTATATCCTTCTGGAGCCTTTGATAGAATTGAAGAAAGATAGTGATAATTACAAAAGATAGATTAGATGTAAAACTTTGGCCTCACAAAGATAGGATAGATGATAGAATATTTTCCTTAATTTGCCAAATGTTATATTATATATAAATAAATATTACAACTATAATTCTTGCTTGATAAATGTTTTGTTATATGTAATTTTACTATTTTAAAGTTAAAACCTTCCTTTGTATTTGGACAGAAAAGGGAATAGTATGGGAAGTTCTTCTGTATACGTGTTGCTTTTATTTGTTTATGTATAAAGCTATTTTGGCCTATGATAGGGCAGAATAGAGTTTGGAGGGAAAACTAAACTGAATGCTGGGAAAAAGAAGGAGGAGTCAAAGAGACATCATAAACTGCTGAAGGAGACAGATGCTGGATATTTACCTGGTAAGCCACAGTCTTTTGGTGATACACAGAATAAGAGAAGTGGGTTAATTTAAGATGTAAGAGCTAGCTGGAAATATGCTTAAGCTATTGGTCAAACAGTATTACAATTAATACTATTTCTGTGTGATTATTTTGGGTCTGAGCAGCTGGGAAATGAACATTCTCTGCCTCCACAACTTGTATGAAAAAGAGGTCATGAATTTGAAAGAGAGCAATGAGTGGTATTTGGGAGGGTCTGCGGGGGGAGAGAAAATGATGCAATTACATTATAATCTCAATATATAATGAAATATATAAAAGAAATAACTTTTAAAATAGAATTTTTCTATATCTCAAGGTGAAGATCTAATAAATAAAGACTTGAAAATTTATAAAATGGTAAGAATAAAAAACTGTTGCAAAATACACTCAAAGTATTCTTTAAAACAAAAGATGATTTTCTCAAAGGCTTAACCAAGCACCAAGAAGGATTGCTCCTTGATTATTGCTCCTTTTAGCCTATCAGTCTCACCTACATTTGGGGAAGAAGACAGCCAGTTAGAGTTAAGGCTTCAAAGAGCTAGACTAAGAATGATAATCTGAAGAGATAGCTGATCTCAATTCCCAAAACACACATGAAAAAGAGTCAGGTATGGTGACACATGGCTGTAAACCCAGAACTGGGGACTCATAGGGCATAGAGAGACAAATCCCTGAAGCCCCATTCAACCAGTCAGCTGAAGCTATTCTAATTTGCAAGTTCTATTCAAAAATACATTTATCTTTAAAAAGAAAAAAAATTAAAACAAAAATGGATGACAGAGCCTGAGGGAAGACACCTATGGTTGTCTGCCAGCCTCTTTACGCAGGCATTTCCTCTACCTGCAGATAAATGTGCACCCACCTATGCATATCTATACACACACACACACACACACACACACCACACATACACACACACAGAGTCAAAGCCAGACTATGGGGACTATAGAAAAGAAAATTAAAGCCCACCACTGAAAACGCTTTGTATGATAACATCCTCAAGATACAAATTGATAAAAAAATAGTGATATCTAATTTCAAACTGTAGCAAGTCCCAGGGTTCACAGCTTTCCATCACCCATACGGAAAAGTATAGTATCAGTGCTTACTGCTTAGAGCTGTAAACAGATTATCATTGAGGAACAGTGCTTAGGGAAGATGAAATTCAAGAGGGGAGACAAAAGAAATGAGACAAGAAGATTATGAAGTGTCTGGCTTGTGCAGCAACAGAAAACATTAAACATAGCCTGCTGCCTCCCAGAATACCATATACTAAAGGCCCGTTTTCTGTGTCTAATTTTTGTTCAGTTTTTAAAACAAATTATTGAAAATTATGTTTAAAAGGGAAATTAAAGTTAAATAGAAAGAGTCAAAGCCATCATGACAACCAGAGTCAGATAAGACAAATGTTGCATTTATCAGTTTCAATTTTTAATATAATTACAATGATTGTGATAAGGGTATTGATTTAAAACACAATAATGGACAAGAAGAGATATAAGTATAGAGATAAGAATTGAATGAAAGGAGGACACTGATATTTTTTTGTATCTGTGGAGGTTTCCTTTGTTACCCAGTATGTGGTCAATTTTCCAGAAGGTTCCATGAGCTGCAGAGAAGAAGGTAAATGCTTTCCTATTTGGGTGGAGTGTTCTATAGATGTCGGTTGAGTCCATTTGCTTCATTACCTCCAACAATTCTCTTAAGTCTATATTAGGTTTCTGTCTGATTGACCTGTCCATTTGTGAGAGAGGTGTGTTGAAGTCTCCTACTACTAGTGTGTGTGGTTTGATGTCTGCCTTGAGTTTTATCAGTGTCCTCCTGTGTCTTATCAGATCACCGTGAATTAAAGTTAGAAGGCAACAACAATGCTACCCCCAAAAAGCCGACAAACTCATGGAAACTGAACAGTCAACTACTGAACCACACCTGGGTCAAGGAAGAAATTAAGAAAGAAATTAAAGTCTTCCTTGAATTTAATGAAAATAAAGAGACAACATGCTCAAACTTATGGGACACGATGAAAGCTGTGCTCAGAGGAACGTTCATAGCACTAAGTGCCCACTTAAAGAAAATGGAGAAAGCATACATTGGGGACTTAACAGCACACCTGAAAACTCTAGAAAAAAAAGAAGCAGAAGCACCCAGGAGGAGTAGAAGACTGGAAATAATCAAACTGAGGGCAGAAATCAACAAAATAGAAACACAGAAAACAGTCCAAAGAATCAATGAAACACAAAGTTGGTTCTTGGAGAAAATCAACAAGATCGACAAACCCCTATCCAAACTAATTAAATGACAGAGAGAGAACATGCAAATAAATAAGATCAGAAATGAAAAGGGGGACATAACCACAGACACAGAGGAAATTCAGAGAATCATTAGATCTTACTACAAAAGCCTGTATGCCACAAAACTGGAAAATGCAAAAGAAATGGACACTTTTTTAGATAAGTACCATATACCAAAGCTAAACCAAGACCAGGTGAACGATCTAAATAGACCTGTTAGTCGCGAAGAATTAGAAACTGTTATCAAAAATCTCCCTTACAAGAAAAGCCCAGGACCAGATGGTTTCAATGCAGAATTCTGCCAGACCTTCCAAGAAGAGCTAATACCTATACTTCTTAATGTATTTCACAATATAGAAACAGAAGAGTCATTGCCAAATTCCTTTTATGAAGCTACAGTTACCCTGATACCAAAACCACACAAAGACCCAACCAAGAAAGAGAATTACAGGCCTATCTCACTCATGAACATCGATGCAAAAATCCTCAATAAAATACTGGCAAACCGAATCCAAGAACACATCAGAAAAATTATCCATTATGATCAAGTAGGCTTCTTCCCAGAGATGCAGGGCTGGTTCAACATACGCAAATCTATCAATGTAATCCACCATATAAATAAACCGAAAGAAAAAAATCATATGATCATTTCATTAGATGTTGAAAAAGCATTCGACAAAATTCAACACCCCTTTATGATAAAGGTCTTGGAGAGATTAGGGATAAAAGGATCATACCTAAATATAATAAAAGTTATTTACAGCAAGCTGACAGCCAACATTAAATTAAAAGGAGAAAAACTCAAAGCCATCCCACTAAAATCAGGAACACGACAAGGATGTTCACTCTCTCCATACCTCTTCAATATTGTGCTTGAAGTTCTAGCAATAGCGATAAGACAACATAAGGGGATCAAGGGGATTCGTATTGGAAAGGAACAAGTTAAGCTTTTGTTATTTGCAGATGATATGATAGTATACATAAGAGACCCCAAAAACTCTACCAAAGAACTCCTACAGCTGATAAACACCTTTGGGAATGTGGCAACATACAAGATCAACTCCAAAAATCAGTTGCCTTCCTATACACAAAGGATAAGGAAGCAGAGAGGGAAATCAGAGAAGCATCACCTTTCACGATAGCCACAAATAGCATAAAATATCTTGGGGTAACTCTAACCAAGGAAGTGAAAGATCTATTTGACAAGAACTTTAAGTCTTTGAAGAAAGAAATCGATGAGGACACCAGAAAATGGAAGGATCTCCCTTGCTCTTGGATTGGGAGGATCAACATAGTAAAAATGGCAATTCTACCAAAAGCAATCTATAGATTCAACGCAATCCCCATCAAAATTCTTCACAGATCTGGGAAAGACAATAATCAACTTTATATGGAAAAACAAAAAACCCAGGATAGCCAAAACAATCTTATACAATAAAGGATCATCTAGAGGCATTACCATCCTTGATTTCAAACTCTATTACAGAGCTACAGTATTGAAAACAGCTTGGTATTGGCATAGAAACAGAGAAGTCGACCAATGGAATAGAATAGAAGACCCTAGCTTTAACCCACAAACCTATGAACACCTGATTTTTGATAAAGGAGCTAAAAGTATTCAATGGAAGAAAGAAAGCATCTTTAACAAATGGTGCTGGCAAAACTGGATGTCAGCCTGTAGAAGAATGAAAATAGATCCATATCTATCACCATGCTCAAAACTCAAGTCCAAATGGATTAAAGACCTCAATATCAGTCCGAACACACTGAACCTGATAGAAGAGAAAGTGGGAAGTACTCTACAACACATGGGCACAGGAGAACACTTCCTACGTATAACCCCAGCAGCACAGAAATTAAGGGCATCATTGAATAAATGGGACCTCCGGACACTGAGAAGCTTCTGTAAAGCAAAGGACACTGTCACTAAGACAAAAAGGCAACCCACTGACTGGGAGAAGATCTTCACCAACCCCGCAACAGACAAAGGTCTGATCTCCAAAATGTATAGAGAACTCAAGAAAGTAGACCGTAAAGGCCTAATCAACCCAATTAAAAAATGGGGCACTGAGCTGAACAGAGAATTCTCAACGGAAGAAGTTCGAATGGCCAAAAGGCATTTAAGTTCATGCTCAACTTCCCTAGCGATCAGGGAAATGCAAATCAAGACAACTTTAAGATACCATCTTACACCTGTCAGAATGGCTAAAATAAAAAACACTAATGATAGCCTTTGCTGGAGAGGTTGTGGAGAAAGGGGTACACTCATCCATTGCTGGTGGGAATGCAATCTTGTGCAACTACTTTGGAAAACAGTGTGGCGGTTTCTCAGGAATTTCGGGATCCACCTACCCCTGGACCCAGCAATACCACTCTTGGGAATATACCCAAGAAATGCCCTATCATACAACAAAAGTATATGCTCAACTATGTTCATAGCAGCATTGTTCGTAATAGCCAGAACCTGGAAACAACCTAGATGCCCTTGAATGGAAGAATGGATGAAGAAAGTATGGAATATATACATATTAGAGTACTACTCAGCAGTAAAAAATCAATGACTTCCTGAATTTTGCAGGCAAATGGATGGAAATAGGAAACACTATCCTGAGTGAGGTGAGCCAGACCCAAAAAGAGGAACATGGGATGTACTCACTCATATTTGGTTTCTAGCCATGAATAGGGGACGTTGAGCCTATTATGCGTGATTCTAGAGAAGCTAATTAAGAAGGTGAACCCAAAGAAAAACATTTAGGCGATGAAAGGAGACAGAGACAAAGACCCACATTGGAGCACCGGACTGAAATCTCAAGGTCCAAATCATGAGCAGGAGACAGAGCACGAGCAAGGAACTTAGGACCGCGAGGGGTGCACCCACACACTGAGGCAATGGGGATGTTCTATCAGGAACTCACCAAGGCCAGCTGGCTTGGGTCTGAAAAAGCATGGGATAAAACCGGACTTGCTGAACATAATGGACAATGAGGACTACTGCGAACTCAAGAACAATGGCAATGGGTTTTTGATCCTACTGCACGTACTAGCTTTGTGGGAGCCTAGGCAGTTTGGATGCTCACCTTACTAGACCTGGATGGAGGAGGGTGGTCCTTGGACTTCCCACAGGGCAGGGAACCCGGATTACTCTTAGGGATGATGAGGGAGGGGGACTTGATGGGGGAGGGGGAGGGAAATGGGAGGTGGTGGCGGGGAGAAGGCAGAAATCTTTAATAAATAAATAAACAATAAAAAGGAAAAAAAAGAATTGAATGAAAAACACAGAAGGAAATATTAGAATAAAAATGGAGAAGTTGTTTGGTAGGTTATCAGTGGCATGAACATCTTCATGAAAGAGTCATGTGCTGGAAGACAGACAGTGGAGTCTGAAATGCAAACAAGAGAAAGATATCAGCATAGGCAAAGCATACTACACATGTCACCAAACACCAGGAGAGAAGAGGTAGACAAGGCTTCAAAAGAAATGGCTGAAGTAACACTGGCCAAGAAGAACTGGTGACGTGCACATAATATAGAAAGAACTAGAATTCCGAGAATACACAGAGGATAAATGAAACAACCAAAAAGCCAAGCAAAGACTAAAAACACCAAAAGTAGAGAAAACCAAAGACATTGAGACTATCTTGAAGAAGCCATGGATAAAAATGCACTTTATTGAAAGAAAACAAAGCTACCAGTCTAGAGTTCCATATACAACAAACTGCATAATCAAAAACAGAGAAACTGGAAACTTTCTCAAGAAAGTCTAAGAAACTTCATAGCCAAAAAAATCTTCCTTAAAAGACCTCCCTTAAAAATTATGCTAGAAGTTTAACATGGTAAGGTCTATAAATTCAAAAGAAATAAATGTCATCATTCCTAGAGGACACACTTACTTATATAGAAATCACTGCATGCAAACTCACACCGGTAAGGATAAATACGTATGGCACAAAAGCCAATTGTTTTCCTACTTGCTACCAGAAAGCAGGGTAAGTATCAAGAAAGGAGAACAAATTGTAAAACAGAGAAGTCAACTGTTGTCCCATTTGCTAGAAGCAGCAGAATTTAAAATCTAAAAGTACTATTGACACTAGCAACAAACTAAAAATACTTGTGAATATATACACGAATATATAAATATGTTTATTTACACAGAAAGAAATAATCAAAAAGGCACGGTCATAGTGAAAGAACAGGTACCCATCTGATAAAGAACAGAATAGACAAATTAGAAGTACAATTTTAAATATAATAGTAATCTTCTGATAGTTATGTACCTGGGCAAGTCAACCTCTCTCTGAAAATATCAAATGGAAAATTACAGAGATAATTTGTGAGTTTGAAACTATAAGCCATTCTTCTGGTGTGATCCTTGCACTATCCTGTATATTATCTCCCTGAACTGTCTCAAGGGCTGGCGGAAGTATACGAACACCACTTGAAATCTGTTTTGGAAGTGAGTTCATCGTGGTTATATGAACATATAGGTCTACCTCACACATTAGTTGAAACAGGAGTTTGCTACATGCTCCATTTTTTTTTTCTTAAAAAGTCCTGATAATTCTAGTACTGAGAAAGCTTTAGACAAATGAGCTGTGATAGTTTCAAAGACAGTGGCCCCCAAAAGGAGTGGTACTTTTAGGAGGTATGACCTTGTTGGAATAGGTGTGGTCTTGTTGGACTTTGGGGTTTCAAATGCTTAAGCTTTGCCCAGTATCTTCTTCTGTTACCTAGGGGAATTCCCAGGAATCCACAAGAATGACCCCGGCTAAAATTCCTACAATAGTGGAGTGAGTACCTGAACTGGCCTTCCTCTATAATCAGATTACTGAGTATCATAGTTGTCATCATAGAACCTACATTCAGTAACTGAGGGAAACGGATGCATTGATCCTCTGCCAAGCATTTGGCTGAGCTCATGGAGTTCAGTTGAAGAGAGGGAGAAGAGATGATATGAGCAAGGGGGCGGGAGGGCATCAAAATCATGATTGAGAAAACCAGAGGGCTGATTCAAGCTAGTGGAAGCTCACAGACTGTGGACTGACAGCTGTGGAACCTGCATGGGATGGAACTAGGCCTGAATGTGAGTAACAGTTATGTGGCTTGATCTGTTTGGCGGGGGTGCTGGCAGTGGGACCAGGACTTATCCTGGGTGCATGAATGGCTTTTTGGAGCCTATTCCTTATGGTGGGACACCTTGCTCAGCCTTTATATGGGGGAGGGAGGGGTTTGGTCCTGCCTCAACTTGGCCAGACTTTGTTGACTATCCCAAAAGAGGTCTTATCTCCTCTGAGGAGGGGATGGGGGATGCGATTGGGGGGTGAGGGGGCGGGAGAAGGAGAGGGAAGGGGAACTGGGTTTGTGTGTAAAATGAAAAAAGAAATTTTCAATAACAAAAATCAGCTTCTAAAGAAAGGAAGGGAGAGAGAGAGAGAGAGAGAGAGACAGAGACAGAGACCCTAACTAAGACATCAGCTGTTTCTCAGAATGTATGCAATTAGTTTTCTACTTAAGTTACATCGGATAAAGCAAGTATCACTCCACATCAGTGACAAGATTAATTGTCAACTTGACAGAATCTAGAATCACCTGGGGAAAAGGTCCCAGGGTGTGTGCCTGTGTAGGATTATTCTAATTATATTAATTGAGGAGAGAATCACTGTCCGTTGTGGCACTTAGAAACTGCCTCACCAACTTGTTTACATAATTTAAGCCAAAAGATCACAGTCTTAATCCTAAAATCAAAGTCTTTATTTGATTTAAATCCGGTAGCTAAAAGATGCTGTCTTAAGAACAGGGAATGGTGAGCTGTGTACAAAGTAGAGAAAGCAAAAGGAGCACTGGCATCCATTCTTGCCTCTGCTTCTTGATGGTGGGCTCAAACAGAGCAGCGACCTCCAGATCTAACTGCCTGGACTTCCTGCTGTTATGGACTTGAACTGTGAGCTGAAATAAAGCCTTTCTCAACTAACTCACTTTTGTCAGAGCTTTCTATCACAGTTATGAAAAAGAAACTAAGACAGCATCTTTTATCAATTAACCTGGTTTATATAAAATAAATACATTTAGTATTATGATTGTGATATTTTGTTTTAAATTATGAAAACAAGCTGGTTGAAGAAAAAGTGTGTTTTGTGCCCTTATTCCATGGCAGCTTATGGATAAGATGCTGATAATCAGAAAAAGAGCAAAGTCTCAATCCTTACCCTGAGGCACTTTGGTCTGGTAGGGGAAATGCATTTGTAAATAACTGAATTTATCAACATAATTTAGAAGCATATGGTTTATAACATCACAGAGGAAGACTGCGTATAGGTCACATGCAAGCCTTCTGACTTAATGCACCATATATTTTCACATATAAATATATATTGCAGCATGTGCTTCTCTAATATTGCATTTAGAACTTTAATGTTTATACTCAGGAGATAGTAGCCTGTATGTTATTTTTCATTAGATGTGTGTTTCTGGGTTTGGTATTAAGTCAGTGATGGTCCCACACATTCAGTAGGAAGTGTTCTTTCTGCTTTTGTTTCTGGAAAACAGGAGATTTTTCTCTTAGCTGTGGTACATCACTAGAACTCACAAATGAACCACCTGGTGTTTTGACTTTTGGAAATCTATTGTTAGCTTGATTCCTTTTATATATACGTTTTTTTCAAGAATTAGTTGCTTTTCTTTGGTTCTTTGGAACCATTCCTACTCTGTAGCACAGCCTAGCTTAGAACTATACAATTCTGGTTGGGCTCCAACTCCTAACAAAGCTCCTGCCTCAGTTTTCTGAGTATTTGGTTAACAGGTATCTGCCATGACTACCTGGGCTTTGATAAATTTTATCTTTTAAGAAGGTGTTCCATCTTAACCATCAAATGTGTGAGCATAAGATTATATAATTTGTCCTTAGCTTCCCTTCATGTCCTTGCTCTGGGCAATAATATCTTCTGGTTCAGTTTTTAATTAATACTTATTTTATCTTCTCTCTTGATTAGATTACAAGATACTTTTTTGCTTGGGTCCAGATAAAATTTCAAAGAATCACTTTCATATTGTTAATTTCCTTTATCTGTTGTCTTATCTGGTTTCATTGGCTTCTGTTAAAATTTTATTATAGGCCTTTTTATTTTGATTTGAGTTTATTTTATACTTATCCCTTTGTTTCTAAGGCAGAAGTTTACTTCTTTTAGATTTTTTAAAAGGCAGGCATTATACGCACACATATATATTATATATATATCTAATATATCTAATATATAACTAATATATATTGTATATATATAAAACTACATGTGTGTGTATAGTCAGGCATGTTAGTTATGTGTATATTTTTGATATAGATATAGATATGTGTGTATAGTCAACATTTCTTTTGTCTTAAATTTTTTGAGATGTATTTTCAGTCAGTTGAAAAAATGAATTTTTTTCTCAAGACTACTTTGAGCAAATATTGTTTTAAAATATTTTGTTTTGTTTCCATCCTAGATACCTGTGTGTGTGTGTGTGTGTGTGTATGTGTGTGTTATGGTGTGCCGCATGTTGAAACCTGAAGTCAGTTTTGGGTATCTGTCTCTACTCATTATCCACATTTTAAAAATGTGTATGAATGTCCACCCATCTGCACATCTGTGTACCACTTGCCTGGTATCAGGAGACCAGAAGAGAACATCAGATCCGTTGGAACCAGAGTTACAGTTGATTGTGAATCGCAGTGTGGATGCTGAGAAATGAACCTGGGCCCTCTAGAAGAACAATCAGTGCTCTCTCTCATTCTCAACTCCTTTTTATTATTTGTTTGTTTGTTTGGGGCTGTTGCTAAATCAGAAGTCAACAGTTTGGACTTAGCCAATGGGGTGAGAGATGTGCACTTCTAGGCTTTCACATGGGATTGGGAGATCTGAATTCAGGTCTTAATGCGCGCGCGCGCGCGCGTGTGTGTGTGTGTGTGTGTGTGTGTGTGTGTGAGAGAGAGAGAGAGAGAGAGAGAGAGAGAGAGAGAGAGAGAGAGAGAGAGAGATTGATTTAATGTGGTTTGGTATTTTTTTCTAACTATTTTTTTAAGTTTTGTTCTCCAATCTAGAATATGGTGTGCCTTGAACAATGTTCCATGTGCAGGTGAAATGATTATGTATCTGGCTGTGGTTGGAGCAAGCACTTCATGAACATCATTTGGGTCCAGCTGGCTTACAATGTTGCTCAGGACATTTGATTTCTTTGCTATTTTATTTCTCAGGTACTGACAGGGATGCTGAAGTTGCCACTTTCACAGCGACTTATTTATCAATTTGCACATTTCTATTGTTTTAGTGATACTTTTTACTGCTCTCATTAGGTCCTATGATTGAAGGACACATGCTTAAAGAAGTATCTTTTCTAGCATGAAGGATGACCCATGGTAATCCTGAAAATACTTTGTTTTACATATTTTTTAAAGAACAATTTAATTGTCCAACTTTATTCTGGTACTTTTTACATAGCTTATATTTTCTTGAATATATTTTCTTTTATTGAATATTTTCTTTTATTTTAACATATGTGAATCCTTATTATTTTAGGTGAGTTTCATGTAGCCTGCACAAAATTGACTCTTAATCTTATCTCTCCTGTGACTATCTCTATTTTTGATTTTGTTTATTTAAACAAGTCACACTTAAAGAGATTAATCAATACCGCTGGTTCAATATTTTTTATAGTTGTATTTTTGTGCCATTATTATTATTATTATTTTCTGGCTTTCTTTCCTCCTCTCTATTTCTTCGCTTCTAATTTGAATTACTCATTTTGTATGATTCCATTTTTAACCTCCTCTTTTAGCACCTCATTGTACCTTTAAGATTCGGTTAATAGTAACCCTGGAGTTTCTTGTTTATTTAAACTTTAAATTGAAGGTTGACAGATATGGGAAAAAGCATGCTGATAATAAGGATGGAGCCTAATGGGTTTTCTCAGAGTGAGCCACGTGTGTCATTGCAACCTTGGTTAGGAAGCTCAGCTTCCCTTTACCAGTCACGCAACAGTGAACACTGTGCTGACCTACTCCAGTTTTGACATTGAGAATCATCCTTGTAGCTTAATCTTATTTGTTAGTTGTCCTGCATGTAAATCATAGTTGGTTATTTTCATGTGTTTCGTGTTCTCTGGTGATATGTTTAGAAACAGTCTATCTAAATATGATAAAAAGTAGATGACTTAAATTGTGGATGCTTCCCTCTGCATAGAACATCAGGTTGGTTCTTTCCAAGAGGTAGGTACGTGGTAAGGTCAGTGTCATGCCTGTTTTAGCTTCAAGGTCTTAGTTCAAAACAGGGTTTTCAGTCACATCTCCAACACTCCACTGTTGCTCTGGACCCAAGTACCCTGACTGCAAAATTGATATTAGGCCATGGGTGCAAAATACTGCTCTCCATAAACCAGAATTATTCATTGAAAATCTGAGTACCCAACATAGGGTACATCTCTAAGAGTTATTGGTCAGAGGCACCCAAATTAGCCCATGTTACTGCCATTGCACTTGGCTGCTTGCCATAACTAGACGAGGATGTAGGATATAGAAAAGTCAAGCGAGACTGACCAGGAAAACCATTCCTTGCTGAATGGTTCGTCTAGTATCATAACACACTGAGTAGGCTGATGGAGAAGAAAATGAACGTATCAACAGTATTACACAGCCCTGGACCCTAGGCACCGCAATCTAGACCTGCCTATCAAAATGTGCTCACTGGTGTAATACTGGCATGAGAGGTAAAGACTGAACCAACCACCTTTTTTTTGGATATGAATTCTGCCCCACAGGAGGGGTTTTATGCCTGGTACTGTGACTCATGGCTGGGGAGATCATAGATCATAGGGGGATTCTATTATTTTTGTTTTGCTAAATGGTCATGTAGTCAAAGTGCATTCTACATATTTATGTTTAGGCCCTATAGATTTGTACCGCTTTGAATTTTGGCCAGAGATGTTCCATGTCGAAGTGGGTCATAGTCAATGCAGAGACTCATAACTGGTCAGAGTGGAACAAATAAATTAATTCTGAGTAGTGAGCTGATGTAGGTCACTCCATCATGTGTCTGTCCTCTATCAATCAAGGTTCAGGTAATCTTTGAGTGGGAAGAGACAGAAAAATTGAAGAGTCAGCTGAGAGGGAAGAGAGCTGTAAAATGTTGACTTCTGGACACAACATGGCTGTTGCATACTTTGTCTCATAGCAGCTATAATTTTGCATAAAACCAGTCAAAATTCCAGCAAGGATTATGGAGGAACCCGAAGGCAGCACTCTTAATGGAGGAAATATTAGCAATGAATTGCTGTGAAGGAGGGACGTTACTTTCTTTTATGAATGTGGCAGCCTGTAGATTGCTCACACCCCAGTGGATGACCACACACAGTATACTTATGGGAAACACGATAAGCCTTGGGGTTATTAACAACACAAATTTAAAATAAATGAAAAAGAGGACTTAAAGGAGGAAGGGAAATGGGCTGGGAGCATTAGGTGAAATTGCAGGCAGTATCGGTAAATGGATATGAATGATACGCACTATAAAAATGTATGAAACTTTAAAGAATAAAACATCATTTAAAAAGTTGATATTGACACTGCTCTAGAATCATTTAGACTGGGTGTGTGGACTGTCGGCTGATTAGTTTTCAGATGACTTTGTTGCGTGGGTGTGTGCATGTGTGATAGAGAGAGAGAATGTATGAACACGTATGTGTGTGTGTGTGTGTGTATGTTTCATGGTCCCTGATCTCTGTACGTGATTAAAACTAAGCACTGAGCAACCACAATTTATTTTCCAGCAGAAGGGCCCCTTACAGCCTTCAGGCAGCTATAGCACTAGGAGAGTTCATATCGATTTTATTCTTAAAATATATAAATCAATATTATTCCTCTACCTTGACTGCTTCAGCAAGAACATGCGCCGACTTCACCACTTATATAGGTTCCTTAACCAGCTGAACAGTATTTATAAATGATAGCCTTACTGATATTTAGAAAGTGATGGCCACATGAATATTTTGTCGGGAACTCACCAAGGCCAGCTGGCCTGGGTCTGTAAAAGCATGGGGTAAAACCGGATTCGCTGAACATAGTGGACAATGAGGACTGCTGAGAAGTCAAGAACAATGGCACTGGGTTTTGATCCTACTGCACGTACTGGCTTAGTGGGAGCCTAGGCAGTTTGGATGCTCACCTTACTAGACCTGGATTGAGGTGGGTGGTCCTTGGACTTCCCACAGGGCAGGGAACCCTGATTGCTCTTAGGGCTGATGAGGGAGGGGGACTTGAATGGGGGAGGGGGAGGGAAATGGGAGGCGGTGGCTGGGAGGAGGCAGAAATCTTTAATAAAGAAATAAATAAATAAATTTAAAAAAAGAAAAGAAAAAGTTCAGAGGGATAAGGCATGAAATCATTTCCATTTACTTGAGGGTCAATTCAACATTCTGATGAAATGACATACTCAGAACACTTTGGTTCAAGGAATTCTTTTCTTTAAAAGATGTATTTATTTTATTTTGTGTGTAAGAGTGTTTGCCTGAATGTATATATTTATAACACATGTGTGCATCCTGGTGCCTGAGGAGATCAGAGAAGGAAATTGGATCACCTAGAGTTGAAATTACAGACAGTTATGACACCCTCCCTCGCCCTTCTCTCTCTTCTCTCTCTCTCTCTCTCTCTCTCTCTCTCTCTCTCTCTCTCTCTCTCTGTGTGTGTGTGTGTGTTTACGTGTGTGTGTGTGTGTGTGCATGCACACACCTGCTGGGAACTGAATTCAGGACCTCCGCAAGAGCAGGAAGTGCTCTTAACTGCCTATTCACTGCTCCACCCCATTCAAGGAATTTTTGAGTTTTCAAGGATCTCTGCTAAGAAACAAATCGTGTGTATTTGTTTCCAAAAGGAACGCACTCACGTGTGAATATTCTCTGAAACAAAACTTTCTTCATAACCCATGCTCCATTGTGGATGAAAATAAGTTGTTCTATCTTCTCATTTTGCTGGGGGTTTATTTCCATAGTCATACTGGGTTAAAATTGTTAATTTAAACTGCTTTCACAACTCTGATGAGTTCATAGCTTTGTTGCTCTGATTGGTCTTGCTATTATGCTGTCTGGATGACAAAATTTGTACACCTTGAGCAATGGTATGTAAGTTGGCCCTTGTGTTCAGTTTAATATAAAAGTAGTATTTCCTCAAATGAGAGGAGACTGAGGCATTCTTCTGGTGTTTCTGTTTCATCTGGTTAGCAGAAGGAGTAAGGAAATGGTTTAAAAAGAATTACCTAAGAAATATTTTTGCAGAAAAGAAATTATTTTTTTTAATTTATCTGTCATTTTCAAAATTTTATATAAACAATGAGACCTTAAAATGTGAGGTCTAAATGCTTACGGTTTGTTTTTTGTTTGTTTGCTTGTTTTGTTTTTAAGAAAAAAAAGTTAGTTAAACTCTTTCCCAAAGACTGAAAAATAGAGAATTAAAGGAAGGGAAATCTGAAATACCTTGCTCTTCAGTCTGACTGGTGAGATTTGAGGTGCATGGCAGAGTGGTTCCCATAGTTCCCTTTATACCTATGTCTGTATTGTTGCTGATCTTTTAGAGATTTCAGATGTCTGAGCTCAGATGTCTCCCTTGTAAAAACTATTTCAGGAGTCTGTGGTTTTAGCCAAGAAATCTCTGTGCCTTTCTTGTCATTTTTACTCTGCAAGTTTTAGGACAAATGTCCTAAAATGATTTATCATCATTATAAATAACACATAAAGCCTGGAGGATGGCAGGAAGGCGTGACTTGGTTCATTCAGTGACAGTCAGGCCGGGAATGAAAAACAATGACAAATACAATGGGATGAAGACAAAAAGTATGTTATTCTAAACCTGACTCTTTTTTTGTCCATAACAAAATATTCTTAGAATAAACTAAAAATCCAGAAATAATACTGTCCATTGAGTTGAAGATGAATATGTGGATTACTATTAAAAGATATATATAAGCCATATGGCTAGAGAAAAACAGCAATATTTGGGACCAGAAAAAAATGTATTTTTTTCTCTGTTACAGGGACATGAATACCAGACTGTTAACTTTGGACTTTATAGTTATAGCAGCAAGATGAAATGTCATGGGGATAAATGTTGAATGAATCCATATTTGGCTATACCAGGAGCTTGCTTACAGAGGTATGTAAATTATGTAGGAGTTATAGACAAATTCAGCAGATCAACTAGATGACCAAATCTGATTATTTTCTGGTTTGTGCACCCAAGTAGTCAAACAGAAATTAAATACTGACCAGTGTACAATATTTAATTATGGTTTTAATAGATATAAATAATAAAAGTACAGAGACCAAACAGTAAATATAAAATCATTTTTCTCTTTTTGAGAGGGGATAGAATACAGATATTGATAACATAGCCTGTAAATAACAGTGTGTTTTATGGATGACAGTCTTGAGAGTCAGAATATTACTTGAGACTGCTCTGTAACCCAGGCTAGCTTTAAACCCATAGTAATCCTCCCCGTTACAGATATGAGAGCCAATATCTGGCATAGCAAATTTTCTCACTGGAGATCTATAACATGCCAAACAAGATATCTTCACATTTCTTGAGAGTAGTCAACAGAGAAGAAGTTAAGTAATAGGATCAGATTTTTAACTATTTCATATAAACTACCTTAATTTTTTTTCCTGTCCTTATGAGTTTCTGGTTTAACTGGACTTGTTGTGTTTGACTTTGAGAGAGATCAGCCAGCTGAGTTGGATGGGCATTCTTCCTCACCATCCTTTCCTTTGTGAAGTCCATTAATAGACTCTTTAACACCAGGATTGGCCATGATGCTCAGAACCTCCCTGTTTCAAAGCAGCAGGTCTACCCATCATGATTTCTAGTTTAGTGTAAGGACTCAGATTCTCTCACCGACACAGCTCAGCAGACAGTCTCTACCTAACCCCTTTAGGATCCCAGTTTTAGCCTATCTGCAGGTCCTAAGCTAATCTGGGAGAAGACTAACGGAAAAGCATCTAAATCTTTACTATTTAAGTTTCCAGTGATCTTAAGACCATGTAAATTTTGGAATTCATTAACAATCTTGATCTAATACAAGATCCATCCAAATTGCTCCACTGTTTTTCCTCAGGCATTTCCTACTACCAGTATTCTGTCCATAGAAGCCAACTTTTGCTACTCAGTGAATGACTATCTATTTCAGACATGATAGTCTGGTGTATTGAAAATCAATATCACACGATGGAGGTTTCCCTTCTGTAGGGGGATGTGGGTAGAGGTGATGTCATTCATTCCTCTGGCTTTAAATTTCCTGTATTTATATCCCTATCCCAGACTTTTCACTGTAGTTCAAGCTTCTAAATTCAAATGCCTGCAAGAAAAACTCTCCTGGTATTTCAAATTTAACTCCTCTGAAATTAAATTCTTTCTTCCTGCCTTTCCACCCCAACCTGCTTCTGCTCCTCCCTCAGCCTCCAACTCCCAATCTGTTCCTGCTTTAAACTCCTCTCTGTAAGCCAATGCCTTCATTAGGCTCACTACCCAAGCCTGGAACCAGACAGCCTTCTACAACTCAACCCCTTTGCTCGTCTGCATAGAAAACCCACCATTGCATTAGCTGACCTGCTTTGCTATATCAAAATACCACATGCTAGGGATCCCTTAACAATGAATTTGTTTTTCTTACAATTCTGGGAATTAAGTTGAAGATCAGGATGCTGGCAGATTTGGTATCTGACTTTATGTTCAATTTTCACATGATAGATGTCTTAGGACACAAAGTTCCATCCCCATGATATTTTTTTTTTTTTTTTTTTTTTTTTTTTTTGTCAACTTGACACACACTGGAGTCACTTGGGAAGAGTGGACTTAGTTGAACAATTCTCTGTATCAGATTGGTCTGCGGAAGGTTTTCTTAGGTAGCGATTAATGTAGAAGAGATCAGCGCGCTGTAGAGCATGCCACCCCAGGGCAGGGGTTTACGGCAGGTTCTGACTTTTTGGGACCCTAGTCTATATGGATGCAGAGCTTCCTGGGCCTGGATGTAGTGGGGAGGGCCTTGGACTTCCCACAGGGCAGGGTTCCCTACCCTCTCTCAAGCAGGGAAAGGAAGGGAGGAGGATGAATGGAGGAGTAAGAGGGGGTTGGGAGGAAGGGAAGAAGTGTAAATTTTTGAATGGAAAAACAAAAAGTAATAAAAAACATAGAGGACATTTTAGCAAGCTAGTAAGCAGGTTTCCTCCATGGTTTCTTCTTTGAACACCTGCATTGAGTTTTTGTCTTCACTCTCTTCAGTGGTAGACCATGTTTAGAACATGTAGCCCTGATGAAACCTTTCTTTCCCAAGTTGCTTTTGGCCAGTGTTTATATTACAGCAAAGGAAAAGCAAACTAGGAGAGTTCCCATCATTGATTTTTTTTTCTCCCAAAGTCAGTATCTGCTGTAGGAACTTCTTCAGCTATCAGCCTTTAAGTTACCAGTCCATTTATATACTATAAATGCCATTGTAAAGCGAATGCTTCCTGTCTCTTGCTGCTGCTGGATTCGGTTCCTGTTTCCCTGTTCTTGCAGAGGACTGTGATCTGTGAGTGTACCCCTAAATAAATAACCCTTTATTTATAGTTCAATTCTGAGCTAGTGTGGGATTTCTTTTAGCATCCTTCTTCAATTTAGTATCTTCAGATGTTATCACATTGAAGAGTAAAATTTTTACATGTGAATTGTAGGGAGGACACAAACATTCATTATATTCCTATTTAAGACCTGTTCTACACCTAAAATATCTTTAACCCATCACTTCTTTCCTTCTTCCTTCTTGTTATCATGAGAATACATCACCACGATTTTCATGTAAGCTGCTTCAGCATCTAGAAGCTTCCTTTCTGGCTGTCTGTTTTCACGCACATGCCCTTTTAAGCCTTTGTCTTTTGAGGAGCCAGTGAAACTCACAAAATTCCACATTGTGTGAATGTACTGCTTTAAACATTCTTTCTTTTGGTCATCCGTTGGGCCAACAATAAAAAAAAAAACACACATCTCAATCATAACAAGCACTGTCCTGCAAGAGCTGACTGTCAAAGATGACTTCAGTATCACACTCTGCTTCTCTCTTTCCTGGCCTCCTGGAATATGTCAATAACTCTATTATTTTGGCATATGTGTGCTCTGTGATCCCTCTTCCAGTTTCTTGTTGTAGTTGGTTGCTGTGTATCATGGCATCTCTCAATGAGGTGCTACCCACTCAGAAACATACGCATTACACTTGTCCAGTACTGCCCACCTCCTGTATCACCATTGTTTCTCTACCTAGTGCAAGCCTTGAGGCCCAGTTCCTTCCTTCTTTACTATCTGTTTTCCATTGGAGTACTTAAGTTCTGTGCGATGAAGACCCTGCATGCATATCCATCTTAAGCAAATGAACTGGTTGCTCATGATTATTTGTTGAGTACAAGTGTAAGTTAAATGCATTCAACAAAGTATTTTTTTTTTTTTGGTTTTTCGAGATAGGGTTCAACAAAGTATTTTTATTTTGAGCTATGATTCTATATATCTGTCCTTGCCATAATTTGTTGATGAGCCTAGAGATTCATTAAATAGTTCTGGTTGATATATTAAGTGCAAGTTTTTTTTTATGAAATATAAATTGACTACAGGATTGAAAGAAATTTAACTTCTGTGACAAAGTCATATTAATTTTGGCATATTATGGATAAAATTTGGGGCATTATAAACTTAAAAATATTCTTCCTACAATTATGTCTATCTTTTTTATTATCTACTTTTCCCCTCAGCATACTAGGCCCTAGGTTAGGCTCAATTTGACGGTTGGTGCTATATGCTGTATATGAAGTATAGAACCACTGTTTGAGGAGGTAAGCTGTATAGCAATTCTGAAGGGCATCACCTATTAAATTCAAGGCAACTGGTTTAGATCTTCTTTATATATAAAGTAAAGGTTCAATATAGCACTCACAGCAGACCTGGGAATACCTAACTCTGAGAGCTTAGGATAAAACTGGAGTGAATGACTAAAGAAAGGTTTCAATTGTTAGGGATTGCACCTGAGGTGGGAGGGATAACCCAAAGCTTTTTGCCTAGTTTTCCCAATCAATACTGCAAACAAATCCAGAGCATGTATAATCTCTAGTTCCAGTGCCAAAAATACGATCACAAACTTTTAGAAGACTGGCTCTTAAATTCCTTTGTTCCAGTTTGAATAGTCTTTTCATAATTATTTACTTATTTCCATGAAGAAATGTAGATGTTACATAGTCTATTTTAGCATATGGGGGCTTTTCATTGCTGTATCTCATTTAGTTAATGCAAATGAAGGTTAATGCTGTATTTGTGTCCTATCACTCACTTAGGTTGAGGTGCTCCAAAGTCCGTGCGCTATGCTGACAGGGATCCTTATAAATACAGTGCATATGTGTATGTGGTACATCCTCGACATCTGCTAAATGAGGATAAATTTCACTCAAACATTATTCAGCAAAAGTCATTAGAAATAGATGCTTCTTCATTCCCCTCCCCTCTCCCTCTCCTCCCCTGCTCCCTCTCCTTCTAGCCCTCCTTTGTCATGAACCCAGTATGTAGCTCTGATTATCTGGAACTCACCATAGCCCAGATTATGCTCACCCTGACATCAATCTTTATGCCTCTGCATCCTGAGCACCAGGAGGACAGGACTGAGTACCACTCTCAGCTCCCATACCCATTTCTTAATCACTTGTTACATGATTAAACCATCAGGTCAGGATTATTTTAGAAAGCAAGAGAGTATGACTTTTCAAGGGTCATGCAATCAAATTTCTCCTTGAACATGGGGGACATAGTCGTGTAAGTGTGTAGACACAGCACCAGGTACAGTCGGATTTTCATGACCCAACAGAATATTCTCCAATTCTAAGTTGCTGTCACCCTCTGCTGGGTCAAAAAAAGCACACAAATTTTATTGGTACTACACAAAGTAAAATAATTAAGAAAAATGATAAATATCAGTGTACATTATAAATTTTATTTTATTATTCTTAATCTTTGAAACAGGGATGTTTACAAAGTAAGGTATATGTCTTAGTATAAAAGTCATTATTAAGAGGCTTTTGGCAGGAAACAATATTTTAATTTGAATATTCCAGGAAGGGTGCTTCCTGGTCCCAAAAGTACTTAAAGACCTCTCAAATATCAGAAAGACCTATCAGAATAAAGACAAATCAAAAAGAACACGTAACTATGGACCAACATATCTGATGACGAAGTCAGCTTCATAAAACTAGCTTCCGTTTGAGTAGATAAGTACCCAGAACCAAATACCCGTTCACAAATTCTGGGAAACAAATGAACCATATATAACAAACCTCTATCTCTCTGCTTGGAATCATGCCCTATCTAGAAAACCAGAAACAAAACTTTTCAGAGCTGTTCTTGAGAAACATACCACACCTAGAAGGGTAATTAAAAAACAGTCCTCCATTTGTTCATTCCGTATATTGGTATATTTAAGACACTCAGGTATTTTTAAAACAGCTCCGCGCGAGCGATCTAAAGTCAAACAGTAAAATCAATCAATTCAAAGTGACATCCCCTCACTGAGAGGTGGTGGATTTGTGACTACTCTTCCACGGTAGCGTCTCTGAGTTCTACTGAACCCTCTTTATTGAGCAAAAATTCAAGGACTCAGGACAACCCATTTATTGTACCATCCTTTGATGCAAAAGGGAGAACTAGAAAGAATAAAGCAGTAAGGGTGGCCTCTCGAGAAGCAGAGCCCTTGTAGGAATCCTGCAAGTTAATGAGAATTCACCCAGGACTCAAGAGCGATGGAGAGGGAGAGAAAGGAGGAGACAGAGGGGCGGGGGCAAACCTCTTCCTCTGCAGCTGGCCCTGTCCCTCATTTGTTGCTCCAATAAGCAGTAATTAGGTCCTGAGCTAATGGCGTCAGCTGATCTGCTGTTTTTAGGCTAGACCCAGAGGAAATCTCCATGGAAACCCTGCTGGACTCGTCCTCCCACCTGGATGCCTCCAGCTCCTTTCTGCCACCTGGCTGCCGCCCGTCCTGCTGCTACCTCCTCCTGCCTCTAACCTGCAGCCTGCAGCATGCGCACTGCCCCCGGGATCCCTAAATGGGACAATTCTGCCCGTGACGTCAGCGCCCAGCCGTCTCCACAGAAACTTTTGTCCCATTGGCCAATCAGAGAGCTTGGAAGGGGCCTAGGGGTGGGGGGTGGGAGGAGAGGGGAGTGGGAGGGGTGGGGGTGAGGGGAGAGGCGAGAGGTTTAGTGTGTGGAGCTGCTCACGCAGCGCCCGGGCTGTCAGTCCCGGCTGGGGCCGCCACTAGACCTTCCCGGAGACGCGCACCCCCGCACCCCGCGCCCCGCACACCCTCGCCCGACCACACACACGCACACGCTCAGCCTGGCCGCGCGGGAGCCACTGAGCAGCCTGAGAGCAGCGGGACCGGCTGCGGGCGGAGGACTGAGCTGCATTCCCACCGGGGCTTTCGCCTGGGAGAAGGAAGCGAGTCGCCAGGGTGGGCTCGGACCCCTCAAGGAAGGCGGCGCGGGTCGGGCCATCGGGCTGTCTGAGAGGATCCCTGCGACCCGCGGGAGCATAGGCAGGGAGTGTAATAAAGAGGAGCGGCCGCAACGAGCAGGACTGCAACTCCCCTGGTTACTGAGCCGCCGTGACACGGGGGTGGAAATCCTGATGGAGGGATCGCTGACTTCGTTTGCTTGGGAAAATCGTCTGGAGCAACTCCGATTTGGCTCCTCTGAGCAGCGGAGGGGGGTCCATGACGTGGCAGTGGGAAAATAGACAACCGAAACCTCCCGCGTGAACAGCAAACTATAACCCAGGGAGGGGAACGACTGCTCTCTGCATTTTAATTTCACGCAAAAGGTTTTGTGCGGTAAACTTATTTCCATGTCTTGTACCCACTTCAGCAGAACCCAGAGGGTCTTATCTTGGGGACACCGTCATTATCCCGGAAAGCCCCAGCCAGCGGCCTGCCTTCCTGCTCCCACATTCCCCGGACCGGATTCCTGTTTGGGGTACTCCATCCGTCCTAGAGAACTATGGTCAGGTGTCTATGAATACTGGGCCAGTTTCTGAAACCTAACTCTTACAACCTACCTGCGAGCTGGAATTTAGCCCAATATATCTGAAGAAAAGGCATGTTGAGTCATTTTGGGGATACCTTCGTGTTCTTTTAAATTCCTGTAAAACGGGATCTGATAGGCTGACCAACATGACAGGTAAGAACTTTCTGTTTCTCTAGTCCTGTCACGGAGAAGGCCAAGGCTGAGCAGGACCCAGTAAGGAGGAGAATCCAGGGACCCGTGTGCCCTTCGAGGCTCGCCAACTGAGGGCTGCTTTTGCTAGAGGCGCAGCCCTGGCTTCTGGACCATCCACTGGGGAAGCTTCTGGGGCGCGCGCCAGGAGACTGCCTTGCGCTCCGCCTGCCCTGCCCTGGACACAGCCCTGGGGCGAGGCATCTAGGGACCACCTCAAGTCAATATTGGGATTTTTAATAAACCAAGGAATGGGATTTTAATTATTCAGAAACCCAGCTCCTCTGGGCCAGCTGCTGTTGGGATGGTGCTGATCACACAGTATTAAACGGACCCACCGTTAAGGGCACCAGAAAAGCGTCCGAGACATCTTTTGCAATTAGGACCGAACCAGACTTGGTAGCACAGGGCATTGATTGCTGGTGCCCATCCGGACCCTCCTCCTCACTCCCTGGTCCTACCCCCACACCCCACCCCACCGGAGGCAGCCTCCCGCGGCTCGGCCAGGACCTCGCGTCCTTGCATCGTGGCCTGGGCTGCATATTTCATGAGCCCGGGGTGAACAGGTGCGAAGTGCGCTGGGAGCATCCGGCCCACGGCAGCGCAGGGGTAACATGGAGAGCGAGCGCGACATGTACCGCCAGTTCCAGGACTGGTGCCTTAGGACTTACGGGGACTCAGGCAAGACCAAGACGGTGACCCGTAAGAAATACGAACGGATCGTTCAGCTCCTCAACGGCTCCGAGTCAAGCTCTACCGACAATGCCAAATTTAAATTCTGGGTCAAATCGAAGGGTTTCCAGCTGGGCCAGCCAGATGAGGTCCGCGGGGGTGGCGGCGGCGCCAAGCAAGTGCTCTTCGTGCGGGTCAAGACTACGGTGAGCCGCCTTCTCTGTTATTTGTCTGCTGGAGCAGCCCGGAAGGGAGGGCGGAGAGAGGGGAAGGCAGGGAGATGCTGGAGCCACTGTTGGCTCCTTGCCGCCCCCCCAACCCTCTCCCCAAGTCCTCCACAGACGCAGTGGCCGGGCGTGATTTCCCTTCTATAAAGTCTTTGTGGTCCTTTATTTTAAAGCAGCAGCGAACCCGCAGAGCTGGCGGCCCTGCCTGCCTCGGGGCTGCGCTGCGGGACGGTGGTTGAAGCTTGCCTTCGCCGCGTCTGGTGGTGTGGTGCCTGGTGTTTCCCTGGCCAGGCCATTGTCCCATGCCCTTTGCTGGGCGCCTGGCGCGTGTCCTACTTCCGCCAGGGCACCTAAAGGCCAGGCTGGAAGCCGACTCACACGCTCTGATAACGATGCTGATGGATAGGCTACTGTGTCTCTTTATTGGCACAAAGCACGAATGTGGCGGTTGAGGTGTATTTGGGGCTCTCCCCAGGACACTATCGAATTTTGTTGTGAGAACGCCAGCGGGGAGACACAGAACAGTCCGCGCGCCTTAGTAGCCCCCTGAGATCCTAGCCACGATTGTTTGGTTGGCAGATAAGAACCTGGACATTCCTCCTCCCCGCCCCCACCCCCTTCTTCACTCGCACCACTGAAGCTTCCAGCTAGGCAATGCACAACAAAGAGATGGGTTTGGGCGCGATTAAATGCTGTGTTTGTTCCTCTTTCTGGGTTGGTTCTAGTCTCCTATCCACAAAGCTGTAGAGAACGAGGAAACGGCTGTGAGACCGGTATATTTCATCCTAAAACGTAGATGCCTGTGGGGCTGGGAGGCTTCGGCAGCATCTGCTTCCTTTGCAAGAAGATGGTAACAGGGGTCTACAAGTAAGATCTCAGGTCAGATGTACAACACCTAGCTGCCTCATGATGGGTACTCACCTAGAGTCGGGGGGGGGGGAGCAGCTATCTGGCACCCTTTGTATTTTTGTCTCGCTTGGGGATTCGTTGAGCTTTGCTCCTTCCTCCCAATCCCCCCCCCCCCCATTTTTTTTTAACTGGCGACTATTTCCCAGTGCAAAGCTCCCTGAGGATCTTAGAAGGAAGGCTTCTGGAGGAGAAGGCTGTGCTTTCTCTGAGGAGAATGAAAGACACTTTCAAGCTCCGTCTGGAGGACTCACTCAGGTTTGGAAAGAAGCTTTTGGTTCCCCAAAATTATTTGGGAATGGTTGCTTGGAGGATGGAGGTTTCTTTTGGAATTTATTTGGAAAATTTGAAAACAAGGGTGGACTGGAAACACAGAAAAGTTTTTCCCCCTTCTTCTTGAGGTTCAGTTGTTGAAAGATTTGCAAGAGATAGATGTCAACGATGGTTTTGCTTTCTCCTGTAGCGCAGAGTGCTGCTAAAGACAATGGTGAGGCACTGGCTTGCCTTGCTGGATGAAAAGGACCAGTCTGGCATCATTTAGAGTAAGGTTTCTTTACATCTGCATGAGCCAGAAGTGTGTTACAGAGAGGAATTGCTTTGTTTCACTTGGATGGGGACTAATGCTAAGAGTGGACAGGAAAAATAATTTATTGTTAAGCAGAGTGAATTATAATCCTAGCCGAGTGACTAAAATGTTGTTATATCTTTTTAAAGTACTATTTAACATGGTCATATATCGATATTATAGATTATATTATATTATATATCATTGCTAGCCAGAAAGTTTTTTTTCAGTTTTTCATTCTTTCTGTGTTAAATTTAGATTCTCTGTTTGGGTCCAAGTGAGTTCATGCTTGTATAGATTTGATTACAGCCATTATATGTGTTAGAATATGTGTCCCTTTGAAGACTAATTAAAATTCCAAATAACACAAGTTGTATAAAGATTGTACAGGCACCTAGATAATCGTGGGTGTGAGTTATTCAAACCAGCATTCACATGCTGTGACACCCATATTTTCATGTCAAAAAAATAAACGTGGAGTTGTTAGAGAATTACTGCTAAGACACCTAATAGAGAGTGACAGCTGCAGGGGGAAAATAATGTAGCACGTGTTTCTCTTTTCAGTAAAGAGTCCATATATTAATGGGAGACAATGCGATCTGCCAGGTGATATTGTTAAATGATTTCCGTGCAGTATTTAAAGCACTCTGTGTTCCATTCAAGCCTATTTTGAAATGTTGAATAGGATTTTAATTCATGAGCTCTTCTACTGTTCTTTATGAAAAATTTTCTGCTGCTCCTGACACAGAATTATAAGCTCCACCTTCTCTGAGAGGCAGCCAATCACAGTTTCAACCAGTTAAAAAATAAATAAAATATCCCTTTTATCCTGTTTCCCAATGTCTGAATACATTTTCCCCTAAACACACACACACACACACACACACATTCATTTGCCTTCATCATGACACGGATACATTCAACAAAAAGACAGAAATATGTTTTCTTTTCATTCAAAGCGTGTATATTGCACACGTTGGTTGAAATGAAAAACTGCCTGTGAATGGTACTTTTGAGCAGATGGAAAGTCACTCTGAGCTCCTTGAGGTCTGAGAGACATTGGGTAGCTTTCCTTTTAGTGAGATATGCTTTGCTCCTGATGCTGCGTCAATGCAGTGCTGCTGATAATTAGATGTCATTATTGCAGCCAAAAGGAAAAGAGAAAGAGGAGAGGACAGGCCTGGGCTAATTAACTACTTTTATTTAATGAAAGAGAGACAAATAGCAATTGGGAAGGTACACAAGAACAGACTAGACACACTACATAGACTTAATTGCAACAAGGCAGTCTGTCAATCCCATAGTTAGAGGGGCTGGGTTTACCTCTTACTTTCTCTAGAGAATAGATGCAGCTTTGCCCCTGAATCCCAAAACTTAAAACTGAGCGTGCAAAAATGGATTCAAAATAAAAACTGTCAACAACTGGAAAGGATAAGTATGTCTTTAAATACTTTTCCTGGCCAGGTCTGAAGCTGAGGGGACCTTTCTGTCACTGATGTTTAGATAACTCAGTGGCTGAAACAACACTATTTGGTCACCAAGCAACCCCATCCTGCAACTCAGCCATCTTAGGTCTGGACGGGGACCTGGATGTGTATGCTTATGCAGTTTGCTTAACATCCCATCTGCTTATTTTTTGTTTGATTTCATGCAACTGCTCTTAGTACATTTTTAAAATTAAAAGCTCTGTCAAAAAAAAAAAAGACTCAGCAAATATCTGACAGTGATCGTAGCAAACTCAGTCAGAGACAATATCAAATAAGCAGGAGTATGGCTGCTATCTTTACTTCTTTGATAGTTCATTAGAAGCTTTTGATCCTGATTGACACATTGTTTTTTTACAACAATTAAGTGAAACACAGTCACAGTCTGAATTACCACAATATATTCCTCCACTTGATAGTATGGATGGTAAGATAAAAATAATAAAACATTTAATCTTTCTTTCTGCATTATGACTAATGCACTGTCTTGTACTTTAAAAAACCTCATTACATTGTATAAAACATTAATGAGAAATTTAGTAATTCCATATTTGCAATTCTTCTTTTAGCTTTAAATCAGTGAATACTCTATAATCAAATCAAAGACTATTTCCTTGACCTATGTTTGTAGAGAAAGAAACCAAGGTGTAAGCTTTGCTTCCCTATACTCTAATCTATATTTACTTTACTGTGGAGCATAAAATGAAATTTCTTCCACAAAGGAATATGCAGTGTCTTTAGTGATGCAATTTAAAAATGATGATTTATTCCGTCCTGCAATCTATAGCCTCAGAGTTCATATTGTTCTTGCTGTGCATACTACTAATTGATGAGTGCAAAGTGATGACAATGAATATTCATGGACAAGATTATAAACAGTTAGCATTTGGTTAGTTCTCTGACCATGGTGTGCATCACAAATCCTTTATTCTAACCGGGGTGAGAGAAACAATAACTTATGAAGAATCTTCACCTACTTCCTCCTCTTCTAACAGCATGCATTTGGAAACATCTCATGTATTAGACCATCATCTGGAATTTGCTACAGATCTCAGAGAGGAGAAACTGTGCTCACAATCCATTATGTTTTGTGCCTATAAGAGACATAAGTCATCAAGGTGGTCATGTTTTTGTTAATCTATCCTTAGATAGAACCGGGTTCCTCTGACACAGCCAACAAAATAACATATCATATCTACAACATCAATTTTGGGAATGAAGTAGGGTCCAGAAATAATGCCAGCAATGCTGCTTATGGAACATCCTCAGTAGTTCCTTGTGGCATTGTCATGAGAAACAACCATCTATGCTCTTTCTTGTTCAGTGTCTGTGTAAGCTCAAGACACTAGGGACCTTCAGTGAAGGCCACTTGTGTGAGTGTCAAATGGCAGGACATTTAGATCTAAACACCTCTGTGTATAAGTACTATGTGAAGACTATCCCAGATGAGGACCCTAAGAAAATAACTCCTAACTTTTACACCCATTCTTTATCATCTTAATAGTAAATACAGTGGGAGGACTGTCGACACTAGTATTTACCTATTTCTTCCTCTGCCATCTGAATACTTTGCTTCAGGATTTTATTTTGTAGACTCGTTGCACAAGATGGAAAAAGGTGAGGAAGCAGAACCTGAGATATGCAGCAAAACTCTCAAGACCTTCAGTTTTGTGTCAGGATCTCATAGATATTTCCTCCAGTGCTCTTGTATTTGCTAAGACTTCTACTTGTATTGTCTAAATAAGAATGATCAAGATGAATCATCCACTGTGGTTTAGGTCCATTCTTTTTTCAAAATCTCTGTATGACAATATAAAAATAATGGAAACTAGTTGCAGGAAGCAGGGTTGTGCCATCTGGGCAACCATCACCATCAGCGAATTACTTTGTTGTCTCTAAGAATGCATATTAGCAAAAGCAGTTTAGATATACTGATTAATAGTTGTATAAAGACAGACAGACAGACAGACAGACATAATATCACCAAACTGGATTTGCAATGTTATGCTTATTCAAGTAAAAATACAATGTTACCAAAATGGAACAAAATGTATGAAATAAAAAAATGCTAATAAACAAAAATTAAGAGAAAAAATTAGTAAAACCAAGTGGTTGAATTACTTTGTTCTTTATGTGAAAATTACAATTGACTATGTCATTATAAACTTTCTCCCATTATAAAAGGCAGGCAGATTTTCCTTTCCTCTTAGCTCCTTGTCACTTGGCTCCTGGTTTATACTACATTTATTAGGTTAGATTTATTATGTATTTCATATAAAATAATTATTATATAGTGTAGTTGTGTTTGTGCTCTCAAAGTTTTCATATTTATGTTATAGGACTTGGCTCTCACAGTGTTTTACTTTGCTTATGTCTAAAACTATCTCATGCATTTTTACCTAGTTTTCTTTATCACTAATTTTTCATAAATCTACCTACCATTCTTTCCCTAATGAATAGCTTGTGTGGTGTGTTCTTTAAGGCTTGTGCTAATTGGAAGTATTCTTTCTTGGCCTCTACATCTAGATAACAATTTAATAATAGGTTCTTCCTGTTTTCCATCAGAACTTTGGAGATATCTCTCATGTCTTGTTATGAGGATAATACTTTTCCCAGTTTCATAAGTTGTATGCTTCTTCATCACTGGAATTAAATAATTTCTCTAAGATGTGTCTGAACTTTATTTATCTATATTTTTATAGGTGATCACACTCATGCGTTGTCTGAGTTTTCTGAAAATCTCTGTGTTATATTTTCTACTGTGCATTTCCACCAAAATATTTCAAAGTATGACAGTTGAAAATACACAGGATGATATTTTCTTCATATCCTGCCCCATTCTAGTTTCTTTAAACTGGACTCTCTCTTTAAATTCTCATTTTTCCCACATATAGAAACACAGTTCACTTTTTTATATAAACTAAAAGTCTGTGTGGCATGATGGGTTTGCTTCCTTTTGTCTTATAATCAGTTCTTGAGGAACGTGTTCCATTCCTTGTAGGGACATAGCCCCACCCATTGGGGGCGTGTTCGCCTCAGGCTAATGTTTACAGATAAATCTGCCAGGCGTGAGCCCAGCAGCCCTTTTTTCTTTTGCTCCGCTTTTCCGGTACACCGCGGGAACCTGTGGTCCTATAAGTTTATTTCCTTATTAAAGCTGTATATATCTATATAATCTGTCTACATTCATTTGCGCCACCACAATTCCTGTCACTGACTCCTAGGTCTTGTAGCTCTCAGATTCTCACCAGCCCTATGATCCATAGGACATTTTAGTTGCTTGGTGATTTGGTCATTTCTCCAAAAACTGGTTTGAAGATAGAGATTCAAACTCTACCTTAACCTGACTAATGTGGTATTTGGTTTGTGCTCATTACGAAAGGAATAAACCTTGTTTACTAGCTGTTGTGTGACCAGACATTCCTATTTATGTCCATATGAGAGGAATCTTTTCTCCTTTCTCTATACTTATATGTTTGTCTATCTGCCCATCTACCCAACTAATTATTAAAATATATGAAATTGAAAATCTTTCTTTGTTTTGTTTTTTCTAGACAGGGTTTCTCTGTAGCTTTGGAGCCTTTCCTGAAACTAAACTAGCTCTTGTAGTTTTTTTTTTTTTTTTTTTTTTCTAGACAGGGTTTCTCTGTAGCTTTGGAGCCTGTCCTGGAATTAGCTCTTGTAGACCAGGCTGGCCACAAATTCATAAAGATCTGCCTGCCTCTGCCTCCCAAGTGCTGGGATTAAAGGCATGTACCAACACTGACCGGCTGAAATTGAAAGTCTTTATCATTTTAGTTGTATGATAATTACCGTTAACTATATTCACATTTGTGTGTTTGAAACATTTCTTATATAATCTATATTCAATTCACTTTCATTTCCCCTCTAACTCCTAAATTTGTCTTTTTGTAACTGACTCATTGTGCTTAAGACAAGGTATTCAGGATTCACCCATGCTGCAATATAGTACAGAATTTTCTTCTTTTCATGCTTGAATAATATTCATTGAAGGTGTGCAACCATGTTTTGTTTAAGCATGATTCTAATGACTATGCTGGCTGCTCCCATTTCTTGGTTATTGTGAATACCACTGATATAAAATTGTAATACCCGAATATTAAAGAAACAAATTTTAAAATAAATATGAAGATATTTGACTGTGGGATCATCTATCAGTTATGTTATTATTATTACTTTTGGGTTACTAGCAACTATTTTCAATGTCAGTCATAGCCTTTTTCAGTCCAATCTATAGTAACAAATATGAGCACTCTTTACATCTTAAAGAATGGCCAACTGTTGACTTTATTTTCTCTCAAGAGTTCTTCAGTGTTGGGGCTAGAGAGATGATCAGCAGTAAGAAGCATAAACTGTTCTTGCAGAGGACCTGGATTCAGTTCCTAACCTCACCATGGGCAGCTCAAAAGCACCTGTAACACCAGACCCAAGGGATCACAAGTCCTCTTTTGGCCTCTAGTCTCTAGAGGCACTGAACTTATATGCATCCCTCCCCCACTTACATGTTTGCACATAAATAAAAATATGTTCAAAAGGTTTCAGAAATCATATATCATTTTTAAGCAACTGAAAATATTTAATGATAATGTGATTGATGATAATATTATATTGATACCTTATGCTTACAAAGTTCTTTGGGTAAGTTATTGAAAAATTTATTTAAATGGAATGTCACTTTTAATGTTCACAGTAGTCCCATGGTGCTACCACTTTCTTATTAAACTAAGGTTTAAATTAAGATGGATTTGTCAGAATCACTCAGTTGTAGGTTCCACAATCCTTGAATTAAGATATGTATTTCTAAATATTTAAGTAAGACACTCCAATGGCTAAAAATCTAGAATATCCCTCCAACATTAGTGATTGTAGATTAATATCCTATACTAATATTTAACACATTGTAAAATTTGCTAAGATACACATATATATATACACAGATGAGTTTTAAGTCTGTTTGTCTATCTGTCTGTCCGTCCACTTAAGTTTCAGTATTTTATTCCTTACAAATTACTTCTCACACTGCCCTAGACACACAGGTGCCAATTTCTACATATACCTGTTATTCTGATCTTTAGTGTATAAATACCTCGCCATAGAACATTGTGGCTCATACTTTGCCCTTCTGCTGTATAAGGGGTGCCTCTGTACTTAAAAATCAGAGTATTAACCGCAGTCCTACACATTCAGGGCATACATAAAACACTATTGCACACTTTATGGCTACACCGTTGGAGAAATAACTCCAGGGTGTTTTTTAAGGGATGCCACACAATCTCAAACACCTAAACAGTAGGCTACAGTAGAGCTGATGTCATAAACATCAGCTGGCGTGAGACTAGGAGACCTTCTAGTGCATACATTAGTTTAGATTTTATTCTGCAAGGAATGATGGCTGCCCAAAATGTTACAGCAGGAATGCCAGCACTCAAGTAGATTTGGATATTCTTCATGGTTAATATGAGCATTAATAATATAAATTAAATGAGTAAAACATTAAAGTCACACATTTCAACATACTGTTTGAAATAACATTACAGGTAATAAAATAATTATTAGGTTTTACATCAATACAATTCAATAGCTTCTTGTTGCTGAGTAATTGAGCCTGGTTATACATATATCAGATTGTTATTAATTCTAATAAAATATTTAAAATAGAAATCCATTTAACTTAGAAAAAACAGATTGTGTCAAGTCAGTTTGTGATACATAGAAATTTTGACTTGAAAATTATCTGTTGATGGCAGATGTTAGAAAAATAGCCTCATCTATCTCTTAAATAGCTTTCAGGCAACAATTCAAATAAGTTCCTGAGCTTTTTTTTTTTTTTTTTTTTTTTGCTTATCTTGATTTCTTATTATTCTGTCCATGGGTCTCCAATTTTTGTGAATTCTGACAGGAAAAATTTAAGACAATTCCCAAATATGCCCACCCTTGTGTAATCTCATCCCTTTGAATATGGGCAAGGCAGAACCTACGCATACTTATATATATTTTATGTTGCTATATTTTTTAGAATGAATGAAAGAATGAATGAATGAAAACCTAGCCACTTGAGTAAAGGTTAATACCTGAACCGTCATTTATACCTGATTGAAGGAAGAAATCAGTTTTCTTCATAGAGTGACCTTGGGTACATCAGCCTCTCCAGGACTGGCTTTAAATTCAGAAGAAGTTGACCAACATATAATGGACTCCACAGTTTTTGTGTACTTTTATTTGGTTTTGATTTGATGTTTCATTCTTTATTTCACTTTGGGCATTGTTTTCTTTTGCTTTCTTGATTGGGGTGTTGATTTGTTTTTTATTTATTCATTTATTTTTCGTTTTGAGGAAAACTTCAAGTAGGGTGGGTCAGTAGGGAGAGAGGATCTGAAGAACATGGGGAAAAGGGAGAATATGTATATTTAAAACTAAAAAATTGTGGCCGGGCGGTGGTGGCACACGCCTTTAATCCCAGCACTTGGGAGGCAGAGGCAGGCAGATCTCTGTGAGTTAGAGGCCAGCCTGGTCTACAAGAGCTAGTTCCAGGACAGGAACCAAAAGCTACGGAGAAACCCTGTCTCGAAAATCAAAATAAATAAATAAATAAATAAATAAAAAATTGTTTAATAAAACTATAATAGCAAATAAAAATGTTTTAAAAATTAAACAGGTTATAAAACAAAGGAAGAAAAAGAAAGCCTGGAATATACTCAATACCACAGTGACCCTCTCTGCAGAGAAGGAGGGGACAGGGTGCTGAGAGCTATTAACTCTTAGGGTAGTCCCATGTCTTGGCCACTAGAACTGATTCTACAGTACACACAAGAGTGCATACATCCATTTGACATTCTGGTTTTATCTTTTTTGCCTATGCATCAACTTGAGGAGTGCCATTTTTATTTTGGATACCATCTGTATCATTTGTTACATAGATAGATGTATATCCTCCTCCCCATCTGTTGGCTACTTGTATATCATCCTTTCAGAAATATTTGTTCAGTTATGTGGTCCAATTTTAAAGTTTGGATATTTATGTGCTTTCTGTTGAATTGTTTGGGTTTGTTATATATTTTAGACCTTAATCTTGTATCAGATATTTAGTTTTCCCACATTCTTTTATATACTGCAGGTTGTCTTTGTGCTTTGTATGTATTTTGTTATATAGAAGCTTGATGTGACATCACAGAATTCTATATTTGCTTTTGTTACTAATGCTTTGAGGTCATACCTAAAAAAGTGCCATCACTCAGACAAATTTTGTGGAGAGTATTTTATTTTTCATTTTCTTCTTCCAGTACTTAGAAGTTTCAAGTTTTGCATTTAAACCTTTGATTAATTTTGATTCCATTTTTATATAAGACAAATGCTATTTAGTCATGAACAGGCATTTGTGACAACATACTTAAACCCAGAAGTTGGGATGATAAAAAAAAAAAATGAGGTAGGCAAAGAAAGAGAAACACTGAACGATCTTACTCATACGGAACTGACAAAAAAAATATTGAGTTTATGGAAGTAGTTAGGAAAGCAGTGTTTACCAGAAGTTTGAATTACTCATGAATGAGTGAAAGTGAGATGTTATTTGGAGATAGGTAGCCACAGATAAAGAGGAAGGATGAGATCAAGAGATCAATTTATTCTGCAAGCTACAATAGTCATGAAGCCTGATGTATTCTTGAAAAAACTGTGCAGTGAACTTATTAGCTGAATTCAGTCATTCTATAGTGCACGCGTACTTCCTTTTATTATACATGCATATTTATATACTGTATCCCAAATAGTAAATACATTTTCATCTGCCAAGTCAACAAAATTAAAAGAGCAGAAGGCATCTCAACACGTTGAGAGCATACTTGGTCAACATCTGACAGAATCTTGGGGACTGAAATACCACAATTACAAAGAAATAGATTCTGCTAGCGAGCCAAAGTCTGTTTGGATGTGAGTCTTTCCCTAAGGGAGCTTCCCCGTGAGAGAGACCAATTCAGCATCATGAGAAACAAGTAGAAGAGCCATTTAAAACATGCTGGCTTTCTGACCCACAAACACTAGATAATGTAGCAGACCTTTCCAGCTACATTTTGGTAGTAACTTGTTATTCAGTAAAAGATAATTAGTATATACACCTTTCATGTAAAGTTTCCCGAGGGATTAGTGCAATTAAAACAGGCTAAGTAAGATTATGATTATTAACCATTGAAGAAGCAGTTAGAAACACTTTAAATGATTATTTTCTCTAAGACACAACTTATGATAATTTTGTGGTTTTGGTGAAATGGTGGTCTATAACAAGATAATCTACAATTTCAAAAAAACAAGTAACTTATGATAAAGCATTGACACATTTATTGCCAATCAATGACATTAAGGCAATTATGACATTGATATATGTCTACATATGCACACACATGCATATATATGTATATTGTATAGCATTCTCATATATTTACTATACATACATGAATATATATTATCCATGCATGTATCTATATTTATATTTCTATTAAATTTAATTAGAAAATTCTTTGATTGTACTAGATCTGTCCCACTAAAATGCAGTGGCATACTGTTTTCCACAGGAAGAGGGAGACAGAGAATTACATGAGTAAAAGTAAATTATTATTAACATAATTATAATTTGTATTGAAGATGTTTCAAAAAGTTTCACCAAAATGTAAATTAGAAATGCTGATTAGAAAGAGCTATTGTGTAACATAATTTAGAAATAATATTTCAATATAGGGTAATTCCTTTTAAAGTGACCTGCCTACTACTTGGGAAATAGGATACAGAAGATAGTAGAAGATAGCAGTATCATGTAAGCTATCGCAGAGAGAGGGAAAATAGGGTTTTCTCTTTCTGTTGAGTTTATTTTGATTTCCTCCCTTTCTCACTGTCTGGAGTTCGCTCAAGTGTTCCATTCTTTCTAATTTTAATCAAGTGTTCATTTAATGTCATTATCTCCAGTTATAGATTTTTTATATGTTTTGTAGCCATTAGAAAACTAGGAGGCTGAGGAAGATTCAGAGTGTAAGTTCAGAAAGATGGAGCCTTGATGTGGCTATCAAGGAGAAACCTGACTTACAGGCAGAAAGCTAATCTTTCTGTTCTGACTATTTTTCTTCCTTTTAGTTATGTTTTCAGCAATAAAAACAATTTTGTTGAATATTGATTTTTATTGTTGTGTACAAAATGGTAGTTATGGAAATTCTTTGAAGTACCATCTTTTAATTTGTTTGTTTGTTTTTCCATTTTTCGAGTGGGCAGTCGCAAAGTGAGGCTGTCCCATGCCTGGGTGAGACACATGAGGCCTTTCTGTTGGTTCTCACTGCCAGATGGATGGAGGATTTTAAGGGTTTAACACTGGGACACAGGACAAAGCTGAATGGCCCATATGGGGATCTAATGTCTTACTTGGTCATAACCATGGCATGCTCTCCACAATTGACCTAATTAGATGAGATTTTCAAATATGCCGTCTAAAGTTTGTTTGAATATCAGATTTGGGTCACTGTTCTCTAGGGCCTTCGTGCTTATTTGCCTATTGGTGTTTGCTGAGGTCAAGACAGGAAGTTTGTTGTTTTTTAGCACAGTCTTTCTTTATAAAAACTATTCTTAATATTTATTTATCCTTAATAAATAAACTATTAATTTATTTGTTCGTTTCCTTAATTTGGAATATGTTAATTTATAACTATCAGCAACTTGAACAGGGTAGGGTAACATTTAGTTTGAACATCATATTAAGGAAGTATTTTATAATTTTTACAAATTTATATTGAAGATAGCAAAGAGAATTCTCAGCATGAGAAAATCTTTCTTAAACCATCTCTGGGTAGAAATAAACAGTTGGGATGTTTATTTCACCATAAATGCCTCTCTATTTAATAAATCAGGTGTTAGGAACAGGTGTCCTTCAGCTCATTGGCATATTTTGTTGACTTTGCAAGATGTATAATGATTGGTATATCCTAGGATTTTCAGACTATGACAGCGAAATCACATTCTAAGTTCTAAACTTTAAAATCAAGACATTCAGTCATGACTGGCAGCCAATATCATTGCAAAGTACTGCAAGGAAGCCCTAGACTGTTGCCTTTTGGGAAGGATGAGAGTGGTCTGTCGAAAACTTCACTGGTGAGATAAATCGTTGCCATCCTCCCTAAAATTGAGTTCTTGGGAAAGAGTATGCATACTCAGGTAAAAGGAAGGAAGGAAGTCAGAGAAAGAAGCAGAGAGGAGTGGAAGAGAAAAGGTGATAAGAGGCATTTGGCTTGCCATGAATGCATGAACTGAAGGTAAAAACCCAACTATGAGAGTGTCCATAGGACACATCACCACGATGGCTGAGTTTTGTGTTTTCTGAAGGCTTATCACTATAGTGAAGGAAGCTTTCCTACTGATGTGCCTGGTGCCATAATTTAATCAGTGCCTCCTATTTCATCTTCTTTAAGCCCATACCTAACAAAACCCTATTATTTTGCTCCCTACTTGATTATCCAAGGAGAAAGCACATGCTGGTTGGACTATTGCCAGTGGTGGAAACATCTGCTGTATTTCTCAGTATAAATAAATAATCAGTTCTCTAAAGATTTCAATATTTTGTGAGTTTTTGGTTGAGTCTGAAATCTCTACATTTAATTAACTTACTTACATCTCCAAAATCCCACTGCAAGGCAGGAACAGGAATGACGACTCTTAGAGAGGGAACCAAATGGAGCTCACTGTTGCCCGAATTTCCTGGAACTGTGCCATCTGTTTAGCCAGTCTCTCTTCATCTGCTGTCTGCCTAATAGATTATTTTCTAAAGCATGATACCTAGTACATTTTTTTAGGTATAATGATGTGATGATTTAATGTAACTTTTGATTCAGCTCTCTGATTTTAAATTATTATCGCTAACATTTTCAATATGCAAGTACATCATCTCAATAATTATATGGCTCCACAAATAATCAACTACCTAACATTTTCTCTCCCATTTCCAGGTAATGTACTATTTTATTTATTCCCTTTGAAGCCTTCCTTCTCATATAATTACAGTGATTACTTATTTTAAAATACATGTGAATGAGAACCAAACATTTAACACCAGGGCCTTTGGGAGACTTTTGTTTGTGGTTTAAAAGTGAGTTTTGGAAACTGGATGACTTCTTTTTAGGTGCTTATCAGTCAACCAAAATCTTGGTTTGTGTAAAATGCGCATTTCATTTTCCCAGGGTGACCAGATATGTTAAGATGATTCTATTCTAAGGATGACACTAAAGATTCTGAAAAGAGTAGGAAGCCCCGCTCCCAAGAAATCATTGGCAAGAAGAGCACAGAGGGAAGTCAACCACACATATGCAAGGCAAGGGCTGCATCATCCCTTTTCATCTCTTGGAGTTACAGCAGAAACTAGACGTAGCTATGGATTCACCAGTAAGAGACCACAGAAACAATATGCTCTTTGTCTGGAGAAAAAGGAAATTGGACTACCGCTACAAGAGAAGGACTAGGTATTTCCTTCTCCTTTTCCTCCCCCTACTTCCTCCTCCTTTTTTTTTATTCAGTCTATCAGAATTGCAAATGCAGGTCCTGGGGTCACATGATTACTGTGGTAGTGGCAGCACCAACAGAGGGAAGGAAAACACACGTGGAAATTTTGTTTCTTTAGCCAAAGGAACATGATAAAAGTACAAAAGAGTAGATGTAAGAGTCCCATTACTGAACTGGAGAGATGTCTTATTGGACAAGCTGTTCAGTTCACGACTGACTATAGGTAAAGAAGCAGCCAGGTACACTGTGATCCCCAGGGCTTCTCTGCCCCTACCCAGAGTAGCACACCTACTGCCTCTAGTGTAGCCAACTGCTAAAGTTTCAATGGCTTACTAAAGCAATGCTACCATTTGAGGATCAAACATTCAAACCATGAACCTATGGCAAACATTTTTCATCTTTGAGTCAAAGGTTTTATGAAGTAGAGGATGGACTTGAGCTACTAATGGAAGCTTTCCTGCTTTTGTTTCCTAAGTAACAGATCACAGGCATAGCCATCATGGCTAGTTTATATTTAAATCATAATACAGTAGAAAAATTAAATATATATATTGGTTCAATAATCTTTTGGATTATCTGAGGAATTGTATGTTTGTGGCTGCTGGAATCATAGACAAGGAAAAACGTAACTGGTTAAGAGAAAAAGAAAAACGCTGCTTAAAAGTTTCTCAGATTTGATAGAGAATTTAAGCTGTTCATGGAAAATCATGATAAACTCGTGAAAACTATTCCCAAACATATCATAAAGAAACCAATGCAAGAAAACTCTATCAGAAACTGCCATGACAAACTGACAAGATGACACATTATAAGTTGGTAAACAATAATAACTGTTACTGCAAGCTTCACATCACAACCATGAAGCCATAAGAAAATTTGATTGAGTCTTCCTGAAGTACTCAAGGAGAAATGCACAACTCATGTCAGCTTTAATTCACTAGATACATTTGTTCGTTGTTGGTGGAGACCGCTCGTTTATTTCCCAGCCACACAGACCCGAAATAATAACTCAGAAACTATGTTAATTACAATACTGCTTGGCCTATTAGCTTATGCATATTTCTAGCTAACTCTTACATCTTAAATTAAGCCATTTCTATTATTTTATATTTTACCACAAGGCTTATGGCTCACTGGTAAGGTTCTGGCTAGCTCTCCCCTGTGACTACATGGCATCTCACTGACTCTGCCTTCTTTCTCCCAGAATTCAGTTTAGTTTTCCCCGTCTAGCTCTATTCTGCCCTGCCGCTGGCCAAAAAAGCTTCTTTATTCAATAACCAATAAAAGTAACGCATATACAGAAAGACTTCCCACACTAATTCATGAACACAGAGAAAGTGTGCAAGCTTAGGGTTATCCTAGATGTTTCTCCATGTGTGTCTTGATGTCATCATATGCCATTATTCAGGAAAAAAGACAGTATTTAGAAATATTCTCATCTGAAGAGAAACAATGAATCATTGCAACTAGGATACAATAAATGCTAAATAGTTTTCAGGATGAGGGAAAATGATTCCAGGAAAGTATTTAGAAGTTCATTATTGTAGCAAGAACAATAATAGATATTAATAATTTTTTATCACACAAAGCCTTTCAAATATGCATGATTTCTGCAAAAACAAAATTATAGCATTGTGTGCTAGGTTTTTCCCATTTGCATGTATAATACGGATGACTGAATTTGCATGTGAGCTTATTCTTTGACCATAAAAGATTTTAGCTATAAATCAAAAGATAAAGAAACCTGGAAATTCTCCAAGTATTTAAAGATTAGAAACCATACTTTTAAATAATCTGTGGATAAAGAAGATTTGAGGAATATTTACTGCAGTAAACACTAATCCGACAAGAGAAAGAATGTCTTAAATCAATAATCCGGGTGCCTGTTTGAAGAGTGAGAAAAAGAATAGCAGACAAAACCCGATAAAATGAATTAAATTTTTATTAATGTTTAAAACACTTATTAGAGAGAGGGAGAGAATGAAGAGCAAGAGAGGGAGAGAGGAGAGAGAGAGACAGGAAGGAAGGAGAGGGGCAGGATACATATGCACACACATGCCAGTTGTGTGACAACTGTCAGGAGTCAATTTCCTTTAGTGACATAGGTCTTGGGAACTGAGTTCAGGTGGAAAGTCTTGGCTTCAGGTGCCTTCATCATATTGCTCACATTTAGGTAGTTCTCAATAATTTCATTACATTTGAGATCTCCATTTTAAAAATGTTATACAATGCTTTTAGTCTCTGTGTGTGGAGCTGACCAGATCTTGGATTCCAGGGAATCTGCGTAGCTACACCTCTTCTCTATACTCTGCTCCTATCCTACAGTTTGGCCTCATGATGTACTTGGCGAATATAAGTAATATGCACATTTGGTGTCCCCCCCCCATGGTTTGGGATTATTTTGATGTCATCTGGTGAAGACACTCGTGGGATGCTGAGAGACTGTGCCATGCCAACATTTACTAGCATTCAGTTATTTTTAAGGTTCACAAGCCAAGATGGGCACAGAATACATAATTGAAAGACATAAAATTGCTCCATTGGAAATCTTAGGAATCCATCAAGTCCTATGTCTTCACTTTCCTGGAATCCTTAAAGTTAGAGGATGGAGAGGATCCTTAGAGAAAGAGCATGCAAAGCTGCTATAAATATTCTTGTTCAGGTTTTCTGTGAACCTGAGTTTTCACATCTCTTGGATGAATGTCCAAGAATGCAGTCACTGTGTCACAGGTGATTGCAAGTTTAGTTTACTCAGCTGCCAAATGGTTTTCAGTGTCTTTCCTGTTTTACTTTGCTACCAGCAATGTATATATGATACCATTAGCCTGCCCTATCTAGTTTATAATATGATGTTAATGTTCATGTCAATGACAACAGAATGACAGTAATAATTTCTCTTTTGTGAGTCATTATTTCATTTATGTTTGAGGATAGCTGCCAGTACACACTTATGCCTTTGCAGGTATCATTTTAATATCTTATCAATTTTTATTTCGGAGAATATATAACTAATTTATTTCATCCCTAATCAGTAGCTGTTTCCTAACAAGGCTTTGCCCCACTTCCTTTGGGGAATTTGTGTACCCTTCCTGTTGGTTTTGGAAATGTCTGCCAAAGACCCCTGAGTTAAATGTTTGATTCCCACTCTGTGGTACTACTAGTAAGCACTAGAAGCTTTAAGAGATGGAAACCACTCTAAGATTCTTGGGTCATTTGTATCTTGCCCTTGAAGGGGACAGTGGGACCCCAGTCACTTCTTTTTTTGCTCATTTGTTTCCTGGTCATTCTTCTGCTATAATAGTCTATCACAGGTTCTGAACAACAGGGCCAACCATTTACAGGCTGGAACCTGCAGAATTGTGAGACAGAATAAATGTCTTTAGTTTATAAGTTGGTTATCACAGATATTTGTTAGAGTGACAAATTACATCAATTTCTGTAATCAAGATTAAAATATTTAATAGGAATGCATATGTAGAAGGATGAATATATTTGTTAAATGGGAGCTTTAAATACAAACAATCTCAATGCTAATATTGTATGAAAAATGAAAGATCAGATTAGATTTTTTTATTTTACTTTACATACCAATGACAGTTTCCCCTCCCTCCTTTCCGCCAGCTCCCTCCCCCTACCTCTCCTACCCCATCCACTCCTCCTCCATCTCCACTGAGATGGGGTAAGGTCTCTCTTGAGAATCAACCAAGCATGGCACATCAAGTTGAGGAAGGACCAAGATCCTCCCTCCTCCTTCAAGACTGAACAAGTTATCTTAGCATAAGGAATAGGTACCAAAGAGCCAGCTCATGGATCAGGGACAGGTCCTGGTCCCACTGCTAGGGGCTCAATGAAAGTCTAAGCTGCATAACTAACTGTGACCCAGTGCAGAGGGCCTAGGTTGATCCCATGCCAGATCCCTAGCTGTCTGTCCAGAGTGCATGAGCTCCCATAAATTCAGGTCAGTTGTCTCTGATGGTTTTACAGTCATGATCTTAACCCCCAATCCCTGCTCATAGAATCCTCTACCCTCTCTTCCTCTGAACTCCAAGAGCTAAGCCCAAGGCTTGGCTGTGGATTTCTGTATCTGCTTCCATCAGTTACTGGATGAAGGCTCCATCATGACAATTATGGTAGTCACCAATCTGATTATAGGGGAAGGCCAGTTTAGACACCCTCTCTAATACCGTTAAGGAGACTTATCTGGGATCATCCTTGTGGGTTCCTGGGAATTTTTCTGGTACCAGATTTCTCCTTCACCTCATAATAGTCCTCTTCATCAAAATCTCTTTCATTACTCTCCTCCTGGGTTCCATGCCCAACTCTACCATCTTGATTTTTCGTGTTCCTATCACCCTTCCCCTCCCCCCAGTTTACCCAGGATATGTCATCTCTTTCCTCTTCCCTGGGATATCCATATATCCTTCTTAGAGTCTTCCTTGTTACCTAGCTTCTCTGGAGCTGTAGGTTGTAGCCTGGTTATCCTTTGCTTTATATCTAATATTCATTTATGAATGAGTACATACTTTGTTTGTCTTTCTTGGCTTTCTGGGTCTGGGTTACCACATTCAGTGTGATTTTTTTTCTAGTTACATCCATTTGTCTGAAAATTTCAGGAGATCATCAATTTTTTTCTTTCTTTTTTTTTTTTTTTACAGCTGAGTAATACTCCATTGTGTAGGCATACCTTTTACTTATTCATCCTTTGGTTGAGGGGCTTTTAGGTTGTTTCCAGGTTCTATTACGAATAATGCTGATATATGAGCATAGTTGAGCAAGCATCCTTGTGATATGGTTGAGCATCCTTTAGGTGTATGCTCAAGAGTTGTATCACTGGGTCTTGAGGTAGACTGAGTCCCAATTATTGGAGAAACTACCATAACAATTTCCAAATGGTGGCTGTACAAGTTTGTACTCCCACCAGCAGTGAAGGAGTATTCCCCTTCAGATTAGATTTTTAACTTTACAAAAAAAAAAAAGGATATTGAAGTGACAAAAATAGATCATGGTAAATTTATAGACATGCAATTTTTAGGAAATAATATCATTCTGATGGACTAAACAGTATGTGCTAAAATGTGTCTCTTAAAAACAGGTCTCTCAACAACAAAACTGACTGCAGTCATCTTAGAATACAGAGGATTCTGCTTTAGCTGCTGTTGCTATCACTTTAGAGCAAGTTCATGGGTTCGAGGTTTGAGGGTACAGTTTGTCACAATAGGGGAGGCATGGTGTCAGGAACACATCTCTGTTCTGGAGGAAGACTCTTCCCATCTGGGTGGAGCAGGAAGCAGAAGGACAATGCAGGGCTTTTCAGGCTGCCCACTTCTTCCGTTTTTCTTCAGTCTGACTCACTAGCCCCTGGGATTAGTTTCACCCATGTTCAAAGGGGCAGGGGGAATCCTCCCCCATTCCTTAACCCTTCCGGGAGAAACTCTTTCGGGTACTCATAAAAGTGTGTCTTCTTACTTTGCCAGGGTAGTCCAATAGAGATAACTCCACTGGCAGAAGTGTCCATGAACCAGCCCCAAATTTGTGAGCATGGGAGAGCTGTTCCCATTACTTACTCATTGGTCAGGTGGTGGCATGCACAGGGGGGAGATGCCATCCCCTACCCTACTCCAGCCCTACCCACCAACTTCTGAGGCAGGTGGGAGAGCTGGCCCTGGGGTCATAAGGGCAGGAGAGTTGCCCCTGCCCCCCACCAACTGCAACACTCAGGAGAGCAGGCCCTGAACCTCACCTGGACAACACAATAGAGACAATCCTGTTGGCGGAGGTGTGGGTGAACCAACCCCAAAAATTGTGAGCATAGAATTTCTGTACTCAGTACTCATCTATCATGTGATGATGGCATGGATAGGGGAAAGATGCCCCCCCCCCACATCAATGCCTGAGATATGGCAGGTGAGAGAGACATGGCTCTGAGGTCACAAGAGTGGAAGAACTGCTTCTGTCCCGCATCAGCTGCAGCAATTTGGAGAGTAGCCCCTACACATGACTGGGCAACATAATAAAGCTGGATCTGAAGATGTGGGTGTGGGAGAACTGACTCTGAGGAGTTGAAAGCAGAACTGGAAACTGGCCCTGCTCATGGCTCATTGCTGTAAAGGGTGAACTAGCCAAAGCAATGCAGGAGAGCTCACCTTGGTGGTATGGGCAAGGAAGAGCTGGCCAGCTGACCAACCCTGCAACTACCCAGGTCCAGAACCAGTGATATGTGTTGGCCCACCCCAACATCCACCCCATCTGTGATCTGCTGGAGCATGTGAAGGAACTGGTCCTGCAGACCCAACACTGCAGGATCTTCATGTCAGAGGCCAACGGCAGGATAACCAAGAGGAGTTCCAGTGAGGACCCAGCATTGATAGTGTAGCAGAAACCAGAGGCCTCGTACTAGACCAATGACTCTTTGAAATGAACACTTGCAAGTAAAGATGTATGGATAAAAGGGTTTACTGTGTAACTCACTGTATCATATTACAGCTTCCATGATGAGATAGATTTTTCTTTCTTTACTTTCTCTTAAATTTTATTTTATTTTATATTTGGAGAAGGTTGCAAGGGCACAGGGTAGATATAAAAGAATAGGGGAAAGAATGGATGGAGATGCATGATATGAAAGACGCAAAGAATAAATATAAAAGCAGTTAAAAACAGTATGCCTTCTCATAGATTATAAATTCAATCAAGTTTGCAAAAAAGAATAACCAACACAAATCCCCAGCTTACTATATGATTCCTAACTTAAATAAGTGTTTAAAAACATTTAATAAATCCCAGCATGCTAGACTTCAGCTGATTTTATTTAGATCAAGATGAGTAAAATCAGCTTCATTGATCTTCACTATCTAGCTGCTTTCCAGGCTTAGACCAATGTTGGAGGAGCGTGGCCCCTTCTTTGTCCCAGCTGCCTGGCTAGCTTACACCCAAAATAACCACACAGAAACTGTATTAATTAAAACACTGCTTGGCCATTAGCTCTAACTTCTTATTGGCTAATTCTTACATTTTAGTTTAACTCATCTTCATTAATCTGTGTATCACCACGTGGCAGTGGTTTACCTGAGATTCTAATGCGCGTCCATCTCCAGCAGAGGATCCATGGCTTCTCTCACTCTGCCCTTCTTCCTCCCAGCATTCAGTTCTGTTTTCTCTGTCTACCTAAGTTCTGCCCTATCAACTAGGCCAAGGAAGTTTCTTTATTCATTGACCAATGAAAGCAACACACAAACAGAAGAAACTCCTACATCAGACCTAGTACAATTTAGCAGGATTGTTTGTTTTAACTAATAATTTAATTTTCAAAAAGTAGAATAAAAATTTTATTTTTTCATAAATTTCTACAGAAACAGATAATAAATATTTGCATATGGAACAAATATAGATCTAAAAGAAAGAGGGGTAAATTATTTACTTAAACATGAATAATAGAATATTAGTTTTGGGGGGACTTTAATATGATAATTTCTTAATACTACTGTTTTATTCATAGATTGAAGTGAAAAAAATTTCAGGTATTTTATAATGTAATTCTTGCCTAGAAAGATATTACAAAAATTCCAAGTGCATCTTATATAACTAAGAACTTCAATGTGTTTGTTGCTGAACTCTGAAATGTTGTGGTTATGGATTGTAAAATGAGGGCTGACTTGTTTGTTGGGGTTTCTGTCCCACTCGGTACCCCACAGCCAGCAAGCCCCAAAGAAAATCACACAGAGGGCTCTGTAAGTTAAAAGCTGATTGGCCCATTAGGTCAGGCTACTTATTAGCTCTTGTAGCTTTTATTAACCCATTATTCTGATGTATTTTTGCCATATGGCTCAGTACCTTTTTTAGCTGGCAAGTCATATCCTGATTCTTCAGAGTCTGGGCAGGAGTGAGTGGGAGGAATCAACTTATTCCTTCCCATAATTCTCCTGTTCTCATTGCATCAATTCTACTTCCTGTCTGGTTTACCCACCTTTACTTCCTGCCTGGCCAATCAGTGTTTATTTAAAACATGATTGACAGATTACAGACAATTCTCCCACACCAATGGATCAGTGTGGATTTAACTGGGCCAGAAGAATGAACTGTGAAAGAAATTGTGAATGACAGGCATGCTATTTTATGCCTACTTAGAAATATTGCTGAGGGAGACCATCGAATTGTGAGGATTTATTCAGTACACAGCTAAATCTAGACAGTGCCTAGTTGTGATGCTCATGAGGAGTCAGAAATTGCTATCAGTACAGGAAAACTGATGTCTTCATAGGACCAAAGCCAAAACTGTATTGTTGGTATGAATATCACGGGTTCCATATAGTAAGAGGTAGGCAGCAATGAAAAAAGAATTAAATATAAAACCCAAACATATTTGAACTTCAATATACAGAAATAAGAACACCAGAACTATATTGTCATCTTTCACCTCTATGTCTAGTAAAAATAACAATTCTCCATAGCACAGGCAGAGAAAACAACCAGGAAGGACTTGATGCTGGTGTGAGAAGAACCTGGCAGATGGAGAATTCAGCATAACAGGACTTCACCTTGCTTGCATTCATCTTTCCTCAGAGAGTGAGAATTGGGACAGTCCCCTTTCTCAATGGCTCATCTATTATTCTTGTGTCTGAGGAAATATTAATTATGGGAGAAAAGCTGATGAAGTGTGGTGGGAGTTGTGAGGCTTGTGGTTCAGCTGATGACCACACAAGTAACCGTAGCAACAGTGACTCACCCTGAGTTCCCACTCTGCTTTTCTCCTGTGGTGCAGGGACACTTTCTGTTCTTGTCAACCCTCGTTCTGCTGACTGTGCTGATGAGGTTCTGAAGAGGGTATCAGGGCTGAAGTCGAGACAACACTGTTCTTGTTTGTATACAGAAATGTGAATGTGCCAGAGAGAGGCACTTGTCTTTGACATCGACAATGAGCATTTTCAGCAAATTTAGCATTGCCTCCTCAGTGTATGGTGGCTTCAGACTCACATGCTCAATAGCAATGGGATCATGGGGACCAAAAGCTCAGATGTTTATTTAAAAACACAGAGAAATTTTTTTTAAGTCAGGTACTCATAGAAATAACAAAGAAAGCATCAAAATAATAGAAATGTGTATTCTTTCAAGGAAGCCATCATGAAAATACCCTGGGAATGGTAGGAGTTTATGGTCTCATGTTTCTGGAGGCTGGAGTTAAAACCAATATGTTGGAAGTATTGACCCTTGTTCTGAGTGCTATGTGGGAAGAATCCCACCCAAGCCTCTCACCTGATTTCTGGTAATCATTGCCCTTCTATGACAGCATATTTCTAATGATCTTATCTCAGTGTCTGTGGATATGATAAACAGTGTATTCACAAAATTCATTAATTTCCAAGGTAAAGGGTGAGCTAGAGAAATGTCTTGATTTTAGTGATAGACAAAGTGATTCAAAATAGGAAATCAGTTAGGGTAAGAGAATAAAAGAGATAAAACATACATTTCAATAGATTGAACAAGTGTAGTATGAAGTACAAGTTTTACAAAATACCAACAATCTTTTAGCAAAAATGAGTCAGTGAAGTTGGAAAATACAAGATATCTGAAAAGATGTCTTTACCAGGTTCATGGTAGTGGGGCACCAAAGAATTCTAAAGAAAGAATATAATGTTCAAAACACTCAAAGGAGAAAATCATACTATTTTACAGCATTTAAGCACACAGGTGAGTTACTTTTTAAAAATAGTAACATAAAAGACACAGTATCAAAGGCTTGACTCAAATTAGAGGGCATAGTGAGACATTATTATTTGAAATTTGAAAGTCTCTGCTATTAATATAGAGTCACCAAAAAATTGCTAGGGGTGTATCATAAATACAATGAATCCAGAGACCCCCAAAAGAATTGTAATTGTATACTGCTCTTTCACTTCCCGGCTGCCCAGACCTGAATAATCACACAGAAACTATATTATTTATAACACTGTTTGGCCAATAGCTTATATGTATTCCTAGATAGCTCGAACATCTTACATTATCCCACTTCTATTATTTGTGTATCACCACGGGGCTGTGACTTACCAGTACAAGTTATGGTATCTTCCTCCTTCGGCAGCTATGTAGCATCTCCTTGACTCTGCCTACTTCCTCTATTTCGGCTCATATTTCCCACCTGGCTTTACCCTGATAAGCCATTGGCTGAAACAGCTTCTTTATTAACCAATGGTAATAAAACATAGTCATAGCATACAGATGGGAATCCCACATGATCCTTAGCTGCTGGATTCAGTTCCAGTTCCCAGTACTTGCAGAGGATTACAGATTGCTACTCTTTCTGTGAGTTTATCCCCAGATAAATAAACTTTGCTCTACTCTATTCCAGTGATTGCGGGACTCTTTTGTATGCCAGCAGGAATAGTTAGGATGTCTGAGGAAATGCTGAACACAGGAATCAGAAAAATAGCCAGGAACTACAAAAAAAGGTGGTGGCAGCATTTTGGACAAAAAAATAAAATTTTAAAAAGTACAATATTCTTTCATGTTACATATCTATCTCCTTTCCTACTCCTTCCCCTCCTTTTATCCCACCCTTCATTCCCCACTCAGGATTTATCCCTAGTGCTTGAACTGGAGTCTTGAGCACATTCTCTTTGGAGGGATACCTTGCTCAGCCTAGATATAGAGGGAAGGGCCATGGTCCTGCCTCGAAGTGATGTCTCAGACTTTGTTGATTCCACATGACAAGCCAAAAATGGACTTTTAAGTAGAAGTTTGCAGATATACTTTAAAGCAGTTAGAGGTGAGATGCGATTTATTTAGGCTTTATTAATGCTAATATTAGACAGTGATTTTAACCACTAAAACAAGATGAAACTTTGGTTTCTTAGACAAAAAGGTTAAATATAAGATCGAGAGAGAGAGGGGAGAGAAGGGGGAGGGAAGAAGAGAGAGAAAAGAGAAGAGAAAGAGTTGGGGGAAGACAAAATACATATAAAGGATAAATAATTTCACAACATAAATTCAATGTATTGAATCAAAGTCTGCAATTAAAAGCAAGAACAAAAGAACTGGGGAAATGATTCAGAAGTTAAGAACATTTCCTGCTCTTGGATAGTGAGTACCTAGCTTCAAGTCCTAGTACCTACATGACAACACACAACCATCTCTGACTTCTAAGTCAAAGGGATATAAAACTCCCTTGTGGTCTACTCAGGTACCTAACACACATGTAGTGAACATATACACAGCTTAAAACACTCACACACTTAAAAATTAGAAACAATATTTAAAAGTAAATAAAATGACAGATGCTTGTTTCATAGTTGCTTATAGGAGATAACTAACTAACTACACTGGCACATGCATTATGAAGTGACACAAGAAGAAAAGAATAGTCTCTAAGGTCATTAAAAGTGTGTTGATCTTAGATTGGATGCATAATATAAAAGGCAATCATGGTGGTTCAAACCTGCAATCCTAGTGATTCAAGAAGCTGAAGCAGAAGTTTCACAATTCAAGACCAGAAATGAAAATGTGGCAAAACCCTATCTTAAAAGATGTAAAAGTTGGGATGTTGTTGACAGCTGCAATGCCCTGGGTACCACACACATATGAAAAAAGAATAAAGGAGAATAAACATATGTCAACAGAAATGTGAAAAATGAAGAAATGGAAGAAAATTGAAAAATGGTAACTTCTGAGACCTATGGAATACCATCAGAACTTCTTTCATAGGTGAATTATAAGCTGCAACAGAGAGACACAGAGAAAATAGATGATGAAAAAGGATACACTCCAATAACTAGTTAAAGACAAATTATACACACACACACACACACACACACACCCCAATATGCAAGTCAAGAACATGATCAATGAAGAATGAGGGTGAAAAATTAGCAGGGCTTAATAAGGTATAGAATTGTATGACTGCTGGAAATCCAAGATTAAAAATCAGATCTTGAAGTCATGAGAGGAAAGGTCACATGGTGCATACAGTATGGTAACTGAGGTAGTTGGAGACTTCTCATCATAGAGACCAGAAATCAGGGAGAAACATGATACCCTAATGTTTTGCGATGGGTAATTTCTCTTCTTGGGAGAAACATAATACCCCAATGTCCTGTGATGGTTAATTTGTTCTTTTATATTATCATCTATCTATCTATCTATCTATCTATCTATCTATCTATCTATCTATCTATCATTTGTCTCTCCAGAGTGTCACTATGTTGCTCTGGTTGTTCTAGAACTTAGACTAGACCAGCCTTGAACTCACAGAGATCTATTGGACTATGCCTCTGAATTGCTGACATTAAAGGTGTGTGCAACAACACTCAGCTTCTCTCTCTCTCTTTCTCTCTCTCTCTCTGGTTTTAACTATTCACTTTTTCTTTTTTGACCCACTGATTCTGTCTTCTTTATACTAAAAAAAAAAGTGTTTCAAAGGATCAATTTGTCTACATGGTGAATATTCTAGTATAATATATCTTTGTTATTTATTATTTTCTGCTTCCCAAATTTTCAGTTTTATTATTAAATAATTCACTTTTCTTTTTATCTTAAAATTAATCAAATTTGATCAGGAAGATATGAATGAGACACTTAGAAATTTACTGAACTTTTTATAGTATAATATATGTATAATTTTAATAAACAGTTCATATGTTCTCAAGGACTGTGGTAATTATATACTAATGAGACTGAGGCTAAATATTTGCTTATTGGATTGCTTGTTTAATGCTATATTTAGTATTGTATTTCTATAGTAAAATGTAGCAAAATTAGGGAAGACTTAATTTAAAGATTTTTAATTAGCTTCCTATCCCTATGGTGTATCTGTCAACTATTTGGTACGATTCTGTAAATATTTGTTTTATATAATGAAAGTTGTAATGTTGTACTCCAAGACTCCGAATCAACCCAATCATACATAAGAAGTTTCTGCAAAGCAAGATTTAATACAGAGCAGCAATAATAACAATAACAACAATGAGATTGATCAGAAATGAACAACTCACAGAGCACCTCAGGAGCTGAAATGTGACCGTGAATGTTCAGTTCAGTTCATTTCAACAAGTATTTATTTATTATTATTATTATTATTATTATTATTTATTTATTTATTTATTAAAGATTTCTGCCTCCTCCCCGCCACCACCTCCCATTTCCCTCCCCCTCCCCCGATCAAGTCCCCCTCCCTCATCAGCCAAAAGATCAATCAGGGTTCCCTGCCCTGTGCAAAGACCAAGACCACCTACCTCCATCCAGGTCTATTAAGGTGAGCATCCAAACTGCCTAGGCTCCCACAAAGCCAGTACGTGCAGTAGGATCAAAAGCCCACTGCCATTGTTCTTGAGTTCTCAGTAGTCCTCATTGTCCGCTATGTTCTGCGAATCCGGTTTTATCCCATGCTTTTTCAGACCCAGGACAGCTGGCCTTGGTGAGTTCGCGATAGAACATCCCCATTGTCTCAGTGTGTGGGTGCACCCCTCGCGGTCCTGAGTTTCTGGCTCGTGCTCTCTCTCCTTCTGCTCCTGATTTGGACCTTGAGATTTCAGTCTGGTGCTCCAATGTGGGTCTCTGTCTCTGTCTCCTTTCATCGCCTGATGAAGGTTAATATTCAGGAGGATGCTTATATGTTTTCCTTTGGATTCACCATCTTATTTAGCTTTTCTAGCATCACGAATTAAAGGCTCAATGTCCTTTATTTATGGCTAGAAATCAAATTTGAGTGAGTACATCCCATGTTCCTCTTTTTGGGTCTGGCTTACCTCACTCAGGATAGTGTTTTCTATTTCCGTCCATTTGTATGCAAAATTCAAGAAGTCATTGTTTTTTACTGCTGAGTAGTACTCTAATATGTAAATACTCCATACTTTCTTCATCCATTCTTCCATTGAAGGGCATCTAGGTTGTTTCCAGGTTCTGGCTATTACAAACAATGCTGCTATGAACATAGTTGAGCATATACTTTTGTTGTATGATAGGGCATCTCTTGGGTATATTCCCAAGCATGGTATTGCTGGGTCCAGGGGTAGGTTGATCCCGAATTTCCTGAGAAACCGCCATATTGCTTTCCAAAATGGTTGCACAAGTTTCCATTCCCACCAGCAATGGATGAGTGTATCCCTTTCTCCACAACCTCTCCAGCAAAGGCTATCATTGGTGTTTTTTATTTTAGCCATTCTGACAGGTGTAAGATGGTATCTTAAAGTTGTCTTGATTTGCATTTCCCTGATCGCTAAGGAAGTTGAGCATGATCTTAAGTGTCTTTTGGCCATTTGAATTTCTTCTTTTGAGAATTTTCTGTTCAGCTCAGTGCTCCATTTTATAATTGGGTTGATTAGCCTTTTACGGTCTAGTTTCTTGAGTTCTTTATATATTTTGGAGATCAGACCTTTGTCAGTTGCGGGGTTGGTGAAGATCTTCTCCCAGTCAGTGGGTTGCCTTTTTGTCTTGGTGACAGTGTCCTTTGCTTTACAGAAGCTTCTCAGTCTCAGGAGGTCCCATTTATTCAATGATGCCCTTACTGTCTGTGCTGCTGGGGTTATACGTAGGAAGTGGTCTCCTGTGCCCATGTGTTGTAGAGTATTTCCCACTTTCTCTTCTATCAGGTTCAGTGTGTTCGGACTAATATTGAGGTTTTTAATCCATTTGGACTTGAGTTTTGTGCATGGTGATAGATATGGATCTATTTTCATTCTTCTACAGATTGACATCCAGTTTTGCCAGCACAATTTGTTGAAAATGCTCTCTTTTTTCATTGTATACTTTTAGCTCCTTTATCGAAAATCAGGTGTTCATAGGTTTGTGGGTTAAAGTCAGGGTCTTCTATTCGATTCCATTGGTCGACTTCTCTGTTTTTATGCCAGTACCAAGCTGTTTTCAATACTGTAGCTCTGTAATAGAGTTTGAAATCAAGGATGGTAATGCCTCTAGATGATCCTTTATTGTATAAGATTGTTTTGGCTATCCTGGGTTTTTTGTTTTTCCATATAAAGTTGATTATTGTCTTTCCCAGATCTGTGAAGAATTTTGATGGGGATTGCGTTGAATCTATAGATTGCTTTTGGTAGAATTGCCATTTTTACTATGTTGTTCCTCCCAATCCAAGAGCAAGGGACATCCTTCCATTTCCTGGTGTCCTCTTCAATTTCTTTCTTCAAAGACTTAAAGTTCTTGTCAAATAGATCTTTCACTTCCTTGGTCAGAGTTACCCCAAGATATTATATGCTATTTGTGGCTATCGTGAAAGGTGATGCTTCTCTGATTTCCCTCTCTGCTTCCTTATCCTTAGTGTATAGGAAGGCAACTAATTTTTTTGGAGTTGATCTTGTATGTTGCCACATTATCAAAGGTGTTTATCAGCTGTGGGAGTTCTTTGGTAGAGTTTTTGGGGTCGCTTATGTATACTATCATATCATCTGCAAATAACGAAAGCTTAACTTCTTCCTTTCCAATACGAATCCCCTTGATCCCCTTATGTTGTCTTATTGCTATTGCTAGAACTTCAAGCACAATATTGAAGAGGTATGGAGAGAGTGGACATCCTTGTCATATTCCTGATTTTAGTGGGATGGCTTTGAGTTTTTCTCCGTGTAATTTAATGTTAGCTGTCGGCTTGCTGTAAATAGCTTTCATTATATTTAGGTATGACCCTTGTATCCCTAATCTCTCCAAGACCATTATCATAAAGGGATGTTGAATTTTGTCGAATGCTTTTTCAGCATCTAATGGAATGATCATATGGTTTTTTTCTTTCAGTTTATTTATATGGTGGATTACATTGATAGATTTGCGTATGTTGAACCAGCCCTGCATCTCTGGGATGAAGCCTACTTGATCATAATGGATAATTTTTCTAATGTGTTCTTGGATTTGGTTTGCCAGTATTTTATTGAGAATTTTTGTGTTGATGTTCATGAGTGATATAGGCCTGTAATTCTCTTTCTTGGTTGAGTCTTTGTGTGGTTTTGGTATCAGGGTAACTGTAGCTTCATAAAAGGAATTTGGCAATGACTCTTCTGTTTCTATATTGTGAAATACATTAAGGAGTATAGGTATTAGTTCTTCTTGGAAGTTCTGGCAGAATTCTGCATTGAAACCATCTGGTCCTGGGCTTTTCTTGTAAGGGAGATTTTTGATAACAGTTTCTAATTCTTCGCGACTAATAGGTCTATTTAGATCGTTCACCTGGTCTTGGTTTAGCTTTGGTATATGGTACTTATCTAAAAAAATGTCAATTTCTTTTACATTTTCCAGTTTTGTGGCATACAGGCTTTTGTAGTAAGATCTAATGATTCTCTGAATTTCCTCTGTGTCTGTGGTTATGTCCCCCTTTTCATTTCTAATCTTATTTATTTGCGTGTTCTCTCTCTGTCATTTAATTAGTTTGGATAGGGGTTTGTCGATCTTGTTGATTTTCTCCAAGAACCAACTTTGTGTTTCATTGATTCTTTGGACTGTTTTCTGTGTTTCTATTTTGTTGATTTCTGCCCTCAGTTTGATTATTTCCAGTCTTCTACTTCTCCTGGGCAATCTGCTTCTTTTTTTCTAGAGCTCTCAGGTGTGCTGTTAAGTCCCCAATGTATGCTTTCTCCGTTTTCTTTAAGTGGGCACTTAGTGCTATGAACTTTCCTTTTAGCACTGCTTTCATCATGTCCCATAGGTTTGAGTATGTTGTCTCTTTATTTTCATTAAATTCAAGGAAGACTTTAATTTCTTTCTTAATTTCTTCCTTGACCCAGGTGTGGTTCAGTAGTTGACTGTTCAGTTTCCACGAGTTTGTCGGCTTTCTGGGGATAGCATTGTTGTTGCCTTCTAACTTTAATCCATGGTGATCTGATAAGACACAGGTGGACACTGACTTTTTTTTTTATATCTGTGGAGTTTTACTTTGTTTCCGAGTATGTGGTCAATTTTCGAAACACTTCCATGAGCTGCAGAGAAGAAGGTGTATTCTTTCCTATTTGGGTGGAGTGTTCTATAGATGTCTGTTAAGTCCATTTGCTTCATTACCTCCAACAATTCTCTTAATTCTCTACTAGGTTTCTGTCTGATTGACCTGTCCATTGGTGAGAGAGGTGTGTTGAAGTCTCCTACTACTAGTGTGTGTGGTTTGATTTCTGCCTTGAGTTTTAGTAATATTTCTTTTACATAAGTGGGTGCTTTTATATTAGGGGCGTAGATATTCAGGATTGAGACTTCATCCTGATGAATTGTTCCTGTTATGAGTATAAAGTGTCCATCTCAATCTCTTCTGAGTGATTTTAGTTTGAAGTCAGTTTTGTTAGAAATTAGTATGGCCACACCTGCTTTTTTCTTAGGACCATTTGCTTGAAAAACCTTTCCCCAACCCTTTATTCTGAGTAGATGCCTGTCTTTGTGGTTGAGATGTGTTTCTTGCAAGCAGCAGAATGGTGGATCCTGTTTTTGTATCCAGTCTCTTAGCCTGTGCCTTTCTATAGGTGAATTGAGACCATTAATATTAAGTGATATTAATGACCAGTGGTTGTTTACTCTGGTTATTCTTATTGTTTTTGGTAGTAGAGTTTGTGTGTCTCCCTTCTTTGAGTTGTGCTGCTGAAGGGTCGCTAGATGCCTGAGTTATTGTAGGCAGTGTTGGCAATGCTGGATTCCTTGGACAGCAAGTATTTAAGGAGAAAACCCACAAGTTAGAGTTGATTTTCCCACTCATCGGGATTCAAAGACTAGACTTCCCGTATGTATTCTGTCTTCGCCAACTGATATAGAATGTAAGCTTTTCAGTCTGACCAGTCAGATTCATTTGTTCGTTCTATTGTTAGTAACAGTCTTGTTTCTATAGAACTATAGCTGCATAATGGCCATTTCTATGGTTTAAGGAGGAGGTGAAGCAGCTACTGAAGTTCTCAGCTCCTCTAGGGCTTGGAAACCTGAACTTTGTTTCACCCTACAGGTAAAATGGAGTCTGAGTTCAGAATCTCAATACTTAGGATAAGGAGCTTTTTGTCTGTTCCCAACAATATTATTGGTAGCATACAAGTTTACAATCATCTCTTATGTTTGTATAGCAACTGTTTTATCCATAATGATGTAATTAACATGGGACTAATTTGTGTGATAACTATAATGCTAATACCTATTACTTTGTTTAACTTGTGATCTGATATTTGTTAGATTTCTTGCCACAATCTTAGTAGGACTTAAGGTTTTTATATTTCATGCTGACTTTCAATTTTAATATCTTTACATAAATAATCACTGTACAGTAACTTACATAAATCTTGTATATATAAACTTAATCCAGTGCTCTAGAATTTATAGTTATTATTTAATGATAATTTGTAGAGCATTTAAGAGATACGTAAAATCATATTCTCAATTGTTTTGTTACACTGCTGCACTATAAGATACTATCCAAATCTACATCCAATTTTCATGTGTTATCTTAAGATGGCTGTTTGCCATCCTTATCAAAAGATGACCACTCTCAGCTCTAGTAATTATGGTGAGTGACGGTCAATCCATCTGTTTGTAGAGAACTTGATTTACAATGGAAGCTGGTGTTAATAAATATGAGTTATTGCCAAAACAAGAGATGTAGAAATGTATTTGGATACTATCTATATATAATCGACCATCCAATGCACATATAAATATAATCTTCTATTATTTGAGTTGTAACTCTAATGTGTCTCCTGCATTCAATTATATCATAGTCCTTTTGACATTTGAAAAATAAAGTTTGAGGGAGGCATAGAAATAAATATTTTGAACTTAGTTTAAAGTATTTCACTGTTATCTATTTTATATGATTTTTTAAAAATATTTATTTATTTATTATGTATACAATATTCTGTCTGTATGCCTGCAGGCCAGAAGAAAGCACCAGATCTCAATACAGATGGTTATGAGCCACCATGTGGTTGCTGGGAATTGAACTCAGGACCTTTGGAAGAGCAGGCGGTGCTCTTAACCACTGAGCCATCTCTCCAGCCCTATATGATTTTTTAAAAAGAAAAACTGGGGTGTGTGATGTGTATTCTTGATTGTCAACCTGACTACATCTGGAATAAAACCCAAGTGGCTGGGTATACCTGCATGGCATTTCTTTCTTGATTAAATCATTTGAAGTAGGAAGACTCACTTTTAATCCAGATATTTGAGGTGGAAAGATCTACTTTTAATTTGGGTATACCTTCTGCTGGGAGCCTGGATGAAGGACACTGAAGAAGGAAGCTTACTCTCTTTTTGCCTGCTTGCTCTCGCTCCCGCTCTTTCTGGCAAGTCCATTCCTTCACAGGAGTAGAGCCTCTTTCTTCAGTATTCCCATATATGCTAAAGTTCAGCTGAGACATCCAGCCTTGTAGATTGAACAACTACTGGCTTCTTTGACCTTCCGTTGGTCCATACCATTGTTGGACTAGCAAAACCATAGCTATACTCAGATTTAAGCAAATTTCTGAATTTTTTGTGTGTGAATATATATTCTGTCTCCTTCTATATATATATATATATACACATATGTACATTAATTTAAATATACTGGTAGGTTTCTTGCAGATTTCAAATGTTTTGTTTTCTTCTTATTTTGTTGAGACAGATATTGGCATTTTGAAGGAGATTTCATTGATCACTTTAGGTATTATATGAAGCTTTAACAATATTAGTTCTTTGAGCCAATGATCACAGAGAGGTTTCTATTTATTTGTGTCGCCTTAAGTTGCTTTCATTGGCCTCTAGATTTCATTATGGACACTTTTCATCTTGAAGGTTAAATTTGTTGCTGGTGTTGTTATTTTTGTAGCTATTGAAAATAAGTTTGTTCTCTTGGCTTCCTCAGTTAACTCCCTATCTATCATGCCTGAGAAATGCTCCTGCTGGTTTCCTTTTTGTCATGTAGTATTACTAAGTAGTATATTAGTTACAACAGTATTTTGGTAGTGTTTCCTTGGGTCAAGAGATCATGTGATTACCAGCAAAGATAGTTTGACTTTCTTCTCAATTTGGATTTCTTTTACTTTTCTGTTGTGTATCCTCTCTTGGTAGAACTCCCAGCACTACATTTAATAAAATGTTGGAAATGGCCCTCATTCTCCTAGACCAGGTTTTAGTGTAAAAGGTTTCGATCCCTCTTTATTCATTGTATTCCTACTGTTCTTCTCATCTGGCTTTTACTACCTTGAAAGTCATGATCTCTACCAATTCCAGTATATGATCAGAAATAAGAGGAAAGTTCAGTATATATTTTGGTATGCATTAATGATTTTTGTTAATAGAAATATCTCTAATGTTCTAAGATCACGCCTTTTATATTTTAGATGCTTACTGTTTGCTGATCAAGTCCAGGTTAAAGTCCAAATGTCATTGTTCAAGATTTGCTACAACCTTCCTTTGTATTAATGCCTAAGAAATATGATTTTCTCATTTGCTTTATCCATTAATCTATGCAAACATCAAATTGCACGACATTACATTAAGATCATGAGTTTTGAGCTCATACATATATTCTGTACGTGGGAAACATTCATCTGCATTGAACTATTAGGCAGTTATACATTTTCCCAGTATATAAAATGAATACAAGTCAACAATAGATAAATATGCCATTGTAACTTAAAGCTAAGTTTTCCTTCTAATCACCAGAGGTGAACTTTCTTTCTTTCTTTCTTTCTTTCTTTCTTTCTTTCTTTCTTTCTTTCTTTTTTCTTTTCTTTTCTTTTCTTTTCTTTTTTTTTTTTTTTTTTTTTTTGTGTTATGGCTAGTCTTCTATACTGGCCAGATTCTGTTCCCAGCTCCCACCTGGTGGCTCACAGATATCTGTAACTCCAGCTTTAGGGAATTTGATACCCTCTTCTGACTTCCCTGAGCACTAGACATGCATGTGATGTACATATGTATATGCAGGTAAAACACTCATACACCTACGAATAAAACATCATTTAAAGTCTACAATTAAAAAAGAAATACATTGTGCATAGAATAGCTAATGTAATCACCACCATATGCCATTAAAATTACAAATAAACAGGACAAGATATCATTATTAAATGGAGATGCTCTCTATTAGAAGTATAGAAATCTGAAGAATCCACTATACATGATGGCGGGTGTGTGGAGCAACAAGAATTCCCAGCCATGCTGGAGGGAAGGCAACACAGTTCATCTACTGTACAAGAGAGTTTTGTAGTTTCTAAAAAGACTAAACACACATTTACCATACCACAATCTTTGCTATTTACTGGAATGTACTAAAACTTAAATCCACACAAAAATTTTTCCATAAATCCTTATTTCACCTTTATTAAAAAGTAATCAAATTTTGGCCCCTCAAAGGCATCCTTTAGCAGGTAAATGGATAAATAAACTAGTACATCCATAGAAATATTTTTCAGCAATAAGAGGAAATGGGGTATTAAGCTGTGAAAAAAGCAAAGGTTATGGTAAACACACCCTATTAAGTAAAAATAACCAGTTTGTCAAGAGATTTTTACAGTATCTATCTAATGAAATAATTGTGACATTACTTGGATGGACAAGAACCAGAAGCAGGATAGCCCAGAAACACAAACATGATTGGAAAGCAAAAGTCAATGAAATGATTCCTAATGATACTCTGCTATACTCATAGATTGGTGTTTAGTCCAATTGTCATCAGAGGAGCATCATTCAGCAACTGATGGGAGCAGATGCACAGCCAAATACTAGGCTAAGCCAGGAGAACCACACTGAAGAGGGGAGGAGGGATTGTAGGAGCCACCACTAGACCACAATCCACAGAATCTCCTAAGCAGAACTCACAGGGCTCACAGGGCTAACACAGAATAAATCTACAAACACGAACCCTGTATGAGTCTTAGGTCCTCTAAATATATCTTATGGTTCTGTAGCTTGGTGTTCTTGTGGGACTCCTAAAAGAGAAGTGTTGCCTGTGCCTGGGATCATTTTCCTCCTACTGGGTTGCCTCTTCCAGCCTCGATATAAGAGCTTGTGCCTGTTCTTATTAATTTGTTAGGCTATATTTGTTGGATATACAAGTAAAGACTGCTCTTTTTTTAAATTTATTTTAAGGGAACTGGAGGAGTGGATCTGGGGAGGGAGGCAGATGTGGGTAGAATGACTGAGAGGAATGGAGAGAGAGGAAACTGTTGCCTGGATGTAATGTATTAGAGAATAAGAAAAAGAGGTTATAAACTATATGCTTCCACATATAAAGAGACTTCTGGAGAAAATAAAAACAGTTTAACTTGGAACCAAAGGTTAAAATGGGAGATCTGAATAGAAAGTCACAGGAATTTTTGGGCCATTGAAACTATTTTGTATCATACTGTGACAGGAACTATTTATCAGTACAATACAGTCACAATATATGACTACTTTGAACAGTAGTTTTTTGTTTGTTCAATTTTTTAAAGAGTAACAAGGACAGCATTTTTCAGAAAACCAAGAGAAATAAAATTCCAGTTTTAGAGAAATTTACAGAAGACAGGTAGTAGTTCTGGTTGGGAAGAGTCCTAGGAAAGGTACAAAAAAGCTGTGTGGCAAATATTTTACTAGAAAAATATTGACTGCAGAGAGAAGGGGCAGTAGCTAAAGCTTTGGCAGTCATGTTATTTGTAAAATGTTTTTCATTGGGATACCACATGATAGCCTTGGATTAGGAAGCCAGGAGTACATGCTAAGGAAGTAGGAGTGAAGATTTTAAAAAAGACCTGTGTGGTGTCATAGCTCCAATGTGGTTTGGTAATCAGTCTGCAGGTAAAGATGGAAGGTTGCAGGTAAATACTACTGATGATACTACTCAGTCACCTAATTTCTAGACCTAATATATTTCTATTGCTTTTATGTTTTAATAATTATGCAAGACACTCAAATGATAGACTGAGAACTTTAGGCTTTATCCTACTGGAAATAAGTGTGTGTGTGTGTGTGTGTATGCACATGTGCATATACTGAGGTCAGAAAGGATGTCTGCTGTCTTGTTCTATGGTGCTAATTCCTGTGTGAGAGGGTCCTTTGCTGAGCCTACAGGTGAACACCAACAATCTTCATTGATTTCCTGTCTCTGTCCCCATACCCCCACAGGGTTTATACATAGGCGTTTATGCAGCTTTGAGGGTCCTTTGGTATGTGTGCTAGAGATTTGTACACAGGTTCTTTTTATCCACTGAACCTTCTCCACGTAGCTTTTTTGTTGTTGTTGGCGAATGAAAACGTATACTATGCTTTTAGGCTGGTTTGGTGGCAGCTAGCAGAATGGATTGTAGACAAATTAAGATTGTTAACTATGTAGAACACTCATTGGTAGTCAAAACCTCAGAAAGGGCCAGTTGTACTGGAAATGAAAAATAGATCGACAGAACTGTGTTTGAAAAGACAATCTGTTTTCCCGGTGCACAAGAAAATGGTCTTTAAAGATTAAGTTCCACAGTGTAAGGAACCAAGTTTTGGGTTACTATTTGAGCTGTTTTACTTTCTGTTTTGGACAATGTTGGATCTTAAACTAAGCCCATGTTCTGTTTGCAAATAGACAAAATAAACAGGTAGGCTTTTGAGAGAATATTAGAGCTTTCCTCTCAACAATGGATAAGGGAAAATGTAGACAATGATGCTGCATTCAGCTTGGGGTATCAGTACAGAAATGGCAAAGGTCAGTGACGGGTAGCTCTGGTGGCACATGCCTGTAGTTCCATCACTCGGGATGTGAAGGTGGAAGCAAGGTCTGGAGAAGTTCAAGGCCAGCCTCGGCTAAAAATACTGTGTCTGTGTTCAGCTTGTGCCACAGAGACCCTGTCTCAGAAACAAGCAGCAGACACCAACAAAAATAAACATTAGAAGAAATTTAATTGAGTGCATAGCAATACATTTATTGTGTACATAGTGAAACACTTTTTATTACACTTAATGAAAATTTTCTAACAGGGGAGTCTCAGTAAAGGGTTAGAAATCCTGATAAGCCAAAGTGGACAAGCAATGAATTCTTCACAGAGTCACCTTCTTGGTATGGTATTAAGGAGATGGAAGAAAAGAATTATTATTAACTTTTTATTTAAAAATGATAAATAAGCCGGGCGGTGGTGGTGCACGCCTTTAATCCCAGCACTTGGGAGGCAGAGGCAGGCAAATCTCTGTGAGTTCGAGACCAGCCTGGTCTACAAGAGCTAGTTCCAGGACAGGCTCCAAAACCACAGAGAAACCCTGTCTCGAAAAACCAAAAAAAAAAAAAAAATGATACAATATATGTTATTATGTGTTCCTCTCTTTCAGTTCCTCATGTCATCTCTCCACTTCCCTACCTGTTCAACTTTATGACCTTCTTTTCCTCTCTTTTTAAAACAAACAAACAAAAAGCAAAGAAATACAAAACCCCCACATAAGCACAAACATGGTTATTAGTAAACAAGAAAAAAAGATAAGGCAAAAAATGTTCAAATAAAGCAAAATGAGACGAAGAGTCTACAAAAATAATAGTGAGTTTGTTTTGCATTGACCTAGAGCTTGCCCCTAAGTGTGATTAATATCCCCAATGAGACTTCATTCGAGAAAACTGAATTTTCATTTGCCAGTGGGTTATCAATTGGAGATAGCTTCTTGCTCAGAGACAGCAGTCCTGTGTCTGCTTCCTTCTCTCAGTAATGGGACTTTTGTGGCTTGAACCTGTAGAAGCACCCGTGCATTCTCTCACGGTTCGAGAGTTCATATATGCATGAGTCCTGATGTGTTTAGAGGACACTGTTTTCTTGGGTTCATCTGTCACCTCTGTTTCTTAGAACCTTCCCACTTCCTCTTCCACAGAGCTCCCTGAGCCTAGGGGTGGGCACTTTGATGAAGATGTTTCATTTGGCACTGAGTATTCTAGTTGACTTCATGGCAGAATATGTCTAGTTGGGACACTCTCTTCACGTTGGGTGACTCAATTTCAATCCCTTTTATCTGTGTGTATTTTAAGAAGCTTCTACAGCAGTAGGAGTCCAGCGATTTCTCAAAAGACCTTTAGTGTTAATTGTCCCTCTTCATATTCCTTCCTTTCCTCATCTTTCCCTTTTTTTGTTTCTCCTAAGGAAAAGAACTCTTAAAATATACTTATATTTTGGGACTGAGATATTTTATTGGGTATGTTAATTTGGGGCCAAGTCAGCTGTCTGATAGCCAAAGGAGTATTTGGAAATCTGTCTGTCCGTAGTTAACAGCTTTTGAGTGCTACTCAATGCACTGTATAACTTGTATAACTTGAGTAGGTATCTAATGATCCACAAGCACTTAAACTGTTTTAGAGGAAAAACTGAAATATTTGTATGTATATATTTAACAAGATCTAAAAGATTTAGTACAATGCCAACCTTTTAATTTTTTCAAAAGTTTTAATTTTAGATTATAGTCTATATGAGTGAGCATTTTACCTGTATATATCTACATATGTGTGTATGAGTGTGTGCATGTGCTCATTAGTACTAGAATCTTATTGACTAATTCTTACTTCTGAATTTAGCCCATTTTTTATTAATCTGTGTGTTGCCACGTGACTGTGGCTTACTGGCTAAAGTTTTGCTATCCGTCTCTGGCAGGGGTTAAATGGCTTCTCCCTGACTCCGTCCTTCTTTCTCCCAGCATTCAATTTAGTTTTTCCTGCCTTCCTAAGTTCTGTCCTATCATAGGTCTGAAGCAGTTTCTTTTTTCATTAATGGTAATCACAGCATACAGAGGGAAATCCCATATCACGATGACACAATTGTATGATCCACTGTCATGATTTTCTTTCCACAATGGATTGTAGCCTTAAATCAAAAGAACCCTTTCTTCCTTAAGTTGATTTTGTTAGGTCCTTGGCCACAGCAATGAGAAAAGCAACGAAAGTAACTAATGCATTTTGCATTCAGTAAATGGGGAACAGGTGAGGGTGGATACATGCATCCCTGATTGCTCCTGTTTGTGAAACCTGCATGTGAAGTTTGCTCCTTCTGTGTTGCTGCACCATGTTCTGAATTTACAAATGCAGAAGAGGGAAACAGAAAAACATGTTGAAGTATAAACATAATATAGCTTACAGAAAGAGTGGGGTAGTGGGGAAAACAGTACATATTCAGGACCAAGAGATTCACCAGTCTAACCTTTCTGTTAAGCGTTCTGTTCTCCAAAGTTAGGCTAAACAGGAAACATGATTAGAGGTATGTGGGGGGAAATCCATTTTATTTGCCTGAGCATCTACTTATTTTTTCTTGTACATTAGCAATTATGAAACTATGTTACAGTTGCCTGGCATTGCTTAAATATTTTGCAGAACCGAAAGTGCAGCCATTTCTTGGCAAAGCAATCAGAGCTATATTTCAAAGCAAGAGTAAAATAAGACTTCCCGTGATAAAAACAGATTATCTTGCATCAAAGGCTAGGAACATTTCAAAACAAAGTGACATTTTTCAGCAGTGAAACTATTTTACAAGTATGTATGTTTATTTCTCATAAATTTGTAAAACCTGATTTTAATGTTAAAGAACATTGACCTCTACGAAAGATCTGTTGACTGCCATGCATTAGACAGACAATGTAGAAATTAGCCTAGCTCTGCTCTGGGTAGAAATTGGGTGTTGTGATCTAATGAAGCAGAAGAAGAGGACTCTTTGACCTTAACTTCTCAGTGAAGTGGGAACGAGGTCACAACTCAAGCATTTAATCATGTTCCTTGAAGGTGAATGCTATTTAAGCAGACAACAAAGTTTGATGAGTTTAGGAAGATATAAACTTACTTGAAGACTTGAAGAGAACTTTGTACAAAATAAATTTTCATGGAACAGAGTGGGGGGAGAAGTGTTGGGGTCTGGGAGAGTGTTTCCTCCTGGATGTAGGATGTTGTAGGAGGCTTGAATTGCTTCCTGCTGCATAAACAGTCCATTCCTTTCTTTGAGAATTACATTGTCAGTTATTGACCATGCCCTTGCTTTCACAAGTTGACTTTCTGAAGCATCATTTATTTATTTATTTATTTTTTTTTTTTGTAGCCTCATCTCTCAATTTCAAATTCAGAAAGGGGACTTTAACCTGATTAGTAGTAGCTATGTAATATCTATTACTGAGGTCACTCACTGTAGATTTTTGGTGGAGGCGATTCTCTGTGAATCAGATATGAGCATTCTGACACATCTACTGTTGCCAAAAGATGAAAACAATAATGGCAATTATCTGTGAAAGCCATATGAAATTCTCTGGCAAGAAGTCCGGAGTGTGATTTAATAACTTTCTTATTTGGCCCACGACCAGGAAAAGAGATTGGAGGATTCCCAGCAGGCAGTTTCTGTGGTTCTCCACAACATCTTTATGTCTTGTGAGCAGAGAAACTGACGTCTTCTCAAGGATAATATTGGACTTGTCTGATCATGGTTGTCAGGTCACAGATAGCTTCTCTCTTCAGAGCAAAGGCTGGTTTGTTGACTGCTCATCTTTATAAAAATTACCTCCCTACAGATAAGAGTTTGGGTTCTTCTTTGCAGCCACACATGTCACCACATATCTGTGGTTACTTGGCAGAATTATTCAGACATAAATATGGCCATTAGAGTTGGCTGATAGGAGCTGGAGAGATAACTCAGTGGGTAAGAGAATGTATTATTCTTGATGAAAATTTAAGTTCACTTCCTAGAACCCATATCAGATCCCTTATAACAACCTGTAAACCTAGTCCCATGAGAGCTGATGTCTTCTTCTGGCCTCTATGGGCACCTGAACCCATATGTACACACACACACACACACACATATATATATATATATATATATATATATATATATATATATATATATATATCCCTACTCAGACAGATACAGATACATAATTAAAAATAAAAAAAATTAAAAGTAGACTAATCATTGGAAAAACTTGGAAAAATATCACCAGCATTTAACTAGGGATAAACTAGAAGATAGAAGATAAACCTCAAGTGAGAGAAAGTGGAATAAGAGATAAGGGCAATTTCAGCCCTGACCTAGAATACTGTTTGACTTATAAAACTCACACTGTAGACCTAGAATACTGTTTGACTTATAAAACTCACACTGTAGCCGGGCGGTGGTGGCGCACGCCTTTAATCCCAGCACTCAGGAGGCAGAGGCAGGCAGATCTCTGTGAGTTCGAGACCAGCCTGGTCTACAGAGCTAGTTCCAGGACAGGCTCCAAAGCCACAGAGAAACCCTGTCTCGAAAAAACAAAAAACAAAACAAAACAAAACAAAACAAAACAAACAAACAAAAAAAACCTCACACTGTAAGAACTGTAACAGACATTCTTGCACACTATTTCTGAATCTAACTTCTATTTTCTAAATTGTAATTTCTCCCAATTTATTAATTCTGGGACTCGTCCATATACTTTCTTTTTCAGTTTTGTTTGTTTGGGTTTTTTTGTTGTTTTGTATTTTGAGACAGCGTCTCTCTCTCTCTCTCTCTCTCTCTCTCTCTCTCTCTCTCTGTGTGTGTGTGTGTGTGTCCTGGCTGTGCTGGCCCTTGCTCAGTAGATCAGGCTGGCCTCTAACTCACAGAGATCCACCTGCCTTTGCCTGCTGAGTGCTGGGATTATAGATATGTACCACCACACCTGCTTTTTATACACTTAAAAAATAACTGAGATTTGCATATTGAATCCCAGGCCCTTGCCATGCTAGATAAAAACTTACAGCTGATCTACAGCCTTGCTTGAGGTTTGTTTTTGTCATTTGTCCCATATGTTCGCAGTTTTGTCTCTTCACAGCTCAGGAAGATTGACTCACATATTCATTTGAAGTTTAAAAGTTTAAAAATTCAGTTCACCTTTGGCTTTGAGCTTGCCTTTGTAGAATTCCTGCACTTTGTTCTGTCTCTTTGCCCCTTCCGTTCTGATACCCCATGAACATGGCACTCTGTGCCTTCCTTGAAATTGTTCTCTGTCCTTGTGGCCTCCTGGCCCCTGACTGCATTTTCTCTCTTTTGGTGACTTTTACTAATATCTCAGAGAAGCATCAAGTATGTCAGTGAAAATATCTTTGGCATCTCCTCACATGGGTTCTTCCATTATAATACTGATTTCTGAAGACACACTTCCTTAGGGTCATTATACCATGTTACACATGCATGCATGTGTTTATGTTACATCACATGGTATTATTATGGTAATAATGATACAGATAATTTTCTTATATGAAGTAACTTAGCACTTACTCAAAATCAGCACTAGCCTCTATTTATAGGAACTAGCTAAAGCTTTGTGCTCACTGCAGAGGCAAAATACTCAGTGTTCTACTAACACTCTCCTCTCCAGACCCCGTGTGCGTGGATGTAAGAGCGTGATCATGCAGGCTATGGCAGTGACTCACTTGCCCAGTTATATTTACTCAACTCTTTTCACATATTATCAAATTTATTTCTGTTCTTATTTTTAGTATATTCTTTATTGAGCTTTCTTACTCTTATATTAAAATATTTATTTACATAAACTCAGTTTCTCCTTGTAATGTAGTTTTATTAGTTTTGAGAAGTGCTTAATCATGTATCTATCCCCATAAGTTTAATAAGCAACACTTTAGCCCTCCTCGGCTCCTTTATCCTCTCTCGTTAGGAACAGCTACTTAGTGCTTCACATGGGTGTGACAAGGCGTATCTATGAACTTGCTTATTAAACTGGCTTCTTTATTGTTGTGCAGTCACACTGCGTAAGTCATTTTTAAATGTGACCAGATACCTGAAGAAGCAGCATCAGGGATGGAAGGTTTATTGCTTGGCTGTGGAGGAAGGAGATAGTCCATAATGGCAGAAAAGGCCAGCAGTAGGAAGCCGCTTGCTAATATCATTGACTCGGGAAGCAGAGGAAGAGGAAAGCTTGCTGGCTTTCTCCTCATCCTTTTTCTTCAGTATTACCTAGACTCCATAGGGTGGCGTACTCACACCCAGGGAAGATCTTCCCTGCCAGTGCATCTTTTCTGGACAAGTCTTCACCTTCTCCCAGGGGTTTCTTTTACCCCTGTGTGTTTCTTAATTTAGTCTTAAAATGTAAACTGACCATCACACATACTGAAGGACTCTTCATTTAAACCAACCTGAGACATATCTTTCTATGTACCACATATGTGAAATAAATCACAGTTCAGGTTTCGCTTTTAGTCTACTGTCCATATTGAGTTGATGCGCTATAAAGTCTTGGTCAAATTTCATTTGTGTCATAGTAAGTGGGTTTCTACTTAATACTATTAAATTCATTTTCATTTTATATCTTTTATAAATTAAATTAATCTGACTAATTTTGGGTTATAATGTTAGGGTACTTACATTTGTCATCCGGTGCCAAATGTTCAACCCTGAAAATAAACACCCAAGCTCATTATATAGACTGACAGGTTATATTTAGGAAGATCTATGCACACATGCGCACACACACGCATGCGCACACATTCAATAACAATTAGTAAGCAAAAGAGGCGTTAAATTTGCAGGAGAGTAGAGAGGGCTATATTGGAGGTTTTAGGGAAGAAAGGAAAGGAGAAATATTGTAATTATATTCTAATCTAAAAAAATGAGAGGGAGATTAATTTTACATATTTCCCTTCAGCCCAATACCAAAATGTAATAATCACTCAAGACATTTTAGTACATTTGTTTCTAGAGTCCATTCTTCCTGTACTCAATTTATAATAACTCAGCAAAAATAGTAAACCATTCACAGTGTATTAATGTATTAATTTTTATGGACCAAGCTTAGATACTATAAAACTTACCATACTAAAGCACTCAGTTGAACACTAGTAAGATTACCCATAGGTCTTTGCAGCTCTCACCAGATCATTCCAGACTTTTCCCGCCATCCCACAATGACATTCTCATCCTTTATACTCACTTTTTAACCCTGTCCCAGCAAGTAGTCAACTGTGCATCAAATCAGCTATCTATTTTGGATGAGTTCCATGTGGTATGATATAAAGTATGAAAATGGTGTTTCAAACTTTAGCTGTGTTTTAGCATGCCCCAGTGCATCACTGTTTTAGATGAAAAAAAAGTCCTTTCTATTTACATGTCAAATTTCATGCCTACATAACTGATGGGAACTTTTATAGTTTCTGCTTTGGGTTATCCCAACAGTAATGACGTAACAATTGTGATGGGTGTTTCTGTGGACTTCCGATCTCCCGGACATAAAGCCAAGGCGTAGTTGTTGTAGTCACTAGAGTGACTTTATACTTTACCTTTTAAGGAGTTTCCAGGCTGTTCTCAGAGCTGCCATACTGTTTACGTTGCTAGATTTCCATGGCAGTGGATGAACAGTCTTATTTTTCTAAATCCTTGCCAACACTTGCTATTTACCTTTTTTTGTATTAAACATATTTAAACTTATGGTATTTTTAGCTGATAATTTTACTGTAACATAACCTCATAGTCAGTATAAGAATGCCTGTGTTTAACAATTGTTTAGTAAATTTTATGAATTACTATTTTTGATGTACGTATTATCTGTCATTAACAATTAAGGAGCCCCTCATCTTCTCTCCTCTTTCTTCTCTTCTCTTCCCTTCCCTTTGCTTCCCTTTCCCATTTTAAAAATGTTTTTAATTGAAATAGAATTACATCATTTCCCTTCAAACTTCTCTTCCTCCAGCCTCTCCTAGTTACCTCCCTTGAACACATCCATGCTCCCAGCTCTCAAGTTGTTAGCCTCTCCTTTTTTGATTATATTTGTCATATATACATGCATACGCACACATGGGTGCATGTGCCCCCCCTTCACATAATCATGCTGAGTCACTTGTGTGTCTATAGCTTCAAGGCTAACCACTCTGTATTCCACAATGGACAACCAGTAAGGGGACTTATCCTGGAGAGTCACTAATTCTGCTTCTCCCAGCAATCAATAGTCACCTACAGCTTTGTTTAGGGGTGAGATTTCCATTGTTATCATTGCTGTTTCTGTCTTACCGGCCATTTCTAGGAGAGACTGTTTCACAGCAGACTTCCTGGTCCTCTGGCTTTCACATCTTTCTAACCCCCTTCCATGATGTTGTTGAAGCCATAGCTGCAGACACTGTGATGGAGATGTGTGCACAGGGGCTGAGCGCTCCACAATCCATGGATCTCTGCATTGTGTCCAGTTTTGATTTTCTGTGATTGTATATAGGATTGAACAAGTGATTTACAGTGTACTAAGGTGTTATGATGGCCTAGCAGACAGAGAAGGAGGGACAAATAAATAACACCAAGGTTGCTGAATAAGCCTCAAGGAATCATATTTATATTTACCTAAAATTTTATCTATCTTATATTAAAAGTATATAAGTATATGAAATTAAGCCACATGGGTTGACAAGAACCATAGACTAACAAAACACCCAGTATCAGACATGAAAAGCCCCTTTTCAGGATAGTCCAAATGACTTCCTAAACAATATAGACTGTGGATATATCCCTTGGTTGTCTGTCAGAGGGTGAGGGTGGTGGATCCCAATTACTGAAGATACTACACACTTAGGACAAATGACTCAGATGACATGAGCTAGAGTGGACCTAAAAGACTCTCTCAGTCTAGCATCCATGGTTCCAGAAAATACTATATAAGGTCCAAAGGGAGGGAAGCAATTGAACAGTCTTACTCAACTACAATATCTATGAATCACAATAATAACTGGCATGGCAAGATATTCATAATCACATCACCAGCAACCAACAGCTGTTTTATTGGACCTAGGACCCACTCAACTTGGGGAGCATAATGTTTCATATGTGAGACCTAGCCAGCCTCTTGGGGACAGTGATGTCATAGACCTTAGGAAAGAATCTACTACTGTTGCTATAGAGATTTGCCTTGGTATGGATCTTGGTTTATTGATAAAAATTTAAGGTCAGTTTTGTTACATGTGTATTTCTGCTCTTGATTAAGGTATCAGGTGTGTATAATTAAGAAATACAGGTTAATAGATAATTATCAATAATAGTCAAGCTTGTAGTCATGTTAGTTAGATTTTCTAGATGTACAGAGATGCATTTCAGGTAGATAGATAGATAATCTTCAGACTTTTCAAAGACTTTCAGAATATGGCATTTAAAATGTTTTAATAAGTTAGGACTTTTCATGACAGAGATACATCTGCTCCCGGCAGCACCAATTACTTCAAGAGGAAGATGGGCATCAAAGAGGCTACTCATGGAGTTTGCTAGCCATTTGGGCAAGTAAGTGCTCTTGCCTGGACTGCTTTATTAACTGGACATGCAGGACCCACAGAGCAATGACTGCTGAACTTGCCCAAAGGTGAGATGATCTTTCAGGTTCCTGCTTCATAATATATTCTGCTAGGCATTCTGCAGGACACAGAAGAAAATGAATGACAGACTGCCAATATAGGTGGAACTGTAAAATTCCCTGCTTTGTGAGGTTCCTGCTTCATGATAGAGTCTGCTAGGCATTCTGCAGGACACAGAAGAAAGTGACTGACAAACTTCCAATATAGGCAGAACTGTAAAATTCCCTGCTTTGTGAAGTTCGTGCTTCATAATAGAGTCTGCTAGGCATTCTGCAGGACACAGAAGAAAGTGACTGAAAAACTGCCAATATAGGCGGAACTGTCTGTAAAATTTCCTGCTTTGTGAAAAAGTCTGTTGGATACTATGGGCCTGTAGGCTGAAGATGGATGCCCCAATGGTACAGAAGAACTTTGGGTGACTGTCTAGGCAGCGAGATGTATCTGTCTATTTTAGAGTTTTGGAAGTTGCTTACAATGTACTTCCTGTTTATTTACATAATATTATATCCGTCTGGAGTGGAGTCTTTGATGGAGTTGAAAATTTAGAGTTTTAGTTATAATTTTCCCTTGGTATGATAAAAGATAAAGTAGATATAAATATTGTAGCTGTAATTCTTGCTTGATACCTGTTTTGTTATATGTAATTTTACTATGTTAAAGTTGAAACTTTTTTTTTATTGTAACAGAAAAGAGGAGGTGCTGTGGGATTCCCCTCTATATGCTGGGAATATCATTGGTTAATGAAGGAACTGCTTTGGGCCTATAGAAAGCTATAGGGGAACAGTCCTAGGTGGGGAAAACTAAACAGAATGCTGGGAGAAAGAAGGGTAGAGTCAGAGAGACACCATGTAGCCCCTCTAGAGACAGATGCCAGAACTTTAGCCAGTAAGCCACAACCAGGAGCCATACACAGATTAATAGAAATGGGTTAAATTAATATGTAAGAGTTAACCAATAAGAAGCCAGAGCTAATGGGCCAAGCAGTGATTTAAATAATACAGTTTCTATATAATCATTTTAGTTCTGGGCAGCTGGGACGAACAAGCAGCTCCACACAACATAATGTCACTTTGCTAGACCAGGGTAATCCTTTTCTTTTTTAAGACAATATATATAGTCTTTTAAAGACTTATTATAAAGTCAGTTTGGCTTCATACCTTTTTTTACTATAGCCCAGATCAGTCTCAAAGATGAGATCCTTCTAGCACAGACTCTCAAGTGTTCAGACTGCATGAAGGCACGACCGTGTTGTACTCAAGGAAGTCTTTCCTATTTCAACACATTTCCTACAGCTTATAGACTAGGCTGGCCTCCTGAGTGCTGGGATCACAGATGTACAGCAACAAATCCAACTTACTTTCGGATTTTAATGACAGAACTAGTGACTTTAAATGTCTGAAACCAATGGATTTCCTTATCATTGTCAAGGACTTTGTTTGCCATCAGCACAGTCATCCTACAGGTAGTCAGGGTGCTACCGACCCTCCCCTAAGGTGACTGCTTGTGCGGCGCCTTATCGTCAGTCAGAGACAGGATCTCAGTGCCTCTGTTATTAGCTGAGCACACTCACATCTTTGCATCTGTGGCCTCCTACATTCACCAGAAACAAACTGGACTATGACAGCATGGATACACCATTCTTTAGTTTTTCCTTTCAAGACTTTCATTTTGTCTGCTGTTAACCCAAATGTTACCCACTACCTCAGGCAATGGCAAGGAGGAAAAGTGTTTCTCGCAGGTGTCTCTCGCACTTTGTTTCCACAAATGGTGTTAAAGGAGACGGCGTTCCCCATGGATGAGTTCTGAGTATGGTAAACAGCAGGCAGCCTTTTAGGTGTGCTTCCAGGGAACCAGCAGGCTGGGAAAACAGCACAACACAACCTTGGGGCTGAGGCGTCCTAAAAGTTGAGACTTCGTTTTTGTTCACAAGGCTGCACAGGAACGCAGGTGTTCGTTTTTAAAGGCTACTGCAGAGCTACAGAACAGCAGATGGAACAAGGGCAAGTTCAACCAATGGTTTCCCTGTTCTTACCAGCTTTTTTTTTTTTTTTCATGAACTGCTGTTTGAACCCTAGGGATTCTGAGACTCAAACTCAGGTTGTCAGGCTTGGTGGTAAGTGACTTTAACCACGGAACTGTCCCTTCTGGCCCTGAACATCATCTTACAATCGACAAAATCTTTCCACATCTTTCACTGTCAAGTTCACTCCCACTGGAGAGGCCAGCTACACAACAGGATCTGCTAAGTGAATGATGAGATACAGCTTGCTAGCCAGAATCCTCTCTCCCAACTGCTGTATGATGTTGTATTCATTAGCTCATGTCTCTGTCTCAGAATTTGATAAAATAAAACTGATATTGAAGAAATGATCACAAAGTAGTTGCAATTATTTTGGGGGGTATTTTATTGATTTATATTGAGATCTACATTTTTCTCTGCTCCCCTCCCTGCCTCTACCCTCCCCCCTTAAGTCTCCCCCAAGGTCCTGATGCTCCCAATTTACTCAGGAGATCTTGTCTTTTTCTACTGTCCATGTAGATTAAACCTATGTATGTCTCTCTTAGGGTCCTGATTATTGTATAAGTTTTCTGGAATTGTGATTTGTGGACTGGTTTTCTTTGCCTTATGTTTAAAAACCACTTATGAGTGAGTATATGTGCTACTTGTTCTTCTGCATCTGGGTTACCTTGCTCAAAATGATGTTTTCTAGCTCCATTCATTTTCCTGCAAAATTCAAGATGTCATTATTTGCTCTGCTGTGTAGTACTCCATTGTATAAATGTACTGCGTTTTCCTTATCCATTCTTCGGTCAAGGGGCATTTAGGTTGTTTAAAGGTTCTGGCTATGACAAACAATTCTGCTATGAATATAGTTGAGCACATGTCCTTGTGGCATGATTAAGCATTCTTGGGATATATACCTAAAAGTAGTATTACTGGGTCTTGAGGAAGGTTGTTTCCTAAATTTCTGAGAAATCGCCACAGTGACATCCAAAGGGGCTGTACCAGCTTGCACTCCCAACAGCGATGGATAAGTGTTCCTTTTACACCACAACCTCTCCAGTATAAGTTATCATAAGTGTTTTTGATCTTGGCCATTCTTACAGATGTAAGATGGAATCTCAATGCTGTTTTGATTTGCATTTCTCTGATGACTAAGGATGTTGAACATTTCCTTAAGTGTCTTTCAGCCATTTTAGATTCCTCTGTTGAAAGTTCTCTGTTTAGGTCTATACTCCATTTTTTAATAGGATTATTTGTTCTTTTGACGACCAATTTCTTGAATTCTTTGTATATTTTGGAGATCAGACCTCTGTCTGATGTGGGGTTAGTGAAGATCTTTTCCCATTCTGTAGGCTGTTGTTTTTCTTGTCGACTGTGTCCTTTGCTGTACAGAAGTTTTTCAATTTCAGGAGGTCCCATTTATTAATTGTTTTTCTCAATGTCTTTGCTGCTGGGGTTATATTTAGTAAGTGGTCTCCTGGGCCAATGCATTCAAATGTACTTCCCACTTTCTCTTCTATAATATTCAGTGTGGCTGGCTTTATGTTGAGGTATTTGATCCATTTGGACCTGAGTTTTGTGCATGATGATAGATAATGTGTCTATTTTCATTCTTCTACATGTTGATATCCAGTTATGCCAGAACCATTTGTTAAATATGCTTTCCTTTTTCCATTTGATATTTTTTGCTTCTTTGTCAGCTGGTTGAAAGTATGTGGATTAATATCTGGGTCTTCAATTTTGTTCCATTGGTCCTCCTGTCTGTTCTTATGCCAGTACCAGGCTGTTTTCAGTACTGTATCTCTGTAGTAGAGTTTGAAGTCAGGGATTGTGATATTTCCAGAAGTTCTTTTATGGTACAGGATTGCGTTGGCTATCCTGGTTTTTATTTCTTTTCCATATGAAGTTGAATACTATTCTGTTGAGGTCTGTGAAGAATTTTGCTGAATTTTGATAGGCATTGCATTAAATAGGTAGATTGCTCTTGGTAAGATTGCCATTTTACTATGTTAATTCTAACTACCCAAGAGCATGGAAGATTTTTCTATTTTCTGGTGTCTTCTTCAGTTTCTTTCTTCAAAGATTTAAAGTTCTTGTCATACAAGTCTTCCACTTGTTTGGTTAGAGTTACTTTGAGATATTTTATGTTTTGTGGCTATTGTGAAGGGTGTTGTTTCTCTGATTTCTTTCCCAGCCCTTTTATCATCTGTGTACAGGAGGGCTACTGATTTTTTGAGTTAATCTTGTATCCTGCTACATTATTGAAAGTGTTTATGAGTTGTAGAAGCTTCTTGGTAGAATTTTTGGGGTCACTTATGTAAACTATCATATCATCAGCAAACAGTGAGAGTTTGACTTCTTCTTTTCTGATTTGTATCCACTCGATATCCTTTTGATGTCTTATTGCTCTGACTAGGACTTCAAGAACTATATTGAATAGATATGGAGAGAGTGGAAAACCTTGTCTTGTTCCTGATTTCAGTGGGATCACTGGGAGCTTCTCTTCTTTTAGTTTGATGTTGGCTGTTGGCTTGCTGTATATTGCCTTTGTTATGTTTAGATATGTTCTTTGTATCCCTGCTCTCTCCAATACCTTTATTATGAAGGGATGTTTTATTTCATCAAAAGCTTTTTTGGCATCTAATGAGATGATCATGTGATTTTATTTCAGTTTGTTTGCATGGTGGGTTACATTGACAGATTTTTGTATGTTGAACCATCCCTGCATCTCTGGAATAAAGCCGACTTGATCATGATGGGTGATGGTTCTGATGTGTTCTTGGATTTGATTTGTCAGTATTTTATTGAGTATTTTTGCATCTATGTTTATGAGTCTGTAATTCTCTTTCTTAGTAATGTCTTTTTGTGGTTTGGGTTCTGGGTAATTGTAGCCTCATAAAAAGAGTTTGGCAATGTTTTTTCTATTTCTATTGTCTGGAATAATTTGAGGAGTATTGGTATTAGTTCTTCTTTGAAAATCTTGTAGAATTGTGAGTTGACTCCATCTGGCCCTGGGTTTTGTTTGTTTGTTTGTTTTTGATTGGGAGACTTTTAATAACTGTTTCTATTTCTTCAGCAGTTATAGGTCTGTTTAATTTGCTTATCTGGTCTTGATTTAATTTCGGTAAGTGATATTTATCCAGAAAGTTGTCCATTTCCTTTAAGTTTTCCAATTTTGTGGAGTACAGTTTTTCGAAATGTGACCTGATGATTCTCTGTATTTCCTCTGTGTCTGTCCCCCTTTTCATTTCTGATTTTGTTAATTTTGATATTCTCTCTCTCTGCCTTTTAGTTAGTTTGGATAAAGGTTCATCTATTTTGTTGATTTTCTTAAAGAACCAACTCTTTGTCTCATTAATTCTTTGTATTTTTTGTTTCTATTTTGTTGATTTCAGTTCTCAATTTGATTATTTCCTGCCATCTAGTTCCCTTAGGTGAGTTTGCTTCTTTTTGTTCTAAAGTTTTCTAATGTTTTGTTAATTCACTAGTGTGGGATTTTCCAGCTTCTTTATGTATGCATTTAGTGCTATCAACTTTTCTCTTAACACTACTTTCATTATGTCCCATAAATTTGGGTCTATTGTGTGGTCATTTTCATTGAATTTTAGGAAGTCTTCAATTTCTCCCTTTATTTCTTCCTTGACCCATTGATGATTCAGGTGAGCACTGTTTAATTTCCATGTGTTTGTGGGCTTTCTGGAATTAGTATTGCTATTAACTTCTAGTTTTAAACCGTGGTAATCTGATAAGATACATTGGGTTATTCCAATGTTTTTTTGTATTTGTTGAGGTTTGTTTTGTTACCGAGTATGTGGTAAATTGTAGAGAAGGATCCATGAGGAGCTAAGAAGAAGGTATATTCTTTTCTGTTTGAATGGAATATTCTATAGATGTCTGTTAAGTCCATTTGAGTCATAACATCTGTTAGTTCTCTTATTTCTCTGTTCATTTTTTGTCTTACTGACCTGTCCAGTGGTGAGAGGGGAGTGCTGAAGTCTCTCACTATTAGTGTGTGAGGTTTAATGTATGATTTAAGCTTTAGAAGTGTTTCTTTTACATATGAGGTTGCCTTTGTATTTGGGGCATAGATGTTCAGTATTGAGATTTCCTGTTGATGGATTTTTCCTGTGACTAATATGAAATATCCTTCTTTGTCTCTTTTGATTGATTTTAGTTTGAAGACTATTTTGTTAGATATTAAAATAGCTATACCCATTTTTTTCTTAGGTCCATTTGATTGGAATATTTTTTCCCGACCCTTTACTTTGAGATGATGTCTGTCTTTGAGGTTGAGATGTGTTTCTTGTATGCAGAAGAAGAATGGATTCTGTTTTCATATCCAATCTGTTAGCCTGTGCCTTTTTATAGGTGAGTTGAGTCCATTTATATTAAGGGATATTAATGATCAGTGATTGCTATCTCCTGTTAAGTTACTTTTCATTGTCAGTGATGTTAATTTGTGTGTTTTTCCCTTCTTTGGGATTTGCTGCTATGAGAACAATTGTCTGTGTTTTTGTTCGTGTAGCCAACATCATTGGATTAGAGTTTTTCTTCTAGAATTTTGTTTAGGGCTGCGTTTGTGGCTACGTATTGGTGAAATCTAGTTTTGTCATAGAATATCTTGTTTTGTTCTTCTATGGTGATTGAAATTTTGCTGGGTATAGTAGTCTGGGCTGGCATCTGTGGTTTCTTAATGTCTGCATAATGCTTGACCACAACCTTCTGACTTTCATTGTCTCCAATGAGAAGTTAGGTGAAATTCTGATAGGTCTGCCTCTATATGTTACTTTTTCCTTTGAAGCTCTTAATATTCGTTCTTTTCTCTGTATGTATAGTGTTTTGATTATTATGTGGGGAGGGGCCTTTTTTGGATCTAGTCTATTTGTTGTTCTGTAAGCTTCTTGTATCTTCATAGGCATATATATATATATATTTTTAGGTTGAGAAAGTTTTCTTCTATGATTTTGTTAAATATATTTTCTGTGCTTTTGAGTTGAACTTCTCCTTCTTCTTACCTATTATTCTTAGGTTTGGCCTTTTCATGATGTCCTATGATTTCCTGAATATTTTGGGATAAGCTTTTGCTACATTTAATGTTTTCTTTGAATGACGAGTCTATTTACTCTATTGTATCTTCAGCACTTGAGATTCTTTCATCTCTTGTATTCTGCTGTTCATGCTTGAGTTTGTGGTTCCTGATCATTTTCTCATAATTTCTGTTTCTATAAATTAGTGTAGGAGGTTCTTCTGTCTATGTGTTGCTTTCATTGGTGAATAAAAATACTGCCTTGACCTTTTGATAGGGCAGAACTTAGATAGGCGGAGTAGACAGAACAGAATGCTGGGAAGAAGGGCAGTGTGGCAGATGCCATGAATATCCTGCCTGAAATGGACATAGGTTAGAATCTTGCTGGTAAGCTACAATCATGATACACAGATTTATTAGAAATGGGTAAAATGTGAGAGTTAACCAATAAGCGGCTAGAGCTAATGGGCCAGGCAGTGATTTAATTAATATAATTTCTATATGATTATTTTGGGTGTAAGCTAGTTGGGTAGCCGGAACCAAAAGCAGGACCCCTCTCCTCTTGTTACAGATTGGCACTCCAACATGGTGAACTGATTCCATGTACAATCTGAGAGAGCTTCAAAAAGTATACAGAGTTTAACACAGCTTCTTGCTGTTTGCTGGTGGCTTGCTGCAGCTGCTTTAAGAGAAATTTTCCTGATTCAGCTGTAGCAAAAGAAAAAAGAAAAGAAAAAAATTCACACAGTTTTAAAATGCCAGCTTTATGAGCTATGCTGCTAGCGTGACCTCTGTCTCTTGTAGGGGACAGAACATTTAGATGGGGTTTGTGAGTAAAGTGCTATGGTGTGCCTGGAAGGGGGACATTGCATGCCATGGCTCAGAGGCACAAGCATCTCTGCCATGCTAGCAGTGCTGTGCACACAGCTTAGAGGCATAAATGGCTCTGCCATGTTGGACTGGGTGAGGCAAACAGGCATCACCTGTATGTGACCTGGGATTGTCGGAGCTTAGAATCCTAAGAGCTTTGCATTTTAAAAGATCTTCAAGACAGTAGAGAATTAAAGGCAATACAGTAGGACAGATTCAGACATAAAAGGCCTCTAAATGGGTCACAGTGTTAGATAAAGTACATAGGTTTGGGAAAGAAAATGGAAAAGAGTATAGAAAGTCATAAAATAAAGTTAATACTTTACAAAGGGGTAAAGTCTTTAAAGAGACAGTACAGATAGTCATAGATTAAAAAAATAAAGAAAAATAACCCATGTCAAAATGAAAAATTCACAGAGTCTGGATTCTGTGTATTATTGGATTTTCTTTAAATTTTTTGACTGTGAAGGAGCTAAATACAGAGAACATTTCATTATATGGGCTGAAAAGCTAAACCAGCATGTAGATTAAAGTTATCTTGACTTACAGAATTTGGATCTAAGGATATGATGCTTTGGAAAAGAGGTTCTTCTTTTGTTTCCACAGAGGATGAGACCCTGTGGATTGCTTCTAGGCCAATATGGTATGATAGACCAGGCCCTCCTGAATGGTTGCCATAAACACCCTCAAAAACTTACTTTGCTCAACTGCCGATGAGATGAACCTAGAATACAGGATATACCATGAAAAACCTGATTAACAGTGCCCCATACAGCAGGAATAAGTTTGGAGAGAAATAACTATATCCATATTCCCAAATTTTGTTTGTAAGTGTTCTTTTATATTTAAAGGGGGATATGATATAGATATGAATAATTTGCATTGGTATAAATCTTGATTTACTGATACAAATTTAAGGTCAATCTTGTTATATGTATATTTCTGCTCTTGATTAAGGTATTGTGACTGTATAGTTCATTTAAAAATGTAATGTATAATTAGGAAATGTAGGTTGTTAATCATTGATAATAGTCAAGCTTGTAGTCATCTTAGTTAGATTTTTTGCTATATAGAAATATATTTCAGTTAGATAGGCATTCTTCGTTTCTTTAAAAGGCTACAGAATATGGCATTTAACATGTTTTAATAACTTAGGGTTTTTGATGACAATGAGACACGTCTGCTCCTAATAGCACCAGCTACTTCAAGAGGAAGATGGGCATCAAAGAGGCTCCTTATGGAGTTGGTTAGCCATTTGGGCAAGAAACTGCTCTTGCCTGTACTGTTGCATAAACTGGATGTGAAGAACCCATAGAGAGATGACTGTTGAACTTGCCAAAAGGTAAGATGATCTTTTGGGGTTCCTGTTTCATGAAAGAGTCTGCGAGACATTCTGCAGGACATAGAAGAAAGTGACTGAACTGTTTTTAAAATCTCCTGCTTTATGAAAAAGTCTGCTGGATACTATGGGCCTGAGGGCTGAAGATGGATGTTACAACAATACAGAAAAACTTTGGGTAACCTGTCCAGGCATCGAGATGTCTCTGTAGTTTTTAGATTTTTGGGAGTTGCTTACAATGCAATTCTTGTTTACTTAGGTAATGTTATATCCTACTGGATTCTTTGATGGAGTTGAAGAATGAATAGTTATAGTTTCCTTTGTTATGATAAAAGATAAAATAGATATAAATACTATAACTGTAATTCTTGCTTGATAACTGTTTTGTTATATGTAATTTTACTATGTCAAAGTTAAAGCCTTCCTTTTTGTTTAAACAGAAAAAGGGGAAATGGTGTAGGAGGTTCATCTGTCTATGTGTTTCTTTCATTGATTGAATAAAGAAACTGCCTTGGCCTTTTGATAGGGCAGAACTTATATAGGTGGAGTAGACAGAACAGAATGCTGGGAAGAAGGGCAGTGTGGCAGACACCCTGAATCTTCTGCCTGAGATGAATGTAAGTTAAAAACTTTCTGGTAAACCACAATCACGTGGTGATACACATATTTATTAGAAAAGGGTTAATCAAAATGTGAGAGTTAGCCAATAAGAGGCTGGAGCTAATGGGCCAGGCAGTGATTTAATTAATACAATTTCTGTGTGATTATTTCGGGTGTAAGCTAGCTGGGTGGCCGGGACCAAAAGCAGGCCCCCTATCCTCCTGTTACAATAATTCCCTCAACTGTGTTTTCTTTATTGTGTCTATTTCAGTTTTCAAGTCCTGAATAGTTTCTTTCATGTTTGATTGCTTTTTCTTGGTTTTCTTTAAGTGATTTGCTGATGTCTGCCAATTTTTTGTCTTTTTCTCCATTTCTTTGATGGAATTTCTCATTTCCTCTTTAAGAGTTTCAAACATTCTCTTGAAGTTGTTTTTAACGTCATTTTCTTCTGCTTCATCTATATTTGCTTGTTTTAGTGTTGCTGTTGTAGGGTCATTAGGTTTTACTGGTGTCATGTTGCTCTTTACGGTGTTACATGTGTTCTTACCTTTTGTACTCATCTTTTCCTCTAATAGTTGTGGTTGGGACTCTCTGTGATTCTGTTTATTAATCTTCCAGGTTCCAGTGAATCCAAAGCTCAAATGATTGTTTCTTGTGGTACAGTCAGTGCCATGGTTCTAGTTACCCCTTTGGTCAGACTGTATTCCTGGAGATCGCTTAGCACTCTCAGTCTTTGCTCCAGTCCCTTTGCGTTCACTGTCTCAGGCCAACTTTGGTCTAAGTTACTGGCCTTTACCTGTTTCTGTAAATCCTGGTCTGGCTTCCCTACTGCAGAGGTTCCTGGCTTGGAATTGGTCCTGCAAAGTTCTCTGGCTCTGGTCTACTTCCTTGGAGTTCCCAGGCTTGGGTGAGCTCAAACCTGCAGAGGGCCTGGCTCATGCTTACTCCCTCAGTGGTCCCAGCCTCATGCTTAGACCTGCAGAGGTTTCTGGTTCCCTTTGATGTCCTAGACCAATTCCCGGACCCACAGAGGTCCTGGCTCAGGCCTATTCCTTCTGAATTCCCAGATTCATGCCTGGCCCCACAGAGTTCTCTGGTTCCTGCCTAATCCCTCGGATTTCCCAGATTTACACCCTGAGTGGCAGAGGTCCTGGCTCAGGCCTAGTTCCCTAGAGGTTCTAGACTCTCACCCAGACCCACAGAGGTCCTGGCTTAGGTCTCCTCCCTTGAAGGTACCAGATTCACACCCAGACCCTCAGAGGTCTCTGGCTCTGGCTCACTTGCTCAGCTGTTACTCCCCTGTACCTGTTCCTGTGGAGATCGCTATCTCAGGTCTGCTCTAGACCAGGTCGCTTGCTCAATCCTGCTCTGCCATTGTCCTGAGACTGGACTGGCTCCCATGGAGCTTGCTTTTTCAGGCCTACTCTGGCCTAGGTAGCTGGTTCAGTCCCACTCCTGTGGAATTTGTTGCCTCAGGCCTGTTCCAGCCCAAGGTGGAGTTCCTTGCCTCAGGCCTGCTTTTGCCAAGTTTGCGATTAATTTTTTTCCTTGGTTTTTCAAGTTTCTCTTTGGAACAGCCCTAACTGTCCTGGAACTAGCTCTTGTAGACCAGACTGGCCTTGAACTCACAGAAACCTGCTTGTCTCTACCTCTTGAGTGCTGGAATGAAAGGTGTGTGCCACTGTCCCCCAGCCTAGTTATGAGTAATTATAATTGAAGTATCAGTGGACACTATCATCCACATTGAAAAGGACGAGTATACCATTTACTGAAAGGATGCTTTTCTTAGTAAAAAAAAACAGCACCTTCATGTAACACAAGGCAATATAAAGGAGCAATATTCACACATCTGCAGACTCTTGAGTGTGTCAAAGACATGTTATTTGGGAATCCATGTCATACTGACATAGGCTGGGACACATCAAGAAATTGGGAGCATCATGGTGTATTAGTCTTAACATTATTCTTAACATGTTCTTTCAATATTTATTTGATATATACAAGGAAAATCTGATTTTTATGCTGTTTTATTTATTTATGCAAAATAATAAGCGAAAAATACACAACATGATCCACTCTATACATAAACACTGTGCAATGCTTTTATGTGCATGCAACAAAATTCATATCCATCATGGAGAAGAGTGTGGAGTCTCACGAGACAAATACACCTCAAGAATCTCATTTCTACACATCCAAAGGAATTGAAACTAGTACTGAAGAGAGAGCCATGCAACCCAATGTTCTCTGAAGCATAGTCATCTGGATATGGGAGGAGTGAGAGAGTGGATACCAATGGCACGCTTGTATGCTGGGATGGAAGTATGTATAAGTGAATAGATGTTTAAGTCAGCTTTATATTTTATATTAATCAGGAGGTTAATGGTAACCACAACAGAGTGACCAAAATGCTTAGTTCATTTTTACTAGCCATTTACACAGAGCAGATAAATGTGAACAAAGAGTAACTACAGCTTTCAAAGTTCGTGTGTTTATGGTAAAACCTCTTACTCTTGGTGTCAGGGTATCCTTCTGGGGTTTTTACCAAATGACTTAATATTTGAAAATACTTAAAAACTCTCTTGCTGTTTGGGGTAGAAAGAATAATTCTGATTAAGATCTGTGTATAGTTATAAGTGTTACTCAGGAAGGGGTGGTTACAGTAGAATTTGGATAGGTGACTCATACCTAATGTTTCTGACTTTTCCAACACCTGTCAATTAGAATACCTTCACTTCACCAAGGAGATGAAGCTTTACTAAAGGAATGATAGCTTCCCCTTCATTCTAGATCCCACTGTCATCTGCTCTAGCTTCCTCTGTTAATTAAATGGTATTTAACAGTCTAGACTGTGGTCTGCCAGGGATTTGGCTATCAATGCTTAGAGGAGAGCACGGAGAATAATCTAGAAACCCTCTTCTATTTTGTTCCTACTTGAAATTTTGTGGTAACATCAGAGACTGGGGGGACAGCTGTCACTTGGGTTCTCGCCCGGTTCATGCCAGTGAACTGGCTGCAAATGACTTCCCTATGTCAGAATGAAGCCTGATCAGTTATATTGTTTTCTTCACCAAGCCAGTCTACTAAATGGTTCTACAGAGGGAACTACATTCTTTTTCCTTAATAATACCCCTTGGGGGAAAAATAACCAAAGCACATATAAATTTATGTACATGTAAACTCTTATAATGGAAAATTTGAGGCATTAAATTAAACTTACTGTGTCGGGAAGCTTCCAATAATGATTAAGAGAGAAAATTATATACCTGAAGCAAAATGGAATCAGAAGTAATATATTAGCCAAAAATGACAAGCAAAATGGAGATTATTTATTTTATATTCATCAATAATCTGAAGCGTTTGTTGAAAGAAGGAAGAGGATGTAAGGAAATACTATAAAATACGGATTAGATAATTATTGACTTTTGAGACTTTTTTTTCTCAAATGCCAAAAATCTTTCAGTGACTATTTGGTCTGTGAATATGTCTTTGTATGGATATACATGGAGTTTTGTTATCAACATAGGTGTCTCACTCATTTGCTCTCCACCTTACCCTTCTGAGACAGGACTGGAGTTCACAGAATGACTACATGGATTAGGCAGTAAAGCCCCAAGTCCTCTGGTCTTTGCCTCCCCAGCCCTGGATTGCAAGCCTGATTCCATGTCTCTGGCTTTTTACATGAGTGATAGGGATCCATACTGAGGTCCTTGTATTTGAGCAGCGAGTACTTTATCTACTGAGCTAAGTCCAGCCCCAACATTAATATTTTCAATGTTAGTTCTACTGATTGTACAATCTTTGTCAGAGAAAGCATATAAGGCTTTGATGTATGTTTAAAATACTTAATTCTGCACCATCAAAGATATCCAAATTTTACCCAATGTGAAAAAACAGACTCTAAAGATGTGGGCAAGTTTTTATCTTGAGATAAAGCTATTATCTTCAAATTTTAATATGGGTTCAACGAAATAGCATGGGTTCCTCTGAGAGGGAGTCAGGAAGGTAGCTCTTGTGGAAGCATAACCAGTGGAGAAGAAATTGCAAAGATAAGTTGGAAAGATAACGAAGAGCGTTAAAGATACAGGCCAGTGATAAAACACTTAAAAATATAAAAGACAGCAATGCAAGGAATGCTGGGAAAGTCCTAAGATAATCAGCTTTCTTTTATTCTCCGCTCGATGTCTCTTTAATTCCAGCCAAGCAATTGGTACTGCAGCAGGAATTAAACATTAGCTATTTTTATTTTGTATTCTTTTTATTGTTATCTTTTAATGGAATACTTTAGCTTCGACTTAAAAATTTACTGGCACCCATTGATGCAGATAAACTGTCGTGTGAACATGTTCTGAAACAGCAGTGTATAAACCGACAGCTTTCCATTAAATTAAAATTCAGATGTTTGAAAATTTTATAATGATATTTGTGGATTTTAGCCATGTAATAGTTTCATTACTAGCATATTTTATCACATAAATTAGAGGCTTACATAAAGTTACTCTGGTTTTGAATTAGTTTTCAAGAATCAGTAAAAGGTTCTAAACTCCTACAGATATGTATTTGGTAAATTTTCATCCAATTATCTTTTTTTGTAATATGGAGTACAACTTATTCTTACATAAACCACTATATTATTGTTAGTCACAGTAATATATGAAAATAAAGAAGTTTACAATCTGCTTTTAAAAGCATAAATATCAAGTGGTAAAAATGTATATGTTTAATTACAATTATCCAAATACCTGCTATCTGTAGATTTCTTGAAATGTAAAGATGAAAGGAATACCACTTGTGATTACTGACAGGTGCCTGGTATTAATAAAAATTAGGTAATGAGTATTTTGTATCTGCTACTAGATTAACAATTTTTACTTTCCTTTTTCCAATCTCTTCAATTATAATATACACTCATGTTCGATAACTTATTTTGAGAACTTTTATGAGAATTTGTGCTTTGCTATACACACAATGTAGACACGTATGTCTTGTTCCGTTTTGCTTGAGACAAGGAATTATTAAGTAATCCAGATTAGGATGTACATGAACTCCTACTGCCCCAGGGTCCTGTATGGTGGAATTACAGTCATACAACTTTACACATGAATCATATTCACCTGTTTGTGTCTCCAGGAACAAACAGTAGTTGGAGACACAAACACCCATGGCCTGTCTGAAAGAATGCCAGGCTGCTGGAAAGTTCTGAACAAGGGAAACACACCAAGAGTAGAGCTGAAGAGCAAAATGTTCAGGAAAGCTTTCAAATGTCACAGGAAGCCCCAAAAGGCTGAGACCTTTTCCATTTTCCTTCTCATTCTGTGAGAACTCTACACGCTGGAGCAGGAGGTTCTCTAATTGTCTGTGATTCTCCCTGAGACCCTGGGGACATCAGACAAAGCTTTCGGTGTCACAGACTCATCTCAGAGGAGAATACAAACTCCTGTTTCCCCACTAGGGTCAAAACAAACTTGGCAATTGAGGGCACAGGTAATATCACTGAAAAGAAAGTAGGAAGACGTCTGCCAGTATGCAAATAATTAGGCAGTTTGAAAAATGATTTAAGGTGCATATTCTTTGTTTATTTCTAAGGTAAAACTTTTAGAAGAACCTAGAAATTGATCACTTTATAAAACTGTGTATTTCTGAACAAATACAGCAAATATTCATATTAACAATCAGTTCGTGTTTTAAGGAATATACAAGACTTAAAGCTTAAAAATCTACTTCAAAGATAGTTTAGGGTTTAGTCTCCAAATGCTTGCCCCCCCCCCCCCCCTCTCTCTCTCTCTCTCTCTCTCTCTCCTCTCATCTCCTCTCTTTCTGTGTGCGAGTGTGAAACCACATCAATTTCTTAAGCAGCAAACTATTATACTTAATTCCACCTTTTGGACTTTGTTCTAGGTACTAGAAAAGAAGCCATCATTTAAACAGACACTGATTTGTCAAGCATTTTCATGAATACCTAGAAAACCATTTGTGCATTGTGCATTCAGACACGCTTATTTCTTACAAATTTAATAATTTCAATTTTTTGAGCATTGCATTAAAAGATTGCAGAAATATGAATAACCCAGGTTACAATAAGAAATGGTTAGCTGTTTTTCTAGTAAAGGGCAGTTCCACATTGTGTACTATAAAAACAGTTTTCTCAAAAATTTCAAATAGATTTTTTTTTTTCAAGACAGGTCCATGTATCTTAGGAGCCTGTCCTGGAACTCATTTTGTAGACCTAGCTGACCTTGAACTCACAGAGATCTGTCTGTTTCTGCTCCTGAGTGCTGGGATTAAAGGCCTACACCACCACCCCCCAGCTCAAATAGAGAATTTTGTAGTACTTATTTGAGGGGTGTGTGTGTGTGTTCGCGCGTGCACGAGGCGCAATGTTTGTTTCCTTCAAATCCTTGCAGTTTGGGGGAGTTGGGTTGTAGACGAAGTGACTTGGGCTAGCCTGAAACTCACCACGTGACGTCAAACTCTTAGCATTCCTTCTAGACTCTGTCTCTCAAGCTCCAGGGTTAGTTATGGTTTGAGCCATTATTCCCGACTCCTGGTAACATCTGTTGATTTTGAAAGCAAGGAACATGTTTCTCCACGGATGTAGCTACCTGAACAGGTTGTGGTAAAGAATGCGTATTTAAAACTGTTTAGGCCGTAAGCAGTGTTAGTTTCTGTATGTATTTCGGCCATAAGTGTGATGCCCAAGGGGTAGGTACTTCACCCCTGAGCTACAACCCAGCCCTTCTGTATGGAAATTTGAATTGTCCTTTAGTGATGCTTCTGCTAGATACTTGATTTAACAGGCCAGGGGTGGTAGGCAAGGCCCTGGGACCTAAGCAGCTAGGAGGCTGGGACTAGTTAACCTACAGACCTGAGGGAGGGGGGCTGGGGTGGTGAGCGGCAAAAACAAGGCCTGCAGGGTCCAGTATGCATCCCTCACTCTTTGATCCTTCACTCCTCAGATTCTTTAAAAAAGCCAGGCAAAGGGGAGATTTGGGGGTATCTTGGTGTTAACAAACACCCAGAGAGAGTGAAGGGGTTGGATTCAGCTGGCCCAGGAGGTAGAGAGACCCCAGTAATTCCGTGTTGTCCCACAGGTGGTGGCCTTGGCCTTACCGAACTAGAGTCAGCTTGGGTGGGGGTGGGGCACATTTCTGTAGTGGCAGGGCCTGGTGGTGTGTACTTATGCCACACTGAAATTGTGCCAGCAGGCTCTATAGGTAAGGAGTACAGGGCTACTGGAGAGAGTAGGGCTGCTGAGAAGCTAGATTCAGCAGCAGTTTGGTCAGGCTTTCGCTTGCCTTGAAACACTGAGAGCCCCAAAGGCCCAGCAGTGCTTAAAGGGGGTTGTGATCTCATCCATGCCTGGGCACCTAGGACACTGTGTACTAAAACCTTCAGAAGAGTCTAGGCCTTCCCCCGCCCAGCTATTGCTATGGCAACCTCTCTGTTTGAGGCTGCTGGACCCTGAGCCGCAACGCAGCTCCCCCTGGCGGAATGCCTAGTACCAAGCACGCCCTGGAGGCCCACATAGGCGAGGTCTGGCTTTGGTCCTCCCAGCCCCCTCCCTGGTTGCCATGGAGACCGCCAGGGCAACCTCACCGGTACCAGCTGCAGCAGCCAGAGCCGCTCAAGAAGAAACAACCTGAGCTCTCTTTTGCCTCAGCGCCTCTTCCAGGAACTCAAACCCAGCAGCTGCTACAGACAGCCTCCCACAGGCAGGAAGTGAGAGGGCAGAAGTCCAGTACCGGCCGGTCCCTCCTCCACACCTTTCTTTATTCGGCTTTCCATTCTGAATTTCATACCTTGACATCTTTTATGATAAAGTTTAAAGGGGAAAATAACGCTGTTCCCTTTATTCTGCCTGCTACATCTTTTTTCCCCCCTTAACTTTGGGAGAGAACAATGTGATTTTTCTTTTTTTTATTTAAATTTATTTATTTCTTTATTAAAGATTTCTGCCTCCTCCCCGCCCACCGCCTCCCATTTCCCTCTCCCTCCCCCAATCAAGTCCCCCTCCCTCGTCAGCCCTAAGAACAATCAGGGTTCCCTGCCCTGTGGGAAGTCCAAGGACCACCCACCTCCATCCAGGTCTCTATTAAGGTGAGCATCCAAACTGCCTAGGCTCCCACAAAGCCAGTACGTGCAGTAGGATCAAAAACCCATTGCCATTGTTCTTGAGTTCTCAGTAGTCCTCATTGTCCTCTATGTTCAGGGAGTCCGGTTTTATCCCATGCTTTTATCTTTTCCATTAACATGCCGCGTTTAATTCCATGTCTTGGATCATGCATAACCATCAAGATCTCATTTTAACAATACTCGTCTCTCCCACCCTCCGCCCCTTCCTTCCTTCCTTCTCTCCCCCTTATTTTGTCTCCCCCCATTCCTGTCTTCCTTCTTCTTTCATTACAGCATATACATGAAAAACCCAGATTCATTAATCAAAATGGATTAAATGTATAGAACTGTCCTGTCCCTATGCACCAGTTAAAGTTTTTTTACCCTGAAAAATATTTGACTCTGTTTTGTATCAGAATATGGGAGGTTCCTGGAAAATAAAGAGTGGGATTTTTAAAAGTTCCTCTACTGTCTTACTTCCAATTCCACACTAAATGTAGTGCCATAGCTTCTCTTTTTAAGACTCTATTCTTCTCTGTGTGGGACTTCTTTTGACATTTTCATTTGTTTAGAGTAGCGATAAGGGTCAGAAGACTCTGCCTTTGGATTAAACAGTCCAGACTGACCACAGTCAGCTCTAGCGCAAGATCTCCTGCACCTCTACCGATTACAAGTTGGATACTCTCAGTGAAATGGGTCTACTGAGAACATGTAGAGCCATCTGTGGGTAGCACAAGTGCTAATCAATCTTAATAATAAAGACCCAGAGTCCAATGTTAGGGGGTGAAAGCTGAAAGGTCAGAGAAGCAGAGCTGTCAGCCACTAGAGTTCTTACCTCTAAGCAATTCTTAGACTGGAGGGGGCAAGATTCGATCTCCATGAATCCTCAGACTTAATGCAATGAGCTTCTGTCTCCACCAGCCTCCACTCCTCTTTCTCTGCCCAGGTACATCCCTTCCTGTCTCCACCTCCCTAAGGCTGGGATTAAAGGTGTGTGACTCCCAAATGCTGGGATTAAACATGTGAGCCACCACCATCTGGCTCTATTTCTCTTTTAGACTTGATCAATTTCATGTAGCCCAAGGTGGCCTTGAACTCACAGAGCTCTGTCTGCCTCTGTCTTCCAAGTGCCAGGATTAAAGGTGTGTGCCACCACTGCCTGACCCCTATAGCTAACTCTTGTAGCTAGCTCTGCACTCTGATCCTCAGGCAAGCTTTATTTGTTATAGCACAAACAAAATATCATCACATCTATGATCTTCAGTTGCCAGCCTAAGCCAGGCAGGCTGTGAACTGCCTTGGTGAGAACCCTTGGCTTTTCAGATTACTTTCCTGTAATTTGTAAGTTAGAAAATGCCACAGAGAAGTCACGCCATGTAATGGTGCTCATATAGGACATTTATTGGAAGAGGAGAGAGAAGGGGCAGAGAAAGGAGCAGGGAGGGGGACAGAGACTGGTGCCTGGGGAAAGAGCAGAAAAGAAAGAGAAAGGGAGTGAGAGGGAGAGAGAGAAAAAGAGAAAAAGAAAGAGATAGGAGGTTGGCAAAGCCCAACTTTAAAAAGGGAACTTAGCAAATGCACACAGGAGGCACTCTTAGTGGTTGCAGCTGATGTATCCTGTCAGGACCACAAGGGCAGGGCAGTACAGATGTCTGAATACTAAATGTTCCTCTCTTTTGTTTATTATAAAAAGGTGAGGAGTTAGGAAGGGGTAGCAGGTGAGGTGAGAATGAGGATACTGTGTTCTTGAGACTGCTTCATGCTTACCTGGGGGCATCCCAATCTTTGGAGGGGCTGAGAAAGCTGGGGTTCTGTCCATATTCTGGGTAGCTGGCCATTTCACTTCACTGTCCAGGCTCTGTGGAACCGCCAGATGCCACTTGGACCTGATAAAATACTGTTCAAAGAGGTGGATCCAAGTTGACTGCTGTGTCTTAAAGCACCCAATCTTTTCCCACCATCACAGCGTCATTTGGGCACCCTCTTTCTATCCAATTTTCCAGGAAACACAGCTGGTTGATTACTGAGGGCAGTCATTGGAGAGTTAGTACCTTTTAAATAAAGGAAAAAAGAGCTACGTTAAAATCTGTTCTGTTAGGCTTTTCTGATTCTTGGGGGGACGTGGATACCTCTGGGCTGCTCTTGGATCTCAGTACCTTGATATGTTTAGTGGTCTTGTACCTCTAGCTCTGTGGCTAACAATTGATAGTTCTGTAACAATAGCTGATTGGTTGTTTGATCAGAGATGTTCGAATGTATTGTTGGAGATTCATAGAAAAGAACCTGCTGAAGCAAGGTGTGATTGTTAAAGATAGGAGAGCAAGGAGAAGGGTCAGGAAGGAAAGTGTCCACTTCCATGGAGGTTCCTAATCCAGTAGAAAGCAGGTTTTGAAGCAATGAAAAAGAAAGTGCAGAATTGTTTCTCTGTTCCCCAACCGTCTGGTACAAGAAATACTGAGGCCAGATTTGGTTTAAAAAAAGTGATCAGTGGGTCTCAAAAGGCATCCCAATATGAGTGAGGAGATGTATAACACAGTTTTTCAGGATGAGGCATAGGAAGATAAAGAAAATTCAAAGATCAGCCCAAAAGAGTGTAGGTTGCCTGGTACCAGGACTTGACAAAGCCAAAAGGCAAGAAACCAAGCTTGAGAGATGAGTCCTCACCTGTGGGAAATGGCCAGTGCTGGAGAAGAGTAGGCTCACCAATCATGCCTGTGTTAGATGGAGGAACCCAGTCATCCATTAGTTGGAGAAGTGAGGCTGTCATATGTGGACCAGGCTCCAGGGTTGCCTCAAACTGCCGGTGAGCAGGAGAAAGCACCAGAAGAGCCTTTCCTGGTTAGGGAACCAATATTGTAATTTAAAAAATGCCGTGAAGTGAAGTCACGCCATACAACAAGGCTCACATAGGAGATTTATTGGAAGAGGAGAGAGAAAGATTAGAAAAGCGGGCACACAGGGGACAGTCCCTGGGACAAGAGTGGTGGAAGAGAGAAATAGAAAGAAGCACACACACACACATACACACACACACACACACACACACAAAGAGAGAGGGGTTGGGGAAGACGGAAATAGTACTAGTACAAAGAGGGGAAGAGGAGGTAAGCAAGCCCACCTTTTTAAAAGGGAATGTCGCAAAGGTGCACAGGCGCTGCTCTTAGTATCTGCAGCTGAAGACCTAAGCCTAAGTAAGAGGCAGGCCAGTGCAGATGCCTGAATGTTAACAATGTGTGCAGACAGCTTTCATTTTGTGAAAGCACCAAACACCTTCAGATTCTGATAATTAGGAGTTTCTTGCACACAACCACAACTTTGAATAGACCAGTGTTTTCACCTTGGCTTTCATACTTACTCTTTGAAAGAATGGAGGATGGATTTTTCTTTTAGTTGGGACTCTTAGTAACTTTGTTTGGCCACACTTTCTGTCATGAGGGTCTTGAAGCAACTGAAAGATCTGAATACAGTCCAAGGTGAAACTATGAATTGATTTACTTGAAGTGGCTTTGACCCTCTTTTCGTTCAAAATGTACTGAGGGTTTCCTGAAGAAAAACAAAACAAATGCCCCCTTTGCCAACCTTCTTAATCCTAAGATTTAACTTTGTTGATACAAACTTTAATTTTCCTTGGAAACCTCTCGCACTTTTTTTGGTACCCATTTAACTGAGGCTTTGCCCCTTTCCCTTCCCAGCATCCCTATCCTCCTCCTTTTCTTCATAATATTGGCTTACCAGCCTATATCCAAGATGTGATTTGTAGTTCCTCAAACCCCATTAATAAAGCTGGGCGGTGGTGATGCAAGCCTTTAATCCCAGCACTCAGAAGGCAGAGGCAGAGATCTCTGTGAGTTTGAAGTCAGCCTGGGCTAGAGCTAGTTCCAGGACAAGGCTCCAAAGCTACAGAGAAATCCTGTCTCAAAAAAACATAAAACAAAACAAAAAAAAACAAAAAAAAAACATGAAGGAAAAGGGGAGGCTAGAGTGATTTATAGGAAAGAAAATACGCAGGTATTTCTGTGTAATCGAGAACCCTCCTTTTTTCCTCCACATGCTTTATTAGCACAAATTAATAGTGCAAAATAGTGGATCACTGCAGCACTTAGAGAGGTGTGAGCTTTTCGTCACATTCACCTCCCATCATCACTTCTCTCTTCCTCCCTTCCCAGTTCAACTTCATTCTTGCTAATGGTTTGGCTTCTACGTTCATGTCCTTTTTTCTGCTGGATTCTACATGTGAGATAAAGTATGTAGTCCTGGTCTGATCCAGGCCTATATCACCAAACATGGTGATTTCTCTTCATTTTTCTGCAAATGGCATGGCTTCGCTGTTATTTATGACTGGATAATCCTACATGTGACCATATAACATAATTTATTTACCCAGTCTTCTATTTTCTAAGATTTCCATGACCCTGCTGTTGTGATGCAATATGAATGTGTATACAGGTATCTCTGTTAAAGGATGACTTTCATTTCCTTGGATATATACTCAAATGATTCTCAGTGCAGCCTTCATTTTTCTTTGTTAAGAAACTGTTGATTTTTATTTATTCATTTTGATGATAACTTGGTAGAATTTCTTCAACAGATCTAAAACTATTTTGGTGGTAATTTAGTTTCTTGCAATTGGATAGGCTCATGTTGTTTAGATAAATTAACTTCTTCATTACTCATTTGTATCCGTTTTACTTATTTTTCTTGCCTTATCTCACTAGCTATAATTTCTAGTTCTGGGACCAGAGAGGTGGACCAGTGAATAAAAGTACATACTGAGTTTGGTTTCCAGCATTCTGTTAGGCAGCTCACAACTGCCAATAACTCCAGCTTTGGGGATATAACACCTTCTTTTTCCCTCCGTGAGCACCTGCACTCGCAGGAACATACCCGTCCCACCCTGTATGTACACATAATTTTTAAAAATGCTTATATTTTACTGAATAAGATTTTAAGTAATTATCTCTCTCTCCCTTTTCACCTTTCTGTTCACCCTTCTGTGTTCTGTCTCCACTTCTTGGCTGGTACATTAATTTCTATGCTGGGACTCTTGGAGGCCATGTGTATCCTGTTCTAAATGTCTGCATGTTCTATGTATCACTCCCTTTGCTGAGAAGCTGTTTTCTGATGGTTTCACTTCCGAGGGGCAGAGAAGCCGGTATATATTTATGATCCACCATCTTGTCTGTGCTCTTTCCTTCTCTCTATGTTGCATCTTTATCTTTCCTGGTTTTATGTTTTTATTATGAATATTTTGCTAGACTTCCTTCTTCATCTGCCATCTTATTATTTTTCTACTAAATCTGTGGTATCTTTTGCAGCTTTTTCTGATTTCAGACTCCATGCTTAGAAATATTTTATCTTTCCCATATACAGCTCAAGGTCAACGTGCCCATAGCTCAGCTCTGTCTGTGTAGAAAGTGGCTGTTTCCACTCTGTTTTGTGTCTCACTTAAGGATCTCAGGAAGTACTACTAGTCATCTAAGACCATCTATGTGTCCACTCATTTGATCTTATCAGACTTTCCTGTTGATATTTTGCAGGCAACAGGAAAATAGTGTTTGGAAGCCTTACTCAAGCAGCAGAGAAAGCGATACCTTTATAGCTATGTGATTAAATTACAGCTTTTCTAAAGCCTAAAGGAGAAGTGAACTGCATAGCATGTGTTAAAAAATGAGTTGGGAGGAATGTTTTAGACACAACAACAGGTTTATGTGTTGGGGTGAGGTTGAGAATAATTCAAACATATCAGTTGTTGGAAAAAGAACCATCAGGTAGAGGTGGCAGTAATGACAAAAATCTCATGGAGGTACCTTAGTCCACTCATGATCCTATGAGAGAATTCCATAGGCTGGATGTTTGAAAAATAAAATAAAAACAATTCTCTCTTTTTGTAAGTTGAAAGTCCACTATCACAGTGCTGTTATTTAGTGTCTGGTAAAGGCTGTGTGTCCTCTGGGAGGGAGAGGACACTGTGTTATCATGTGGAAGAAAGAATGGCATGCAGAGAAGGATTGTTGACCTATGAAAAGTCTCATGAGAAGAAAATCTAATTCTATTTAAAGCAGAAGAGTCCCACTGACCTCATCCCCTCTCAATGCCCATTGGTAAACATCTTGCCTTTGGAGGCATTCTATCAAGGCATTGTGCATAGGGAAAGGTGGGTTAGTTCTAAAAGAGAGAACTAAAGAAGTGAGAAGAGGAAGTGGGTGTGGTAGGGGAGGAGATGGACATGGGATGACTTTTGAGGACTTTGTGGACCTCAACAATTTTGGGGAAAAACAAAACAAAACAAAACAAACAAACAACAACAACAAAAAAAAACCAAACCAAAATAAAACAAAACAAAACAAAACAAAAAAGCCGGGCAGTGGTGGCGCAGGCCTTTAATCCCAGCACTTGGGAGGCAGAGGCAGGCTGATCTCTGTGAGTTCGAGACCAACCTGGTCTACAAGAGCTAGTTCCGGGACAGGCTCCAAAAACCACAGAGAAACACTGTCTCGAAAAACCAAAAAAAAAAAAAAAAAAAAAAAAAAAAAAAAAAAATTTGGATTTCTTCCAATGTGCAATGGGGAGGTAGAGGATGTTTCTAAGAAGGGTTGTAGGAATTGTTCCAGCCTTTACAAAGAGCATCTGGCTTTAGGGTGAAGAATGAATTAGAAAGGTGAGAATCTGGACATAGAGAAGTAAAGTATGATGGGGCTTTTCCATGGATGTCATAGAGGGATGTGGAGGGGGCGGTGAGGAACAGACAGGTGGTATTTTCAGTGATCTTTCTTCCTTGTCACCCACTGGTGTGTCCTCATCTCATTTCTGTCCTTAGAGGACTCTGTGCCATCTGGAGCTTTCTACATCCCAGATCCCTGCCACAGAATCTAATGGTTATAATTTCTAATCTCTTAGGGCTCTCTCAATGGTAATCACACAATATATACAACAAGGGAAAAGAGATAGAGGACAATAGTGAAGAATATGGGCTCCAGAATTAAACAGCCTGGACTCATTCCTGACAGGGGCCACTTATGTTAGCAGACAATCATGGTGATTGGAATAACAGAGTACTCCAGGGTACCCCTCTAGCAAACATAGCAGTATGATCACCTGGAAGGGGCTCCGATGTCTACACCCAACTTACCATCAACATTCAAAATCCGAGTAAGGGGAGAGCTATGTCTAGAATGGAGGGTGGGAGCATTGTCTTCAAACTTCCAGCCCTGGTGAATTTTTTGTTTAAGAAAACATTTTCTATTCCCTAATTTTTATTTCTTTGAGATTACTTTCCTGTGAATGATAGAAAAGAAAATGGAGAAGCAATTTTCACTCATGTAGGGAAGATAAAATGACAAATAATAATAATAAAACAAGAAAACCCTGGCCACGAGCTTTGCGGTGGTCTTCATGTTCTGCTAATTCACAATGAAGCTGCAGTTCTTCTCCAATTTCTGTCCTGACATCTGACAGTCTGCTTGTCTAGTCAAAGAATTTCTCGTGTTGCATTCAATTATCAAGGCTTGTCTGTATCAACTGAATAAATCAGTGAATTAATCCTTAGTAAAGCTTTATCTTTAAAAATGATTATTACTTTATATCTAAATATTTTTCATTGATTTTCCCCAATGAATATATTTTATATATATATATACACATCACTCATGCATGTGTGCCTGTGCATACACGCACATACACACACACATATTATCAATTTAAATGTAATTCCATTCAGATTTTGTGTATCTTGTCCCTGTATAACCCAGGCTTGAGAGGAGCTCACCATGTGGTGGTGATATGGGCCTGTGCCACTGAGGTTGGCCCATCTGCGTGATATTTAGGGAAGACTGGATATAAAGAATATCTAATATAAAGCAATTCTTACCATCTTTCAAATAAAATTAAAATATTATTCATAAAGTTAAAAGCTGGCACAACATTAACATGCAATTGCTTTAAAGAATTCATGCAAATAAGGAAAAGATCAATTAAAAACTGACAACAGACAAGGAGGAATTGGAAGGCAAGGTCTGTGCCAATTATACAGATAATTGCTGATCTTTACCTCAACTTCAAGTCATCAGAAAAGGCAAGTTGAAGTCAACACCATCGCAGTGGAGAATGACAGAATGATGGAATGACAGTATCGTTCCCATTAAAGAAGGGCAGAATGATTGACAACCCAAGGGTTGATGGGAATGTTGAACAAGGAGGATGTACAATTACTGTGACAGGGACAGTAAACTGATATGGCTACTTGAACAAACTCCTCAACATCATCTATAAAAGTTAAATACAAGGCTGAGAGATGCTCAGCAGTTAAAAGTATTTACTACTCTTACAAAGGACCTGGATCCAGTTCCCAGTACCCATGTAGCAGCACACAACTGCCTATAACTCAAGTTCCAGGGGATCTAGTGTTCTCTTCTGGCCTCTACATTCTTCTGCAGGCATGTGGTATGCATAAACTCACACAGATACACACTCATACACATTAAAAATAATCTTTAAAAGATTTATTATGAGTAATAGGGGGTGGAGAAAACCAGGAACACAAGGCCCTCTAATCAACATGATCAAAACTCATATGAATTCACAGAGACTATAGCAGCACACACAGGGCCTGCAGGGGGCTGCACCAGGTCCCTTGTGATTGCATTGTATTTCACTTTTGTGTTTTTATGGGATCCTGAGTGTGTAAATGAATCAGTCTCTGATTCTTCTGTCTTCTCTTGGGCTCTTTTCTTTCTGTTTATTTGTCTTGTCCCACTCTGATCTGTTAGTTTTGTTTTATCTTTCTATATTATATTTTACTATTGTCTCTTAGAATCCTGTTTGCATTGTAATGATAGAGAGAAAGGGAGGGGACTAAGATGGAAATGGGGTTGGGAAGGAACTGAGAGGACTAGAGGGAGGAGACACTGTAATCAGTATACATTACATGAGGAAAAAAATCTATTTTCATTTAAAGGGAAAATGGAGAAAAGTTACTGAAAAGGTTTTTTAAAAAGCTAAATACACATATATACATTTTGAAGAAACTATTCTACTTGACTGGGCATTGGTGCTGCTTGCTTTCATTTCCCCTAGACACAAGCTATAGTTATATCTGAGAGCAGGGAACCTCTGACGAGAAAATGCCTCTAGACATTTGGCTGTAAGCATATGCATATAAGACATTTTCTTGAGTAGGGAACAGTGTAGAGAGCCCAGCCCCTTGTGGGTGGGAATACCTCTGGGCTGCTGGTTCTGGGTTCTTTATATAAAGCAAGCTGAGCAATCCTTGAAGAGCGAGACAGTACATGGCACCCATCCATGGCCTCTGCATCAGGTTCCACCCCCAGGCTCCTATTCTAGCTTCTGGTGGACTATAATGTAGACATATAAGTCAAAAAAATTTCCTCCCCAACTTGCTTTCGGTCATGGTGTTTCATTATAGAACAGTAACCCTAGCTAGAGTAATCTTCCAAAGCAACAGGTAAGAGGCAGACAAAAATGTTGCAATAGGATTATTTCTAACAGCTGAAAACAAGAGGCCTCTTTAATGCTCACCTTGAGATCAAAGAGAAGATTATGGCAGATAATTTAATAAAACTGGGACGTGCCACAATACATGATGCAACAGTGGGACATGGCCGGTCTGTGTTGAGCAGTGAGGTAGTGGTTGTCTTTGGGTAGGCAAGCATAGGTTATGATCAGGCATAGCCACAAAGAAGCTTGTGAAGACTTCTATTGTTAACTGGCTTGAGTGCCCCCTGCATGTGTGCACTCACCTAGCATAAACTCACATCATTCAATACACTTAAATTTTTTGTATTTTCTCTATGTGTTATTTAATTATTTTATTAAGAGTAGGTCTCTAATTATTTTATTAAACAGTTTTCTTTACCTAAGAATTTGACTGTCTCCTATTGGATTTCAACCTGATTTTTGGTCTTATCATGTACCCTCCCATCTTTGCGTGTATCTTGCATTTCTAACAGATTTTTATGGTAAATGTGGGCAGACTTCCAAGCTGTCTTCTATCTTCAATTCTTTTCATCCTTTTGAGCAACAGCATTTTGCATTTCAGCAGGGCACATGGCTGCCTGTTGCCCATCATCTCTAAGTGTGTGTACACGCATGTATTCACACAGGCTTAAGACAACCTTGGATATAGTTATTCAGGAGTTCTCCACATTATTCATTTTTTAAAAAGAATCTCCCATTGACCCAGAGTTTGCCAAGTAGTCAAGCTAGTTGACCAGCGTTCCTCAGGCAGGACTCCACCTTCTTTATCTCCTTGGTCCTCAGAATGCAAGCCTGGGCCACCATGTCCATTTTTGAAAACAAATTCTAAGAGTCAAGTCTGGGTCCTTGTAGTTGCAAAGCAAATATTTAATTGGCTAAGCTATAACCCAGCCCATGGAACACCCAACTGCTTTTTTCAGCTTTGCTTCTCTGTGGGTTGTGAGATGGCATTCAGGGTATGGTGAACAGTAGGATCGGTGGGCTTTGCTCATTACTGTCTTCTCTTCCGTTTCCTGCATGCTGGAAGGTATCCGTGTCTTGGAAAAGTCTGGAAAGTATGTGTTCCAGGTGCCAGAACTGCCATGCTACAGAGAACAATCAATTTCTGTTGTATTTTAATTAAAATATTTTGAGTTTTTCACTATATTATAGTCTCTGCCTAAAAACACTAAGTACATACTAAACACCGTGATTCACACATATCTTTGGATAGATGGTTAAGCTCATATCTTTTTTCTGAGATGCCCTAGGTTACTGAAGTGATCCAGTCTGTGCTGTACTTATTAGCCTATCTATTGCTGTTTTGTAGATATGTCGCCTGGGGTGACATATTCATTTCTCTGAGCTTCAGCATTCCTAAGGTAAATTGGAACTAGACAGTTATTATGAAGAGTTGAGACTGATAATACATGTGAGAGTTTATTATAGTCGACAATCTGAAAGCTTTAATAATCACTGATGATATAAAACTGAGGAGCAAATGAACTCTGCGGTAGGAGGGGTGGTCAGTTAGTCGAGTATACTGACTGCCCTGCCAGAGGATCTAAGTTTGATCCCCAATACTCATGTCAGATGGTTCACAGCTATGTGTAAATCCTACTTCATGAGATCTAACACCCTCTTCAGGCCTCTACAGACACTGCACTAATGTGCAAATACACAGATAATTGAAAACAAAATCAGTTAAGTAAAAGAGCCACTCATCTTGTTTTATAATTCCTGGCCTTCAATAAACTTACAGTTATTTTATAGTATTCAAAATGGTCAGAGAAGAACAACATTAAAACTTGTAACAACTATCCTATTTCTATGTCCGTAATTAGCACATGCACACACTAACTTCACAAAACATCTAACAGCACCATTGTTTGAATAAACACAGACAGAAGACTGAGTTATTTTCCACAGAGAGGAACAGAACTTGTTCTTAACTTTAGCTCTTTAGTCTTCACAGTGCAGTTTCATTTCCGGAATAACACTGGCAAAAATAATCTCTGCTAGGCAAGTCCATACAAATGGGCATATCTGTTACAGAATGAGAGAAAGTCTAAAGATCTCTAAGATGTTACAAATAAATCTGACCTAGAATTTGAGCATTCCCTTCTAGACTCTTCTAACAATTCTCAGTCTACAGGACTTCCTAAGTTCTATAATAAGGTGATACTGAATTTGAAGTTTGTTTGCCTGGAAATGCTCATTCTTTCACCATAATCGCCTGTTCATACAAGCATCCATCAGTATACATTCATTCAGAGTCCTGGCATGCTATTCCAATGCCTTTTGACTGTGGATGGAGACGTTTGCTGACAGACGACCTGCTATTCTGTGAAGCTGATCTGTCATCTCTGTCTAGCTGCTTTAAATATAGTCATTCTGTGGCTATATGCAGTTCTCCTGCTGCTTATTCAAGAGTAGATTCTTAAGACGATATTGTCCTGGTTAAAGATTTATTGTGGTTCTTAACTCTGAGATCTGTATCTCTCAAATTTTCTTCCTTTTCCCTTCAAAGCAGAAATTCTTATTCTTTAAGAAAAAGCAAAGGAAAGCAAAATGTGTCACCTTGCCCTGCTTCTTTGCAAGAGAACAGATCTGATTTTTTTTTTTCTAGTCCTCAGTGTTCCTGCAGGTAGACCTTGGCCTGTGACTCTCCAGTTTTAATGTGCAGGTTCTATTCATGTCTAGTGCCCCATTGCTCACACAACCCTGGGCATTTGCTGACTTACAGAGCTCAGCAGTTTAAACCTGCTTGCTGTTCAGACTTAGTCGTTATTTCTTGGGGAAATTTTCTTTGCTAAAAGAATACTGAAGGAAGTAAATGTTTTTATCCTTGGAAAACACTGCATTTTTTAAACCATATTTTTGTTGTTGTTTTTGAGATGTAATATTGACATTTTTCCCAGGTTGGTCTCAGACTCAGTTTTTTTGCTTTTGCTTTCTAGGGTTCAAAGATACATGCTGCCACGCATGAATGATGTTTTTTAAAAATCAAGAAAACACATTTAGAGATACACATACTGAAAGGTATATAAACATTTTACTGGTGTGTTTTAGTTTTCTATAAGTTTTCAACATTTTTGATTGAACAGGTTTAGTTTGTAACATTCTGTAAGCTGGCTTTTAGTGAACTTGAGTAGGGTGTTTTATTGCCATTCAGGGGAGTGGTGGTCTTGCTCTCCATGGGTCTCTGTACCCTATTTTTCAGCTTACTCCTACACCAAGAGATTTTACATTTACAGAGACACAATAAAAATTACAGCATTCTAAGTATGCACCATCCCCATAGACTTATCCAGGCCAATGCCATCAAGAATCCTTACCACCAGCAAGCCATTGAAAAACCACTATCTCCAAAATGGCAGATGGCATATGTATTCACCATTATAGTAGCATCCAGCATAATCCAACTGTTCTAAAAACCTCATCTATATATTCATCTCTCCTCCCACAACCCAGCACCTACCGGTTCTTTACTGTCTCATTCTTTTTAGAATCATGCCATTGATTTAAAAGTTTACATGTTAGATCCCTCTGCGTCTTTTCTTGAGTGGATTGATCATTTCTTTTTGGTGGTAGATAATATCTTATTCTCTGCTTGTCATATAATCTACACATTTACTGAAAGTCATTTTGCCTGTTTCAAAGTGATGGCCACCGTAAACAAAGCTGATATAAGTATTCATGTGTAGATCTTTGTGTGTGTGTGTAAAACTTTAACTTCCTGTGATAAATACCAAATACTGTGAATACTGACTTATATATTAAGATTATGTTCAATATTTTTAAAAGAAACTGTTAACTTGTCTTGTATAGTTGATGTATGTTTTTATGCCCATGAGTAATGGTTGAAAATTAAGTGGTTTTAAAAGCTTTTGGTGAACTTTTAGTCCTTTCAATAGGCGGGGAGTGGGATTTCTGGTTAATCTGCAATTTCCAATTGGCAAAAGATGTAGAACTTTCTTTTAGACACTCATTTGCCTACTCTATAGTCTTAATCAATAGAGATACTATTTTTCTTTTTTATTTATTTCACATTTTTTCATTTATTTCACATACCAGCCAGTTTCCCCTCCCTCCTTTTCTCATTGCCTCCCCTTTCCTGTCCTCCTCCCTCCCCATCGACTCCTCTTACATCTCCATTCAGAAGGGGGCAGGCCTTCCATGGGCTCACACAAAGTATGGCACATCAAGTTGAGGCAGGACCGAGCTCATCCCCTTACAACGAAGCTGGACCCAGCATGGGAAACAGGTTATCAAAAGCCAGCTAAGCACCATGGAGAAGTCCTGATCGTAATCACTCTTAGAAGCCTTACAATGAGATAAAGTCAAACGATTATAATGCACATGCAGAGGGCCTAGGTTGGTCCCAGGAAGCTTCTGGACTCTTGGCCCAGCATCCATGAGCTCCAACGAGATTAGTTCAGCTGCCTCTGTGGGTTCCCCATTATGACCCTCCTGGCTGGTACAGTTCCTTCTCCCTTTCTTTCACAAGACTTGGAGCTCTGCGCGGTGCTTGTCTGTGTATCTCTGCCTCTGCTTCCATCAATTACTGAATAGAATATCTCTGATGGCAATTAGGGAAGTCACCAAGCTGCTTACAGTAGATGGCGAGTTAAGGTACCTTCTCCACTATTGCTAGAAGTTTGAGTTGGGGTCATCTTTGTGGTTTCCTGGGAGTGTCCCTGGCACCAGGTTTCTCCCTAACTTCAAAAGCCCCACCCCCACAACAATACATCTCTTTTGTTGCTCTCCCCCTTTATCCTGCCTCCAACCTGCTTCCCATATCCAGCCTGACCAACCCACTCCCTCTAGTTCCTTTCCCTCCATATCCCCAAACTCTGCCTCGTTTGCCCAAGAGATCTTTTCTACTTTCTCTTCCCAAGGAAATCTAAGCATCCCTCTTTGGGACCTCATGTTATCTAGTCTCTCTGGGCTGTTGATTATCCTATACTTTACTCCTAATAACCACCTATGAGTGAGTACATACCATTGATTGTTTTTTTGGGTCTGGGTTCCCTCACTCAGAATGATTTTTTTTCTAGTTTCATCCATTTGCCTACAAATTTCATGAGGTCAACATTTTTTACATATGAGTAATACTCCATTATGTAAATGTACCACATTTTCCTTATCCATTCTTTGGTTGAGGAGCATCTAGGTTTTAGATATTATGAATAATGCTGCTGCTATGAACATAGTTGAGCAAGTGTCCTTATGGTATGATTGTGCATCCTTTGAATATATGCCTAAAATTGGTACAGCTGGGTCTTGAGGTAGATTAATTACTAATTTTCTAAGAAATTGCCATATCAATTTCCTGTAGTGGAGGAGTGTTCCCCTTCACATCCTCTCGAACATAAGCTATCATCAGTGTTTTTAATCTTAGCCATTTTGACAAGTGTAAGATCGAATCTCAGAGTCATTTTGATTTTCTTTTCATTGATGACTAAGGATACTGAGCAATTAAGTATCTTTCAGCAATTTGAGATTCTTCTGTTGAGATCTCTGTGTTGAGATCTGTGTCCCATCTTTTGGATTAGTTGATATTTTAATGTTTAGCTTCTTGAGTTCTTTATATATTTTGGAGATCAGGCCTCTGTCAGATGTGGGGCTGGTGGGGATCTTTTCTCACTCTATAAGCTGATATTTTGTCTTATTGACTGTGCCCTTGGACTTACAGAAGCTTTGCAGAGGGTCTCATTTATTAGTTGTTACTCCCAGTGTCTGTGCTACTGGTGTTATATTCAGGAAACAGTCTCCTGTGTCAATGAATTCAAGGCTACTTTCCACTTTCTCTTCTATCAGCTTCAAAGTAATTGGATTTATTTTGAGGTCTTTGGACTTGAATTTTGTGCAGGGCGATAGATAGAGCTCTATTTGCATTCTTCTGCATGTCAAAATCCAGTTATGCCAGCATCATTTGTTAAAAAAGCTTTCTTTTTCCATTATATAATTTTGGCTTCTTTGTCAAAAATCAGGTTTTCATAGGTATGTGAGTTTATGTCAGGGTCTTTGATTCAATTCCATTGATCCACATGTCTGTTTTTATTACTTTAGCTCTATAGTAGAGCTTGAAATTGGGGTGGTGATGGCTCCAGAAATTCCTTTATTGTACAGGTTTGTTTTGGCTACCCTTGGTTTTTTGTTTTTCCATATGAAATTAAGTGTTGTTCTTTTGACATCTGTGTTGGGAATTTGGGTGGGCTTGCACTGAATCTGCAGATCACTTTTGGTAAGTTTGCCATTTATAGTATGTTAATCCTATCTATCCATGAACATGGGAGATTTTTCCATTTTCTGACATCTTAAATTTCTTTCTTTTAAAGTCTTAAAGTTCTTGTGATACAGGTCTTTCACTTATTTGGTTAGCATTACCTCAATATTGTTAATATTTTTATGGCTATTGTAAAGGGTGTAGTTTCTCTGATTTTGTTCTGTTTGTCATCTGTATATAGGACGACTAATGATATATTTTAATTAATCTTGCCACATCACTGAAGGTGTTTATCAGCTGTAGGGGTTCACTTGTAGAATTTTGGGGGTAACTTATGTATACTATCTTATCATCTGCAAATAACGGAAACTTTTACTTCTTCCTCTTCAGTTTGCATTCCTGATCACCTTTTGTTGTCTTATTGCTCTAGCTAGAACTTCCAGTACTATATTGTATAAATATGGAGAGAGTGGACAGCTATGTCTTGTTCTTAATTTTAGTGGAATCACGTTGATTTTCTCTCCATTTAATTTGATGTTGACTGTCAGCATGTCAGCATATTATTTTTATTGTATTTAGATATGTTCTTTGGGTAAAGCTGTATTAGATTTTCTCAAAGGCCTTTTCAGCAGCTAATGAAATGATCATTTTTCTTGCAGTTTGTTTATATAGTGGATAAATTGACAGATTTTCATATTTTGAACCAACCCTGTATCTTTGGGATGAAGCCTACCTGTCATGGTGGATGGTTTTTCTTTCTTTTAGAACTGTTTTTATTGAGATACATTTTCTCTCCTCTCTTCTCTTCTTACTCTCTCCCCTTCTACCCTCTCTCGTGACTCCCACACTCTCAATTTTTTAATATGTGTTCTTGGATTCAGTTTGCCAGTATTTTATTGAACATTTTTTTCCATGAATGTTCATGACTGAGATTGGTCTATAATCTCTCTCTCTCCCTTCCTCCCTCCCTCTCTCTCTCCCTCCCTCCCTCCCTCTGTCCCTCCCTCCTTCCCTCCCTCCCTCTGTCTCCCTCCCTCCCCCCCTTCTCTCTCTCAGCATCTTTTGTGGTTTGGGTCTCAAGGTAATTGTAGCCTCAAACAGTTTGGCAATGTTCCTTCTATTTTTATTGTGTGGAACAATTTGAGAACTATTGGTATTAGCTCTTCTTTGACATTCTGGTAGAATTCTGTCCTGTAACCACCTGGCCCTGGCTTTTTATTTTTTAATTGGGAGTTTTTTTAATGACTGCTTCGTGTAGTTGCTTTTAATTTGTATTTTAATAAATAAAGCTTGCCTGAAGACCAGAAAAGCAAAAGAGTCAGCACTGACTCTTACATTGACCTTAGTCTGAAAATGGTGATTCCTCCTCCAGGAAACCTCAGAATGAGACTGAGACTGAGAGCTGTCTCCTCCCATTCTGTAATCCTCTCTAGTTCTAGAATTAAGAGTGTGCACCGCTACCACCTGGTTTCAACGGTAAGCCAGTGTGGTTACTAGTTTGGGATTAAAGGTGTGTGTCATTGTTGCCTTGTCTGTAAGGCTGGTCAGTGTAGCTGCTTTACCTATTTCCTTAGGGTGATAGATATATTTAAATTGTTTATCTGGTCTTGATTTAATTTTGTTATGTGATGCCTATCCCAAAAATTGTCAATTTCTTTAGTTTTTCCAATTTTGTGTATTATAGGTTTTTGAAGTATGACCTGATTTTTTGGACTTCCTCAGTGTCTGTCGTTATGTCTCCCTTTACATTTCTGATTTTGCTAATTGAGACATTCTGTCTCTGCCTTTTAGTTAGTTTGGATAAGGGTTTTCAATATTGTTGATTTTCTGAAAAAACCAACTTTTTGTTTAATTGATTCTCTATATTGTTCTTTTTGTTTCTATTTTATTTGTTTTAGTCCTGAATTTTATTTCCTGCCATTACTGGTCCTGGTTGAATTTGCTTGTTTTTGTCACTGTTAAGTGACATATTTAGTGAGATATTTCTCCAAATTCTTTATGCAGACACTTAGTGCTATTATGAACTTTCCTCACGGCACTGCTTTCATTGTTTCCCATAGGTGTGGGGATATTATGATTCATTTTCATTGAAATTTAGGAAGTCTTTAATTTCTTTATTTCTTCCTTGACTCAATGGTAATTCAGATGAGAATTGTTCAGTTTCACGAGTTTGTAGATTTTCTGTAGTTTGTGTTGTCTGATGTATTCTTACAGCGCCATTTCTTTTTCTAATCTGTGCAGGTGGTGCTTGTGTCTCTAGGGACTGTTTATCTTGTGGGAGATGTTTGGCCAGGGGGAGGGTGAAGAGTTCAGTGGGTTTTGGGCACCAGAGTGGTCTTGTAGGTTACAGTGCCCAATGGGTGGGCAAGGTGGAGCAGCCTGTCAGCAGGACTCTTACCTGCTTATTAGCTGGTTGCTGGAGCTGAGATGGGAGGGGGAAAAGCACAGAATGTGACTTAGGGCTTAGCGATTGTGGCAGTTTAGCTGGGAGATCAGTTACTCACTTCTTCCAACTGGTGCTGTTAGCTGGCTGTTAACTGGCTGCTGGAGCTTAGATGGGCCAGTCTGCTTTTCTTTTTGTTAAGGTTTGTGGCCTTTTCGTATATTGTGAATAGCAATGTTCTTTAACATTGTTAATATTTTTTGTTCATACACACATACACTACAGTCTGTGCTTCATTTTTAGAAAATGATTTTTGTGGAGTTTCTTTGTAACATTTATTTATTATGAATTAATTACATTTCTTCTTTCCCTTTCTTTCCTCCAAACCCTTCCATATACCTGTCTTCATTCTCCTTCAAAGTCATTGCCTTGGTTTTTTACAATAATAATGCTTATACATATTATATCCCTAAATATAACCTGTTCAGTCTATATGACATTTGTAGGTTTGCTTTCAGGGTTGACCATTTGTTAATGGACAATCTATTAGTGAACTCTTCCCTGGGGAAAGCCACTTTTCTCTCTCCTAGCTGCCTTCAACTCTTTGTGTGTGGCTCAGGCCCCTTAAGCTTTTCTTCTATCCAGTCTGGAATGTTCTTTGGCATCATCCCAGTAAAGCTCACATTTCAGTGATCATGTTGATGAGACACTAGAGTGTAGCTTCTGATATTACTAAAGATACCATTTCACAGCCAACTTCATGATCTTCTAACTCTTAGACTCTTTCTGTCCCTTCTTCTGAAACATTTCCTGAGCCTTAGGTTCAGGAGTGTATTTTAGATTAATCCATTGGGACTGAGATCCACAACTTTTTGTTCAGTTGTAATTTTCTGTAATGGTCTCCATATGTTGCATAGAAAAGTTTCCTTGATGATGGGTATATCCACTTATCTATGGGTATAAGGGCCAATGTGTGTATAGGTTGTTCTTAGGAATAGTGATGACTAAATAAACTAATCACTATAGATTCTCCTTCATTAACTGTGACTTCACTAGCAAGGCATAGTGAGGCATAGCATTCCTCTTGTTGAATAGGTCATAAGTACAATTAGAGACTTGTAGGTTACTGCCAAGGTAAGCATGCAACTATTGCACCCTTGGGGCTATCAAGGCATGATGGTCATTGATCTTGTTCATAGGAATCATAACTGGGTAGAACTGTTGGTTGTCTCCTTCCTATGGTACCTTGCATGGCAACTCTGGTACCATGAAAGCTAGTTGTCAGCAAGGGGACATTCTTATAAGTTCTAGCTCAGGGACCTCTGGGCCCTGTTTATGAAGTGTGTGGTGTCTTCAGCATTAGGAAGTTACCTTGCATCTCTGTGGTTAACCAAGGGCAGCAACAATAGGCTGGCTGCTTTGGGAATCTCTTAGACAGCCCTGGCCAACAACACAGAAGAGTGATTCTCATGTCTGGTATTTTGTTGTTGTAGTAGTTAGGTAGATCACTAAAACTATATTAATATATAATATATTGTATATATTTATATACGGAAATACATGTATAACAGCTTAGATAAACAGAAATATGATTCCGTGTGGCTTTTTCAGAACTCCTTGGATTTACTTACCTTCCTCCTTCGTGTTTTCGTATCTCTTCTCCCTAAAAAGCCCCCTTTTCATTTTCCATTTCCCAATCAGATCACTTGGATGTTGCTACTTTCCTTTATGCTCCTCCCACCTTATTCTGTATTTACCTCCCTCTCCTTCCCTGAAGATCTGCCCTTCTTCCACTTTCCTGCCATTCTCCTCTCTATTACTCCCCAAGCTCCACTCTGTAAATGGCCCCATTTTACTTTTCTGATTTCTATAGTTACTACAGACTTTGTGTTTATATGTGAAGATTTCCACCTAAAAGCCCCCATGAGATAAAACATGCAACATTTGACTTTCTGGATCTGGATTACACCTCCCTGATTATGTTGTTTCTATTTTATCCATTTACCTGAAAATTCATGATTTCATTTTCTTTATAGTTGAATAGTATTCCATAGTATGTAGTATATTTCATTCTCCATTCATTGGTTGATTTATTTCCTAGCTGTTGTGGCTAGACCAGCAAAAAACATGGCTGAGCCAGTATTTGTGGTGTAAGATGTGGAAAGCTTTGGGCATGTGTCAAGGAGCAGTACACCTTGGTCTTATGATAGATTTATTTTTAATTTTTGATAGTTTTTATACTAATTTTCATAGTAGCTTCACAAGTTTGCAATTCAGTCAATAGTGAATGAGGGTTACTTTTTCCAAACTCCCCTCTTTTCTTCACTTCCTCCAGCATTTATTGTTGGTTGTTCTGTCCGACTGGAGTAAGATAAAATCTGAAAGTTGTTTTGATTTGCATTCCCCTACTTGCTAGGAAAATCTAGCTTGTTGCATAGTTCTTTCATGGATCTTGCCTTTGATGCAATATCCAAAGTGTTTTCTTCATGCCCACAATCATCTGTAGCTTTTCATATATTGTTTTAGTTTTAACTATGATGCGGTTTCAGTTAATTTTTGGAGGATGCATATATACATCTATTATGGATTCTCTACTCCACACTACTGATCTTTGGCTCTATTTATTTTTTATTTTTTTGCCAGTGTCAGACTGACTTGATTACAATAAACAGGTTTTTCTGTGAGTCTTGAAGTCCGCTATACAAAGCTTTAGCTTTGGTATTATATTGGGTATTTTGGTGCCTGTGTTTGTTTTCTTCATTATATCTTCAACACTCTACATCTTTATATGACAATCTCAGATATTTAAAGAATTCATATTATCTAAATAAAAGAATTAATTGTTGAGTGCTTCTTAAATTCAATGCAAAATTCAACTGATACTCAAGTAAAACCAAATGCTTCAAGGGAGGGTAGAAACAGCATGCTTCAGGGAGCATTGACAACTGTGGTGTAAGACTGTGTCTGATAGGCTGAGCCCTTGGTGAAGCTGTTTTCCACTGTTCCCTCTGCTGGCAAGCTTGGACCTCCTGGTAAATGTGGCCTTTTGTTTTTGCTGAAAAGAGGGTGAATATTCCATGTAAATAATTGTAATTATCTTCTCACTGATGAAACATAAATTTGGAATGCAGCACTGTTTTCATGGGTAAATTATCAATTTTCGAATAAATGGGATTTTTTTCTGTATCTTTGCAAATGAATAGTTAACAAAAAGTTAATAAACTTTGCATAAAGTTGCTTTTGACAGACTTTTTTGATAGATTAAAGAAACCTCTATTTTCTCTTTATGTAGTTTTTATGTTGACCTGCTTTTCTTTTCCTGAAATATCATCTGGTTAAAATTATGCCCGCTCTGTATTTGTTTCTCTTTAAAAACTATTGCCAGTAGCTTCAACACATGGAAGGAGCTAAGAAAAAGTGCACTGCATATACACATGGAAGGAGCTAAGGAAAAGAATAGTGCATATTCAAAATCACAGTTTGATTTATAAGCATATAGTTTTACATGCAATTAGTGAGTAGCTGTACTGATCAATACATAAAACTCAAATGTTGAAACTGTCTTATAAATCACTTAGTCAGCTAGATGCTTTTTTTTGTTTTGTTTTTGTTTTTATAGATATTTTGTGAACTGAAGCCTTGTAGGTCAAATGACAAGATCTTTATGGCAAAAAGGGGGCAATTTAGAGTTTGTCATGTTCACTTTAATATTTGCTTAGTCTACTTGAATAAATGGTACCTTTCACTATAAACAGAATCTCAAAGGTGACTTCAAAGATTGGATTGTTTGCTGGTGGTCTTTTTGAGTTATTTGATTTGTTTTGAAAGCTGAGACATTTTATTTGTGTTTTTATCCCATTTATCTGTCTATCTATCTATCTATCTATCTATCTATCTATCTATCTATCTATCTATCTATCTATCTTTATCTAGCCCTATCCTCTCATTATATAATTGCTATAGCTGTTTCTACATTCACAGCTCATGCTTCTGCTTTTTGATCTAAATATTCTACTATAATTGTCAACAATAACAGCTACTATATGATTGCAGTGATGTTTTACCAGTCAGGACACCTGTCAGATAACAGCTTAACTGAGGAGAGGAGGGCTGTAAATATTTTCATCCTCTGACTCCTACATCATGACATATAGGCCTTGGTTAATTATACTCAGTGAAGTAGATGTGGAAAAGGAGTGTGAAATTCAGCAGAGACTTGTGTCATAGACTCTACTCACATGTTTGCTTGGCTTTCTTAAATTGGCTTAGATATCAAGTTTTTCAATAATACCAAAGATTTTCTTAGGACTTGAAGTCTCATGCTAGATGAATTAGTTTCCTGAATTCTTGTTCTCTTTGCACACCTTTACTTCAGAATTGATTCCGTGAAATAGTCACCAAATTCAGTAAATATACCAGTCACTCATTTTAATTGATACAAAACATTGATACAATGGCCTAGCCTTTGAAACCTCGAGAGTTAATGCTAATATTGTTTTTAAAAAAATCAGTAGTTTTAGAAATGTGATCATTACTGAAAATTAAATTAACTGAACTGTTAAGTAACTTAAACTACAATAAAACATACTCAGAATTTGTCAATTCCAAACTTTTTTATATTGTAGTTATTTCTATGCTTTCAAAAGGTTATTCTAGTATGTAATGTCAGGATTAAACACCATTTAACATTACATTTTTATTCCTGTCCTCCCAGTTCTCTGTTCAGTGATTACATTGTGGCAGTTTGAAACAGCTATGGTAGAAATATTAGGCACAGAAACTGGAAAACCCATAAACTTTGACTTATTCTTTTATCCATTTGCATAGCATAGAGTTTGAATTTTCAGTTTGATGATCAAAATTTGTACATGGGTGAGAAAATATATAACGGTTAATCAAACACCACATTAATATACAAAAGTATTGAGAAAATAGGGGTGCTTTAGATGAAATTTTATTTGTCATCTCATAGACCAACCAAAGCCATAGGTCAGCTAAACATAGAAGTCCATGAAAACATCCTGTGAGAATTAGTCTCCTACATAGAATTTATCATGGAAATATATTTTATTATTATGTAAAGTTATAAGCCACCCATTTTTTAGTCCAGTAAAGTTTATAATCTTATGCACTCGGGTACTTCTTTTATGAGACCATTGTCTAGTGGTCCACCCCACATCTGATTCTGTTATAGTTTAATCTAAGCCACTCAGCAACACTGTTCAACATTAACATTTAGGTGGACAGTTTGATTGTATATTATTTGAGTTTTCTCATTTCGTACTGTTGGGGATAAAGCACATGACCTCATGCACATGAGACCAGTTCTTTGCCCCTGATCTATGTAATATCTCATCTCCCTCATCTTATTTCTTCCCACATATCCTTGTGCTCAATATCACAAATTATTAGATACTGTATTTTAACAGTGCTGTTGAAAATAGTTCATATACCATATTAGTCATCATTTAAAGGTAAAATTCGGTGTTTTCAATAAGTTCAGAGGGTTATAAAACAATCATTCTTATCTAAATTTAGAATAATTTTATTCTTCTGAAAAGATATTAAACATTAGTTCTCCTTTTCTAGAGTTAAATTGGTCAAATTTATGTTTGCCTTAATGTCGCTATGTCAGGTCCTTCATATAAACTGAATCATACAATGCATGGTGGTCTGTGTCTGATTTCTCTTACTCAGTATCTTCCGTGTTCATTCACGGCTTATCATGACCAATGCTTCATCCTTTGTTTAACAGAAGACTATTCACTTATATGGTAATGCCATATGCACACACTTTTTATTTCAAATAACTTTAGAATTCTACATTTAGATATTAGAGGTGCTGGTTTTATGAGGCAAGAAACTTCATTTTCTATTGTCCACCATCTGCTGGATATGCAGCCTAGTTTGTTTTCCCAGTGAAAGTCCCTTGGAAAAAGCTAAATTTTCATTTGCAAGTTGTTATCAATTGAAAATAGCTCTGGGTTAGGGATGGGGGTATGTGTCCATTTCTCCTCTCAGACCTATGGTCCAATCTGGTACAGACCCATGCAGCCCCTGTGCATGCAATAGAGTCTCTGTGAGTCGATACATGTGTCTGTACTCTTGTGTTTAGACAGCCTTGCTTCCTTGGAGTCCTCCATCCCTTCTGCCCATATGCCCTTTCTACCTCCTCGTCTGCAAGGTTTCCTGATCCATGAGGAGAGAGATTTGATGGAGATATCCCATTTAGGACTGAGTATTCCAAGGTCTTTAACTTTCTGCATACTGTTTGACTGTGGGTCTTTGTATTTTTCCTATGTGCTTCAGGAGGAATCTTCTTTGATGATGGCTCAGCAAGACATTAATCACTGAATATAGCCGAATACATTAAGAGTCATTTATTGCCAAAATTGTTTAGTAGAACAGCAATATTTGGCTTTACTCTAAACCCCTGTGCTATCTAGTTTTAGATTCTTGGTTACCCAGCCATATTCAGTATGGGTTCCATCTCAAGAAGTAGGTATTAATTCAATTCAAATACTGATTGCTTACTCTCACAAGCTTTGTTCCACCATTGCCCTAGCATATCTTAGAGTCAGTCTCCATGGTATATTGAAAAGTTAGTAGCTGCACTGGTAGCATGCAGAATACCTTCAGGCACCATACACATTAGCTCATAGGCATGAAGGCTGTATGTAGGCACCAGCTTGACTTCTCCATTTTTAACTAGTTGTGAAGGTGTTATCTTCAGCGATGGACCCTCCCTGTCAATTTGAAAAGAACAACATAATAGTCTTGGTAACAGCCTTAGTAACATGGGAACCCTTTGACCAACTTGTCTATTAGGTGTAACCCATTGCAGGTACTGGAAGCTTTATTTGGTGACAAGATATTATCATGTCAGGGCTTTTTATTTTCTTAAATTTTGTCTTATTATTTTATTTTTTATGTGATTTTAAGTGTGATAATAAGCGGGTCTTTTAGTTTGTCTGTTTCCTGTGCTTTTTTTTATTAATTAATTTATTTAATTATTAAAGATTTCTGCCTCTTCCCCGCCACCACCTCCCATTCCCTCCCCCTCCCCCAATCAAGTCTTCCTTCCTCCTCAGCCCAAAGAGCAAGCAGGTTTCTCTGCCCTGTGGGAGGTCCAAGGACCACCCACCTCCATCCAGGTCTATTAAGGTGAGCATCCAAACTACCTGGGCTCCCACAAAGCCATTACGTGCAATAGGATCAAGAACCCATTGCCATTGTTCTTCAGTTCTCAGTAGTCCTCATTGTCCATTATGTTCAGCGAGACCGGTTTTGTCCCATGTTTTTTCAGACCCCGGCCAGCTGGCCTTGGTGAGTTCCCGATACAACATCCCCATTGCCTCAGTGTGTGGGTGCACCCCTCGCAGTCCTGAGTTCCTTGCTCGTGCTCACTCTCCTTCTGCTCCTCCTTTGTATTGTGAGACTTCAGTCCAGTGCTCCAATGTTGGTCTCTGTCTCTGTCTTCTTTCATCGCCTGATGAAGGTTAATATTCAGGGGGATGCTTATATGTTTTTCTTTGGGTTCACCTTCTTATTTAGCTTCTCTAGAATCACGAATTATAGTCTCAATGTCCTTTATTTATGGCTAGAAACCAAATATGAGTGAGTACATCCCATGTTCCTCTTTTTGGGTCTGGCTTACCTCACTCAGGATAGTGTTTTCAATTTCCGTCCATTTGTATGCAAAATTCAAGAAGTCATTGTTTTTTACTGCTGAGTAGTACTCTAATATGTATATATTCCATACTTTCTTCATCCATTCTTCCATTGAAGGACATCTAGGTTGTTTCCAGGTTCTGGCTATTACAAACAATGCTGCTATGAACATAGTTGAGCATATACTTTTGTTGTATGTTTGGGCATCTCTTGGGTATATTCCCAATAGTGGTATTGCTGGGTCGAGAGGTAGGTTGAACCCGACTTTCCTGAGAAACCGCCACACTGCTTTCCAAAGTGGTTGCACAAGTTTGCATTCCCACCAGCAATGGATGAGAGTGCCCCTTTCTCCACAACCTCTCCAGCAGAGGCTATCATTGGTGTTTTTGATTTTAGCCATTCTGACTGGTGTAAGATGGTATCTTAATGTTGTCTTGATTTGCATTTCCCTGATTGCTAAGGAAGTTGAGCACGATCTTAAGTGTCTTTTGGCCATTTGAACTTCTTCTGTTGAAAAGTCTCTGTTCAGCTCAGTGCCCCATTTTATAATTGGATTGATTAACCTTTTACAGTCTAATTTCTTGAGTTCTTTGTATATTTTGGATATCAGACCTTTGTCAGTTGCGGGGTTGGTGAAGATCTTCTCCCAGTCAGTGGGTTGCCTTTCTGTCTTAGTGACAGTGTCCTTTGCTTTACAGAAGCTTCTCAGTCTCAGGAGATCCCATTTATTCAGTGATGTCCTTAGTGTTTGTGCTGCTGGGGTTATACGTAGGAAGTGTTCTCCTGTGCCCATGTGTTGTAGAGTACTTCCCACTTTCTCTTCTATCAGGTTCAGTGTGTTCAGACTGATATTGAGGTCTTTAATCCATTTGGACTTGAGTTTTGTGCATGGTGATAGATATGGATCTATTTTCATTCTTCTACAGATTGACTTCCAGTTTTGCCAGCACAATTTGTTGAAGATGCCCTCTTTTTTCCATTGTATACTTTTAGCTCCTTTATCGAAAATCAGGTGTTCATAGGTTTGTGGGCTAAAGTCAGGGTCTTCTATTCGATTCCATTGGTCGACTTCTCTGTTTTTATGCCAGTACCAAGCCGTTTTCAGTACTGTAGCTCTGTAATAGAGTTTGAAGTCAGGGATGGTAATGCCTCCCGACGATCCTTTATTGTATAAGATTGTTTTGGCTATCCTGGGTTTTTTGTTTTTCCATATAAAGTTGATTATTGTCTTCTCCAGATCTGTGAAGAATTTTGATGGGATTTTGATGGGGATTGCGTTGAATCTATAGATTGCTTTTGGTAGAATTGCCATTTTTACTATGTTGATCCTCCCAATCCAAGAGCAAGGGAGGTCCTTCCATTTTCTGGTGTCCTCTTTAATTTCTTTCTTCAAAGACTTAAAGTTCTTGCCAAATAGATCTTTCACTTCCTTGGTCAGAGTTACCCCAAGGTATTTTATGCTATTTGTGGCTATCGTGAAAGGTGATGCTTCTCTGATTTCCCTCTCTGCTTCCTTATCCTTAGTGTATAGGAAGGCAACTGATTTTTTGGAGTTGATTTTGTAACCTGCCACATTACCAAAGGTGTTTATCAGCTGTAGGAGTTCTTTGGTAGAGTTTTTGGGGTCGCTTATGTATACTATCATATCATCTGCAAATAATGAAAGCTTAACTTCTTCCTTTCCAATATGGATCCCCTTGATCTCCTTATGTTGTCTTATTGCTATTGCTAGAACTTCAAGCACTATATTGAAGAGGTATGGAGAGAGTGGACATCCTTGTCGTGTTCCTGATTTTAGTGGGATGGCTTTGAGTTTTTCTCCATTTAATTTAATGTTAGCTGACGGCTTGCTGTAAATAGCTTTTATTATATTTAGGTATGCCCCTTGTATCCCTAATCTCTCCAAGACCTTTATCATAAAGGAGTGTTGAATTTTGTCGAATGCTTTTTCAGCATCTAATGAAATGATCATATGGTTTTTTTCTTTCAGTTTATTTATATGGTTGATTACATTGATAGATTTGCGTATGTTGAACCAGCCCTGCATCTCTGGAATGAAGCCTACTTGATCATAATGGATAACTTTTCTAATGTGTTCTTGGATTCGGTTTGCCAGTATTTTATTGAGAATTTTTGCGTCGATGTTCATGAGTGAGATAGGCCTGTAATTCTCTTTCTTGGTTGGGTCTTTGTGTGGTTTTGGTATCAGGGTAACTGTAGCTTCATAAAAGGAATTTGGCAATGACTCTTCTGTTTCTATATTGTGAAATACATTAAGGAGTATAGGTATTAGCTCTTCTTGGAAGTTCTGGTAGAATTCTGCATTGAAACCATCTGATCCTGGGCTTTTTTTGGAAGGGAGATTTTTGATAACTGTTTCTAATTCTTCGTGACTAACAGGTCTATTTAGATCGTTCACCTGGTCTTGGTTTAGGTTTGGTATATGGTACTTATCTAAAAACATGTCCATTTCTTTTGCATTTTCCAGTTTTGTGGCATACAGGCTTTTGTAGTAAGATCTAATGATTCTCTGAATTTCCTCTGTGTCTGTGGTTATGTCCCCGTTTTCATTTCTGATCTTATTTATTTGCGTGTTCTCTCTCTGTCGTTTAATTAGTTTGGATAGGGGTTTGTCAATCTTGTTGATATTCTCCAAGAACCAATTTTTGTTTCATTGATTCTTTGTACCGTTTTCTGTGTTTCTATTTTGCTGATTTCTGCCCTCAGTTTGATTATTTCCAGTCTTCTACTCCTCCTGGGCGCGTCTGCTTCGTTTTTTTCTAGAGCTTTCAGGTGTGCTGTTAAGTCCCCAATGTATGCTTTCTCCGTTTTCTTTAAGTAGGCACTTAGTGCTATGAACTTTCCTCTTAGCACTGCTTTCATCGTGTCCCATAGGTTTGAGTATGTTGTCTCTTTGTTTTCATTAAATTCAAGGAAGACTTTAATTTCTTTCTTAATTTCTTCCTTGACCCAGGTGTGGTTCAGTAGTTGACTGTTCAGTTTCCATGAGTTTGTCAGCTTTCTGGGGGTAGCATTGTTGGTGGCTTCTAACTTTAATCCGTGGTGATCTGATAAGACACAGGTGGACACTGATATTTTTTTGTATCTGTGGAGGTTTCCTTTGTTTCCAAGTATGTGGTCAATTTTTGAGAAGGTTCCATGAGCTGCAGAGAAGAAGGTGTATTCTTTCCTATTTGGGTGGAGTGTTCTATAGATGTCTGTTAAGTCCATTTGATTCATTACCTCCAACAATTCTCTTAATTCTCTATTAGTTTTCTGTCTGATTGACCTGTCCATTGGTGAGAGAGGTGTGTTGAAGTCTCCTACTACTAGTGTGTGTGATTTGATGTCTGCCTTGAGTTTTAGCAATATTTCTTTTACATAAGTGGGTGCTTTTATATTAGGGGCATAGATATTCAGGATTGAGACTTCATCCTGCTGAATCGTTCCTGTTATGAGTATAAAGTGTCCCTCTCGATCTCTTCTGATTGATTTTAGTTTGAAGTCAGTTTTGTTAGAAATTAGTATGGCCACACCTGCTTTTTTCTTAGGACCATTTGCTTGAAAAACCTTTTCCCAACCCTTTACTCTGAGTAGATGCCTGTCTTTGTGGTTGAGATGAGTTTCTTGCAAACAGCAGACTGTTGGATCCTGTTTTCGTATCCAATCTCTTAGCCTGTGCCTTTTTATTGGTGAATTGAGACCATTAATATTAAGTGATATTAATGACCAGTGGTTGTTAACTCCGGTTATTCTTACTGCTTTTGGTAGAAGAGTTTGTGTGTCTCCCTTCTTAGAGTTGTGCTGTTGAAGGGTCGCTAGATGCCTGGGTTATTGTAGGCAGTGTTGGCAATGTTGGATTCCTTGTGTTGTGATTTTCCTTCTATTACTTTCTGTAGGGCTGGATTTGTGGCAACGTATTGTTTAAATTTGTTCTTATCCTGGAATGTCTTGTTTTCTCCATTGATAGTGAACGATAGCTTGGCTGGGTATAGTAGTTTGGGTTTGCATCCATGGTCTCTTAGTTTCTGTAGTACCTCTATCCAGGGCCTTCTGGCTTTCATGGTTTCCATAGAGAAGTCAGGTGTAAGTCTGATCGGTTTACCTTTATAAGTTACTTGGCCTTTTTCCTTTGCAGCTCTTAATATTCTTTCTTTAATCTGTATATTTTGTGTTTTGATTATTATATGACGAGGGGACGTTTTTTTTTGATCCAGTCTGTTTGGTGTTCTGTATGCTTCTTGAATATTCAAAGGAATATCTTTCTTTATGTTGGGGAAGTTTTCTTCCATGATTTTGTTAAAAATGTTTTCTGGACCTTTGAGCTGTGCCTCTTCTCCTTCTTCTATCCCTATTATTCTTAGGTTTGGTCTTTTTATTGTGTCCCATATTTCCTGAATGTTTTGTGATGAGAATTTGTTGGTTTTGGTGTTTTCTTTGATCAGTCCATTTATTTTCTCTATGGTGTCTTCAGAATCTGAGATTCTTTCTTCTATCTCTTGTATTCTATTGATTATGCTTGTTTCTGTAGTCTCTGCTGGTTGACCTATATTTGCCATATCCAGTTGGTCCTCAGTTTGTGTTTTCTTCCTTGCTTCCATTTCAGTTTTCAATTCTTGGACTGTTTCCATTACCTGTTTGATCGTTTTTTTCTTGGCTTCCCAGGGTATCATTTACGTATTTACTCATTTCTTCAAACTTTTTGTTATACTTCTCATCCATTTCTATGAGGGCGTTTTTTACATGTTGTTTAAGGGACTCTATTGCTTTCAAAAAGTCAGTTTTTTCCTCTTCTCCTGTGTTAGGGTGTTCAAGTCCTTGTGTTGTAAGATCATTGGGTTCTGGTGTTTTCATGTTGTTTTTCAGATTGTTGGGTGAATTCTTGCCTTGGCATCTGCCCATCTCCTCTTACCGATGCTATCTATTGGGTTTGATTTAATTGTAGCGGGGCAATCTGCTCTCAGTGCGGGCTTCACTGTTTCTTGCCCGCACTATCCTGCATCCAGTGCTTCCGCCGCCTAGGCCTGCCTGCCTGTGCCTCCGCCACCTGGTCCTGCCTGCTGGTGCCTCCGCCACCCGGGCCTGCCTTCACGCCGGTTCCTCTGCCGCCCGGACTTGCCTGCGTGCCGGTGCCTCCGCCGCCCGGGTCTGCCTGCGCTCCCGTGCTTCCGCCCCCTAGGCCTGCCTGCCGGTGCCTCCACCACCCAGGCCTGCCTGCGCGCTGGTGCCTCTGCCGCCTGGACTTGCCTGCCTGCCGGTGCCTCCGCCTCCCGGGCCTGTCTGCACGCCGGTGCTTCTGCCGTCTAGGCCTGCCTGCCGATGCCTCTGCCGCCCGGGCCTGCCTGCGCGCGGTGCTTCCACTGCCTAGGCGTGCCTGCTGGTGCCTCCGCCACCAGGGCCTGCCTGCCGGTGCCTCCGCCGCCCGGAACTGTCTGTGCGCCGGTGCTTACGCTGCCTAGGCCTGCCTGCCGGTGCCTCCGCCACCAGGGCCTCTGTTTCCTGTGCTTTTACTTGGGCTCTTTTTCTTCTGGTTTTTGGTATTGCTGTTTGTCTATTTTTAAGTGCTTATTTTTGTGCTATCATTATATTATATTTTGTAGTACATTAATTCCTTAGAAACCTATTTTTCTAAAGAGAGATAAAAGGGGAATGGATGCAGACAGGAGTGGGTGGGGAGGATACTGTCATCCAGATATACCATAAAAAAAACTGCCATTAATAAAAGAAAAACAAAATAAAGGCTTCCTGATGACCAAATGTATATCATGAAGGTTCAGCCATGGGCTGTAGAGGAGAGTGAGACAAAGAGAAGAGATACACAGCCAAAGTGAGTAAGTATGGAAGAGATTTTTGTGTTAGAGAAAATTAACAAAGGAGAAGAAAGTGCACACAACTAAGCCGAGGAACGTGAGATTCAAAGATACAGTCTTGGATGATCTAGGGAGTGCAGCTGTTTATCAGTTGTTGACTGGCTATAACTATCTCTTCACAAAGAAAGTGTAAGTTATTAGTATTCTCTACAATATTTTTACTCAACATTTTTGCAATAAATTTATAATATACTAATTATTTTATGTTGCTATAATAAAATACCTCAGAAAAAGCAAATAAATGCTGTTATTGATATTTGTGCAAATATTGAATGGACTTGGTTTATCACTCCTCTTGAATATATAGTAATGGAAATCAGTTAGGTAATCTGGAAAATCTATCTTAATAAATGCTGAGTTACTGCTGAATTGTCTGTGGAGTCACTGTACAGTTTGGCGTTTTAGTCAGTTTGTATGAGGGTTCTAATGTCTCTAAATCCTCAACACATCTTTTCCTTTCGGGAAAGTCAGGGAATGTGAAGTGGTGTCTTAGTAATCTTCTGATTTACACTTCCCTCCATCTTTATGTTCATTTGCTCTTTGAGCAGCATCTTTAGAAAAATCATCACCATAGTCATTTCCAACTTTGATATTTGTATTAATTACCTGACAATTTCACATCATATATTTCAATCATACTTAGTCACCCACCCCTGGCTCCTCCCAAAACTATGCTCTCATTACTTCCCACACAGCTCTTTGTCCTATTTATTTCTTTGTAAAACCTATCTATTCCAACTTGTGCTGTCTACATGCTCCTGGGGTATAACCATTCACTATAATATCCTCAAGTTGTCTATGTGCTCCTGGGGTATAACCATCCACTGTAATGTGCTCAGGCTGTCTATGTGCTCCTGAGGTATAACCATCCTCTGTAATGTGCTCAAGCTGTCTATGTGCTCCTGGGGTATAACCATCCACTGTAATGTGCTCAAGCTGTCTATGTGCTCCTGGGGTATAACCATTCACTGTAATGTGCTCAAGCTGTCTATGTGCTCCTGGGGTATAACCATCCACTGTATCATGCTCATTACAGTGCTAGGAAAGTGCCCTCTTAAAGAAAGCTAACTCCCCTTCTCCCAACAGCCCTCAGTTACCAATAACTCCTTGGCTAGAGGTAAAATTTGATGGCAAACTCCTGTCTCCATGATGGGATTTGCCCTGTCTCTGTCTTTCATCTCACCAAAGGAATACTGAGATTAAAGGAGTGTACCACCCTGTCTGACTTCACATGGTTTTGTGTCCTCTCAAGCCATCTCCTCAGTTCCTACTTACTGGGTTTTAATGTTATCATAATCTCCCTATTAAGAAAGATAGGTATAAGAGAGGCATATGGAAGAGAAGGTGGTGTTTTGAATGCCCAACCACAGAAGGTTAGCCGCCAGAAACCCAGGAGCAGTGATTTGTTTTCCTCTGGGGATTCCCGATGGAATGAAACTTGATTGGCACTTGACTTTGGACTTCTGACTTCTTGTACTATGAAAAAAATCAATTTCTGTTTTGTTAAGCATACTGTTATGTAGAGTAACAAAAAATTGTCACCCAGAAATTATTTCTTTAATTTCCCTTTCCTATACTAGACAGTGGCTATCATCAAGTCTTCAATTATATATTATATGTTATATTATATATATATAATACAAAGTTATATATTATATCAAGGTATATACATGTATATATGCACATATATGTGTATGTGTATGCATATCTTGATAATTCTAGTAACTAACACAGGCTTGCCAATATTTAGTATCTTCAGATACTTGATAAAATGGATAAATAGGTTATGATTTTAGATTTAAGAAGGTAAATGGGTAAGTTTCAAATGAATCTCTGAAAAAAATATATTACCTCCATTCATAAGATTTTACAAATTGTGCATTTGATTTTTCAGCAAATAAACAGGAGTAGATACTGTACAAATGTTATAATGTGGAGAAAAGCAGATAAAGCTTCATGGATGGCTTTACTGGTGGACAGAGTCAGAATTTAGATTTACACTTAGGAGGATGGATGTTGTCTGAAGACGGGGGATGCAGGCTAGTGTGGTACCTCTGGGACCAGTTGTGCTTTCTTGCACACTGCCCTTTAAGCTGAGTCTTTCCAGGAAGTTCACTGTTGAGTTCTGTGTAGTCCTTGCTAAGTACTGATCTTGTGTCACAAGGCATAGTGGTGCTATTCTGAGGATCCCCATATAGAAGGGGTGCCCCTAGACTTTAAAAAACAGAGATGAGAAAGATCTGAAGCCAAACTAGAAAATGTCAGCATCACACGTGATGTGTGAGGGAACAAACACTTCAAACTGAGTGGTGGTAAAAGACCTGATAGTTGAACCAACTATGCAATCTCATATATGACATTATATGAGCATGCTGCTCCAGGCTCTCCTACATACAAAGCCTACTGCAAATTGAAAATGCACAAGTAAAAGTTAGGTGTAAGAAAAATAGATGTTGACTTGATTTTTGTTTCACAGTAGCTCAGCCTATTAGTGTTGCTATTGGAAGAAATCTTGCTTTTCAGTCGTTGACTGCTTAAAACTTACTTTAAGTAATTCCCCTTTCATAGCATTATTATTAACTAAAAAGTTGATGAAGATGGATTTTTCTTCAGGCCACCAGCTCGAAAAAAAATGACACAAAGACTTATTATTAACTATAAAAGTTCAGCCTATAGCTTAGGCTTGTTCCACTACCTCTTACAACTTACATTAACCCATTTCTCTTCATCTGTAGGTTGCCACATGACTTGTGGCTTTTACCTCTCCTCCTGCATGCTTGCTCCCTGTATGTCTAGCTGGCGACTCTATCTCTCTTCTTCCCAGACTTCTGTCCAGAAGAACATGCTATACCTCCTGCCAAGCTATTGATTGTTTAGCTTTTAGCTTTTTATTAAACTGATCATAGTGGTATATTTTTACATGATGTTATCAAATATCTAAGACAAATTGATATTAAATTACATCATTTCCCCCTTTTTTCTCCTTCTCCCAAATTCTCCATTGTACCCACCCTTATTTTCTTTGAAATTCATGACATTTTTTTAAAACAATTACTAACTGTATGTATGTGTACACTCTGTATTATGTTACTTATTGATTATATATATTATCAGAGCTGATCATTGACTATTGGATAATCATCTGATGTGCTTTTCCCTGGGAAAGACTATTCACAGTGTTTTCAAGCAACAATGGCAAGATCATTACACCAGGTTATTTTTCAGGAACACTATGTGCATGTGTTTATATACATATATGTATGTGTGTGAGCGTGTGTATGCATGTGAATGTAGGTGTAGATCAGTTTTGCAAATAGAAATTGATTTTATGCTGCAGTCACATAGATCAACTTTTTCATGGAATATTAATCTTTTATAATGTCTCAAACCTCCCATTGAATATGATTTAGTATCCATTTCAACTCTTTATTTTTGGTTGGACTTTGCTCTGCTGAAACATAAAAACCTCCCTATATGTCAAGTTATATTTCCTCTAAGGAGTTTCATGAACAGGAAATAACATGGTAATCCTTGGCACCCCTACAGGACCTTAATTATATTGTAATATGATTATTAAAATGGCAGGTGCTGCCAACATTAGTTGAAGGTTTATAGCTTAACAGATTGGGTCACATGCTTTACATACCTGATTTCTTTTAGTGCTCACAATGCTCCTGTGAAACGGCTTCTATTGTCCCCGTTTTACAGCTGTGAAAACTTGAATTCAGACACGCATAAGCAGTTTGCTCAATATGTAGTTTTATTTGGGAGATCCATTTTTCACATACTAGGTATTCCTTAAAGCTGTAATTCTCAACCTCCCTATTGTTGTGACCCTTTAATACAGATCCTTATATTGTGCTGACCCCAACCATAAAATTATTTTTATTTTCTTGCTCTCCCTTTCTGTCCTTTCCCAACTCAACCTTCCAAACTCCTCATGTTCTTCTTCCCCCTCCCCTTGTCTCCTTTCCACTCCCTTACACCCTCCCAATCTCTCCCAATTTACTCAGGAAATTGTGTCTATTTCCCCCTCCTAAGGGGATCCATGTATGTCTCCTGGCTTCTCTGAGGTTGTGGACTGTAGGCTGGCTATCCTTTGCTTTATGTCTAATATCCACTAATGAGTGAGTACATACTGTGTTTGTGTTTCTGGGTCCGGGTTACCTCACTTAAGATTTTCTTTTCTTTTTCTTTTTTTTTTATTTCCCAGCTCCATCCATTTGCCTGCAAATTTCAAGATGTTATTATTTTTTTAGTGCTGAGTAGAGATATCTTGATAGAGGGAGCCATTATGGGGTTAGCAAGGAACCAGGCACTAGGGAAATCCCAGGAAATAACAAGGATGACCCTAGTTAAGAATCTAAATAATACTGAAAGAGGGTACCTAAACTGCTCTTCCCCTGTAATCAGAATGATTACTACCTTAATTGTCATCATACAACCTTCATCCAGTAACTGATGAAAGCAGATGCAGAGATTCACAGCTAAGCACAGGGTTGCACTCCAGGAGTCCAGTTGTAGAGAGGGAGGAGTGATAATATAAGCAAAGGGGTCAAACCAAGATGGAAAAACCCACAGAAATAGCGTACTCTGAACTCACTGCTGGGAAACCTGCATAGGACTGAACTAGATTCTCTGAATGAATGTGGGTGGCAGTTGTGTGGCTTGGGCAGTTTCTGGAGCTACTGGCAATGGAAGCAGTATTTATCCCTATTGCATGAACTGACTTTTTGAAGCCCATTCCCTATGGAGGGATACCTAAATACAGGCCTTGGTCCTTCCTCAAGTGATGTGAAGACAGACTTTGTTGACTCCCCATGGGAGGTCTCACCCTCTCTGAGGAGTGAATAAGGGTGGATGGGAGGAAAGTTGGGGTAGCAGAAGGAAGGGAGGGGAGCTGGTATTGATATGTAAAATAAAAAAGGTTGTTTTAAAAGAATAAAATAAAAAACTATTTTTGTTGTTACTTTATTACTGTAATTTTGATACTGTCATGAATTGTAAATTACATGTAATGTAAAAAGCTGATATGCAAGTTATCTGATACACAATCTCTATGAAAGGGTCATTTGATCCCCAAAGGGCTCCTGATCCACTGGTTGAGAACCACTGCCTTAGAGAGTGGCGTTCTAACTCTTACTGCATCTTCCACTCTGTCTCCAGTTGGAGAGAGATGCCTGTTGTTATCTTAAGTTATGATGTTTTGAGGTAGCGGGTCTACATTTGATCCTTGTCTCTTATTGTCTAAATACAACAGTCATGACCCAACAACTCAAATATAGTTTGCATGGATTGAGCAGACACTGGAGTGGTATTAGTACAGTAATAATTACCAGGTCCTAAAATATAATTTATAATTTAAAAAATTATGCTGATGGCTAGGAATCAGTATAAGAACTCAAATGATGGAAGAGATGGGTAAATATGATTTACTTCATATTAACCATGGTTTTATGAACATTTTATAATTTAGTATGGGTAGTACACAGATCTGTGGGATTGTTGTGTATAGTGGTGTCTGTGTGAGGCAGCAGGACTGGGAGATTGAGGCCAGCCTGGACTACATAGAAAATCTTGTTTTGAAAGAAGAAAAATGGCAAAAGTTTTCTAGGATATGATTTGGCTAATTTTATCAAAATATGTTGGTTTAATCAACTTCATTGAATAAATGCAACTAATTTCATCAATCTAATGTGCTTTTTTGTTGTTCTTCTTTTCTTGTTTCATTTCCAGGATGGCGTTGGAGTGGATGAGAAGCTATCCTTAAGGCGAGTGGCTGTGGTTGAAGATTTCTTTGACATCATCTATTCCATGCATGTGGAAACAGGTCCGAATGGAGAACAAATTCGGAAACATGCTGGGCAGAAGAGAACTTACAAAGCAGTAAGTGGAAGAGAAGAGAGAGAAAGCATGTATTCTGAGTTCTGTTGCTATGTTTGATGTTCACGCAAGTGTAATAGTACTGTCTGGTATTGAACACAGATTAGATAACGTCTCAGTACTTAAGCCATAATTTACTCTTTTCTGTTTTAGTCATAGGCTCGCAAGTCTACTGCATAAGTTTAAACCTGTTTCTGTAATTCTTTTATTATTTTCTTTAAATATATATAAAGTATAATATTCCCAAACACCTATAAACAGGAAGACACATTTGAAATGTATATTCAGTGTGTCATGATATTTGAATTATGTACTGTGAGATTATAACATCTTTATGATCATTCAAATTTCTTCCATCTTAAGTCATATGAATGTATTTACATATTTCCTATTCCATCTTATAACAACATAGATAAGAAAATTATGCATTATTTTTATGTTATTTTGTATGTTCTAATTTTCCTGAACAAAATATTAAAGTATATTATTTTCATAATACCAAATTTTTTGAGCAATTAAAAATTGAAATATACTATTTTATTGTAAATTATTTGAAAAGCAAATTTAATTAACTCTTTTATTGTGGAATATACATTTTCAAAATGGAGTTATATTTCAGTTTTGAAGTTTACTAATTATACCTAAGCCTGATATACACATTTTAATCTACATTGTATTTAATTAAAATTTTATAAAACCATATTACTATAGATATTTTACCCTTCCTAGCACAATTGAAGGGTAAATTACTTTTTTGCCAATATGAGCAAAGTGTACGTTATAAGAGCTTTCTCAGCAGTGGGGATAATGTTCTTTTTATGAATTCTTACTGAACTTCGCTTTTGGCTACCTTGATATGAACTGTTTTCAGCTACTTGATACACAATATCAGTCTGGATCCATTTTTTTTTCAGATACAGAAAAATGTGTGAAATGCTCAAAGTTTCAAATACAGGTACATACGTTTGAAAATTAGCTCTGAGCATAAGAAATAGCTTCTTTTCATAACTATTTTTTGCTATATCGCCAGGATCATACTGAATCCTCATAGCTGCATAATAACCCTTAATACAATGTTGTTATTTATCCCCCCTTCTATGCGGTTTTGTTTCTTGGCTGTTCCTAAATTGCATGGTTTGTGGGCAGGTAGTAGTGTAAGTTTCCTTACGTAATTCTGCCACATAAACTTCCTTTTGATTTATGCACCCAAAGAGGCTTTCTTATCATGACTAACGAAAGTGACCTAGCATCTTGGGATGTTTGTATGTAGACTAATCTCACTGAACATACTCATTCCTCCTGTCTCGTAAACCAGCGTTATTCCTCTGGATAGTACTAGAAAAATTATATATTGATCTACTAATATCACTAACTGTGGACTCTTAGGGGGATGCATTCTCATGAACTAGCTATGTGCACTTGACAGGACTGTGTGTGACAGGAATACATAATTCTATCATATTAAATGAAAATCAAAGACAAAGTAAAATGAAAATATGAGGACTGGCCTTTAATGTTGGGGGTGTGGTACCAAAAGAAACTTGATATTATTTAACCTTTAAAATGAATTAATCAAATATTGTAAATTTAAGCAGAAGCATGAGCCAACAACACCAGATCCAAACTGTCACCTCATGTTTCCTTAGGTGACTGTGGATAATCTACTTTACAGTCATTACTCACTGCTAAGCATTTGCAGTGAATTTGTGACTATGTTTCCAACACATGAAATTTTATTATCCACATTTCTTGAAACTCCTTTCTGCATTTTGAGGTTGGGGAAACAGTCTCAAAAGCTTAAGCAGCACCTGAAACTCATAATTCCTCCTGGGAATGTCTTATTAGAAGATGTACTCCTCCCTCAAGTTAATTCTTATTTCCACGTTAAAGCTTTTCTCCTTGTCCTAATATCAGGAAAGTTCCTTGTAACTTAAGCTCTTCCTACGTCTATTTCTCAAATGAATTTTAATTAGGAAACATTCCCATTTTATACAGCTGTAACTCAATATGGGGAAAACTCTGCAGTATCAGTGAAACTGTGCACATGACTATATGATGAGTGGGGTGTAATGCTAAACGTTAATGCAAATGTGCAATTAATGGAGCCTGATACTAAAGCGCAGCTAAAATGGAATGGCGGAGTCAAAGACTGTGGGGCCAGAACTTAGTTCTCAATGGTACCAATCGGCTTCATTAGCTAGGATCCTTTTGCAGTGATAACAGTTCCGATTAGACTTCAGCTTTTCTCGTACTCCTAACAAATAGAGCATGCCTGGTTTTGTTTATTACCTTTCTCTCCCCTTTCTACATGGCCAAGAAACTATACTTCTACAACTAATCATAAAAGCATACCATGTCTTAACAGTATTAGCAATAGATTTAGTGTTCATTTTATTTACTTTGCCTTTTTGCAAATATTCTGCTTCCACTCTGCAGGAAATGGTGGTCTTTTAATATCAAATTAACTATTGAATGCTATTTGGTTTTCTATCTGCAGTATATCATTCCTTGAAATATCTAGGCATTATACCAATTAAAGTTTATTTTGATCTAATTTGGCCACAGAAAACTTTGTAAGGTATATAGTATAACTCATGAACTTTGAAAATCCACAAAAAATGACACATTTTTGGAATATATAAAGACGTTCCTAATTATTTAGGAGTTATTCATTATTTTATAGGTTGTTCTTATATTCAAATCAATTTATTATTAACAGTTACTATAGCATTGGCTGTGTTTCCTGTAATGTATTTGGCTATATTTAACTTATAAATGATCTATTTTAACATAATAGACCTTTTAATTAGCACTGTGCTTGAGGTTGAAATATATCTTTGTATGAAAACTTGAATGTCGAAATACATTTTAGTGATATGTACTGTCTCTTCAGAATTAATGATACAATAATAGTTTACATTTATTATTTAGAATATTGTCCTGTGCTTCAGTCCTTAACAATAATTAGCTTTGGCCTAAATGATTCCTTAGTGAGCACACTGCTGTTCTCTAGGTGCCTCTTGTCAATCCTCCCCCTTCATCACAGGCTGTCTTTTCAGAAACAGGTTTTAATTTAGGGACTACTAGAAAGACAATGTCATCAGTGTGAGAAATTCTCCGTGTGTATGTGTTCACATACATACATAAATTGTAGTATGAAATAATTAATGTACAACCACTACTCCCCCCCCCTCTCTCTCTATATATATATATATGTATATGTATGCCCATAATGACATTTATTTAATTAATGTTAGAGAGCATATTGTTAGAGCAGAAAAGAAAAAGAAATTTTGGGAGCCAGACAGCTATAGTTCTAATTTTCAGAGTTAGCATTTCTTTGCTATCTGCAGTGTGGTAGGCAATTAATTTCATTTTTTTCTGCCTTTACGAAGAGGTACTGATCTGCATGGTGGGGCAAATGGCTTTATATATCTATATAAATGGCTTGACACATACTGGTTTTGGGATGAATGCTATGCTTTTCTCTACCCAATTAAACCCTGGGATCCTAGTTGAAGAGTGTGCAGGACAGGGGGCTAACTTAGCTCTCCAGACAGAGGATTATCCTTTAATTTGCTGGTTCTAAAGTTTAGGTCTCAAGATAGCAAATTTTCATATTTCAAAGATTAATTTTTGCTTATTAATTTTTCCTGGGAACTTATCATCTTAATCTTCTGAAAAATATTAAAACTGACTTTTTAATATTTTAGAATATAATTTTTAATAAAATATTGAACTTAATAAAATATAAAAATTTAATATATTAGCATATATTAGTGACGGCTAACAATGGGGTTCATTATAACATTTTTATGCATTTGCATAATGTATTTCAATCATGTTTTCTCACCCATCATTCTCTCTTGTTCCCTTCCTCTTTCCCGTGAGTACCACATCTACTTTAGTATTCTTTTTTTCTGATGATCTGATGAGTTTCATCTGTGTTGCTCACAAGAGCTTGTGAGGGAGTTTGCTCACGGGACCACATGCACTTCATCATTAGCTACACTGCCAGTCTCTCCCTTCCTCATCAATCATAAAGCCTACTCTTTAAAGCCTTGCTTTCAATAGGCATGGAAGGTTTTGTTTTAGAGAAACAGTCTAGAAATAGCTAGCAGGTTTATGCAGGGCGTCATCCTTCTATGGCATTTTCAGGGAAAACAATGCTGTGTATTTCAAGAACACACGACTTTCAAGCTTTTGTTCGCATCAGTTTTGCCCTGTGCTTTGGATAAATATCTACTGTTCCCATAAATCTAGCTTTAAAATGGATATTTTTAACCTACATTTAATTCTACTAGTTTGTTATTAAAAACTCTCAGAGTTTTTGTGAACTCATGATGAATGACATACCTTTTGGTGTGGAGAAACTAAACTAAGCTAAAACATAATAAATCCTAACAATTTATTCAAAATCTTTTTAACTCAAGAAGTTGCAGACTCATGTCTATAAACATGGCAGGACTTACTCTACTTATCTTTCAAATGATTTACAATGTAATGGTAATATGTGAGGCCACTGTTACCCTTGGAACAAAAAATGGAAATATTCAACACAGTGAGCAAACGGGTGTACATAAGTCAGGACAGAATACATGGGATGATCTCAGCTTTCATAAAAGCAGATTGGTTGACAAGCAGCATTCAGAGGTAGAAAAGTTTTGCTGTGTTGTTCTACAGGGATGGTGATGGTGATGACGATGACAACAGTGATGATAAAATGGGCGTGTAATGTGCTTTTCACAGTTGTATGATTTTAAAATAGCAATCAAAGAAGAAAGACCTAAAATACCTATGTCCACAGATTGTCCATTTTTTTCTCCACTTTTTCAAACAAGCTTTCAGGGTTATACTGCCATTACATGTATGCAGCTCCCTAAGTAGGTTTAAATTCCAGAGCAACAGACATCAGGGCACTTTTGTGGCCCCTTTTTTCTGTCCTGAAAATGATGACCATCCTGTAGATTGCACTTCTTAGTCATCTGTTTTCTTTTGCATCTTTGCTCTAAACATATCGGAGATTGTGTATTTCTGTGTTGGCAATTTAGTGCAACCACTCAGTGAAGCAGGACTATTTGAATATTTTACTGATCAAATAAGACATGATCTATATACTTCTGGGATATTAGTGCCAGGAAAACTTTGGTCTTGTCTCAGTTTCTTTGCTTTGATAAAATTACACAAACAAAACAAAAACATTTCAAAGGAGGAAGCTTTTACTTCAGCTTACAGTTCAAGGATACAGTCCATCATAGCATGGGAGTTAAGGTATCAGCATCTTGAAGGAACTGCTCACATCCCATGGGCAGCCTAGACACAGATATCTATGGATGCTGCTGTGTTTAGCTCACTTCCTCTTTTTTATACAGTCCGGGATCCCAGCCTAGGGAATTGTGCCACCCAGAGTAGGCAAATCTTCTCACTTCACCTTAACCTATACAAGATAATCTCCGACAGGTGTTCATGCCCATAGTCCCATCTCCCAGTTGTTTCTAATTCTCACCAAGTTGTCAACTAAGATCTATGATTACATGTTCCATACATATTTTCTTTTTTATCGCAGTACCCCAAATTTAGTATTTAGAACTTAGTGCATTTGAGTTGAACCGTTGACCCCCACTGTTTATATGAGAGTTCTGTGTTCTCAGGCAAATGGAGGCTGAGAAGAAGTTAGGCTGCTCGAAGTGCTTGAGTTAAGCACAGGTCCAGCAAGGGAGTCCAAGGCAAAGCATGGCTGAAGCTGCTGTCCTCACCATGGGTGCATGCCCTCTCTGGATGCTGTGAGGAAACACTGGTCTCTGACTCAAGTGGAGAACTTGGTCTCCTATACAATGTTAGAAAGCCTTGACATTAGCGTTCAAACATTTGAGAAACCCATCCCTTGAGGAAACATTTTTAAGGGATTGAGTATCTCAAAATAATTTGAGATGAAAGCATCAGATTAGAAATCAGGAAAATTAAATACATTCCTCAGAAACGGTTCTTTGTAGGTATGACACACTAATATAAGCATGTTGTGTGTGTGAGAGAGTGTGTATGTGTGAGTGTGTATGAGTGAGTGTGTCTCTGTGTGAGAAAGATATTTCTCACCTTTCTTGCTATTTCTTCACCTTTTGCTATAGATACAATATAATAATAGTTTTCTGCTGATTACAAAAAGGACACAGGAGATATTCTGTAAGTCTCAGCCAAGCTCTTATCTGTAAACCATGTTCTTTGACTTGTGAAAAGAAAATCAGCGGCCGGGCGGTGGTGGCGCACGCCTTTAATCCCAGCACTCGGGAGGCAGAGGCAGGCGGATCTCTGTGAGTTCGAGACCAGCCTGGTGTACAGAGCTAGTTCCAGGACAGGCTCCAAAACCACAGAGAAACCCTGTCTCGAAAAAACCAAAAAAAAAAAAAAAAAGAAAATCAGCATTCAATGACAAACAAATAAACATTCTGCCTCCTTTATACAGAATGCATTATTTATTTCACTTAATATTAGAGATTCTACTGCCTTAAAAAACAATTCTGTATATCTGAGATAGGCAGGAAGTGTACTATTCTAATTAATCAGTACCATTACATATAGTAAATGAATATCTGAAGAATATTTTCATAGTTTCTTGAAGAGTTTAATGGTAAATATTGTTCCATTATAAATAGCTTACAAAAATTATGTGAGGTTATTTTCTTAATTTTTGTAAATGGCTAAGTTGGAAAACCCATATTTCTCTGATACTGCTATACAATACTAGGCTCACATTGCATGCTTAATAAATGCAGAAAGGAGAAGCTATAATCTATGAAGATTTTGCCTAGTTGGCCAAATAGCATGAATAGTTCGGATAAAACAGTAACCATGGAGTAATTTTCTGCCTACAACCAACTGCTGTGAACATAGATGTGGGATAATTGACGGCTTGAGTGAACAGTGCCCCTCCCCTCACACAATTTTGGAGCACCATATAAGCAAAAAAAAATTTAATATAGGGTGGGTTTTTCTTTGTGTGACTCTGGGGAAGCTTTGATTGTCCACTTAATACTGGAGGTGCTGTGACCATCCCTTGCACTGACTGGCTCATTCCAGCGGTGCACATTATATAATGCCGCCACTTCTGAGGTGAGTCCAGTCAGTTGTGACTTTCAATGCATCCACATATGTATTTTAGCTACCTGCATGCACACAGACACACACGCACACACACATACACACACACACATCACACGCCAGTATACACCCACGCACACACTGACATGTTACCCATTTTATTCTGCATATTGGAAAAAGCTTAAATTTAAAAGTCACACACATAATGTTGCATTCATTTTTTTATGTTAGGGACAGCTACAACCTATTATTTATTCAACCTAATAAAACATATGTGGACAAACATGGAGGGGAAACAACTAAAAAAGAATCAATGACTTGGCCATTTAACTCATCTAGGAACCTAAGTCAGAAGGTCAGTATGCTCCCCTTATCAAAGCTGACGTAGTGTTATCTATGATAGTGGCAGAGATGTCACACAGATCTTTGAAACACTGGAGTCATTTTTGTTGGCAGTGGAGACAGTCAAAAGATGTGAGAACTTACAGAAAAAAAATTGTCATTGACTAACATCAAATTAGATGTCCTAAATGAATTTCTTATTAAACAATCATGTCCAAATCAGCTTTTCTGGAAGGAAATCAACCTGTGTGAGCATTTCCATTAGGCTGCATCTACCTAGTAAATTGCAACGTCAGTGCACCCTAGTGGTGAAAGTGAGATACTACAGCTTTGTAAAGTACCAGGAGCAGTTAATACTGGATAGGATAGGATTCCCATTCACTTCAGAGGATTTTGCTTTCCTGGGTACCATCGTGTTGCAGTGAATAAAACTCTGAATTTATCAAGAAAACATGTGCATATGCCTAAACGGTTATCTAGGTATCAAATTGGTATAGGGTACCATTGCAGAAACGAGCACGATATAGAGGGTTTGAGTGAGTTATTAGAAAGAGAACGTACCCGTTGTGATGCCATGAGTCTGCATCCTGAGAGTGGAAATTCTGTGCTGTTATCTTGGCATTGTTATTACTTTGAAGCTGCTGTTTAGATGACCATAAATCATATATGTAAAGGTTTTAACACAGTGCTTGCTTCAAATACTGTCATAATTATTAAAATGAAACGGATATTTTTGTTTTAAAAAATGAAGAATTGTTTATGTGGGAAGAAGTGAGAGAAATAGATGTTTTCTATTTAAGTATGTGACAAAAAGTCTATTTTGTTTTGGGTCAACTGTGCCTCACAGTGACCTACACACATCACCCTCCCCCCCCCCCAGGCATTTAGGCATGCATCTCACTGAACTGAGAATGGCTTTCACCAGAATTAGAAAATCAGTTATTTTCATTTCATAAAAATAAGTAAGTTTTTAATCCTATTTTTTCTGTGCTGTTCCTCACACAGCTCTCTCTCCTCAGGGCATTGTTCCCATGGTCAGCAGGCACCATAGTGGACCTGAGCATCACTCAGACACTGTTCCCATGGTCAGCAGGCACCATAGTGGACCTGCACATCACTCAGACACTGTCCCCATGGTCAGCGGGTACCCAGTGGACCTGAGCATCACTCAGACACTGTCCCCATGGTCAGCGGGCACCACAGTGGACCTGAGCATCACTCAGACACTGTCCCCATGGTCAGCGGGCACCACGGTGTACCTGAGCATCACTCAGACACTGTCCCCATGGTCAGCGGGCACCACGGTGTACCTGAGCATCACTCAGACACTGTCCCCATGGTCAGCGGGCACCCAGTGGACCTGAGCATCACTCAAACACTGTCCCCATGGTCAACGGGCAACCAGTGTACCTGAGCATCACTCAGACACTGTCCCCATGGTCAGTGGGTACCACGGTGTACCCGAGCATCACTCAGACACTGCCATGATTAATAAGACTGTCTGTAAAGAAGCTAAGATGGTGATTTAGATGCTTCTGAGAATTTGAAATTTATACCTAGTATTTCCTTTTTTTTCCATATTGGTATAGAACATGTAAACAACATAGCTATTGCCAGAAAAATCCAGTAGGTGTGTAAATATTAAAAGTTTTATATTATGAATTATAAAACATATCTTCCAAGAAGAGGTGAGAGAGGTTGGGATAGACAGGAGGCATTTCTGTAAGTACTTCACGCCCTTAAAAGATTCTTCCTTAAGATTGTGCTTTCAGCGGCATAGCTCCTAGTCATGACGGAAATCAAAACTGTCCGTTCATTGCTTGGAAAATTCACCCACGATCATAGTGAGTATCCCAGATGTGACATTTTTAAAAGGGAACCGTGTGATAAGTTCTTTATGTAGTGCCTTTAAAAACTAATTTCCCAGATGTTGAGCAATTTTAAAATTGAGATAACTGATTTTTCCTCCTTGTTACATTATCTTACTGTCACTCCCATCACCCCCTGAACCTCACCTGTCTAAGAAAACAAGGATGGCAACAAAGGAACAAATTCATTAGCAGAGTCTCAAAGCCAAACGTTTATTTGTTCATATCTAATGTTTATGAGTGGTTTACCTGCATGTATGTATGCAGCACGTGTATCTGGGGGCCACAGAGGTCAGAAGAGGGCATCAAATCTCATGGAGCTAGAGTTACAGATGAGAGAGGGTGAGCTGTCATTTGGGTACTGGGAATCAAACCCAGGATCTCTGCAAGAACAGTAAATGCACCTAATTGTGGAACCCTATCTCTACCTCCTAGAGTCTGAAATCTAAACTTCATCTTTTTAAAAAACTTAATTCTTAGTTTTCATTATGCATGTGTCTGTGTGTCTGTGTGTAGGTGTGTGCATATTAGCACAGGTGCTTATGCATACCAGAGGCATTGGATGCCCCTGGAAATCAACTTACAAGTAACTGTTAGCCAACTTTTGAGGGTACTGGGACCTGAATTGTCCTATGCCAGTGTTCTGAGCACTCTTAACTGATGTGGGAGTCCCCTCTGTGTGCTGTGATTACCATTAATGAATAAAGAAACTGCTTGGGACCTATAGCAGGACAGAAAGAGCTAGGTGGGGAAAACTAAAGTGAATGCCTGGAGAAGGAAGGGTGGAGTCAGAGCAAAGCCATGTAGACACCGCCAGAGTCAGACATGCTGAAACTTTGCTGGTAAGCCACTGTCATGTGGCAATACAGATTGATGGAGATGGGTTAAATTAAGATGTAAGAGTTAGCCAATAAGAAGCTAGAGTTAATGGACCAAGCAGTGATTTAAATAATACAGTTTTGTGTGATTATTTCAAGGCTAAGCATCCAGGAACCAACAAGCAGCCTGCTGCTACACTTGACTACTGGACAATATCTCCAACCCTAAACTTCTTCTATTTCCATTACCATAAGAAGGCTATTTGCCCATGCTAGGTGTCTGCAACAACTGTATACTTGGCATGCATGTACCCAGGAAACTGCTGATGCTCCTGGATTAGCAGCACACAGGAGGGGCAAGGTGTAGAGGGGAGCAAAGGCAGGAGATCAGGACTGTGACACAGAACAATAGACCAGGAAGAGTTTGTCATTGTCCCCAGCCCCAGCAGATGCACGACCACACCATGTTCTACTCGCTCCTAAGGGGAAGTAGAGGTATGTTTTCTACTCTTATGTACACAATCTTGTGTTTCAATGCAGTTCTCCAGGCTGCTGGGAATTCTATAAACACTGGCTTTGCTGAGTCCTATTTTCACTCAATATTTAGGGATTCTTTCTTCTTACTATTAGGAAACATGTGTGAGCAAAACCTTTTCCAGGGCCCATCTGTTCATATTTTATTCATCTAGTGTCAGAATTCTCTTTTCCAACAATCTGTTCCTAGAAGCCCATTAGTCCTCAATAAGAACTGACACAAAAATGGGACTGTTAACCTTTGTTTTATCTTAATTATGATATGTTACACTTAATTAATTATTTTAATTAATGTAAAATAAAGCCCATTATTATGAGAAAGGAAAAGGAAAAGAAAGCTCTTGGGTCAGTAAGGTAGAATGTCTGCCAAGTATGATGACCTGAATTTGATCTCCAGAACCCTTATTATTATTTTTTTTTAAAGATTGGGCAGTGGTGGTGCATACCTTTAATCCATGCCTGTACTCAGAGACAGAAGTAGGCTGATCTCTGTGAGTTTGAGGTCAGCCTGATTTACAGAGTGAGTTCCAAAATAGTCAGGGCTGTTACATAGAGGAACCCTGTCTTGAGAAACCAAAAAACCAGAACAGTAGCCCAGGCTTGAACTCCCAGACTTGGGGTGCAAACACAGATGGGCTTGTGTAATGGATCACGTTTTTACACTCGGACTTGGGGTGCAGACACAGATGACTTGTGCACTGGCTCAGGTTTGCACACTCGGACTTGGAGTGCAAACACAGATGGGCTTGTGCACTGGCTCAGGTTTGCACACTCGGACTTGGAGTGCAAACACAGATGGGCTTGTGCACTGACTCAGGTTTGCACACTCAGATTTGGGGTGCAGACACAGATGGACATGTGAACTGGCTCAGATTTGTTGTCTGCGACTTGGGGTGCAAACACAGATGGACTTGTGCACTGGCTCAGGTTTGAACACTTGGACTTGGGGTGCAGGCACAGATGAGTTTGTGCAGTGGCTCAGGTTTGCACACTCAGATTTGGGGTGCAGACACAGATGGACATGTGAACTGGCTCAGGTTTGCACACTCGGACTTGGGGTGCAGGCACAGATAGGTTTGTGCAGTGGCTCAGGTTTGCATACTCAGACTTGGGGTGCAAACACAGATGGACTTGTGCATTGGCTCAGGTTTGCACACTGGGACTTGGGGTGCAGGCACAGATGAGTTTGTGCAGTGGCTCAGGTTTGCACACTCAGACTTGGGGTGCAGACACAGATGGATTCCCAGGCCTTCTGCCAGCAATCCTAAACTACTAGGTGAATTCCAGGCTAATGAAGAATTATGTCTCTGAAAGAGTTGAATGTTGTCCTCTGGCCTCCGTATATTTGCATGTAAATCTGCACACATGCACCTGCACATACAAATAGAGGAGATATTTTCCTTATAATACAATGTATCTAGATTAGAATATAGTTACTAAAGTGAAGTTATTTCCAATAAAAGTTCTCTCATTTAACTTGAACCACATTTTACTTCCTTGTCCTTGCTCTTCTGGGGAGGATGATATAGTCTGAGATTCCTCTGCCTTGGCTGTGGGCCATTTCCTCTGTGTGTTTTCCTCTGGTAGGCTCTTGTGGACCTGCAGTGACTTTATATGGCTTCCTGTCTCTGTGGAAAGTGGACATTTTTGCCCCTGTACCACATTCCATTATGTCTTGCATTCCACACCACATTTGAAGCATTTGCCTCAATTCTTCAAATTGCTTTTAGCTGTCTGAAAAAAATGACCTGAATTGTCTAAAAATATTCCCACTCACTTTAGTCCTCTGTTGGCTTTGCCAGCTTTCATTATAAATGTGGCCACTTACTACCACCTTCTCAGTGCCACACAGAATCTTGTGGCTAGACAGACGCATGTCTGTGTTTTTTCACCGGTGCTTCTTCCCTGCCTGGTGCATCCCCCTGGGAGTTATCCAGACCGTGTAGTGGGTTGCAATATAAAAAACATCACAAGGAGTAGAAACCATCAATCAATCAGCATCATGAATGTGTGGATAGGACGGTTGATATTGTGAAGTATATGATTTAAAGTTGGAAAACATTGTTTCAGACCAATGTGGTAACAAGATTGCCTACAGACCATTTCCCTATTCCTTCTGCACACCCGGACTTGCGTTTTCATTCTCATTCTCAGATGTTCCTGACCAAATATTTTGTTTTAAATTTGGAACAACAATAACCTTCATATGCAAACCCATATTCTCACATATCAAATGACATTGGATTACTTATGTTTTGTCTAGCAATCTTAGTTTTGTTTAACATCCCGAGTCTAAAGAGATTGCTCTTCTTCCATGTGACCTGATTTTGGCCCCAGAACCCACATCAACTGGCTCACAACAAGTTGTAACTACAGCTCTAGGAGATCTAATGAGTTTACCTGTCTTTTGTGGGCACCCATCCACACATGACATAGACACACAAAAGACACATATGCACATAAATAAAAAATAAAAATTAACCCTACATATCTCTGGTTGGAATAAGTCATCTTTCCCTGCCTCAGCTGAGTACAAAACAGCCTTCAGAACTAGTGAAAACATGACAAGATTAAATGTAGAAAGTGATTAAAGAAAGAAAAATAAAACAGGCTGAAAATGACAAACTGGAGAAATAATAGTGTCAAGCTAGGAGAAGCAAAGCCAGTAGTACTATAGGACTGAGAGGAACCCAACCAAGTGTGAGAGCACTCCACAGGTTAGCAGCAGTGGGCTTGGCTGATAGGCAGGTCTACCTGGTTTCAACATTGTAAATATCATGAAGAGACAGAAATTCTGTTGGTCATTAGCACAGATTTATAGAACATATAGATACAACATAGTACAGCCATTTCAAAAGTGTTGAAGCTAAGTTCAAGGTCTCCAGTGAACACATTTTGATTGGCAGGTTGGCATGCCTGACTGCTGGCCTAATTGACATGACTGTGGCTATTTCTATACTTCTCACTTAGCAAACATTACATGTTGAATACTCATCAAAGCAGCTTTCAAAAATCACTGCAAAATTAATCAAGTAATTACCAATAGGTGATTCAAATAATTTGGCCTGTTTGACCATGTTAGTTCCTAGAATTTTATCTAGCAACATTAGCTAATAATTACAGTGATTACCCATTCAGTAAGATGCAGAGCAACAAGATGTGTCTTAGCTGAGAAATCTCTTAATTATTATGTGTATTCCTTACAAGCCTTGCAAATGATTTCTTCTGTAGTAGCATAATTGTGTGCACAGCTCTTCTTTCCTTTGTGTCCTTGTTTTGTAACATCTTATCTGCAGTACATTAGGTATGTGGATGTATGTCAGGCAACACAGAAAATTTCACTCTTTGCCAAATGTGAGAGTTCTGTAGGCACTTTTAGTCTTAAGTCTTTTCTATGTAATTCACAAGATACATAAAGGTTGAGAGGCTTATTCAATCGGCTGTGCCGTCCAGAGCTTAGGTCTCTCTTTAGACAGAACTCTTTCTGTATACCACTGTATGTGACTTTACAGCTTTGAATAAGATTTGTATTTAGATTTTTGAAATTCTTTTCAATTCTATTTAATTTAATTAATTTAAAAATATTTTTACCAGCTGCATATCATGTTATATGTGTTGCAGATAGTTTATTTTAAATGTTTTCCCAAAGGCAGAGAAAAGAAATTTCACTAGAAGATGATTATGTAATTTATTCTTCACCTATTATGAATAAGGTTTCATAAAAATAATTACAGTGGTTTGACCTTTAAGGGGCAAAGTTTCACAAGAACATGCTGTGCAATATTGGGGAAAAGTTGTGATTTTCATATGTGTTAATTCTTACCATGTAAATTAATATAGAGAGTTTTTTTTATAAACTATGGTGACAGTATGAACTTTTCCTTGCTCTCTAGCTCAGAATATGAAAAGAGTCACATTCTAAACACAAATCATACCACTTCCTTGTCATTGATGTAGCTCAGCAACAGAGAGCCTGCCTACCACGCCTGAAGCCCTTGGTTTGGCCATTAGTATTGCAGACAAGCAAAGCCATCTTCCTGCATGAGTGACTCTAAGTTTGCTCTTTTATAAGTGTACAAAATAGTGGGTTTCTGTATGAGAGTTTCATATATATTTGCACACACACACACACACACACACACACCTTATTCACCTCCCCATCTCTTACTGGCCTCTCCTCCCTCCTGCTGTTCCCTTTCTGCCCCCAAATACTCTTATTTTCTGCATTGAGGTCATATAAAATGACATGAGAGTTTATTTAAAATTATATAAAAATATATACAACTATAGAAAAAACATATATGGGTTCTATTTTTCAACACATTGGCTCTCCCTTCTTCTCACCTCTTTTCTCCCTTAATACATTCCTTTCTCAAATAGTTCCCCTTCTGTTTACATGCCATGTATTTGCACATGTACATATGAACATATATTTAGTTTGTACGTATAAAAAGACACACATATTTGTCTGAGTCTATTTTGCTTACTATTTTCCTGCAAAAGACATAATTTTATTCTTCTCTGTGACTGATGGAAGAGGGTCATATGTCTATTGGTTAATAAAGAAACTGCCTTGGCCCTTTTGATAGGACAGCAGCTTAGATAGGCGGAGTAAACAGAACAGAATGCTGGGAGAAAGAAGCCGAGTCAGTCAGTCGCCATGATTCTCCCATTCCAGACAGACACAGGTTAAGATCTTTCCTGGTAAACCACCTTGTGGTGTTACACAGATTATTAAAAATGGGTTAATCAAGATGTGAGAATTAGCCAATAAGAGGCTGGAACTAATGGGACAGACAGTGTTTAAAAGAATAAAGTTTCTGTGTAATTATTTTGGGGCATAAGCTAGCCATGCGGGACGCAGCCCGCCGCTCCTCACTACATGTGACTATATATATACACATTACATATTTCCTTATCCATTCATCTGTTACTAGGCCTCAGCTTGGTTTCCTATTTTGGCTGTTTTTAATAATGTTACAGTAAACAGTGCAAGCATGTCCATGCTATGATGAGTTTGATTCCTTCAGATAAATAGTCAGTAGTGGTGTAGCTGGATCATATGGTGATTCTAATTCTACTTCATTCATGAACTTTTATACTGATAGCCTTGATGATGCTAACAGCTGCATTCTGACCAGCTATGAACCTAGGTTCATTTTGCCCTTCATCTTAACGGTATTTCCTGTCATTTTTGTTCCTTTTCCCTTTTCTTTCCCACCCTTTTCCCTCTCGTTTGTCCCTCCCTCCCTCCCTCCCTCCCTCCCTCCCTCCCTCCCTCCCTCCCTCCCTCCCTCCCTCCCTCCCTCCCTTCCTTCCTTCCTTCCTTCCTTCCTTCCTTTTTTCCTTCCTGTTTTGTGATGAGGTTTTCCCTTAGAGCCAGGTTTATTTGCAATTCTCTATTTTTTGCATGCTGGCTTCACAGAAATTCTCTTGCCTCAGTCTCCCGAGTGTTGGGATTACAGGCATAGACTTCCATCTTGAATGGCAGCCAATCTGACTGGATGAAATAGTATTTCAATGTAGTTTTATTATGTCTGTCCCTGGTTTATTAAATAAACCAGGTGGAAAGAAGAAATGTAAATGCCCAATGTAGAGATGAAATCTTATTCCTTTAGATAAGAAAATGACTTCATTCCTCTACTTCATTGCATTAATATCAGAAGTCCTCACTCTTCAAATAATATGGCATTGCTGATAAGCCACACTTTTAGCTGCCAGTTCTCCTGGAATATGTTAAATAGTCAATTACTTTCTTTCAAGTAGAATTATGCATTTTTACTGTGTATTCGGATATCTTTCTCATGAAATTTTGTAAACTGAGACCAGGTTAGTTGTTGTACCCTCTGTTCAGAATACTGAGCCCAAACAAGTTAGAACACTTTATATGAATACAGAACCTCATGTCAGCAGACAATGTAAATGTATTAGAATACTTACCCTACACTGTAAGATTACTCTTCTAACACTGTGTTTTCTGTTTCATTCAAGTGACCGTAGCCAGAGGTGCATATAATTTAGAAATTTAGAGTGACCCAAGAGACAGACCCAAAACCACATTGTCAAATTTTGCCTTGCATTTGATTGCAAAATACACACCACTCTAATGTATAGTTTCTTCATTTTTCAGAAGAATCATCACAGGGGAATAGAGAATTGTTTGCAGGACTATTGTGAGGGTTAAACAGGAAGCAGGACCTTACATTGATGGGTTGGTAAGGATTTCCTCTGTAACACGTCTGAACCAGGTCATGGTATCATATAATATGCGTGAATGTTAATCATGAGAATGGTTTATACTTCCCTATTCACAGACCTGAGAATTATGTGTTTCTGTACAAGTTGTATACTCTTTCTGCTGAAAGGATATATGTAATTCATTTGACATTAGAGAAATATGACTGGTGCTGAGAATGAAATCATGGGACAAATAATCTCATTCCAGATTTCCTGGTATAAGTTTTGCTCTCAGATTTCAGTACTTTGTGTTTTGATTAATGAAATAAAGATGAATTATACAACCATGAGATACAAAACAAAAAATTCAACAAGACAACTACTTGTTATTAAATGATTCTCATAACAGATTAACCTTTACACTTACATATTCAGATCCAAGTTGGAATAAAAATTTATTAATTAAATGCAAATTTTTCGTATTTAAAAAGTGTGTGTAACGGGCATGTCTCAGTAGGTAAAGTGATTGCCCATAAGCAGGAACACCCGAGCCCTGTGCTCTGATGTCATAGCTGCACATGGGGATGCATGCTTATAATGCCATCACTGGAAAATGTGGGGTCAGGGGGGCCCTGAGACTTTCTGGGTCACCAAATGGATAGGCTAGAGGTTCCATCATAGACCTGTATCAAAAAATAACTTGGGCAATGACTGAGGTAGAGTCCTAGTGTGGACCTCTGACCTACCTACAGGCAATCACATCAACATGATTTTATGTAAAAAAGAATAAAGTTTTGGTACTCTTTGCTGCTGACTTTGCAGGATGAGATCTGCAAGTTGGTTTACTTACAGTTGATTTCTTTATTTCAGCTCTTTTTGGTACCTGACTTTTGTCCCCCTGCATTTTACTGTGTTGGATGGGTGGTCAATAACATTTAGAGTCTGAAGGGGTGACTTGTGACTTTTAAACACTGGTCCTCTTTTCTTCCCAACAATGGGGCATTGATTGGCCAGGCAGAGTGCCCTTTTTCTTTCAGTTATAATACTTGTCAGTGGATTTCTCAAAAATACATTCTTAATAGTTAGAGTTTTTGTGTAGTTGTTTTTAAACATCCATAGGGAAAAGTAGGATTGACCCCTTTACAGCTGGATCATTGATCTGATCTTGCAGGAGGATCAGTTTGCTACTATTTTTCCAAATTAGTTCCGTGAATTCAGCTTGACACAGTTATAGCCATCTTGAGTCATACCTGCTGCGATTGTCCCTGAGCAGTCCTGGCCAATTTCCCTTACATAGTTTCCACAAATACTAAACATAGACAAATCTGATTGGATGGAGTTATACTAGGCTTCAGTGCTAAAAATGGACGTGACTGTGCTCTGCTATCTTCAGATGAACCAAAGGTACGTCCTGGCTTGATTAAAGTCACTTTTGTCTTGATGAGTGCATGTAGTTCTACAGTCTCTCCAAATTGTGGGAGTTCATTAACATTGCCACCCAGACCAAGCTTTTGTCCCTAATATGGCTGTCTCTTTTTTGGTCTCACAAAATCTTGGAGCCAGTTCCTTTGTGCTTTTCATGCTTTTATTCTTCAATTCATTTTTTAAAAATGCTGTCATCCAATTTGGGGGCTGAAGAGATAGATTTTCAATTTTAGATTTTTTCTTTGTAGGATTTATTTTCGAATGGGCCCCAGACCTCACATTTGTGACACAGTTGATTTACTGTCAAGATGGACACCCAGCATCTAATATTTTGCTTTTTTTATTTATAAGTTTTTCATGTTTAGAGTTGTGTGTGCGCATGCGCGCGTGTGTGTGTGTGTAAACGTATGTGCAGGGGCATGTGTACTGTATGTAGAGGCCAGAGATTGATATCCTACTTTATGGAACGTCATCTCTTCCTGAACCTCCAGCTCACAAGTTGCTGGCTACGCAGCAAACTCCAGGTTTCTTGCTGCCTATACATTCCCAGGGGTAGAAGTCTAAGTGTACACTGACACCCAGTGTTCTACATGAATGCTGGATATCTGAGCTCGGGTTCTCATACTTGTCAGGCAAGAATTTTACTGAGCCATTTCACCAACAATGTTTTAGATTTGCTTAGAACTGTTGTTGTTTATCACATAAAGGGTGTTGAGGCTTTCCTCCTTCCATATCAGCCAATGCAAATAGTACTTTCATTGGCATGGTCATAAGGGTCCTTACCATATAACTCGTATTTAAGGGGGACTTCTTAACAATGTTTTAATATGATTGTACATAACACTAAAAAATGATATCCACAGGATCAAGCGAGAGTATTTTGTCTCCAGACTCTGTTAAATTTATTTTTTCAAATGTAGGCAATTTAAGAGCCTTAAAGTTTATTTACAAAGATATATTTTGTGAACATAAGTTTTGAATGTTGCCTCAGAGTTTGTGGGTTTTGTTTGGTTTTTAGTTAACATACAAAGTAATAACTTTCATTTTGGTGTTTTCATAATACTTTGTCTTGGTTGATCTTTGCCTTCTTCCATATATTTTCCCTCCCCTAAACTCTTCCAACACTGGTAGTCTCTTTTGTACTTTCTGATTACAAGTATGTATTACTCCTCCCTCACTTCCTCAAAATCTTTTCTCCACAGTCAGGGTAGCCTTTCAACTATCTTGGTTTGTACCAATGCATTTAAGTATGTACCCATATGTCATGGTCAAAGCTAGAATTTTTAAATATATTTGCAACATTCATCTTTCTGAATATTTGTTACCTCACTGAGTGTAGTAATTTCCAGATCTATTCATCTTATGAAAATTTCATATTTTCATTTTTCTTTATGACTTAATAAAAATCCTTCATATGTATGTTTCAGAGAGTTAGTATCCATCTATCTCTTGATGAGTATCTACTATCATTCCATTTTACTGCTACTGGGAAGAGTGTAGCAGTGAAAATGAATATGCAAGTAACTCTCTGATGGGATATAGAGGCCTTTGGGTATGTGCCCAATTGTGGTACTTTGTCATATGGTAGTTCTATCCTTTTTTCTAGAACTTCCACACTGATGTCCATAGATGAGTTCTTCTTTTCCCACATCATCTCACACTCTGACTAGAGTGAGTTTTAACTCCCATTTGCCCATCTCAGGGCATAAATCACTTTTAACAATATATTGATCATCTATGTTTATTCTTTTGAAAACTGTCTATTTAATCCATTGACTCATTAGTTAATGGGCAACTTTAGACTTTTTTTAGGCTTAAGTTTTATACTTATTTTCTCATTTCAGGTTTTAACACCCTATCTGAAGTGTAGTTGGGAATTTTTTTTTCATTTCATAGTTTGTCTGTGTCTTCATTCTATTTATTTCTTTTTCTGTGAATCTTTGTCATTTAATGCAACCCGATTAGTCACTTCTTGGCATGATATCCTCTGCTATTGAAGTCTTGTTTTCAGAGGGTCATTACATAAGCCTCTTTCTGGAAGTGTTTTCCTATGGTGGTTTTTCAGCATTTCACATATTAATGTATCAAAATTTGATAGATTTTTAATTGATTATTGTTCAAGGTGAGAGATGTGGATTCATACTTCTGCAGGTAGATATCTGGGTTTACCAATATTACTTGTTCAGTCTTCTTTTATCCAGTGTGTATTCTTTACATTTTTGTCAAAATATAAATTTGTGGGTTTGCTTGTGGGTTTTGTATTTGGTTCCTTTGTTCCACATGTCTATTTTAACATTACTACTATGATGTCTTTGTTACTATGGCTCTGTTGTGTAGTTTGTGATTATCTGTTGAATACATCCTCAGTTTTAGGGGGTGAGTAAGGATTGCTTTCCCTGTCCATTGTCTTTTGTGTTACCATTTGGATTTGAATTTTTCCCTAATTCTGTGAGGAATGTCATTAGAATTTAGAGAGAATGTCATTCAATCTACAAGTTACATTAGTAAAATGGTGGGTTTTTATAGTATTAATAGTGGTTTAATAGTATTCTGCCAACTCAGATCATGTAACGCCTTTCTAATATTTTTTTTGTCTAGTGCCTTCTTCAAAAACATCAACACTTGTTGTTGTTTTGTTTACATTTTTGTTGCATAAATAAAAGACAAGATATGTATACTTTTAGAGTCAATAACACATTATCTTGCTATAATAATACTTTGTGAAATTAATGCCAAAATCAAGAACTCTCATGTAGTTTAAGGCAAAAAAAGAAAGAGAACAACTTCCCTTAAGTCTCTTAGACGAGAGCAGTGATAAAGGTCCTTTGGGTCCCTCTCATGAGGGCTCCATCAGTGACCTGTTCACCTCCCAATACCACAGCAGTAAGGACTAAAACATAAGAACTTGGAAATAATGCAAGATTCAGGCCGTAGCAGAGCATTTTTAAAAACTGGATTGTTTTCTTATTTGTTATTTGAATCCTTCATATATTTTCAACATTAGCACTTTTATTGAAACATAGTTTGTAAATATTTTCTCTCATCTGATAGGTTAACTTTTTATACTATTCAGTTTCTTTTTCTTTGAAAAAATTGTATCAGTTGCAATCTCATTTTTTTTGTTTTGATTTTGTTTTTGTGACCATATCTAGAAAGCCATCACTCATTGTCAAGATTTTACCTATATTTCCTTTCAATATGTCAAAAATTTCAGGTCATTTAGTCTTTCCCTCATGTTGAGTTGCTGTTTTAACATAGGAGTGGGCTAACCTTTGTTTTGTATTTATGTATCTGATTTTCTATTTACTTCTTATTAAAATGATCATCCCTTCCTCACATACGTTCTTGGCACATTTGTTTAAGACCAATTTATTACAATCCATAGATTTATGTTCAGTATATCTTGTTTCATTGATTTAGCTGTGTATTTGTGTCACTATTAGACAGTTTTGATTATTGTAGCCTTGGAGGATGCTTTGAAATCAAGTAGTTTATATCTTGCTCAATTGTATTGACATGTAAACAGCCTCTTGTGGTTCCAAATGAATTTAAGTTTTTATGCTTATATGAATTATTGGGATTTTATAGGAGTTATATTTAAACTAGGGATCATTTTGAGTTGTAAGGACACTTTAATAATATTAATTCTTTCAGTCATAAACATATGGAATTCTACCATATAATGATATCTTCAATTTTTTCATCAGTTGTTGCTTAACCTGTGTATGGTAGCTGATGCCTGTATTCTCAGCATTTGGGGGTCAGGAGCAAGAGGATTGTCATGGGTTAAATGCAAATCCGGGCTGAGTGAGTTACAGTCAAGCTTGAGCTGTAGAGTAGGACACTGTATCATAAATAAAAGCATTTTGTAGTCCTTAACACTTGGAACTTTAAAATACTCTATTAAATATACCCATTTATCTCATTGTTGCCACTGTTTAAATGGTATTTATAAATTGGAGGATAGTTTACTATATGTAGAAATACAGCTGTTTTCTTGGTATCTTTTATCTTGTCTCCTTCCTGAATTTGTTAACAGCTCTTGCTGGATTTTACAGTTTTCTGTAAATGTAAAAATCATGTCATCCATAATCAGAGACAATTTCGTGTTTTCTTTTCAAATTTGTAGTTCTTTTTGAGGCCTCTCATTTGTGTTCATTTTTCTCTTTAATCCAAATTATCATTTTTAGTATTCTCTTAGGGGTGATTTAGTAGACTTGAATTTATGTAGTCTTTTTATAGTATGGAAGCTTTCTTTCTCCTTTAACCATGGTTTAAATGTTTGCACATTTTTCTATATTATTCAGCTGTAAAGCTGTTTATCTGAAAACTTTTCTTTTATATCATAATGTAGGTGTTTGTCACTAATACCTTTTCTTTTAGAACCCTTTGTCTTGTATGCCAACCACTAGGCTTGTTCTTCCATTTCAGCTGTTTCAAGGTATTTTCTGTTTTAAATTTATTTACTCATTCATTGCTTAGAAATTTGTTAACTAGTTTTCAGGCATTTGTGAATATTCTAACTTTCCTCTTACATAATTGCTTTTTTAAAAAAGAGATTGTATTTCATCTTTTTCTCTTTGATACTTTCCTTTCCTTTTAAAAAGAGATTGTGTTTCATTTTGATTTGTGTATTCATGTGCTTTCAGAGGCAAGGGAAGGCATGGGTTTCCTTGGAGCTGGAGTGGCAGGCTGTTGCTAGCTGCCTAATGTAAGGGCTTGGACATGGACTCCAGCATTGTGCAAGAGCAGCAAGCACGTTTATCCACTGAGCTATCTCTTTAGCCTTCCTTTGGATAATGTCTAATTTCACAGCAGCATTCAGAGGAAAAGTTTTGTAGGGTCTGAGTCTTGATTCATTGTCACACACATGTTCTTTCCTGAAAGCTGTTGTGTGTTCTTAAGAAGGATGAACATTCTGTTGTCATGGTGGTTCAAAGCGTCACTCATGTCTGGTGCTTCTTACTTTGTTCATGGTTGAAAGAAAGGGACTGAATTCCTCAATTGCTCTTTCATAGTCATCCCTGCACTTATGAAGGTGCCGAGTTCCTGCACTGTTATGTCATAGTCAGTCTACCACTTATGAAGGTACTGAGTTCCTCTATTATGATGTCATAGTTAGCCCACCACTTAAGAAGGTTCTGAATTCCTCCATTGCTATTCCATGGTCAGCCCACCACTTATGAAGGTCCCAAATTCCTCCATTGCTATTCCATGGTCATCCCACCACTTAAGAAGGTTCAGAATTCCTCCATTGTTATTCCGTAGTCATCCCACCACTTAAGAAGGTTCAGAATTCCTCCATTGCTATTCCATGGTCAGCCCACCACTTATGCAAGTTTTACATTTATAGATTGAACAACAATAGATAAAAAACATGTAAAATTTTACATTTGAACAAAACACATGGACAATGATTTGTGAAGCATTTAGCTTTTATCTTTATTTTTGTGTTTTGTTTGTTTTACATTCCAATCACAGTTTCCCTTTCCTTCTCTCTTTTCATGCCCCCCCCTTTCATGTCTTGCCCCAGCCCCATCTTCTCCTCCTCCATTTCTTTTCAGAAAAGGATGGGCTATGTTTTGAGACAAAGTCTTACTATGTACCCTTGACTGGCCTGGACCTTACTATGTAGACCAGGCTGGCCTTGAACTCACAGAGATATGCCTACATCTTCTCCCCAAAACATGCACCACCCACTCCCAATCTGCCTAACAATTAAACTGTATAAAGAAGTGCCAGTGATTTATAGGTGGTTTACAGCATTTGGACGGATTTCACATGGGTGACCTGAACTCCTATACATCTGGTACCCAGGAGGGATCTAGACATCAAGTCTCCATCAAATCAGTCCTATTGCTGTCTGCCATTCTCTTTAGCTATATTACTACTTCCTTTATATCTTTAGGTACTGTATTGAACATGTGTATACTTAAAGTCTTTATATCATTTTGATACTATTATGTCTAATACAGATAAAGCCACCTATCTTTTTTGATTGTCAGTTGCATAATTTTAGACATATTCATTTTCTGCATGCATTCATTTTATTCTTTATAGAAATCTTTCATGAATAGATGGCTTATATATGGATTTTATCTTTATTTTTACCATTCAGCCCTCTGTGGTTTTTGGTTGGAGAACTTAGTCCACTTCCATTTAGAATAATTCTTTATGAGTAAGAATTTACTCTGGATTTTTTATTTGTTTCCAACTGTCATATAATATAAAGATCCTTCCTCATAAACCGTCTTCATTTATGACTTGCTAACTTTTGAAGTCAAGTCTTGGTTCTTATCAATAGTCTATTTGCTATGGGATTTTTTTTTGTTCCTAAGCAGCTTACACAGAATATTTCATAGTTATACTATTTTAAGTTAATTACAACTCAATTTTGGTCACATGTAAAAAATGTATGCTGGAGCGTGACGGTAGGGTGGCCATTGAGGTCCAGTTCTAAACTGAGGTCCAGTTCTCTCCTTCAGCCATACATAGGATCTCCTTTGCTAAGTTCTGATACATGGATTTGAGGAATAGTTGTAACACGGCAGCATGAAATTGCTGTTTCTACCTTCCTCATTGAGTGTTCTTCCTATTTCTGTGTCCTATCTATGTGGTACTCTCTTATGCTAGTACAGTAGTCTTGAATGGTGGCCTCTTGTTTAAACAAGTATAGTTTTCCATGATGAGATGATTCTGGGCTCTCTTCTTTCTCTCCCTTGATGATATCACTATTAAAACTCCTGGGGGGCTTGGTTTGGAAGAGATCAGGAAAGGAGTTGAGATAGTGGGTGTTTAAGAAATAAGGAAAATATGTGAAACCTTCCATGGGTCTTCACTTCATATGCCTGAGCAGTTGTTGTGGTCAATGCTTTGTGGTCAGTGTTTTTCCTGAGGGATCACCTATCCTGCTCCCAGTTTTCTTCCATTGCCTATAGTTATTCATGTAGGGTACAGCCCTCCTGGCAGGTTCATTGGTGTTATCCTGTTCAGCCCATGTTTGGGCAGTTATGTTGGTGAGACTTAACAAGTATAGCTTCTGATGTTACTGGGAGAAACAATCTCACAACAAAGTCCTGATTCTCTGCCTAGTATAGTCCTTCCACCTCCTCTCCCTCAATGTTGTCTTAGAAGTATTCTGTAGATATATTTATTGGAACTGGGATTCACAACTTTGCATTTTGATGGGTTGTGGGTTTTTATAATAGATTCCATGTGTTGAAAGAGAAGTTTCCTTGATGAAGAGTTCAGACTACATTTATCTGTGGTTATAAGGATAAATGTTTAAATTGTTGTCAGGATTGTACTGGTGTAGTAAGTTAGTGGTTGTAAATTTTCCTCCAATAACCATGACTTCACTGGCATTGAGTATTTACTTAGGTTTCCAGTATCAGGCACAATTTCCTTCTTGTTGAGCAAGTCTTAGAGAGCTGTTTCATGCTTTTTTTGTAAGGGTCAATGGGAATTCCTGATTAAGGCATCAAATCAAAAGCATGAGCTTTGCAGTTGGGTTTTAGCATTTGCTGCTTCTTCCATGATGTGCTCCTTCTGAGGCATGGAGCAGCAAAACTCACCTCCGTGTGATCAAGCAAGTGGGCACACACGTTCTTTCAATGATAGATTGGCTACACATTTCCTTCTCCTTTATACTAACTTGAAATATCCGTGTTTGTAATAGTCAGGCATACACCTAAGAAATGATCCAAAGGTATGCATCAAATTTATAGCTCAGTTGTTCCTCCTACTGACACCATCATCTGTTTTGTAGAACATTCATTTGTTTTGTAGAACTCTTGGGAAAAACGAGTTGCTGGCATCAGACTTCCAGTAGCACTGTGAGTCAGCACTAGCTTTCATAGGGAAAGGCCTAGAATCTACATTTTTACATCACAGAGTTGTCTGTTTTGGTTAGAGAAACACTTTCATAGAAAACTTAATGTTAAGCAAGTCATCATAACAGGAGTATCAATTGCTGTCTTAAAACAAGATTATAGTATAGTTCTAAACATAAGGTTTGTATAGAGTGTAGGAAATACTACTCTGGCAATATGATCTATTCTAGATATAAATTATGAAAGTTGAATAAAATAAATAAGCTAGGTGGCCCAAGCTCATTCCCAAGTGTGTCATTTTTTGTGGAGAGGAGAATTAACTGCTACAGTATATACATGAATTTTATGCTTATTCTCTTAAAATATTTTAAAGCAATAATGCGGAAATAATCAGTATGCAGAATCCAAAGTTCATTGCCTCTCATTGGGGCTAAATTTTAAAATATATGGATGAAATGAGCCCAAATTTAATCTTGCTATGAGTAAGTTTAAAGAGCAATATTCAATAATGCTGAAAATCCACAAGAATCTCTGCATATTGCGATTATTTTCCTAAAAGAAAAGCAGAAACCAAAAGCACACATCTACCCAGATGCAGCCAATGCTTTGTCCTTTACACGACATTTCTGGCTGTTGTGAAGTGTCACCTGATCAAGCTGGAAAGATATTTCTTGAAATGATGCATGGTTTGCCGTGCATGCCTTCATTGTGCTTACCGCCATTATGGAATAACGCGTCTTATTGGGAAAGACAAGATTATTTCTGGGGACTCCTGCTCAGTCAGCTCCTACAATAACACTGTTGTTTTGTGAATCATTTCAGATTTCAGAAAGCTACGCCTTCCTACCAAGAGAAGCGGTGACAAGGTTTCTAATGAGCTGTTCCGAGTGTCAGAAAAGAATGCACTTGAACCCAGATGGAACCGACCACAAAGGTAGCCACAGTGCCCAATAGTGAGATTTGAAGTCATTTTTCTTCATATGGTCAATTTATACCTTATGTTTTATAAAAATGTAGAAGAATGAAACATTTCAACAAGTCATAACATCTCATTTCTTCAAGTTGTGAGCAGTGGATCCTGTGTACCTACTTACAAAATAATTCAGGATCCACTCCTAGAAAGAAATTTCAACAGTACAAGTATTATTTTTATAACACTGTTTTAATTTCCACCATGGTACTACTTTTTGGTATTTTAGATATACTCAGCAAGAAAGTTCAATTCTATAAATAACTTTTCCAATCTATAGAATACCTTTTTTGAAAAAATTATAGATTACATAAAATGCCTTCAATTAAAATTTTTATATAAGCATAATTTGACTTTTCTATTTATTGAATTATAGAGATAATTTTGTTAAGCATTAAAATATCTCAATAATCAGATTAATCTTATAGGCACATTTAAGATCCTTCCGTGTGATAGAAGATAGCCTAACTCCTAAAAGAAAGAAAAAAATAAAAAGTAAATTTCTTTTGTATCCCAGTAATACACACATACATATACATACACACACAAACACACACACACATAAACAACTATTCACTGAAATACATTTTAAGCACTTAACCAGCATGTTAGTCTTATTTATTGTTATTCAGGATCTTTAAAGTTACTCTACAATAAGGAATAGTGGATTGTCCAGTTTGTTGGTTTGGGCCAACATAGTTTGTAAAAATTTGCATGTTATATTTTGTACAGTTCATCTACAGTGCTTTCAAGTTTTTTAATCATTAATTACTGAAGACTATATTTTAATTAGATGCACTTATTCACACCGAAGTTGCAGCTGGAACACAGTGTCACATTCATCATGGACTGAAAATGTTCTGTTGCAGATAATGGAAAGCCTCCTACATTGGTGACCAGCATGATTGACTACAACATGCCAATCACCATGGCATACATGAAGCACATGAAGCTACAGCTGCTAAACTCACAGCAAGATGAGGTAAACTGGAAACACCTGTGACTGCATCACCTATGACTATGGGTTTGAGCATGGCGCCATGTGAAGGCTGTAATTTATATTGTTAATGAAAAGAAATGTCACTAATGCCTCACTGATTTCAAAAGGGTAAAAGGTGTCCCAGGCAGGATGCAGTATCCCTGGATGAGTCCATCTTCCTTAGTGCTGTGTGAGATAGATTTCTTTTTATTACTAACTTACCACTAAGGCAGTCTTGGCAAAGCTAACAAATCCTGAGTATCCTTACCCAGAAAGCAGCCAAGGACAGAGAACCTTTGAACCTGTCTTCTGTGAGAAACTGAAAAATCAATTTAAGATTATTTCGAGGTCAATCATTTCCCTGTCAGCCAAATCTATATCTTTTAGGTCATTTTTCCTATGAATTATTATTTAATAATATTGTATTTAAACATCTGCATTTTTCAGAAAGAATTTGTCACAATTCTTTTTATTACAGACATTTTTATGTTTCAGATTATTATATTCCATTTGAATCTAGCAATGTACTGTCATATATCAGACTCCAAATTTGTGTTTATTGGTATTCTCTAGAATTCTAGTTCTTATTTTGATAAAAGAATTTGTGTTTGTGTGTGTGTGAGGGAGAGAGATTGCATGTGTGTTCTGTGTATGTTTGTATATATGTACATGTGTGTTTATGTGTGTATATGAGTTTGTGTATAAATCTCTGTTTTTGAGTTTGCATGTTTGTCTGGGTATGTCTTTGTGTGTGCCTGTGTATGTATGTATGTATGTGTGTTTGTCTGTGTATCTATGTGTGAGTGTGTGTGTAAGCTACTTGTATTTTTCATAAACAAGCAAAGGCAATCAGCACACTGTATGAATTTAGTAAATCCTCATTAACTAGTTGTTGTAAGGGGAGGGAAACTTGTTTGTCCTGGCCAGCCAGCTAGCTTACACCCGAAATAACCACACAGAAATTGTATTAATTAAAACACTGGTTGGCCATTAGCTCTAACTTCTTATTGGCTAACTCTCACGTCTTGATTTAACCCATTTCTATTAATCTGTATATCGCCATGTGGCAGTTGTTTACCAGGGAAAGAGTCTAAGCAGAATTCGTCTTTGGCGGATCCATTGCGTCTCTCTCTCTTTCTCTGTCTCTCTCTCTCTCTCTCTCTGCCCTTCTTCCTCCCAGCATTCAGTTCTGTTTTCTCCACCTACCTAAGTTCTGCTCTGTCAACTAGGCCAAGGCAGTTTCTTTATTCATTAACCAATATAAGCAACACACAAACAGAAGGACCTCCTACACCAACTAGTCATCACCACTGATGAGCAGAAACATTCAGATTGTCAATGCTGAAAACAGACCTTCAGGCTAATTCCTCCCTCCTTGAACTTTCCCTGTAAAAGAAAATGTGGTTAAATATTTACTTTAAAAATACTAGATTATTTGTAAAATATGAGCAAAGTCTATTAAAATTACTTTGGACTCTTTTATTCATAAATTTAAATCTATCTTTATGGTTTTTTTTTGCTATACTTTCAAAGTTTTTCTTGAAACTATAGCATTATTTTTCTTCCATAGATTTGTGGTTCACTCTCTAAGTATATCTCTGAATTGGACATATTGCATTAAATATTACCAAATGGCCAGCAATAAATGATTGAATTAACCATAATAATGTCATTATACTAGAGACCTCAAAGTCAGATTTTCAAAATGTGTCTGTCTGTTACTAAGAGTGAAACAACTGACACCATGTTCATTACAGAACTGAAAAAAATAACGTCTCATAGAAATGTTACCGTTGCCAAATTATTTGTAGGAAGTTAATATGGAGGTCAATAAGCTTATTTCTGTGCCCCAATTATGATCAGCTTTGTGCCAACCTCACAGCCCACATTTTCTGAGTCCTTCTGACTCTAAAGCATAATACATGTTTGAACTAAAAAGCAGAGCATTTAAAATTATAATTAGGGAAATTATCCTTATCATCACAGTTTGAGAATATTAAATTGAATGCATACTGTTTTAAAATAGTCAAAGAAATTACTTGTTATTAGAGTATTTACCAAATTTTAGAAAACTATAACTACTACAGATTTAAGAAATTGAATAAGATAAGCCATACTGAACTGAAACTCAAACAAGGTAATCTTGATTGTAAGCTGTTTTTAAATTTGAATAAGAATTAATCCAATAATTTCACTGTATTTACTGAGTACCTTTTAGGTACTCTTAGAAATAAATGAACAAAAATTCTGTGTTTATAAAGCATGTCTTCCAGTGAGAGGAAAAGACAATAAGGAAAATAAACAGTAAGACTAGGCAAGTAAAAAGATGTTTAAACTTTAAAAGAAGAAAGAAAAAGAAAGGAATGTCAAAAGGAATCTATTCAAAATGCAAATCAGTAGTACAGAACTCATCTCCTGTTTTTGAGGTCCTGGGTTCAATGGCAAGTACCCTGAAAGTGAATAAATGAGTGATCGAATGAATAAAGAGATTGCATCATTTGAGCAAAACTGAAAGAAACGACATGTGTTGTTAGTTATATTCTATTGCTGTCATAAGACACCATGGCCAAGGCAACTTATAGAAAGCTCTTTTTGACTTATAGTTTCAGAATCTATGATGGCTGAGTGAGCAAAGGAGTGGGCAGTAAGTTGAGGGCTTTCCTCTTTAACTGCAAGCTCCAAGCAGAGTACAGTAGGACTGGCATGTAGCTTTGAAACCTAAAACTTTGCCACCAATTACATACTTCCACTAGCTAAATTGTACGTCCTAAGTCTACCAGGCCAGTACCACCAAATGGGAGCTATGTATTCAAACCTTCTGATTCAAACCAACATAATCTGGTTCTTGGCCCATAAGCTTGTGTTCATTCATATAGTAATATAGGATGTTTCTAATCTAACACCAAAATTTTCCAAAATTTTTCAGTTTCAAGACTGTTTAAAAGCCCAAAGTCTGTTCTGAGATTCACAGCAATATCTTAACTGTAAGCTTCTGTAAAATAAAATAAAAAAGCTGATTACATACTGCCAACATACAATGATACAGAATCTATATTACCAGAAGGGAGGAATCTGCACATAGTGCTGGAAAACTGGACCAAAGCAAAACTGGAACATAACAGGAAATATATTAAATCTGTAGTTCCATGTCCAATGTTAAAGGACGTGAATGCCCCGGTCTTCCAGCTTTGCTTCCTGCAACATATCTTTCTTCTTGCTCTGAGAGATTTTTCTTTAGAACGGACCACAGACAGGAGGTTTCAGATAGTGGTAGGTGAGTAGTGATGGAGCCTGATGAAATATTTCTCTGTTTTCTCCAAGTTCCTTAGTGATAAAGGAAGCAAGAGTAAGGTTGTTGGAGAAGTTGTCAGAAGTTTAAGAAAAAAATGGAGAAGTTGAAATTTAGATGGTGAAGAATGAGACATTTGATTCATGAGATACATTATGTAGGTAATTTAAATAAATGCTCACGATTGTGTTCATTTGTGCGGGGGCATGAATAGATTGAGAGAAAACCGAAACCAGTTATTTAAGTAATATAAAAGATGTGGTTATATACAAGGGCTTCAGCCATGTTCTGGAAACCTGGTCATTGGAGAGCTGGTGATGCAGAGGTAGGTCCCAGAAAAGGTGTTAGGAAATTAGAATTTCCAAGCGGACATTTCCAAGCCAACGGTCACATAGATGATCCTGGTTAAACTATGTGGGTCACAAAAATGAAACCCAAATCATGGAGATGGAAATGGATGTGATGAAGGCAAGGGGATAACAGAGGGTGTGCATAGGCATAGAATCATCAGAATATATTATATACTTGTATGAAGCTGTTGCTCAACAAAATTAATCAATAAAATTAAAAAAAGAGATTATACATTTGTAGTTGTTGATGATGAATATACAATTTATGATTATGAGAGCAACCTGGCTTTAAAGACTGGGAAGTAAGATCATTGGAGGAACCATCTTGAAAGTAAAGATCAAGTAACTGAAATAGCCATGGGTTCTGCATGAGCAGTTAGTGTGTGATGAAGTTTTAAAAAGAGTCAGAAAAAAAGGGACTGAGTTGCAGAAAGAAGTGTTGTTGCCCCAGGCCAAGGGTAGTGTTCTTTGCTATGGTTTTGTTAAAATGTTTTATAAATGGATCCATACATTTAAAATGAATGCCTTAGGTGAGTGATAACATGGAACCTGTTCTATAGCTTTTATCTGTACTGTCTGATTTAATAGTTACAATTGACTCATGTTCCATTAACATCTAGAAAAGTCCAGGGTTTTTCCTAACAAAACAGATAAGTTGTTTAAATCAGAACTTATCTGATATTGGAGCTCAATGTATAACACATGCATTTTAATTATTGTTATTGATTTAAAATAGTTGATATAAGATATGATCTAGCCTAGAGAGGAATAAGGTAAGTAGATTTCAGGTACTGATTTAGTATATATAATCCTTAAAAGTTAGTGGATTACCATAAATTATTACTTCTTATTATTCCATGGATGAAAAATTCAGAATGAACTTCTATGGAAATTCTTTGTTACTCGATGACATTCAATTACACTATCTCAGCAGATTCACTCATCTGGATGGTATGAGAACATTTCATTTAATATCTAGGTCAATGAAAATAACATAAACTCATAATTCTTAAAAATAAAAAGAGAAATGCATAGCTTCATGATGATTCTTTCTTATAATCATTTTTAAAAGGGTTTATTAGAACATTTTATATATACATGCAAAACATTTTGAATATGTTTGCCCCCTTTGCCTCACAATTCCCCTCAGGTATTCCTTCGTCTCCCTCTTTCTTAGGGTTTTTATTGTTGTGAAGAGACACCAAGACTCTTATAAAGAAAACTCTTTTTCATTTTTATTTATTTTTTTATTTTTCCATTCAAAAATTTCCACTTCCTCCGCTCCTCCTATTCCCCTCCCACTCCCCCACACCTCCTTCTCCCTGCTTGAGAGAGGGCAGAGCACCCTGCCCTGTGGGAAGTCCAAGGCCCTCCCCCCATCCATCCAGGCCTAAGAAGCTTTGCAGCCAAATAGACTAGGGTCCCAAAACAACAGTACATGGAGTAGAATCAAGTCCCAGTGCCATTATCAATGGCTTCTCAGTCAGTCCCCATTGTCAGCCACATTCAGAGAATTCAGTTTGATCACATGCTCGTTCAGTCCCAGTCCGGCTGGATTTGGTGAGCTCCCATTAGCTCAGGCACACTGTCTCAGTGGGTGGACCATCCCCTGTGGTCCTGACTTCCTTGCTCATCTTCTCCTTCCTTCTGCTCTCCAACTGGACTTTGGGAGCTCAGTCCAGTGCTCCAATGTGGGTCTCTGTCTCTATCTCCATCCATCACTGGATGAAGGTTCTATGGTGATATTCGAGATATTTATCAGTGTGACTCTGAGACAAGGCCAGTTTACAAAGGAAAACATTTCATTGAGGCTGGCTTACAGTTTCAGAGATTCAGTCCATTATCATCGTGGAGGGACTTTGTATCATGCTGGCAGACATGGTGCTGGAGAAGGAGCTGAGAATTCTACATTTTGATCCAAAGGCAGCAGAAGAAGACTAAGACATTGGGCATGGCTTGAGCATATGTGATACCTCAAAGCCCGCCTCCACAGGAGCACACTTCCTCCAACAAGGCCACACCTACTCCTAATAGTACCACTCCGTCTGGGCCAACCATTCAAGCACATGAGTCTATAAAGGCCACACATATTCAAACCAAACACTCCCAATTTTATGTCCTCTTTTTAAACCCACTGAGTTCAATTAGTGATGCCACTATGTGCAACAATGTAAGGTCATTCACTGGAGCCTAGGCAGCCTACCTAGGACTGTGTGGCTGACTCTTTTTTGGTGACCTCCCTCTACAAATATAGCTAACCCAGGCACACTCAAAGCATGCCTCTCTTAAGACAGCCAGGTAAATTTTTAAATTAACAGAATATAAGAAAATTTCATGATAGCATGAAAAAATCTAACGTCCAAATTATGAGTATAGAAGACAGAGTAGAAAATAATAACTATCGAAAACTTTTAGAAGACATTTATTTGCTTTGATTAGAAAGTTTCAGGGATGCAATACAGGAAGAAGTTTGAACATTAGGATACATACTATTACTGATAGTGAATGACTGGATAAATTTTCAAGACTAATAATGAAGGATTATCAAATTTTCACTGCGCTGTATGGTAGCAATTGGGTCTCTTATTTACTATGGTGTAGACATTGGCCTTGGATTTGCGAGTAGAGAAAAGGCATGTTGAGAAATGTGGAAATGAATTTTCAATTACATTTAGATAGATAAGACGTGGTGATATCTCAATCCATGAGACATGGACTCACCTGAATGATTGCCCCTGGTTATATTACAACAGCAAGCAGAGGCTTGTGTAGAAAGTCTCTCACAAGTGGTTTAAAAATGATCCTGGAGAAACAACGGCATAATAATAACAATCACACTTTCTAGTCTCAGAAAAGCTTCTTTGAAAAATTTAACACTTAGAAATCGTTTGTTTTCTCTGATTATAGCTTGATTTATTTCCATGCTGACAAAATAATAATTCTACATTCTGTAAATATTAATTCTGTAAAATTCTATAAATTTTATATCATTAGAAAGAATAATTTAATTAAGAATTGGAAAGTAATTGGAATAAAATTATAGAACGAGTGCATGTTTTAGTTGAGACTGTAAATTATGCATTTATTCAGGTTTTATAAATTTTTAAAAGCTAGTATTTGAAAACAATAATTATGATAAACCACTTATACTTCATAGGGTAATGTTAAAGAAAATTATAAATTTTCTGATTGTTAATTTACCAATGATAACAAATTCTTTAAAGTTAGTATTTTTAAAGAGCAAAACTGTGTGGCAAGTGTACTGGTTGTTTTTTGTCAATCTGACACAAACTTAGACATATCTGGGAAGAGAAATCTCAATTTAGAAGATGCCTTTATCAGATTACTTACAGGCAAGCCTGTGGAGCATTTTCTTGATTAATGGCTGATGTGAGAGGGTTCAGCCCACTGTGGGCTCATATAGGAAAAAAAAAAAGACAAGCTAAGATTTCATGGGAGGCAAACAAATAAGAACTGTTTCTTATGTTCTTTGTTTCAACTCCTGCCTCCAGGTTCCTGCCTTGACTTTCCTCAGTGGGCTGTGACTTGAGATATGTGAGCCAAACACATCCTTTCATTTCATAACTTGCTTTTCTTCATGGTCTTTATTCACAACAATAGAAACCACATTAAGAAATAGTACATTTAACAAGAAGGTTTGTTAATCTTTTGTCCAAACTTCTAAAAATATATGCTGATAAGTGTCATTTAATGATGATACCTACAATGCTCAGCATTTTTTGCAGTCATTTCACAGAACAGGGAACATGATTGAGACTTTGCATCTTGCCCTTCATTATACAAACACACACACATTTTACATGTCCATAAATCCTATAGAAATAGTTTTATCTCATTAGCTATTTGTGTTATATATGAAATACTTGATCTGGCACGATAGTTCAGCAGGTACAAGGTGTTGACTGACAATCTTGATGACCTGAGTTCAATCCTCAGAACAGATGCCCATGATGGAAGGAGGCAAAGGGCTCAGGCAAACTTTCTTCTGGGTGTACAATAGTGGCCCCCAGCAAAAAATAATAAATGCTGAGTATTTAAAATATTTACTTACAAAGACATCTATTAAAGTTGGAACAGTGGGTAAAGTACTTGCCTCTTAACCATGAAATCTGAAGTACCCCAAGGTTGAAGAAATAGCTTCTTTGAATAGGAAAAGTTCTTAATTTCCTTTTTTAAACTACATAAAACCAACAGCATCTTATAATCAGCAAAGAAATTACTTTGAAGTATAATGGCAAACTCTTTGCTTCAGTGAAATTGGAACTGAGCATCCTACTGTCTAAGAGAACTTTTCTTGATGAGTGGTGATGACTATACTTATCTGTAGTTTAAGGACAAATGTTTAGACTTATTGTTAGGAATTATTCTGGTTTAGTAAATTAGTGAGTATAGATTCCCTACCAATATGTGTGCCTTCAGTAGCACTGAGTAGTTAGCTAGGGTTCCAGTACCAGGCATGTTTTTTCCTTTTGATAAGTAGGTCCTAAGTCCAATTAGGAGCTGTTTGTTAGTGTGCTTGTATGTATGCCACTACTACATACGTACTGTGTTGTGGAAGGACGCTTAAAAGAAATCCCACACTAGCTCAGAATTGAGAAATAGATGGTTATTTATTTAGGGGTAAACTCAAAATCACAATCCTCTGATTGAATGGAACAGAAACTGAATCCAGCAACTGGAAAGAGAGCGGATGCATGGCATGCTTATACAGTATAAGAGGCCATGCCCCAGTGGGCAGGTAACCACTGGCTGTAAGACTTCCTATAGCACCTCTTCCTTTGTTTAAATAAGAGAGTTCTAAGCCTAATGCAAAATTATGTACAATAAGAACAAATATATTCAATAATTATTCTATCCTAGCTAGTATAATAAATAAATTGGCCAAGTCATGAGAGGAAAGTATGTACAACTATCTAGTCTTCAGCCCCATTGAAGATCCAAGAAGGGAAATAATATTACTTAAGTAAGCAGGAAGTGCAATCAAGCAACTTTCCAAATGTGCAACAAATGACAGAGACAACTGGCTACCTGGGCAATCACCCAAAGTTTCATTTGCAATGTTGAAGTAACCAACTTTGGCTAAGGCCTAGAATAACTGACAGACCATTTTCAGAGGCAGGAAAATTTTGAAAACTGTCTTACCCTGTCTTGGCAATATTTGACAGTCCTGCTTATTCATTTCTGGAAACTATGTATCTTGTCAGTGGTTGAGGCATAGGCAATTCTTTGCCCAAAAGCCAGTTTTGTCAAGAAGAAAACAAGCTCCAAGTGGTGTGTCTTCGGTGCTCAACATTCTCTCAGGAATAGATCGATGCTGCCAGGAACAATCGTGTCTCACTTCAACAAAACCCTAAGTTATTTAAATGCCATATTCTTCAGTTCTTTCAAGTGGTTGAAGATTACCTATCTATGCATAATATAATCTTTATGTATCTAAGAAACCTGATTAGTCTAACTTTAAGTATGACAGATGACTATTGATCTATAATTCTTAATACCTATATAACTTATAGACTAAGACCTCATATTAGAATATTATACAATAAACAAATGCGCAACAAGTGAGGACAATGACCTCAAACTGCAAGCAATGTATACATATCTTGATCAGAGTTAGAAATGTACATTGCAATATGATAAATATATCAATATATAAAAATGTTTTAAACAGAGGCAGAAGCATGCATGCATACAATATTCTAACTCAGTCGGTAGAACATGAGACTATTAATCTCAGCATCATGGATTTGTGTCTCACGTTGGGTGCCAAATGTGCAAAGACACTTAAAAGAAATACCACACTAGCTCAGAATTGAGAAATAATTGGTTATTTATTTAGGGGTAAACTCATAAATCAGAATCCTCTACTTGAATGGAGAACAGAACCCAAATCTAGCAACCAGAAAGATGACAAACACATACTCAACATTGGCTTAGATAGTATAAGAGGCCACACCCCAGTGTGTGGGTCACCAATGGTTGTAAGACTTCCTACAGCACCATGTCATGCTAGTAGCTGAATTGCTCATAGGTGTCATAGCAGGGTAGGACTGTTGGTTACCCCCTCCTTTGGAAGCTTGCAAGATTTCAGTCCTAAACAAAAACTACAAGAATGTGGAGATTTGGAAAGATAGTCTTCCCTATGAAAGAACACACCAATTGGTTACTCAATACGAAGTAATCAGATCCTGAAAACATTCATATAATTTACATTATACAGAACAAGTGAGTGATACTTAAGAACATGCATGTGTATACTCATACATATATACATATAACAAAAGAAGGAAAAAGAGGTCATGAATTTGAAACAGAGCAATGAGAGGTGTATATGAGGTTTGGAGGGAAGAAAGAGTATAGAACAATGTTGTAATTATCTTATATCCTCAAAAATAATAAAGTATACCTATCTCACTTACATTTTTTCTGACTTATCCATATGGTATACACTTTTGTGACCTGGTTTTTAGTGAAAGAGTTTTATGCCATGTTATTTAGAACTCCTTTTGTGATTTCAGTGTTCTCTCTGCTTATAAGATAGCTTTGTATTATTTACCTACATAAAATCATTTATCTCTCCTCTATGGACCACCTATCCATATATAATTTATCTATTTATCTATCATCTATAACCATATGATTTATTTATTTGGTATCTACCAACCTATCCATGATGTATCCCACATATCTATCACCTATGTATCCTCCATAATTGTCTGTCTATCTATCATCTATCTATCTATCTATCTATCTATCTATCTATCTATCTATCTATCTATTTATCTATCATCTATGAATCATCTATTATACTTATTTGTAAAAGATGTTAGAATTCCTTCTCTGTATCAAATACATTGAATCTATACATATGGTTTATTATTGGAGTCCATTCTGTTTGCTGATAAAAAATTATCACTGCATTATATGATCAGTGCTTATAATTTTTACTAAGTCATTTTGTTTATAGTAAAACTTACATTTTCTTTTCCATCATGTTTTATGGTCACCTCTTTTAAGACAAATTCATTAAGAACATTTTTATTTTAATGTTCAGGCTTAATTCCTAAATTGCTTCTTCTCTTAACAAATTATTCTACCTTTACAATGGTAGCGTGCGTAATGCTGTGCTTATGTATTCAAAATCCTTGACAGGTCTTTAAGGGAGAAATTATTTCATCATTTACTGTTCCAAACATTTATCAGTGAGAACCACATTTAGAACCTGATGATTACAGATTGGATAACCTCTGACACAGAACACGTCAAATGGGGGGAGCACAAGTTAATTCCAAGCTAATCCAAATAGAAATACTGAGGTTTTTCTTTATTTAAAAAGGAAACTCACGGAACAGAAATGGGGGTCCAACAATTAGGTGTGGAGCACAGGAAATGAGGAGAAACGAGTGGGCAGGACCGCAGCTTTTTGGTATCTCAAAGTCACTCCTCAACCTGGTCCAGCCTCTCAAAGGCCATTGGCTGAAGGAGGTTTCCCATCAAGCCTCTCATTGACCACACAGACAGAATAATTATTGTCACACAGTTACATTTTATGATGCCTAACTGTATTTTCAAACCATTTCAGGATGAAAGTTCTATAGAAAGTGATGAATTTGATATGAGTGATTCAACAAGGATGTCAGCCGTGAACTCTGACCTTAGCTCGAATCTGGAAGAAAGAATGCAAAGTCCCCAGACTCTCCATGGCCAGCAAGATGGTAAGCCTTTCATACTGAACAAATGAATAAACAAAGCATTGAAGCCTAGCAATGAGTAAGAATCTATTAAAATCAGAACCACCTCTTCATTCTTGTGTCCATTTAAAAAAAAAATCTGTTTCTATGGAGACTTTTTCTGGGCACTCGGGTTATGTCATCCACTTTATTATTTTTAGATTTAAGTACTCTTTTCAAAATTAAAGTGTTAGACTGATTTATAAAAAGATGTTATGAAATCCAAGTACATTCCTGTTTTGCTCCTCAAATATAGAATGTGCTGCAGGAGAGTAGTTGGATGTCTATCATGATGGTTTCTTATATTATCATTTATTTTTGAGTAAATCAAGAGTTTAAAGATGATTAAATTTTCTTTAACCTATCAACCTAGTCCCAAATATAAAAGACCATATATCAAAGGACAATCTCATCATAGATATATTGTAGGGAAATTTTACTTTGCTTTGATCCTGGGCTCCTGACCAAAGGGAAGGAAGTAAAGATTGTCATTTTCTTTACTTTTTTTTTTTTTTTTTTTTTTTTGATTTTTCGAGACAGGGTTTCTCCATAGCTTTTGGTTCCTGTCCTGGAACTAGCTCTTGTAGACCAGGTTGTCCTCAAACTCACAGAGATCCACCTGTCTCTGCCTCCCAAGTGCTGGGATTAAAAGCATGTGCCACCACTGCCCAGTTAAGATTGTCATTTTCTATCCCAGAATCTCAAGAAGATTCCTAACTCTTCCCACTGTTGATCTGGGAACAAATCTGAATATTATAGAAAATTCAACTGAAAGTCAGTGCTTTAGGCTCTAAAACCTTCAAAAACTCTGCGATTTCTGTCATTGCAAATATCAAATTTGGTACAAGTACATATAATAGCCAGTGTAAAATGAAATTGTGTAAACAGAAACTGGAAAATGTAATTGTTTTATTAGTTCAGTCTATGTATATATGATTCTTTTGACTGGTAAGTTTTTTCACTATATCAGTAAATAGGAAAAAATCTTTTCTTTATTTTTTATGTTGATGTTTTTGTTTTTTTATGAAACTTGTTATTAAAACATATCTTTAAAAGTTGCCAGAGTTTCAGGATGATTTCACATTTAATGGACGTCAGAAAGACTTAAGATATCCCTTGTGTTGAATATGCAAATGTCCCCAACATGGAGTTCTCTTTCCCTCATTTTAGAAGTGTATAAGTGGGGTGGAAATCACATCATCACGATTAATAAGAAAGAGACTGTTGTCAGTGACTTCAAGATTATGTCTGACTTGCTATACAGTAGAAGAGCTGTTCAGAAAAAGGGCTTTCATTTGAAAAAACTATAAAGAAATTCTTGTCACTTTGTTATAAAATAAATAGATATTCAATGATGCCAGCATCACAGAATAACTGATATATGCACATATATCATGTGCATATATCAGTTATTATATTTATCAGTTATTATATATGTATACTGTAATCAATGCAATTTACCTGTTTATGTTCTCATTCTTTTCATATATAATTTAGAGAATGTACATTTCAGGGTGATGCCTCTAATTACAAAAACTCATTGCTTTCTTAATTGGAATTGCCAGTTGTAGATCTTTTGCTAGGGCACAATTCCTGTGATTAAAACCTATACTGATTTAATAAGATGCATGGAACGACACCCAGTGTTATTTCTGGGGAAAACACTGCTGTGTGTTGATGCCTGCTGCATATGAACCTTGGTTGATCTTCACTGACCTCCTTCCAACCCTCCTCTTAGATATTAGGTGCTCTGGCTCACACTACCCATTGAGTTTTCCTTGGGGTCATCTCTCCTTCTAGGGCATGAGAGGTTTCCCCCTTTCTCATAGATCATTATTCTCTTTCTTATTAATCGTGATGATGTGATTTCCACCCCACTTATACATTTCTAGAATGAGGGAAAGAGAACTCCATGTTGGGGACATTTGCGTATGACCTGAAAGCAAGATAATGAGACCTTTGCTTTCCTGTCATCTCTGTGAGCTCCTGGCCACTTTCTGCTCACAGATGATGGGTGTATCCTTAACTCTGTCCTCACCACTTGGGAGAGGGAATCTAATGTTTCTTCCAATTCCATTTGCACCCACACGAATCCTCAGTTTTCTTTTTCAAGACCTGATATCTATAAAAATATGTCTGCCTAAGGTCCACCTCCCTCTGTCTATCTCCAAATTGTTAATATTCTTCAAAGAACTCATTACCATATGAAACTACATTACTTTCTCATTTATTACCCTTTCTCTTCTGTTTTGCAAGAATTATTAATTCATAAGTGTTCTCATACTGAGTTTCCTGTCATGTGCTCCATTTCATATAGTTCTTACATGTTCCATCATTTAAATAATTAAGGTGTAGCTTTCCAGCATAATTACAGTTTGCAAAATGAAATTTAGATATTTCCATATCTTTTTCCCAATGATGGAATTCTCCTAAGTAATTCATGCTACCACCACACTGTGTAATTACTTATACCCCTATGTGCATGTGTATGTGCACACAACCACACACTTACATACACTTGTACTATTTTATCATATTTTATAATTATAGTTTGCTCTTTATCTTATGTGATTCATACCTAATTATCCATCTTTTACAAGATTATATATTTGTATATGTGTGTTTATTGGCATGTGTCTATAAAATATTGCATGTGTCAACATATATGTGTGTGTATCTTTGTATATAATGGTAAATAAATAAATAAATAAAATATTTAAAAGTCATAGCCCCAACTTTCATGTAAGATATAATATGAAGAAATGAAAATGATCTATCTAGCTTGTATGAGAAACCATTTTGCTCTTTAAAAATAAGAATTTATAGTGATAACATTTTAAAATATGTGTCTTTTTAAAGTTACTCCTATGTTTTAAGTCCTAAGTCTAGGTTAGTTTGGGATATATTACTTCCTTGTGGATGGTGTATATTAGTCTTTGGAGTGTCTTTGTGTTGTAGCTAATCTAATTTTGGGTGAGCATCCCATTGTGAGTCCATTGTAGAGTTTATGGGGCAGAGCTTCTCAGCCTCCACACTGTTGATCCCTGACTCACTGGGCAGATTTCTAGAAGCCTCCATACAGCTACTGACTATTGTTAGTCACATGTTTCCCCCTAGAGACAAGTGTAACTTCTCCAGATATGACAAAGACATCCTTTGTAGCTAGAGTTCAAACAGTTCTACAGTTACAAACAGCTAGATTCTGTGCAAAGCAGAATCTGGCTGTTAAGGGGAAAGCACAGGGAGATGTTTTAAAGAGAAGTTTGGAGAAAGAGTAGGAAGTGTGACACAGTGGGCATCTCTGAGGATGGGGATATTCTAGGATTGTGTGGCTCCATATGGTGCTCACAGTCCATACTGTGGACCCAACAGACGGCTAGTCTGAGTGGGGAGCATTTCAATATGAATAACATATAATTTAAATTTAAATAACTGCACGTGGTGTCAGACAGTGAAGGGTACTATTGTATTGTTACAGAGAGCTTTTTTGTACCCATAAATCAGATGTGTCCAAAATGTTGGGAGAAATTGTGATATAAACTCCTATTTTAATAATTGGCTAAAACTTCCATTTTACTATATCTAAAATCTTTTATTGTCCTTGTATTTTCTGCGTGTTATTTCATTTTAACAGGGATCCATGTAGTCCAGGCTAGCCTCAAATTTCTAGTCCTCCTGTCTCAGCCTCACTATCCGCTAAAACCTAACCAAGGTCATTTTTAAAATCTGAACACACAACAATATTAAAAGTTAGAGCAAACTGTTCCAGTTTTCTTTAGCATCAAGTTGAGAATCTTTGCTCAAGAGTCTGAAGTAGTATGCTGTGGCTTTTTGAAATTCCAGAAATTGTAACATGGGCAGGTTTACATAATGTCTTTTTTGAGCATCATATAAAATGGAGACTGAAAATTAAAGTCTTTCTATTTTGTTTTAATTTGATATGTTTACGGAAGATTTGCAATCTATTTATCAAATTCTGATATATTGGGGAGAGAGAAGAAAGGCAGGAAAATGTCTTGCGCTGGGTCAGATAATTAAGCAAAGGTCAAGAAGACAGACACTGAATGAAGAATTTATGAGAGACTTATTTCATGATCAGTGTAGAATAGTTTCTTTGGCTCATTTGCAGGCCATGTTGCTTCCCTCACTTAGTAAAAACATAAAGACAGAAAATACATAGACTCTGATTAAAAAGAAAACAAAAATATAAGAAATATGTGAAAATCATGGTCTTTGCATAGGAAACATTTTACCCCTGTTTTTGTATTTTTTTTAGAGACAGGGTTTCTCTGTGGCTTTGGAGCCTGTCCTGGAACTAGCTCTGTAGACCAGGCTGGCCTCGAACTCACAAGAGAGTCACCTGCCTCTGCCTCCCGAGTGCTGAGATTAAAGGCGTGCGCCACCATCGCCCGGCTTTACCCCTGTTTTTCATTTAAAGAAATCATGTTTTCATGTTTAAATAGTTTAATAGGCTTAAAAATATTTTTGGGTTAAATTCACCTAAAGACGTTGATTACATTTGAATTTGCTTAAATTGAGGAAGCATGTGGTCCTCAGAGTTGCTCTGGAGGCAAGGGACCTTTTTGTGAATTCAGCTTGGGCGTGCGATGGCTGTGGTTCAGAGTTTCAGGAAGCATCTCCAGAGCTAACATACACTGACTCCTGGATTCTGAGACTGCCTGTTTGTTACTTTCATCCTATGAAACCCATTTAAACAGATCCCCGATAAAAATGCCACCCTGTGAGCTCTTCACCTTTACATCTCAGATGCTATGATTCCTTGAGCAGCAGCAAACCACCTTTCCTCCTCTGGGCTGTTATTTTGCCTGAAGTGTCTGACACTTTCTTTCTGAGGGTGCCTGGTACAGGACAGCTGAGGAGAGTAGCTGCCCTGAGAGCAGTCTTGAAGCTTCGGTTTAATGATGCAGCTGATTCCCGTTGGTAGGGTCATTTTTTTTTACAAAGCAATCTACTTGGTTTTCTAAATTAAAGACTGTATTGTGAACTACTTCTGATATTTTTTTTTGTAAGTGGATATTTGTACCCGATTTAACTCAAAATTTTTACAAGAGATTTTTCTTTTCGTAGTCACGGTGAGTTGTTGCTTTTTTCGTTTATTTTTCCATAAAAAACAATAAGAAGGATGTCAAAGAAAGCTGAGGTACATCCTTATAATTGTCTGCTCTTCATATTAATCGGCTTTAGAACCGAAGGTTTACAACAGAAAATGTGTATTTCTGCTCTTAACACCTCCTATTATTGGACAGTAACTTCATGAACACAGTGTCCTTAGGTAGTGCTATGACTGTGCTATGTCACCTGAACCAATGCAGCCAAGTAGGGGGTTTGTTGTTGTTCTTTGGGTTTTTTTGTTTATTTGTTTTGTTTATTGGCAAATAGGGTTTGGTGTTGTGTTTGGTGTAGTCATGCAGGGACACATTCTCAGAAATGTGTCACTAAGTGACTGTTCCATTGCGTGAAGATTGGTGTGCTTCCATAAATATAACTATGATATCCGTGAAGGATGTGATGTTACGGGAACACCATCACATACATGCTCTTCCATCTACTGAAGGTTATGTCATTCATGACTATTTCATTATTGGATCAACAACTTTTTAACAGTATCTCTGTGTGTGGAAATGTCTAGAAAAAGAAAAGAAAAAAATACATGCAGATTCATTTTCAACAGTCACCTCAACTTCCACCCAAAATTAGCTTTTAAAACATGTAAAATATATATACTCCATAATTTTTGTTCAATAATGCATTTGATAATTCTATTAGTGTTTAGAAATGTGTGATTCATTGATTAGAGTTAAAATTTCATATCTCTTTTTTTTTCTTTTTTTCTTGCTGATTTTTTTATTAATTAATTAATTTAATTATTAAAGATTTCTGCCTCTTCCCCGCCACCACCTCCCATTCCCTCCCCCTCCCCCAATCAAGTCTTCCTTCCTCCTCAGCCCAAAGAGCAAGCAGGTTTCTCTGCCCTGTGGGAGGTCCAAGGACCACCCACCTCCATCCAGGTCTATTAAGGTGAGCATCCAAACTACCTGGGCTCCCACAAAGCCATTGCATGCAATAGGATCAAGAACCCATTGCCATTGTTCTTCAGTTCTCAGTAGTCCTCATTGTCCATTATGTTCAGCGAGACCGGTTTTGTCCCATGCTTTTTCAGTCCCCGGCCAGCTGGCCTTGGTGAGTTCCCGATACAACATCCCCATTGCCTCAGTGTGTGGGTGCACCCCTCGCCGTCCTGAGTTCCTTGCTCGTGCTCACTCTCCTTCTGCTCCTCCTTTGGATCGTGAGACTTCAGTCCAGTGCTCCAATGTTGGTCTCTGTCTCTGTCTTCTTTCATCGCCTGATGAAGGTTAATATTCAGGGGGATGCTTATATGTTTTTCTTTGGGTTCACCTTCTTATTTAGCTTCTCTAGAGTCACGATTTATAGTCTCAATGTCCTTTATTTATGGCTAGAAACCAAATATGAGTGAGTACATCCCATGTTCCTCTTTTTGGGTCTGGCTTACCTCACTCAGGATAGTGTTTTCTATTTCCGTCCATTTGTATGCAAAATTCAAGAAGTCATTGTTTTTTACTGCTGAGTAGTACTCTAATATGTATATATTCCATATTTTCTTCATCCATTCTTCCATTGAAGGACATCTAGGTTGTTTCCAGGTTCTGGCAATTACAAACAATGCTGCTATGAACATAGTTGAGCATATACTTTTGTTGTATGTTTGGGCATCTCTTGGGTATATTCCCAATAGTGGTATTGCTGGGTCAAGAGGTAGGTTGAACCCGACTTTCCTGAGAAACCGCCACACTGCTTTCCAAAGTGGTTGCACAAGTTTGCATTCCCACCAGCAATGGATGAGAGTGCCCCTTTCTCCACAACCTCTCCAGCAGAGGCTATCATTGGTGTTTTTGATTTTAGCCATTCTGACCGGTGTAAGATGGTATCTTAATGTTGTCTTGATTTGCATTTCCCTGATTGCTAAGGAAGTTGAGCATGATCTTAAGTGACTTTTGGCCATTTGAACTTCTTCTGTTGAAAAGTCTCTGTTCAGCTCAGTGCCCCATTTTATAATTGGATTGATTAACCTTTTACGGTCTAATTTCTTGAGTTCTTTGTATATTTTGGATATCAGACCTTTGTCAGTTGCGGGGTTGGTGAAGATCTTCTCCCAGTCAGTGGGTTGCCTTTCTGTCTTAGTGACAGTGTCCTTTGCTTTACAGAAGCTTCTCAGTCTCAGGAGGTCCCATTTATTCAATGATGTCCTTAGTGTTTGTGCTGCTGGGGTTGTACGTAGGAAGTGTTCTCCTGTGCCCATGTGTTGTAGAGTACTTCCCACTTTCTCTTCTATCAGATTCAGTGTGTTTGGACTGATATTGAGGTCTTTAATCCATTTGGACTTGAGTTTTGTGCATGGTGATATATATGGATCTATTTTCATTCTTCTACAGATTGACTTCCAGTTTTGCCAGCACAATTTGTTGAAGATGCTCTCTTTTTTCCATTGTATACTTTTAGCTCCTTTATCGAAAATCAGGTGTTCATAGGTTTGTGGGCTAAAGTCAGGGTCTTCTATTCTATTCCATTGGTCGACTTCTCTGTTTTTATGCCAGTACCAAGCCGTTTTCAGTACTGTAGCTCTGTAATAGAGTTTGAAGTCAGGGATGGTAATGCCTCCAGACAATCCTTTATTGTATAAGATTGTTTTGGCTATCCTGGGTTTTTTGTTTTTCCATATAAAGTTGATTATTGTCTTCTCCAGATCTGTGAAGAATTTTGATGGGATTTTGATGGGGATTGCGTTGAATCTATAGATTGCTTTTGGTAGAATTGCCATTTTTACTATGTTGATCCTCCCAATCCAAGAGCAAGGGAGGTCCTTCCATTTTCTGGTGTCCTCTTCAATTTCTTTCTTCAAAGACTTAAAGTTCTTGCCAAATAGATCTTTCACTTCCTTGGTCAGAGTTACCCCAAGGTATTTTATGCTATTTGTGGCTATCGTGAAAGGTGATGCTTCTCTGATTTCCCTCTCTGCTTCCTTATCCTTAGTGTATAGGAAGGCAACTGATTTTTTGGAGTTGATTTTGTATCCTGCCACATTACCAAAGGTGTTTATCAGCTGTAGGAGTTCTTTGGTAGAGTTTTTGGGGTCGGTTATGTATACTATCATATCATCTGCAAATAATGAAAGCTTAACTTCTTCCTTTCCAATACGGATCCCCTTGATCCCCTTATGTTGTCTTATTGCTATTGCTAGAACTTCAAGCACTATATTGAAGAGGTATGGAGAGAGTGGACATCCTTGTCGTGTTCCTGATTTTAGTGGGATGGCTTTGAGTTTTTCTCCATTTAATTTAATGTTAGCTGTCGGCTTGCTGTAAATAGCTTTTATTATATTTAGGTATGCCCCTTGTATCCCTAATCTCTCCAAGAACTTTATCATAAAGGAGTGTTGAATTTTGTCGAATGCTTTTTCAGCATCTAATGAAATGATCATATGGTTTTTTTCTTTCAGTTTATTTATATGGTTGATTACATTGATAGATTTGCGTATGTTGAACCAGCCCTGCATCTCTGGAATGAAGCCTACTTGATCATAATGGATAACTTTTCTAATGTGTTCTTGGATTCGGTTTGCCAGTATTTTATTGAGAATTTTTGCGTCGATGTTCATGAGTGAGATAGGCCTGTAATTCTCTTTCTTGGTTGGGTCTTTGTGTGGTTTTGGTATCAGGGTAACTGTAGCTTCATAAAAGGAATTTGGCAATGACTCTTCTGTTTCTATATTGTGAAATACATTAAGAAGTATAGGTATTAGCTCTTCTTGGAAGTTCTGGTAGAATTCTGCATTGAAACCATCTGGCCCTGGGCTTTTTTTGGAAGGGAGATTTTAGATAACTGTTTCTAATTCTTCGCGACTAACAGGTCTATTAAGATCGTTCACCTGGTCTTGGTTTAGGTTTGGTATATGGTACTTATCTAAAAAAGTGTCCATTTCTTTTGCATTTTCCAGTTTTGTGGCATACAGGCTTTTGTAGTAAGATCTAATGATTCTCTGAATTTCCTCTGTGTCTGTGGTTATGTCCCCCTTTTCATTTCTGATCTTATTTATTTGCGTGTTCTCTCTCTGTCGTTTAATTAGTTTGGATAGGGGTTTGTATAAAGTTGATTATTGTCTTCTCCAGATCTGTGAAGAATTTTGATGGGATTTTGATGGGGATTGCGTTGAATCTATAGATTGCTTTTGGTAGAATTGCCATTTTTACTATGTTGATCCTCCCAATCCAAGAGCAAGGGAGGTCCTTCCATTTTCTGGTGTCCTCTTCAATTTCTTTCTTCAAAGACTTAAAGTTCTTGCCAAATAGATCTTTCACTTCCTTGGTCAGAGTTACCCCAAGGTATTTTATGCTATTTGTGGCTATCGTGAAAGGTGATTTTCTCCAAGAACCAACTTTTTGTTTCATTGATTCTTTGGACTGTTTTCTGTGTTTCTATTTTGTTGATTTCTGCCCTCAGTTTGATTATTTCCAGTCTTCTACTCCTCCTGGGCGCGTCTGCTTCTTTTTTTTCTAGAGCTTTCAGGTGTGCTGTTAAGTCCCCAATGTATGCTTTCTCCATTTTCTTTAAGTGGGCACTTAGTGCTATGAACTTTCCTCTTAGCACTGCTTTCATCGTGTCCCATAGGTTTGAGTATGTTGTCTCTTTGTTTTCATTAAATTCATGAAGACTTTAATTTCTTTCTTAATTTCTTCCTTGACCCAGGTGTGGTTCAGTAGTTGACTGTTCAGTTTCCATGAGTTTGTCAGCTTTCTGGGGGTAGCTTTGTTGGTGGCTTCTAACTTTAATCCGTGGTGATCTGATAAGACACAGGTGGACACTGATATTTTTTTGTATCTGTGGAGGTTTCCTTTGTTTCCAAGTATGTGGTCAATTTTCGAGAAGGTTCCATGAGCTGCAGAGAAGAAGGTGTATTCTTTCCTATTTGGGTGGAGTGTTCTATAGATGTCTGTTAAGTCCATTTGATTCATTACCTCCAACAATTCTCTTAATTCTCTATTAGTTTTCTGTCTGATTGACCTGTCCATTGGTGAGAGAGGTGTGTTGAAGTCTCCTACTACTAGTGTGTGTTATTTGATGTCTGCCTTGAGTTTTAGCAATATTTCTTTTACATAAGTGGGTGCTTTTATATTAGGGGCATAGATATTCAGGATTGAGACTTCATCCTGCTGAATCGTTCCTGTTATGAGTATAAAGTGTCCCTGTCAATCTCTTCTGATTGATTTTAGTTTGAAGTCAGTTTTGTTAGAAATTAGTATGGCCACACCTGCTTTTTTCTTAGGACCATTTGCTTGAAAAACCTTTTCCCAACCCTTTACTCTGAGTAGATGCCTGTCTTTGTGGTTGAGATGAGTTTCTTGCAAACAGCAGACTGTTGGATCCTGTTTTCGTATCCAATCTCTTAGCCTGTGCTTTTTTATTGGTGAATTGAGACCATTAATATTAAGTGATATTAATGACCAGTGGTTGTTAACTCCGGTTATTCTTATTGCTTTTGGTAGAAGAGTTTGTGTGTCTCCCTTCTTTGAGTTGTGCTGTTGAAGGGTCACTAGTTGCCTGGGTTATTGTAGGCAGTGTTGGCAATGTTGGATTCCTTGTGTTGTGATTTTCCTTCTATTACTTTCTGTAGGGCTGGATTTGTGGCAACGTATTGTTTAAATTTGTTCTTATCCTGGAATGTCTTGTTTTCTCCATTGATAGTGAACGATAGCTTGGCTGGGTATAGTAGTTTGGGTTTGCATCCATGGTCTCTTAGTTTCTGTAGTACCTCTATCCAGGACCTTCTGGCTTTCATGGTTTCCATAGAGAAGTCAGGTGTAAGTCTGATCGGTTTACCTTTATAAGTTACTTGGCCTTTTTCCTTTGCAGCTCTTAATATTCTTTCTTTAATCTGTATATTTTGTGTTTTGATTATTATTTGGCAAGGGGATTTTTTTTTTGATCCAGTCTGTTTGGTGTTCTGTATGCTTCTTGAATATTCAAAGGAATATCTTTCTTTATGTTGGGGAAGTTTTCTTCCATAATTTTGTTAAAAATGTTTTCTGGACCTTTGAGCTGTGCCTCTTCTCCTTCTTCTATCCCTATTATTCTTAGGTTTGGTCTTTTTATTGTGTCCCATATTTCCTGAATGTTTTCTGATGAGAATTTGTTGGTTTTGGTGTTTTCTTTGATCAGTCCGTTTATTTTCTCTATGTTGTCTTCAGAATCTGAGATTCTTTCTTCTATCTCTTGTATTCTATTGATTATGCTTGTTTCTGTAGTCTCTGCTCGTTGACCTATATTTGCCATATCCAGCTGGTCCTCAGTTTGTGTTTTCTTCCTTGCTTCCATTTCAGTTTTCAATTCTTGGACTGTTTCCATTACCTGTTTGATCGTTTTTTCTTGGCTTCCCAGGGTATCATTTACGTATTTACTCATTTCTTCAAACTTTTTGTTATACTTCTCATCCATTTCTATGAGGGCGTTTTTTATATGTTGTTTAAGGGACTCTATTGCTTTCAAAAAGTCAGTTTTTTCCTCTTCTCCTGTGATAGGGTGTTCAAGTCCTTGTGTTGTAAGATCATTGGGTTCTGGTGTTTTCATGTTGTTTTTCAGATTGTTGGGTGAATTCTTGCCTTGGCGTCTGCCCATCTCCTCTTACCGATGCTATCTATTGGGTTTGATTTAATTGTAGCGGGGCAATCTGTTCTCAGTGCAGGCTTCACTGTTTCTTGCCCGCACTATCCTGCATCCAGTGCCTCTGCCGCCCGGGCCTGCCTGCCAGTGCCTCCGCCGCCCGGAACTGTCTGTGCGCCGGTGCTTCCGCCGCCTAGGCCTGCCTGCCGGTGCCTCCGCCACCTGTGCCTGCCTGCGCGCCGGTGCTTCCGCCGCCTAGGCCTGCCTGCCGGGCCTGACTGCCGGTGCCTCCGCCACCCGGGCCTGCCTGCACGCTGGTGCCTCTGCCGCCCGGACTTGCCTGCGTGCTGGTGCCTCCGCCGCCTGGGCCTGCCTGCGCGCTGGTGCTTCCGCCGCCTAGGCCTGCCTGCTGGTGCCTCTGCCACCCGGAACTGTCTGTGCGCCGGTGCTTCCGCCGCCTAGGCCTGCCTGCCGGGCCTGACTGCCGGTGCCTCCGCCACCCGGGCCTGCCTGCACGCCGGTGCCTCTGCCGCCCGGACTTGCCTGCGTGCTGGTGCCTCCGCCGCCCGGGCCTGTCTGTGCGCCGGTGCTTCCGCTGCCTAGGCCTGCCTGCCGGGCCTGACTGCCGGTGCCTCCGCCACCCGGGCCTGCCTGCACGCCGGTGCCTCTGCCGCCAGGACTTGCCTGCGTGCTGGTGCCCTAAAATTTCATATTTCATCATAATATGTGCTTTATAAAAATGCTTTTGATATATTCCAACTGGTCAGGTTATTTTCTATTTAAAAAAATATTACATTGGATTTTAGTGGCTAATTCAAATACAAACACTATACTGTAAAGTGCATATGTAATTATATATGCATATATGTGATCTTACAACAATCATGTTTAATTATATATAATAAATTGTGATGTGACTTAATACCTAATTCACTACTAAGAAGATGTAATTGGGAATATTAACTTCTGAAAAAAATAGTTAAGTGATAGTATAAAATATGTTATGTGAGGAATGGTGGCATATATCTGCTGCTCAGCATGCAGGAGATTAAGAAGAGAGAATATAGAATTAAGACCAGTCAAGGCTGCAGAATGAAATCTTAGCCCTTAGAATATCAAAAAAATAGATAAAATCAGCTTTATTCCTCATTGAAGTGGTTAGTTTCTCATTGCAGTAACATTATCACATGATAAACTGGCTGCAGTGTATTATCTCCTAAGATTGTAGAACGGATATAGTCTATCTTAGTGGGGTAGGTATGTGGCAGAAGGTAGCTGGTCAGAGAGAGATGACTTTTGATACTCAGTTCCCTTTTCCTGTATAATCAAAGATTCCAGGCCACAGGGTAGTGTTGCTCACATTCAGAAATGTTCTTCCTTCTTAAGTTAAACTTTTCTGAAATACCCCCAGTGACACACACAGGTCTGTCTACATGGTTATTCTAAACTTAGGCAAGTTAGCCATGAAGATTAACCATTATGTCTTGTGTTACTTATGCCCAGGTTATTATGGGAATAAAACATCTGGGTAACTTTCAGAATCTAGTGTTTCTAATTTCTTTCTTCTGAATAGAAGACACAGTTTGCTTATAAGACTGAGCTTCTGAGTAAACATTTAGAAGACAGTTTCTGAGATTTCAGCATCTTACTTTGAATACCCTCTGGAAAAATTAATCAGGTTAAAGTCCACTAAGTCCTGTATGGCCTTTTTAAATGAGCACATCTCAACAAGTCTCTCTTGGAGGACTGGAACTGCTACTTGGCATTACTTGAGTACTTCCTATAGTAACACACTAATAAGAGAACATTCCCCCAAATAATAATGTAGAATAATAGCCCTAAAATATGTTCTTAAGAAAAGTATTTTAATATTTTATATTGTTTTCAGCTTTTTTCTTTTCTATATTAAACAGCTTCTTTGAGTCAATTTGCTTCCTTATTGGGGATTTCTGCCTCCCTCAAATACATACATTTCATAAAATACATCCCAAATAGTACAAGTACTTTAGTGTTGGGTAGTCAAAAAGGAAATAAATTTTCTATCCAGAGGTATAATTCTAAAAAGGAACTGTTTGTTTGGACCTTAAGTAGATTGTGGACAAGAGTAAGGGACAAGGAGTTAATCATCCCCATCCATTCCACATGTGAATTGAATACTAGAGTGGTTAGATAATATAAAAATAAACATAAAGTGTCAGAACTATATGAAATTGTCCCATTCCATTAGTCCATTCTAAAAACTCTAGAGTAGCCTGACCTTTAAGAATACCAAATTAAATAGTACTTGAAATTGAGTGCATTTCTGTTTCAGTTAGCAGCAACACCTACACAAGTAGAATGACAATAGCCCCGGGGAAGTGTGAATGGTGTGGATTAAAAATAGAATGTTCTGCTTGCCTGACGAATCAGAAAGCAGAGAGAGAGGAAATCGGGCCCTACATTTTCTTCTATCCCAGTTTAGACTGTGTGCTTAACTCACAGCATAAATCTCCTGCATTAAAATTTATCGTCAAATTTAGAGCCTGTTGAGCTGCTGTGTAGGTCCTTTGAGACCTATCAAACTAGATGGACGTGTAGGAGCCGGTGCTGCCAACCTACTTCTCTCCAGCTCTCCGTTGCTACCCTAGAGTTCCACAATGGCAGCCATGGCAAATGCAAAGTCTCCTGCGCAAATGCTGTTCCACCCTACACTGTCTAAGATTCCTTCAGAAGTAGAGGTTGTGTAGGGTTCAGCTCTGTCCTTCCTTGTGGCAGTTGCCATGGGTTCTTTTATAATTTATGAAAATGCCTCTCTAATACTAGGAAATGTTCAGTCCATTTGGGACTATTTGCTGAAAATTGGACACACTGGATGTAAATTGAGAACATGAACGTACGGAGATGACATATAACTATGCAGTGTTTATGTGCAATCCTCTTCTACTGCTCAATGGGTTTGTAAGAGACATTTCAGTAAAATAGACTCCTGACTAAAATTGCATCCAATTTGGCTAAATACGGTAGTTTTGTGAATTTTAAGGCATATAAACCGTAATAAATGCATCTACTGCTCAATATTTAATTTAGTTAGAAAATCTAATAAAACATGGTTTTAATAAGAATGATGTAAAACTATACTTAGTGGGAAATTAAATTTAGTGGTTAATTTTTTTATGAAGCTGAGTTTTAATTAGAAAACCTATTAAAAGTGTTTTTAGTCTGAATGTCAAATTCCCTAGAGATTCTCCTGTTGATTTAAGTCAGATTGTTCTTCTGCATTTTAAAATTTGTTAGCAGTTTTAAGATTTTTCTGGAAGTTTTGTGTGGACTAAAAGTTTTTTTCAAACAAAAATGTAATTAAATTAGCTTTAAAATTAAGCCTGTTTGTAAATATGGTTTTGTTCTCCTTGTTTAAATCCCAAACATTTCTGTATTTAAAATACCTGAAAATACTACAATGTTGTCATTTTATTCTCATCAAGTTTCTTTAATACCAAATTAAAATTATTTGCTTGATGAATTTATTTAATTATTTTTTGAGTCAAAGTAGTTTAACTAATGAAGCTTTTAGAATGTACTTTTAATGGAAATTGTTCTATAAATAATTAGATCATAATTTTCAGCAATAGATACAAAATATGAGTAATATAAAAAAGAGCAGGCAATTAGAAGGTAATTTACTATGAATTCTAACCAATTTTGATTATTAAATCCTTTAGCTATATTTGTGTGTGTGCACTTGCATGCACATGTATATTTTATCATTTAAAATTCCTTGTGAGTGGTGATTATGTTTCTAAAAGCAGAAGGAAGAAAAATTTGACTTATATCTAAATCCTAAATATTAAAAATAGCTTATATTTACTTAATTCTACACTTACTTAAAATGCGTTTTCAAGGTTATTACATTTGTCTTTCTTGTAGCGCTGTGATGGTAAGTCTGCTATTTTTCCCCAAGTTAAAGCTCTGCCTCTTAGCGTCTCTTTCATGTTGTGTACATGGTTGTCATGTTAATGAGTACTTAAAGAAATACCTTGTATTTCCATCTGAATCTAGGATAATGCCATGCCCCAAAGACTAGCCCCTTTTAGCTAGATCACACTCCTTTAACTCAGGGGATGAGGCTTAGGACCAGGCTTGTTTTGACACAACTGCTTAGGTCAAAAAACGATGTTATGACTTGGGAATTTTGCTTCCCGTCAAGTCATTTTGTGATACTATATTTGAGGTTTGTTGACATTTTCATGACCACGATTTCTAGTCTGTGAATGACTGCATAAATCAGCACCCTGAGAGATGACAGACTCCTGCTAAAACTGAGAAGCAGATTCAAGACCTGTTCAGTCTGAATATTAAGTCATGTGTGTCTCCCAATGTATAGGTAACAAGTTCTCATGACTCTTAGAGAAGACATGTTCTGTGCTTTTATTCAGAGGTGTGTGTGTGCCTCTGTGTGTGTGTGTGTGTGTACGTGCTCACATGCGTGTGTGTGTGTGTGTATGTTTGTGTCTTGAGATAGGTTCTGGCTATAGATCATTGACTAGCCTGTACTTTTCTGTGTAGCCCATGCTACTCTCAAACTAGAGGTGATTCTCTCATCTCAGTATGCCAATTGCTGTAACTAGGCATGAACTAGCATGCTTGGCTTGCTCAAACACATTCTGAGCCTATCTGTAAGCCATTCTCTGAGTCTTATTGCAACATGAGAACCACCTAGGTTTCTCTTACATGATTGTCTTGAGCATCAGTTTCCTTTTCCCTAATTTCTCGTTCTTTAGTGTTAATACCACACAACTATAGTTTATAAAATTTCATAGGAAGACAAATTAATGGTTCATTTCTTTACCATTCTCTTGTGCTCTTTTGAGTCAGCCAGCTACTGTTAAAGAAAAGAAGAAAGGCAAACAACTTTACTCCTTAGGCAATTCAGCAATTCAATAAATTTAATGTTGAATAAGGCTTTGAAGCTAGAGTTGTATGACAGCTGGGCAAACAGATTAATCAACCTCAGTACAGAGGTAAATTGACCATAAAAATCTTTATTTACTGGGTTGATAAGGATCGTAGTAAGATTGTGGGTTGATAAAGAGAAAGGACAGCTGGAGGATATTGAAGAAAGGGACTGGAAGGATAGTTCACTGTATTTATTATAAAATTGCAGGATAATTGTTTTCTTATCAGTCCTCATGTCTCCATTTGAATGGGTGTGCTTTGGAGCCAAGAAATAATCCTATCTTGTCCATCATTGTACACTCCTTCAGGGTGAGACAGCCTGAAAACTAAACTCACATCTGCGCTGAAACTGTGCTCTGATGTTTCTTCCCTGTCTGCTCGTCTCTGTAGTAAGATATAGTCCATTTTTATTCAGTGTCTTTGACTAAGAGTTTAGTGATGTGTGCTTTCTGTGTTTATTTCCCAGATCCACCTCTGAACAATGGAACAGTAAAGTAGTGTATGATCTTAACTGAGATCCTTAAGAAGATAGTTTGAAGAAACCGTTAAATCAAATAACTTATTAGTAGTATTTTATGAAATATTACTCTTAACAAATTAGCCATTCACATTAGTGTTTACAAACATTGTACTATATCCATCATAAATTTATTATGAAACTAGCAAAACAATTAAAGAAAAAGAAACTTGAAGTAAGACTGCGTGGGCTTGTGCCTACTCTCCCAGTAACATTTGCAGTCTAATGTATGTGAGAATTATTTTCTTTGCATCTCCAAATGAGTTTAATACTCTTTAGTTGGTAAACATGGACTAAAAGGTTATGGGATGATGGAAGGCTCATCACTGGACTTCTCTTAGCCATCTGAATATCTCTATTGCACACACGAAGAAAGCAGGGAGATTGTTGAAGGAACAGGCTGAGTTTATTCCTGTAAACACTTTCAAGGACTCCCTACCTTCTTTCTCTTCCATCTACCATGTGTTGGTGAAAAGAAAAATGTGGTTAAAATCCATAGGCAGTATGAAACTTCACAGTTATCTCAAGAATGTTATTGAGGGAAAACTTTCCTTTCTCTTTATGAATACACTTACCCCTTTGGCTCTTGAAAGTAGATACACATGCATGTTAGTTAACTTTTTATCTCTGACCAAATAAGATAACAACCCAAATCAAACAATTTATTTGGACTCTTATTTCACAGAAATAAGACCACAATCATTAACTCTATTGATTATAAGCTCCCAATGAGGCAGAAAAATCATGTTAGAAGGAACCAATGGCTGAGGCTACTCACCCCATGATGGACAGAATGCAGAGTAAGAGAATACAGAAAAGGTCGAGGGACATGCTACCATGTCAGCCCCAAATACCAGTCTATTATGACTTAACCTAGGGATTCATTCATTCAGTAGAACAAAAATCTCATGAGTGGATCAGCTCTGGAAGTGCCCCCCACAAACATGCCAGTGGTGCACTTACTAAACTCACAGGCATCTCTCGATTTGTAGAGTTGACAGTAAAGATAAAGCATCAGGAATGAGCACAAGTGTGTACAGTGAGTAATGAGAGGAGAGAGAGCAGAGGAAGGGAGGGTGACAGGAAAAAGTAGGAGCAGAAGCAGGAAAGAGCAGAAATCAGAGGAAGAGAAAGGTACAGAGGAGGAAAGGAGTGGACTGATAAAGCCAGTTGAGAAGAGAGCTGGTTCAGCAATGATTGTTACTTTCAACTTTTCTAAAAGGAATAGTTTTCATTCTTAATTTTGTACTTTTTAAAATTGCTTCACTATGTATTTGATGACCTAAAATATCAAGATAGCTTCCAGAATTTTGAAGTTATTTTAATTGAGTATCTTTAACTAGTCTCTCAGCGTAGAGATTACTTTTAATAACGTATTATTACTTTGAGATTCTAAAAGCTTGGAATGGCTCTTAGCATTGCACAGAATAAGGAGCTCAACACATCCAGACTTGACTTTGTCTTTATCCAATATATAAAAATCCATGGAAATGAGTCCGTAATTTTCCATACAGCGGAGTTGGTACACTGAATGCTTAGCCTAGCGTCTTGTAGTCTGCAAATTTGTACACAATCTTGTAATCCATACCAATAATATCAGTAGCTTTTTCTTCTAAACTTCCACGTGCACAAATCTTTTAGTCAGAAAAATATACCTAAACTCTCTCATAGTATAACTATAAAGTCAGATATAAAGTTATTCCTAACAAAATATGAGCATAGAAAATCATGGAAGCTCATTTCTCTTGATTGTATATTACCTGTCACATATGGCTATAGAGTTAACTTGGTAAATTTGTTATAAACATACAAAGAGGCTGTTATTTTCTTGATACAGATGAGGAAATGCAGGTTCATTAATTAAACCACTATCTCCATAACTTGGAAGTGCTATAAGCATGATTAGAGTACACACATTCAGCTTATGGAGAACTTGACATCAGACGTGAGTTTCTAAGTTCACATCAGATGTGAGTTTCATGAGTTCCTAATGCCCTCCTCTGTAACTATTCCAGTCATCCCCCTCTGGAGCCTGTCAGTCATTGCATTGCCCTCATTCACCTGAATGTATAACTAGTGGTCCAATGTCTTCAGGCAGCGTATGCTTTTGAATCAACCTGTATAATAACTCCTTTGAAAGATTTGCATATCCTCCCAGTCTTCGACTGCATTGTTCTTTATTTTATTCCACAGTATAGGTCACTCAATGTTATTCCTAGCCGTCAAGATCTATTGGTTCCAGATAGTTTTCCAAAGCACAAACAAACTTTGAATTCTGTTTATTTCAACAACATCTCTTGGCAATAATTACTCTGTGTTTAAAATTCCTATTTCTTTTTATCTGTTGAAAGTGTAATTGACTTCTGACAATTTGTTCATCCTTCTCTATTCTCCCCCTGTGTAGAAAGGACAATAAGAAATTGTATCCCGTTTTCTCTATTGCCTTTATTGGTTTGAATTTTTTGTTCCATTTTACTATGCTTTATTCTAAATAATGGGACCAGGCTTTGGCAGAAAATAGAGTAAAAACACTTTCATTCATGACTATATACTCATGCCAAATGTGATTAACATTTTCTCTTAAGTCTTTTATTTTTAACAGTTTTGAGCTTTGCCTCACATAAAAATAACAATGAAATATAGTTTTTGAATAGTGCCATTTTCCTACATAAAGAATCAAAGAAATGAGCTGTTTGAAGTATCAGCCAAGCAAATACCATACCCTAAGATAAATATAACTATAGTGGTCTTTAGAAATAATAAACATACTTAAAAAGAGTTTTAAATTGTATTGAAAGTAGAAATTGTCTAAAGTATAATTTATCCATCTGAGTAGACCTGGATGTTAATAAGATACTCGATCCTAAAGTAAACTGTGAAAATAAAACAAAGCAACAAATTTCAGCAGAAACAAATTGAGGTTAACTGTATCTGTGAACAGGAAGCAACTGTCCAGTAAACTTCATTAAGTGCTTACAAGACACAGGCTTTGGGGGATGTATTTGGTGAGTTGAGAAGTTAGTTACCTCATTACCAGTTGTAGTTACCACATATTTTCCTCCAATTGTTTTATGCAGTATCTGTCCCTCCCTATGTTACAAAGCTTGCCAGCTACCAATCTGGAAAAGGACAGGTCCTGCATCTCATATCTTTGGGTAACTGAGCAGCTCCTAATTCTTACCATGGAAAGAAAGGTGTCACTCTAGGCAAGAAAAGTTTTACAAAATAGATATTTTGTCTTTTCTTTTGAAAATTTTTTTTGACCCATGGAGGTGAAGATATCCTAATACAAGATAAGAAATTTAACAAACCAGAATTGTCTATTTTTATTTTTCAATTGTTTGTGGTTATCACATAAAATAATGGGTTGCAATGCCATTTTCGTACATAATCATTGTATTTCGTTCATTTTCATCCCATCAGTTACCATGTCTCTTACTCCTCACAGTTTCCTCCTCTACCAAATATGTCACATTATGTTTTCATATCACATACACACATAAACATATGATAAATCTAGCTTCTACATGTGGGAGAAAATATGCAATATTCAAATTTTGAGACTGGCTTATTTTGCTCAACATAATGAATTCCATCCAATTCCCTGAGAATAGCGTAATTTTCAAAATAGTCTCTTGTGTTATGATTCCTTTCCATTTTATAAAATAAGATGCCCCCCCATTAAACCATGTTGAGATGATTTGCTGTTAAAATATAAAGTCTTGTTATATTCATGAATTTTTCCTAAGAGTTCTTTGTGCAAAAGATCCCAACCTGTTTTCAAAGTAATGATGGGTGAGGTCCATGAGACCATGGGAACTGAGCTCAGGTCCCAGTTCTGTGACTTTACCTGTGTGCCCTATGGTAAGGTCAACTAAGAAGATACCACGTGAGGCTAAAGGAGTATTTACCTCAGCCACATCACAGAATCTATGAAAGGAACCAATTAAATTACATAGTCATTTACAACACGTTAGCTGCTTTCTGTATGTCATGACTGTGTGAGGTGCTGAAAAATAGAAACACCCTTCACTATTAAGGTGCCAATGCAGCTTAGTAGAGATGATTTAGAAAACAATCATAAAAGACAGAAAAAAATAGAAACCACAATTTTGAAGGAAGAGAATCTTCTGAGTAGAGCCCCAGTCTTACTGGAAATAAAAGAACAAAAAATGCCTCTCAAAGGAAGTGGCCAAGATCTAGAGGCTAAATGACAGCTCACATGTGAGAAGAGACAAGCGACAACTCTAAGTATAGCACAGGCAGAAGTAATGTGTCAAGGTCTTGTCCCCAGGAAGCAGCTAAGCTATTACAGTGGGTCAATGTTTTGGTGTCAGGTGTACTGTGTGGCTTTCAATTCATTTTCTTCTCACCACAGCTCCTTTATACAGAAATTGGGACTTTTCAGATGAACTGCTGTCAGGCTAAGCTTGGTGTAGCAAAAAGAATCAAATACATGGCTTGAAGTGTTTAAAATGCTTACTTTTGAGTTAAAGTATATATACATGTGTTTTAATTGTGAACAAAAGTCTAAACATCTTAGAGTACAAATTATAGAAAAGAGTGGGTCATTTAATGAATATATTTTCATCTTTATAGAAAGAATTTATTAAATGAATCACAGCATAAGCAAGCTGCTTGGATAGAGAAGATATGCCAATTCACTGGAAAGAGCTGAGTAGCCTCTAACAGAATAGAAAGCTGACCTGAGGGAATGAGGTCTGTACAAGGCTGTACAGATGGTGACTCACTCTCTGGTTAGGATGACTGGGAGCCTCCTATGGCTTCACTCAGCCATGTCCAGAATTGTGTCCTAAGGAATCATGCCCAAGAGCACGAGCTAAAGATACTTGGAAATTTATGCTTTATCCAAGAAAGAGCCTTACAGATGCACAAGCAGTGTGGGACTGGCTAACAGGGACAAATGAAATAGTCTCAAGGGTGCTGACTGATTGTTTGGGCTGAGCCTACTGAGAAACTGAGGAGTCGTCAAGAGCACTTTGACAAGGGCAGACTTCTTACGGGAGAGTCTTTGTTCTTTAGATAGAAGTAAGAGCAAAATAAATTGGTCCCCTTTAAGTCCACCTGTCACCTTTCCCAGGAATCATCTTGCCATCAGTTCCTGTGAAAGAGGGGCCTAAGGAGAAGATGAGGGTGGTTCTAACGCTGTGGAATATGCAGTCTGAGCTGGAAATTACTAAATGACCTTTAGTATTTTTTCCAGAACAGAAGTTGGATAAAATAAATTTCTATTTAAAAGAAAAGAATGTCCTCTCCTGTACGATAGGGAAGCTTCGTGGATATTGTACCCTCCATGCATTAAGTGCAGTTGTCAGCAATGAGCAGCACTGACTTGTAGCAGGGGACTGAAGTGACCACTTCTCAAGTTTCATAGTTTCCCATGGATAATAAGCACAGTCATTGTTTTTCCTTTTGACTCCCTGTGGATGTTTGAACATTATGTTTATTACTGCACACCTTTGTTGTTTTGTAAGTAATCCCTACACATTTCAAAAATTCTTCTCTAGGCCAGACCAATGCTTTAAATCATTTATTCTAATTTTTGTTATCACCTAAACAATTATTTCATCATTTTTTATATTGACTTGTCCTTACACAGTTGTGCATTATCAAGCAACAAAGAAGCATTTTGAGCAATACATAATCAGGCAATTTTGTCTCTGTACACATATCATAGAATATGCTTACACAATGAAGCTGGATACAGTAGCATTGGTAATACAGCTCTTTTGGATGATGGGCATGAATTGTGGTCCTTTGCTGGACTGAAAATTAGTCAGGCAGTACATAATTGTACACATATATGTGTGTGTTATCTTGAAAATGATTTATTAAATAGTTCACGTTTCAACTTCTCTTACATTGCTGCCTTTAAAATGGCTTACTGATATGTAAAAGAGGAACATACTGTGGTTTGCGACAAATAACTAATCTACTGAAACAAATTTAGGAAGCACAATGTTCCACAAGATCCATTTTATGTTATAATTTTTGTGTCTGGAGTGTGTGTGTGTGTGTGTGTGTGTATGCAGTCTGAGAAAGGGAACATTCACACATGTAGATATGGGAACACGGTGCCACAGCATGCCTGTGGTGGTCAGGTCAGAACGTGACTCTTAGTGTCTGTCCTCACCTTCCAACTTGTTTGAGACACAGTCTCCTTTGCTATTTGTCTGCTGTAGGAGTGCCGGGATCACATACATGTGTCACCCATCAGCTATTTTACATAGCTGTAGGAGTGCTGGCATCACATGTGTCACCCATCAGTCTATTTTACATAGCTGTAGGAGTGCCAGGATTACATACATGTGTCGTCCATCAGGCTATTTTACATAAGATGTAGGAGTGCTGGCATCACATACATGTGTCGCCCGTCAGGCTATTTTACATAGCTGTAGGAGTGCTGGGATTACATACATGTGTCACCCATCAGGCTATATTACATAGGTTCTGATGACCAAACTCAGCTTTTGTCACTTACACAGCTTATTCATCTGCTGATCTAATTACTCAGGACAAACCAACTTCAGTGTCTACAAGATATAGTTTCTCTTCAGAAATGAGACTGACTGAAGATCACAGGGCACAGAAACATCCTTGATAGGAAGAGCATACATCTGAAAAGGCAGAATTACCCTTATCTGAGATATTTTGCTATTAATGAAAACCCAGTTTATGTCCACTATTATGAGTGTCTGTAGCTCCGTCTGTGTTGATGGGGTTATGACACCCTCCTCCCAAAGCAATCTTCAGTTCTTTTCAATTTAAAAACAAACAGAAATTAATCTCATCTGCAAGGGAAATTATGTATTTGTTGCTTACATGTTTTAATGTTGGATAAAATATTTTCAGATCAGTAAAACATCAACAGATTTCAAATAACCTGAAATGAGAAGAAAGAATAAATGAATATTTATAAATGGTAAATGAAAATCTGTAGACTTGAAATGTTTTTAAGAGTAAAAATAGCATCATTTTATTTGATGGCTTTTCGTCAGCTACTCAGGAATTTAGTTTTTTTTTTTTTTCCAGGATAGAAACAGTACTTGTATTATGTCCAAGGAAAGAAATATCCTGGAATCTTTAAATACTGCACTGGGTTAGACAGGAAAGAACAGGAAATTTGCCAGTTACTCAGATCACCACTAGAGGTCTACACGTTGAATATTTCTGTGGGTTTTTTTTTTTCTCGACTGCTACATTGTTTTAAATTAGCTAGCTCAAATGAATGAAGGCAAACTTTCCTCTTTTTATCCCCATTATCATTTATTTTGTGGACTTTAATTTTACCCCTGATAGCATGCCCAGTAACTGATGGATTTTTCTGTTTCTTGCCCTCATATGTGTAAATGCTGAATTGTGACTATTGCTTTTAAGAAAATTTAACTGCTAATGGTTGAGGAGCCCTTAGGTTCACTAATATGCATATTTAATGTATTTATATTTGTATGCATGTATTCAAATGTAAAATTGATATTTATATGTGTAAATATATCCACTAAATATCATTTTTACTTAATGTTTGTTCAGTATACTGTGTGAATTCCGTTTGCTCTTTTTAAAAAAATTATTTATTTTATGTTTCTACCAGTTTTCCTCCTCTCTGCTCCTCCCAGTTCTTCCTCAACCTCCCCATTTCCTCCCAATCCACTCCTCTTACATCTCCATTCAGAAAATGATATTTAGTGGACATACAGCAATACATGGCATATCAGGTTGCAGTAAAACTAAGCCTTTGTATTAAGGCTGAGCCAAGCAACCCAATATAAGGACTATGTCACATAAGCCAGCAGTAGAGTCAGAGACAGCCCCTGCTCTAACTGGTAGGAGTCTCACAAGAGGACCAAGCTACACAACTGTCACATACATGCAGAGGCTGTGTGTCGGTCCCATGCAGGCTCCCTGGTTGTCACTTCAGTCTCTGTGAGCCCCTATAAGCCCAGGAGAGTTGGTTCTGTGGGTTTTCCTGTGAGGTCCTTGACCCCCTCGGGCTCCTACAATCCATCCTCCCTCTCTCGCGCAGGATTCTCTGAGCTCTCGCTAACGTTTGGCTCTGGGTATCTGCGCGTGTTTCCATCGCATGTTGGATGAAGCTTCTCTGAGTGTTGGGATAGACACCAATCTATAAGGATAGCAGAATATCACTGGCTCTTTTTCTTTCTCCAGTCATGTTTGATTCCAGGCAATCCATCCTCTGGGTCCTTGGACTGAAGGCGGTGTCAGGGGTGGGCACTCTCCTGGTATGAGTCTGAGACAGGACTATTTATTGTTTGACCACCCCCAACATTACCCCCAGCATATCCCATAGTCAAGAAAAACTGTAAAATGAAGGTTATATGGCTGGGTTGGGTCTTAATTCCTCCACTGGAAGTCTTGCCTGGCCACAGGAGATGGACAGTTGAAGCAACATATCCCTTTTGCTAGGAGCCTTAGCTGGTATCATCCTTAGAGATTCCTGTCAGTTTCCCTTACACCAGGTTTCTACCTCATCCCAAATGCCCCCTCCCTCTTTCAGTACTCTCTCTGTCCATCCTCCTACCTGATCTCTCATGTTCTCAACCACACCTCCACGCAGGCTACCCACAGAACCTACTATTCCCCTTTCCCTGGGAGATCCAAGGAAGGATCTTGTACCTCTTTGTACCCTTCTTGTTAACTAGCCCCTCTGATTCAGTGGATTGTAGCTTGCTTATCATTTATTTAACAGTTAATATCCACTTATGAGGGAATAAATACCATGTTTGTCTTTCTGGATCTGGGATACCTCACATGATAATTTTCTCTAGTTCCAGCCATTCACCTTCAAATTTCATGATGCCATTGTTTTTAACCACTGAGTAATAATGCCCCATTATGTAAATGTACCACATTTTCTTTATCTATTTCTCGGTTGAGGTACATCTAGGTTGTTTCCAATTTCTGGCTATTATGAATAAAGCTGTTATGAGAATAGTTGTTCAAGTGTCCTTGTGGTAGGATACAGCATTATTTGAATATATGTCCAAGAGTGGAGTAGCTGGGTCTTGAGGAAGATTGATTCCCATTTTCTAAGAAACCACCACATTAATTTCCAAAGTGGCTATAAACATTTGCACTCCTACCACCAAGGGAAAAGTGTTTCCCTTGCACCACAGCCTCTCCAGCAAGAGCTGTCACTTGTGTTTTTGATCTTAGCCATGCTTACAGGTGTAAGATGGAATCTCAGAGTCACTTTGATTTGTATTTCCATGATGGCCAAAGATGTCAAACATCTCTTTAAGTGTTTCTTTATCATTTGAAATTCTTCTGTTGAGAATTGTCTGTTTAGATCTGTACCCCATTTTTAAATTGGACTTTTGTTTTTTTAATGTTTAGTTTCTTGAATTCTTTCTATATGTTGTGAATCAGTCCTCTGTCAGATGTGGTGTAGGTTAAGATCTTTTCCCATTCTCTAGGTGGCCATTTTGTCCTCTTGATGATGTCTTTTGCATTACAGAAGCCCTCTAGTTTCATGAAGTTGAATGGAGGGAGAGGTATGTGCAGGGTGAACACCCACTACAGTCTAATTTATTAGTTGTTGGTCTCAATGTCTGTGATACTGGTGTTCTTTTCAAAAAGTTGTCTCCTGTGCCAATGCATTCAAGGCTATTTTCCACATTCTCTTCTATCAGGTTCAGTGTAACTGGATTTATCTTGGGGCCTTTCATCCACTTGAACTTGAGTTTTTAGGATGATAGATATGGATCTATTTGAATTCTTTTGCATGCTGACATCCAGTTAGACCACCACTATTTGTTGCAGATGCTTTCTTTTTTCCATTGTATAATTTCATGTTCTCTGTTGAAAATCAGATACCCCTTAATCTCATTTAGTTGTGTTATTGCTCTAGCTAGAACTTCAAGCACTATATTGAATAGATATGAAGAGAGTAGGCAGCCATGTCTTCTTCCTGATTTTAGTGGGACTGTTTTTGAGTTCTTTTCATTTAATTTGATGTTGGCTATTGTCTTGCTGTATATTGCTTTTATTATGCTTAGATATGTCTCTTATATTCCTGATCTCTCCAAGACTTTTATTATGAAGGGGTGTTGGATCTTGTTAAAGGTTTTTCCGCATCTAATGAAATTATCCTGTGTTTTTTTTCTTTCTGTTTGTTTATATAATTTTTTCTGTTTTATTTCACTCATATGTTTAAATGCTGAATTGTGACTGTTGATATTAAGAAAATTTAACTGTTAATGGTTGAGTAGCCCTTAGGTTTAATTACATCCATATTTAACGTATTTATGTATGTATGTATTCATGCATAAAATTAGTATTTATATGCGTAAATATATCCACTAAAGAGAAATAAGTTTTTGTTAAATATACTATGTAAATTCCATTTTCTCTTAGAGAGTATACTTACTACCTAGCAATACATCTTTCCATTCCAATTTGTGAATGACCCTTTAGGGAGTTTTCAGACATTCATGCAAATTAAATATAAGCTGAGAGTTGATCATTCAGGGACCTACATTATACTCAGTAATGTTGCTAAAAATAAATAATTTCCATTTGATTATGGGCAGTACGTGCTACCATAGCCACCTCTTAGAACACTGAAAACATTAAATGGCACTATGCTATATGATATGATACAACTTTCACTTTATATTCTTCATCTAAAAATGTCTTAGTTCAAATCTCTGTGAAACAAATGAAGGGTTCTGCTTTGAACTCTTGTGCACAAAAGGAACTCAGTGTGTGTAGAAGTCACAGCTTTGTCTTCCTGCAGTGGACTCCAGGTGACATCTGAAGAACTAAAATACTCTGCAGTGAGATCCTCTTGTATCTGTAGAATTTTGAACAGTTTCAGCTTGCAAATCTTAGCAGAGATAACTTTTTGTAACCTATTTTCTTACTACGATAAAACCTAAAATTGGATTATAATACAATTTTGTTGGAAGAATTGGAGGGTAATATGTATTTCACAAAACTCCAGAAATTCTTGATCCAAGATAACTATAAAAAGTCTAATTAAAAGATGATCTGAATGCAAAGAAATACCCCCATCTTGATAATTTTATCACTTCGTGGAGTATCTTCAAATGTGTTTGTTTTAGATGGCACTGTGTCTGGGTATCACCACAAGAATGCCCATGCGGCAAAGAAATGTTCTTTGTTGCATCCAGTTGGAGTGCATTTTCTTCTGTTCTATGCCTCCGATTAGCTGTATTTTATACTTCTTAGTATAGCCTTTTGCAGAGGCATAATGGTACTGCTAAAATAAGTATTTGGAAAATGCCAGAAATGGCTTCTCTTGGCTAATGTGAATGAAACTTGGAGTGGTGAGATTTATACAGTCCATAGAGGCTGTTCTTCCAAGCCATACTCTGCTTTGCCCACTGCACTGCTGGGAAGCTGTGCTTACACAAGGCAAGGATGCAGGTAGGAAGCATACTTTACAAGTAGCTAGCCTTTCTATAGTCTGTCCACAGACATCCAGTGACTATGGTGTGTCTCTCCACACCCCTTTCTCTGTAACTTTCGTTTAAGTAATTTCCTTCATCTAACTTCAAAACCATCATCCCTGTCTCCAGTCATGTCCAAGTTTCTGCTAAAGACATTTTGTGAATTTTAATTTCAGACATTTCTTTTCCCCAGTTCCATAATTTCCATTTGGCCATTGCTAAGGGCTTTTGATTTTCTACCAAAGCATTGCATTAACAAATGGAGTGTTCCCATCTCTTGCTGTAAATTAGCATATTGATAATGAGTAGTTCTAAGCCCAGAGCATGCTGAGTTTGGTCTCTGAATGATCAATGAATAATCTTTTATTTAGTGTACTTTCCCTTTAAACAATTAATTTTTGTAAATATCATGCAAGCTTTTAATGTACTCTGGGGTCTGTGTACACCAGGATGACAAGGGCCATGACTGTGGGGCCAGTGTTACTCGGTGCATTCCTGCATGCCTTTAAAGTAAGAAGGTCACCATTTATAATGTCCTTGTGCTTGGTTTATCAGGTCTGTGGTTTCCCAGTCTCCACAGCTTCTTTTTTTAATTTTTAAACCATACTTTATGTATAGCAATACAGTTTACATGTTAAAACCACTATGTAGTCTCCAATAGGAGAGGGGAGGGGAAAGAATTCAGGTTAAAGGTCTCTCTTTGTGAAGGTTTAAACTAAGTAACTTTTCTACGTGGATCAGAGTAACACATGTCTTGTTCCTGTTGCACTAATGGGAAATAGAATTAAGAAGCAAGCACAGTTTCTATTCACTGCCTCAAAGGAAGTCACATCTTGACACGTGGGCTTCTTTGCACAAATAATGATTGTTACTACTTAATATCCAGAAAGCTGAGTTTACATATTTACTTTAAAAAAATAAAGAAAAAGAAAAGTTTTGGAGTTCAAATTTAAGAAGAGAGATTTATATCATTTTCCCCTGATATGTGAGTTCCCCCCTACATTTCATCCTTTTCATCCCCAAAACCGAATATACTCTCTTAGTAGCCTTTCTAAATTGTAGACTGTACCCATGCTCACATCTGTCCACATAAAGACGCAGGATCTGTATATAACAGAGAACACACTTCTTTTTTATTTTTCCTTTCTGAGTTTAGGACACCTTGTATTATATTATGAAACACTCAAGCTAGACAGAATTTTGTTCTAGATACATATTGTTCACCTTGATTAAAATTCAAATAACTTTCCTAATAAATTTACTTAAAGAATAATCAGAAATAAGCAACATTTTTTCGATGAATTATTCATTTTTACCATTTTGCTATTTTATTTTGGAAATAGGGGGAGGAAGAATAAATTTATATACTAAGATACTGTCTTTAATCTTGTAGCTATTTTTTTGTATGTGTTTAAACTTGTTGGCCAGTCCTATCAATAGCCTAGACATGGCTGACTTTTCTGTACCCCTACAAAGCCATTCCAGCCACAGTAGGCCTATGGGCCATGGTCCCTCTTCAACACATGTCAGCAGCTGTCACCTCACCTCCAGCTTTCCTCCTACACCTCTAACTTTTCCTTCTCATTTTTTGTCTTGATTTTCTCATTTTTTATTCTTAACGTCTTAGTGATTTATGGTTCCTTAAATATTTTATTTCTTTTTATGGTGACTTTCTATATGCATCATTTAGACTTCTCTTCAAATGTCATCTATTCAATAGTGAGTTTTATATTTCTCTAAAACAAAACCCTCTTTCAGCCCAGACTTACATGCCCAACTGCCAGTTTTGCATTTTCACATAGAAACAAAATAAAATATTTAATTCATATTATCTGAGTTTGCCCTTACACAGTTAATTAAATTAAATCAAGCTCATCTCCTCTGTTCCAGTCACTCTGGGCTGTGGACCATTGCTTGCCTCCTTTTATAATATCCATTATTTTGTCTATAAGAAAATTCTGGTTGTTATTCATCCTCCCTTTAGAGACTGTCAAAATCTGAGGAGTCATCTTCATATCTGTACATACTTCCTAGCACAAAACACTATCATAATTGGTCCTGGTAATTAAGGTTTCCATCTATGTTCATTGTTGGTAATTCTGGCTCTAGCTCCACCCTACAACACATTCTCAGTCTGGATAATCCCTTGAAAATAGAGTCGGTATATGTAGCTCTTTTGCTGACCCCTTCAGTTGTCTCTACACCTCTCATAATAAAATACAAAATCAACAAACACCACAACTAATATGATTTTCTTACCACTTTTTAATCATGCCAGAAGTACAGAGATTTCAGGATTATTCATGATTAGTATGACTTTTGTCAAAAATTCTCTTCTCTGTATATCCAATCCCACAATTTTCTTCAATGGTTTGTTTGAATATGACCTCCCTCTGAATGGAGACCGGTAATGGGTAATGTTCTGGCATCTTTCTCCTTTGGTGGCTACATAAAGTCTCTCTTTGACAGTGCCTACTCTCTTTCTTTTTGTCTCTGTTTGCATTTCCCACCTATCTTAACTAAGCCACTGGCTAAAAGACCTTTATTTATCAACCAATAAAAATAACGCATATACAGAAGGCCATCCCACATCATGTCCCCTTTTCTGTATAATTTTTAAAAAGTTTTAATTTTTTTTTTTTTTTTTTTTGGTTTTTCAAGACAGGGTTTCTCTTTAACTTTTGGAGCCTGTCATAGAACTAGATTGTGTAGATCAGGCTGGCCTCAAACTCACAGAGACCTGCTTGCCTCTGACTCCCAAATGCTGAGATTAAAGGCATGTGCCACCACCATCTGGCAAAAGTTTTAACTTTTAACACTCAAACTAAATAGTTATCAAGCAAGAATTATAGTTACTCTATTTAATCCATTTACATTTAGCAAATTAAGGAAAATATCATGTATCCCATCTTAGTGAGTCTAAACTATCATATCTAATTTATCTTCTATCATAAGTAAGGAAAACTATAATTATAACTGTTATTCCCCAGAAGGCCCCTGAGCGTAGCTCTCCTGGGAAACTACATTTCCCAGGAGCCCCTAACGTTCCACGCAAAGGCTGCACAGGCGCAGAATGTGGCATTTGACGCACGCACATGGGGGACCCTTTAAAAGGCTGGACCGCTGTCTGTTAGCTCGTTTTTCCCCTTCTCTCCTGCACGCCGCAATAAACCTCACGCGCCACATGGAAGACTAAGAAGACGAAGAAGAACAAGACAAGACAGAAGAAGAAGAACAATAACTATTTACTCTTCAACTTCATCAAAGAACCTAGAAAGATATAATATTACCTTAGTAAACAAGAAGTGCATTGTAAGCAACTTCCAAAACTCAAGAATTGACAGAGACATCTCGCTATCTGGACAGACACTCAAAGTTCTACTGTAACATTGAAGCATCCATTTTCAGTCTACAGGCCCATAATATCCTGTAAACTTTTCAGTGAAGCAGGAAATTTGAGATTTGTTCTGTTTTTTACTGGCAAAGTTTGTTGGTTTCTTTCTCCTGTGTTCTTAGAATGTCTGGCATTTCCTTCTGTGAAGCAGGAACCTTGGAGGACCATTCCATCTTTTGGAATGTTCAGCAATCACTTTTCTGTGGGTCCTGTATGTCCAGTTCATACATCATACCATCAAGCAGTTCAAACAAGAACAGTTGCTTGCTCAAATGGCTAGTCTTGTCACATTGCAGGCAAATTACATAATGAGTTTCTTCAATGTCCATGAACCTCTCGAATTAATTGGTGCTTCCAGAAGCAGCAATGTCTCACTGTTGAGAAAAGTCTAAGTTCTTTTTTTTTTTTTTTAGATTTATTCATTAATTATGTATACAGTTTTCCCTGTATGTGTGCTGCAGGCCAGAAGAGGGCACCAGATCTCATTACAGATGGTTGTGAGCCACCATATATTTGCTGGGAATTGAACTCAGGACCTCTGGAAGAACAATCAGTGCTCTTAACCTCTGAACCATCTCTCCAGCCGCCAAAGTCTAAGTTCTTAAAACCTTTGAAATACCATATTCCATGTATCTTTGAAGTGTTGAAGATTATCAATCTAACTGAAATATACCTCTATATATCTGGAAAACCTAATAAACATGACTAGAAGTTTGACTATTATAAATGACTGTCTATTAACCTGTCATTTTAAATTATACATTACATTTTTAAATGATCTGTATAAGCATAATACTTTAAACAAGAACAGAAATAAACACATAACCAAATTGACCTTAAATTTGTATCAATAAACTGAAGTTCATACCAAGATAAAGTATTCATTTCTATATCATATTCTTCTTTTTTTAGAAAGAAATTGATGTGACCAATAACCATTTATACCCAACCACTTTTTAATGAAAAAAAGCATTCATAAACAATCATTTTGAGAATTTGGGTGTAGTTTTTCCTGAAATGCTTCCTGCTGTTGTTGAGTGAAGTACTTTTAGGGTTCAAAAGACATTTGGGGAGTTCTTGTTCCATCAGACTACATTAGCCTGGAAGGAATTAATAGGTTTCCATCCTCTGTGGAAACAAAAGAATAACCTCTTTTCCAAAGCAACATATCCTTAGACTCAAATTTTGAAGTCAAGATACCTTTAAAAATATATGTTGGTTTAGCTTAGCAGCACCCAGAATCAAATATCTCTCAGCAGTCAAAAAAATTTCAAGAAAATACAATAATATACATCATCCAGATTTTTTAAATATTTTCCATGTTTTCATGGGTCATTATGACTTTTTATTCTATTTTTCCTTTAAGAACCCCAGTTTAATATCCTTAATTTTTTTATGTATGACTCTATCCTCTCTGTCTTAAGCCCATGCACATTTATTAGACATACTATGGTCCATTTAGAGGCCTTTGCCAAACCTGCCTTTACTGTGTATCTGCAGTCCTTTTCTGACCATGAGGTTTTTTTTCTTAATGCTAAGCAGGCATGGCTAGGACTAATGGTGTGACTTTGTCTGTTGGCTTTGCCCTATCTAACAGATAGAGGTATGTTCACTGCTTCTGTGAGCCATGCTTACCACCCCAACTCCAGGGATGCAGCTGGTCTATGTCTCCATTAAACAACTGGTAGCACTCTGTTCACAAAGTCCATTTAACTTTCTGTAACAGGACCTCTCAAAAAAGCCAGAGCTGCTTGTACTGCCAGCATGAACCAGGAGCCATCTCTTAAAGAAGTTGCACTTCTGCCAGCAAGCAAAGCCTATTTGAAAAAAAATGTGGCAAATAAGGAGATGCGGTTGGCTCCCATTTTGGGAGGAATGTCTAGAAGCACTTTTTGAAAGCGTTCTTACAATACTGTTTGACCAATGACTCAGTCATATTCCTAGCTAGCTCTTCCATTTTAATTAACCCATTTCTATTAGGCTATGTGTCATCATGAGGCTGTGAATTGCTGGTAATGTTCTGACATCTTTTTCCTTGGCAGCTACATGGTGTTTCTTTGACTCTGCCTACTCTTTCCTTTTGTCTCTGTTCAGATTTCCCACCTGGCTTTACTCTGCTAAGACATTGGCTGAAACAACTTTATTCATCAACCAATAAAAGCAACACACATACAGAAGGATATTGCATGTCATTTCCCCATGACCTAAATGATAATTTTATGTAGATGCCAATGCCTACATATGTACTCAATTTTATTTTTCATATAATACTTGACTTCTCTATATAGTAGTTGTTCTTGTAGCTTAGATTTGTTTGATTTGTTTTTTTTATCATGTGCCACCAGAATATAAGTAGGTAGGAGAGATGTTGACTGTATTATTCGTGTTCATTCTGTATCCATAGAATAATGTCTTTATCATGTGATCTTTTTGAAACATGTGAATATGCTAGTGCTGACCTATTGGATTCATGTTGCAAGCTTAAACTTTTATATAATCACACTCTAAACAAAAGAGATATTCTGACCTCTTGAACTTGTCAAAGCTTCTATAATTTTATATTACAATTTTCAGCAACACATGTAGATGGGATATTATATGCAAACGTAATACTCTTGAGTAAGAGTTTAATGTTATATTGGGAAAAGAAGCATATATTAATACTATGCCTTTCAAAGTACTTTTCAATGTTAAAGTTCTTTTCAAAGAAAGGAATTAAAATATTTGCATAATTGACAGCACTAGAGAACCTTAGTAATGAATCTATATGAAAACTCATCACCAGCAAAGACAGGATGCTTTTAAACATTGAGAATCAATGTCATGATAAAAACAAAAGTTTGGACATGTAAATTATATGAAAATATGTCAGTATTCTTGAACCAGATTTCTAAAATAAATTTCAATAACTTTAAGGTTTTGAAATCTTAATGATACCTATAATTAGAAACTACATTTTAATCAGGTAAAAACTAAAATAATTGTAAAACAGAAAAATTAAGTCTAATTACTTATTAAAATGAAAGGAAATAAGGAACTTTACATGTGTTACAATGTTAAAACCTTTTGAGAAATGTTGTGATAATTCTTAGAACTGAATCATTCATATCAAATAATGAATGGTTTACCATATGACTTATAAGGAATACCTGTCTTATGTTTAATATTCCATTGGGGACAAAATTGCTGAAAAGCTTTACTACGTATGTGAACCCATTATCAATCTTTATGATTTTTGGTGTTCCCATGTAGAGAATTAAATGGTTTATTACATGCTTAGTGGCTTCTCCATTTTGTGTAGTGACCATCAAGAGTCCCGAATATGTATTATCATGTGCACATATCTTAATTTGCCAAATTCTGCAATATGAGTACATCTGTTTGCCATAAATGATTAAGAAGTCGTCCTCAGGGATTTACTCCCAGATGGGCACAGGTAAATACTGTGGGCATATAACACATTGCTCAACAATTTGGCAAGCAGCTTCTCTTGTTAATCTAGATTATGTTCTTAAACTTATACTATTTTGGTGATGCAGAGCTTGTGATCACTGAGCAAGTTCAATCTGAGATAAAGCAATTATTTTTGTAATCTTATCAGCATGGACCAGGAATATTTGAATGTGTTCTGATATACTGTACAAATCATGGCAACCTTCTTATATGGCATTTTGAATTGCTGGAATAGCATGTTAGCTTGCTTATCGCTAGTCCCAATATGTGGGGTGGTTTCTAGGACTTGAGGAGCATTAAATATATATTGACTTTCTGTATATAGATTAAATGCCTTATTTGCAAAAAGGTAAAACACTATAGTAATAGATTGCAGACCAACTATTGGAGCTGAGGCTGATTCTGTTTGCACTACATGTCCTTTACCATTAACAACATATGCAGTTCTTTCATTGGAAGAATGATCCATAAACATTAGCATAACACTCTTTAAGGGATCTTTTGCTACAACTTTAGAAAAAAATAAAGGAAAATAGTTCTGCAAACTGCAGCAATGGATCAGCTAGGAAAAGATTATTAATCTGGCCTTCAAATTGAGCAAATACAATTGTCCAAGAATTACTATTTTGAAATAACCTATTAACCTTTGCTTAGTATAAGGAACATTGATCATAGCAAGTTCTCTGCCAAAATATCTCTTAGATTCCATCCTCTTCTTTATGCTAACCAAGCTACTGATTCAAAATAAGGGTTTCATACCTTAAGTGGTGAAATGGGAAGGTGTAGCCATAAAAGCAGACTGTTTTGTCATAATACTCCTATAGGAGTAAGTTTTGTGGGTAATATACATACTTGCCAAGGCTGATCATAATTAATGTACTTGTTTCTGTATAGCATACTCTACCTGGGTGAGTACCTGTCTGGCAGCTTCTGTAATCTCTCTAGTGGAATTTGGATTGTAATGGATTATTAAAAATTGCTGCAGGATCCCCTGTGGCAGCAGGCAGTGAGCAGGGGGTCCTGAGAGCAGCCAGTCCTAGGCAGGGACTGCACATGAAACCATGCAGCAGGTGTCCAAAGGTGGCTGATCCCCAGCCGGGTGGCAGCGGGCAAGAGACAGACAGATAGGCATACCATGCAGAGTGAAGTTGGATATTTATTTAGTAGCTATGGAAGGGAAGGGAGAAGGAGAGAAGAACAGAGAAGCAGAGAGAGAGAGAGAGAGAGAGAGAGAGAGAGAGAGAGAGGTGGGGGGAAGACCAAAGCTGTCTCTCTGAGAGGGAGCCAGAAAAGAGAGGGAGACTAAGGTTGCAAGCAGGAAGGAAGGCCTGCCTCAGAGGATGGGAGAGGAAGTGGGTGTGGCTTGTCTCTTAAAGAGATAGAACAATCATTACATGGATCACTGCCCTCTTTAAGAATTTCACTTAGTGGCTCAAGGTATCCCATAGAATGTTTTAAATAAGGTCTCAGCCTTATTTCAGTATTTAGATGTTTTATTAAAAGTTTGTAAACTATCTTTCTAATTCAAGTTACAAGTCTGCCCAACTGACAGGCTTAACTCGCTCATTTACATTTTTACAGACATTTGACTGACCTGAAGCTGCAGTTCCCTGAGACTACTTTTTTGCAGCTTTCCTGTCAGTCTGGGAACCTGGATCTCGCAGCTGAAGCTGGGCCTCACAGTGGGGCACAAGCCATGCTCCCTCTGTTGCTTTGGCCATATTGTTTGGCTTCTTGGGACCAGGAGGTTCGTCCCTCATTGTCTGCTCTGCCTGGGCAGGGCACAGGCCACACTCAGCAGTCATGCCACAGACCAACATTAGAAGTGGCTGACAAACTTTAGCTCAGGTTCTCAGGTGTCTACCATTGCAGCAACTTTGAGACTGCCGTGTCCATAAGCTTAGGCAGATATAGCCATATCAATGCTTATTACCTCTGCCTTTTTATTTTAAATCTTGTAATCACAAAATTAGAATTCCTAAATCCTCTCTGTTAAAAGCCACAGATTTATTCATTATGGGCTTCTTGACTCATGGCTCAATTAGCCTCTAAGCAATTCTACTGACCAGCTCTGGGCTGACTGTAGACGGTAAAGTCCCTCAAACTTTCCTGTCTCCTGCCTTTCTCTATTCCAACACATAGCTTAGGTCTGACTCATCTGGGCACAGTGCATGTGCGTAGACTGCTACAATCTCAGTGGTGACCTTGGTCATTTCTGGGCCATGCACCACACTACCTTCACTTTTCCCACCTGCTCAGTAGCAGCAGAAACCTGGGCTCCATGACCACAGCACCACCTTTGCTGGGGATGCATATGGGGCTGAGCTTTGGCCTCTCCAAGTCCTCAAGCAGTCCAAAGGCAGCCTGGCACCACCAGCAGAAGGGTGGGAATATAATATTTACAAACTCTAAAAATCTCTCCCTTTGTTTCTGCTCCATTTTAGCTCCTGTAGCTATCAAAATACATTTAAGTAACTATACAGATACTTGAACACTATTTCCTTGTGACATATTTACAAATATTTACAGTTTCATTCCTGATTTTTTGCCCTGCCTTTCTCTTTCCTTTTTTATTATCTATTATTTATTTGTGAGCACTCATTACTTGCCTTTACACCTGCATTGAAATTTCTTCATGTGAGGTCCCTCACATACTCCTTTGTACACCTGGACCACACATCTGTGTGTTTCAGGATACACCTGTCACCCCCATGTTGTGGCACCATATGTTGGAGACCACCCCACATTGGGCATATATGTCAGGGATCAGCCTCAACAAAAATACCGCTTGCCAGGGTAGGGGCATGGGGATTAGGAGTGTAAGTAAGGGGTACAAAGATGAAAAAATAAAAGAAAAACATAGAATAGTATCAGGATGGAATTTCAATGAATACTGAAATCACCCAAATTTAATTTCTAATTGCGTAAAATACCTCGACCCCAAGAGGTAGGAGTAAGATAAAAAACAAAACAAAAAAAACAAAACAAAACAAAGAAAAACTGTATTAACACAGTACAAGGAAAAGAACAGAACAGACAGGTTGAAGGTTGTGGGCTACATTCACAGTTAGACATTCTGTTGCTAGAACAAAACAAGTTACCCTCACACCCTAGACAAAAACATTCTGTAGGCAAACCACTCCCTGGGTGAAATCCATTGTTTTCTCCTTAAGGGAACTGGAATCTTAGTTCATCCTTAGACTTTTGTTTGAGGTAGAAACATATCTAATTCTCTATGCCTGAAATACAAGGTCTGGATATAGTCACACCTGTTGACAATAACCTTGAGAGAGCAGAACCTGAATCTAGTTGGGATCTTATTTGAGGTAGAAACACAATAACCATGAAGGTATAAAGGTAAGTTCCAACTTTGGTTGAGGTGGAAATAAACTTACAGTTTTGGGCCTGCACAATGACTCCTTAATAAAGAAAAGGTATATCCTGTATATCCCAATTCACACTATAAGTTGGCTAGTTTTTCCTTTTATTGAAAGTAATTTTTTTCATATAATATATCCTGATTATATTTCCCTTCTTTCTATTAGTTTCTCTCCACCTTCCCTTACATCCAGATCCACTCCCCTTCCTTTTTTTTTCCATGTAGTTTTATTTTTTTTAATTAATTAATTTATTAAAGATTTCTGCCTCCTCCCCGCCACCGCCTCCCATTTCCCTCCCCCTCCCCCAATCAAGTCCCCCTCCCTCGTCAGCCCTAAGAGCAATCAGGGTTCCCTGCCCTGTGGGAAGTCCAAGGACCACCCACCTCCATCCAGGTCTAGTAAGGTAAGCATCCAAATGGGCCCCATTGTCTCAGTGTGTGGGTACACCCCTTGCGGTCCTGAATTCCTTGCTCATGCTCTCTCTCCTTCTTCTCCTGATTTGGACCTTGAGATTTCAGTCCAGTGCTCCAATGTGGGTCTCTGTCTCTGTCTCCTTTCATTGCCTGATGAATGTTAATATTCAGGAGGATGCCTATATCTTTTTCTTTGGGTTCACCTTCTTATTTAGCTTCTCTAGGATCACGAATTATAGGCTCAATGTCCTTTATTTATGGTTAAAAACAAAATATGAGTGAGTACATCCCATGTTCCTCTTTTTGGGTCTGGCTTACCTCACTCAGGATAGTGTTTTCTATTTCCATCCATTTACATGCAAAATTCAAGAAGACATTGTTTTTTACTGCTGAGTAGTACTCTAATATGTATATATTCCATACTTTCTTCATCCATTCTTCCATTGAAGGGCATCTAGGTTGTTTCCAGGTTGTGGCTATTACAAATAATGGTGCTATGAACATAGTTGAGCATATACTTTTGTTGTATGATAGGGCATCTCTTGGGTATATTCCCAAGTCCACTCCCCCTCTTTCTTTGATTAGAAAACATACTGGCTTTGTGGGAGCATAGGCTGTTTGGATGTTCACCTTAATAGACCTGGAAGGAGGTGGGAGGTCCTTGGACTCCCCACAGGGCAGGGAACCCTGACTGCTCTTCGGGCTGATGAGAGAGGGGGAGTTGATTGGGGGACGGGGAGGGATATGGGAGGCGGTGGCGGGGAAGAGACAGAAATCTTTAATAAATAAATAAATTAATAAAAAAAACTTAAATATTGGCTTTCTCAAGCTGGTACAAGCCAGCTCTTGCATGCCTCTAAGCTCAGAGACATATCACTAGTGCATAAGTAATTAAGCTGCTTTCAATGGGGTTTGATGTCTTTACTGTAAATGAATAGTTGTTTATAATGGTCTCACCCTAGGCCCTATCTTGCTCTTGTATAGTACAATGTAGCATATATCCTAATAAAAAAATGTTTACTTCTGTCCCAATAGTCATGGTGGCTCTTGAACAGGGTACGTGATATTTTAAAATTAAAATCAAAAGTATAGTATAAAAAAAAGAAAACAAACAGGCTTCTAAGTGATACTAATATAATAAAATAAGGAGAGAAAAAACAAAAGTAATACATTGAAATTGGACAAAAAATCAGAAGGAAAAGAGCACAAGAGAAGGCATGAGAAACTGATTTGTAGATACACTAGGGAATCCCATGAAAACACTACACTGGAAGCCATAATATATACATCTGGTGCAGGACCTGTGCATAGGTCCTCAGTTTCTGTGAGTTCATAAAGGCTTTTATCATGTTGATGTAGAGGGTCTTGTTTACTTAGTGTCCTTTAGTGTCTCTGACTTTTACACTCTTCCTCCTCCTTCCTTGGGACTCTCTGAACCCTGAGGAGAGGGCTTTGATGGAGACACCCTATTTAGGGACTAGTGTTCCAAGGTCTCTCATTTTCTGTGTAATGCCTGTCTCTGAGCCTCTGTAACTGTGTCCATCTGCTTCAGGAAGAAGATGATGGCTGAGCAAGGCCTCATGACCTATATGAGTATAGCAGAATGTCATTAGGAGTCACAGGTGATATATTGTACCTGTGATTTCACAATGGTATCTCTGTGTTTAAAATGCCCATGGAACTTAGTTTATCCTGTGAAGTTTAATTCTACTTATAGTGGTTAACTATGCTTAGATCAAACACTTAGATATTGCATTTTGAAAATGAATATTTAAAATTGTTTCAAGTTTAATAACTGTGTTACTTAATGTCAGAGATTTGACATTTCAATTTTCTTTTGGTAATATATTGACATTTCCTCTGATATTCAACCAATGTCTTCATCCTCAATTTAATCAAAAGAACAAATATTCTTGAAAATCCTGTAATTTGGTGATTCATTTATCAGATGTGTTTATGAGACCTGAGGAAATGGCTTAGTGGCTAAAGTGCTTACTGTGTGTGCAAACATGTGACCCTAAGTTTGGTTCTCAGCACTCACTCAGCACACCTGACTAAGATCTACAATATCCACTTAAAGGTTTAGGGTGTTAGTAACCTTCTGGAGCCCAGGATTGAAGAAGTGGAGCAGGGTCAGAGAGAGGTAGATCTTGAGGACATCACTGATCTGGCTACCTAGTCGAAGGAGTCAGTTCCAGGATCAGTAAGACAATTTGTCTCATAAATAAAGTGGTTATATATTAAGGAAGAAAGCCAATGTCTACTTCTGTACACCTGTAAGCACCTATAGGCCAGTACTTCTGAACACACATGTGTACGTAGTTTTTGTACCTATTGTTAGGTTTTATTTAGCTGATTTTTTTCAAATTTTGCAGAATTATTCTGCTGTACTGCAGTGAGCAGATGTGAGTATTATTCTATTTTAAGAGGAACTGATTCATTACAGTTTCATTGCTTTTCACAGTGTGTAGCAACCCATTGAGGATTTTTGCATAGAGCTTATTTGCATGTTAAAATTCTTATTAGTAGCACATATGATAGCTCATGAATTTTAGCCTAAAAATCTCTCATTCCTTTTGATGAAACTATATTAAATATTCACTTTTAGAGTACCTAATGTTTTATAGTTTTAATCTCAACTTTATAATGCATTGTAACATCACTTCAACTTCAATGGGAAAGTAGACAAAGTGTCTTTAACTAAAGAACAATAGACACCAGTTTATTTTCAGGCTAAAAAACTCATAGTTCTTAATTTAATGTTTTAACCTCCAAAATTAATATGCTTATGGTTGCATATTCAAATGAATTAGAGTAAGTGTATGCATTTCTTCTAGGCATGACAGCCATTGTCATACTTCCTAAAATTGTACCTGTTCTAAAATGCAGTACTGGTTTCTATTATAGGATCACATTCTAATTTTTATAAAGAATATGATAGCATATTATTTTGTGGATATTCTTTTCTAATTGATCACCTGACATTGATTGAGTAAATTTTATCAAATTCAGTGACTCTATAAATTGTATTTTATTACTCAATAAATTGAGCATATTATGTTTTGAAAATGATCTAGTACTTTAAGTTAAAATACTATGAGGGAATAAATCTCATGTTTTTTTTTTTTGCAAAATTTTATGTTTTAAAGTAATTTTAGTAAGCCCTCTGGTAGAAAGAATGGATTATATTTCAACAATTTATGAGAGTTGAATCAAGTTCTCCAATTCTGGAGAAAATGATGAGGCTTAAAGACAAACCATGGGAACATATACTGATTGACTTATGTAGTTACTATTTATTTTGTTGAACATTTTACAGTTCACAAGTAAAGTGTGTGCTGTATTCCCACTATTATCCATATTGCTGTGAAATTACTTAGACTTTTAGAGTTCCAAAGGGTATTTTTCTTAACAAGGTGGTCCAAGAACATGAAACAGATATTTTATAACTTGGACTGCTCGCTAATCTACTAGGATGAATTGCATTCTAGCATGTTATCTTCATAGGTAAAACTTCAATTGTGAAGAGTCCTATGCCATATTTTGTCATTATTACTGACACTTCAGAAGAAGTTCTGAAATAAAGAGTCTAGGGTCAATATATTTATTATATTGTACTATATGTAGAGTGCTGTGAAGGGCATGCCCCTGGGCTATGTTCAGTTTCACAAAACAGGCAAATAATTAGAAAAGCTATTTGTACACGGTATTAGTGCAAACCCTTTATGTAGACATCACTTTCCTGTGCCCCTCACTTGCTCCATTGGAATTAAACAATCAGATCCCAAAGTCACTTTCCTTGGGCTTATCTGGTCCTTCAACAATGCTTTACTTGTACCGTGTCATGCTTCTTAAGTGACAGTGTTCTGATTTTATCATTTAAGGTATGCAGGTCTTTCTATGATCTATATTATTCATAAGTGGTCATTCTTTAAAAGCACGATTAATAAAAACTCAGAGACAGAATTTGGGGTTCAACCTGCAGACCAGAAAGGCAAAACAGCCAGTCACTGTCTCTTACGTCTACCTCTGTCTGAAATGGTGATCCTGCCTAGAGGAATCTCAGAATGAGACTGAGACTAGAGATGTCTCCTCCCATTTTATAATTCCTTCTATTTCTGGGATTAAAAGTGTGCATCACTATTGTCTGATTTCTATGGTATTCCTGATCTCTAAGGCTGGCCAGTGTGACTGTTTTACTTTTTCAGACAAGCTTTATTTATTAAAATACAAATAAATTGCCACCACAGTGTGTTTCAAGGAAAAAGATATGCCAGCCGCTACTGCAGAAATGGAACTGTTCCTTATACATCAGTGTTAATGTCATGTTGTCTCTTGTAGAAATGCTAAAATGATTTTTTGAAAGAAAGATACCCCACCATGAAGGATAAAGACTAATCTGTAATATTCAGCGATGAACTACTAATTTGTTCATCAATACAATAACAGTTTTTACAAGTTTTCATGGTATTGTGGATTTCATAAAATAGAGGCATTTTGTTGGGGCATAACATACTCTTGCAGGATTAGAGAGAAGAATTAGATATGCCCAGTTAACAAATATGAAAACATCTATCAAATGTCTTGATTTAATAGTTAAGGAATTTAAAAAAATCAACTGCTTCCAGTAGCAGTTGATTTATAAGTGAAAGGCAAACCCACAGCTTACTCCCTTTTAACACCAATCTTTTCTTTGATAACACAGTTTTCTATTGTTAATAAAGGAATGTAAATTTTACTTAGATACTTTTTGGTATATACCTTAGACATATATTCTGGAGATAGAAATAAATTGCAAATAGGGGTAAATAGATACCCATCATGTGTGTACTGGGATAGTGATTGATAAAGTGCTCTACAGATTAGAGGTGACACGTGATTAAATTTAGCAAAGCAAAATATTTGCTTATCAGTTTACTCACTGTTAGTCATCTTTCTGTCACTACATTGAAATAACTGAGATAATTAATTTATAAGAGAAAGGCTGTCTTAGGGCCATTCCTTCTGTGATGAAAAACCATACTAAAACTTATGCTTCTACCTCAGGCTCATCATTGAAGAAAGTCAGGACAGGAACTCAAGCAAGGCAGGACCTTGGAGGCAGGAGCTGATGACAGTCCACAGAGGGATGATGTTTAATGCTCATGATGGCTTGTTCAGCCTGCTTTGTCATAGAACCAGGATTCCAGGGGGAAGTCTGACAACTGTGGGTTGGGACTTCCCACACCAATCACTAGTTCAGAAAATTCCCTACTGCCTGATTTTATAGAAGAATTTTCTCATTTGGGCTTCCCTCCTCTCAGATGACTCTATCTTTTGTTAAGTGGACATAAAATTAGCTAACACAAAATATTTCTCTGACTTAGCCCATAATCAGGCAGGGCAATTGTTTTCTTTACCCTTTATTTAATCCAGATGAGGGTTTAGCCTGTGTCTGCTCGCTAGTTTTTGTTGCTGTTATATATTTTTTTAAATATTTATATATATTTTTTTAAACTGTGATCAAAATATATCTGAGAAAAACCTGCAGCCAGTGAATGAACATCTTGCTCCAGCTAGAACCTATCTACTTCTGGAAACTCCAGAGTTTCCCAAAGCAGTACTACCATCTGCAGAACAGCCATTCCACATATGGGCCTTTTGAGGAGACATTGCAATACCAAACAACTACACTCATGCAGGATTGTGAGCGGTGAATGACTAAGGAAGAAGCTTATTCTTTTGAAAGAGAATCACTATCAGTACAAAAGGCAGTGATGTCACTGTGCTTCTCTGCCATGAAATTGATTGAATGATGGACAGCAGTTTACGTGGCACGCTTTATTATGTATAATATTAAATTTTAGTATTATATTGACCTTTTCTTCAAATATTAAAAACATTTATCTCTGGATACTGATAATATTTCTGTGAATATATACTATCAAAATCCAAGTGAATTCCTTCACAGCATAATGCTGACATATTTTCCTCTCTGCCTATTTGAATTTTAATATATAAAAGTGTACAGAATATTTGAGTGAAACATAACCTGTTTTAACCTTTTTAGAAAATCAGATCTCTCTTTTGATACTTGGCATACTAATCAGATTAAATATGTCTGTTGGAAATTTCACAAATTTCAAAGAGGGGATAATTTAGAAATAGCAGTTGCTTCCTCAGTCATTTTTTATGAATATATTGGGAAGTATTCGAGCATTTTAACTCATTTATAATATTGTAGTAGAGATATCATGTTAAAATTCATAAGGAAGTGTTCATTTATTGAGAACCACTACTCTCTTCCTCGATCCTCAGATGATGGACAGTTGAGATCTGAGGTTCAGCATTCAGGGATCACTTTCTACAGTTCTTAAAAGTGTTTCATCTCTTTCATTGTTTCTCTTCAATCAGACTTCTGTAGTCTTCTCTTCTTCCATGTGAGCCATCTCGTTAATTGTTAATTTCACAGGCTTTGATGTTTACAACATCCAATCGCAGTTCTTCACCCCTCCTTTTTGTCATCCCCCTTATCTCTTTTATCTTTATTGCGTGTTTCCCTGTTGCTTCTTTATCTTTATTTTTTCTGTCTTGGTAGAACTGATGTTTCTTGGAGAATACACAATTCCACATATTGAATAGTTATTTCCCGTGGTAATCAAAGTATTTTCCAACATAACATAACCAGAGAAGTTACAGCAACTATTTTTAGTTTTAGCTTCGTTTATTTTTGAGACGCTAGTCTAATTAGAGTGCTGCTCCCTCTCCTTTCCTCCCTCTGAACCCTCCCATATTCCTCTCCCTGCTTTCCTTTGCTCTCCCTGAAACTTGTGGTCTTTTATTTAATTCTTGTAGCCTTTTATTTAATTCTTCACAATTGCAGGCATGCATGCATATGTCTATATTCATATATTCTAAGAATAACCTGCTCAGTCACTTGTATGTATGTATATATGTATGTCACTTGTATGTATGTTTTCAGGGCTGACAATTTGACAGTGAACAGTCAACTGATGTGCTCTTCCCCGGGAAAAACCACTTTTCCCTCTCCATCTTTCCTCTGTTGCTTGTAGTTGTTTGTAGAAGTCCAAGGCCTCACCAACTTTTCCCTGACAAGTCTGGCATGTCTCTAGGTTATCATTCTTGTTCAGCTCATCATCCCTGATACTTATCTATAACTGTTTGTCCTTACACTTTCAGGTAAGTGCAGTAAGCATCTTATTGCTGACTTTGTAATGGCTTTTCAGGTTTTCTAAACATTGTTTCAGTTTCTTTTAAGTGCAACAGTACTTAGAATATGATCTCTAGGTCAATAACTATATGATATTACTAGTAGAATGTTCTTCTAACCATAAACACAATAAATATTTGCTATTGTAAAAAGCAGTTACTTTTCATATGCTCATGACTTTTATGAATTATGACTCCATGAATATGGAATGAATAAGAACGATCTTGTCATCCTTAAACCAGTTTGCAGGAAACTCAGTTTGACACCAGCACTGCTGAGCATGTGACTTAAGAGTGATTTTTTGGAAATGTAGTACAGCAGCCACAATTCCTGAAGGACACCTCATGCAAATTATTGTTCCAAGGAGTTCAAGAGTTGGCTTCACTTACAGATGCATCTGTCAACATTATACAGGCTCATAATGTTCTTCTTTCTCTACACAAGTGGATTTTCAGAATTTGGATGCCAAAATAGTTTTTCACCCACCATGTGTCAAGAGCACCATTAAGATAAGCACACTCTTCTAATTTAGCAAATATTTCAAATTTCTCATATAAACAATGAGTAAACGAAATACTTACAATTCATCATGTTTTTTGTGTTTTTTTTTTAAATTTTTAACATTTAAAAAAACCTCAAAATACTACAACAGCCTTATTTTCTGTTTTTGCTACTTCAGATTTCTTTCTCGGAGGCACTCGGCTTAGTTAGGGCACATCCTCTTTATTAAATCTTTCACATTTATTTGAAGTTACATATTCTGGAGATAACAGAGGAAGACTGAATATCGGAAAAATATTTTTGTGGCTAAGGTTGTAATGTAGCAGGTAAAAAATGGAATTTCTGCATAGATAGCATCTTTATTTTAAGGAGGGAAGGGTTTTTCAAATTCTTTATCTCATTTTTACAGATTCCTTCTGTAGAGTTTGGCCCAACTTGGAGAGTGACTATTTTTGTCTAGAGTTATGTAATCACCAACCATGCCCTCTCCAGTCAATTTCTCCACAGGATGCTTTTGACTACTTTTTTATTGTGACAAAACACCATGACCAATGCAACTTATAAAAGAATTTGAGGTTCATAGTTGTGGAGAGTTAAGAGTCCATGGCTATCATGGGGGAGTATGGCAGCAGGCTGGAAGACATGGTGCTGGAGTAATATTTAGAACCTCACATTTTGGTCCAACCTGAATAACACAGAGGGAAACATAGGACAACAGTCTTTTCAAATCTCAAACCTTGCTCACAATGACAAAACTCCTCCAAGGCCACACCTCCTAATCCTTCCCAAGCATTTCCACCAACTGTTGACCAACTATTCAAATATGAGCCTATGGAAGCCTTTCTCATCCAAAGCCCATATGTGTCTTTTGTGTCTAAAAATAATGAAACTCCAACCAACAAGCATCAATACTAGGTACCATTTTGGGAACTTGAGATAAATCAAGAATCCAAATTGAAAAAAAATCGTAAAACTCTTCTCTCATTACCTTAGACTTTAATTAACTTACGTTATTTTGAGGGATGGAAGGTGCATAAAATAAATACTATAAATTAATTAAACATATTTTTAAAAATTTTACCATATAAAGATAGCGAGGGAACCCAGATTGTGTCTTTAAATATGTAAGCAGGGTCATGCAAGTCAAATGATTTACTAAGTTCTCATTAATAAAAAAAAAAAAAAACCTACTATTAAAATGACTTTAAAAGACTAGAATCCTGACTCAGTAGACAGAGCACTTGCCACACAAATGATGTAACCTGGGTTTGGATTTCCAGCACTACAAAAGCACTGAGTATGCCTGGTGGCTAGTTAAGCTAGTGAAACTGGAAAGCTCTGGGTTCTGTGATAAACATCCCTATAGTAAATCAAATGTGAGAAATTGAGAAAGATATCTGCAATAAGCCATTGACCTCCAAATGTGTGTATAAACACACACACACACACACACACACACCACCACCACCACCACCATCACCACTACCACCATAACCAAAATTCTGATAAAATCTAAAGTATGAAGCCGGGTATATTTTGTATTTGGTTCAAATGGATGAGAATTGAATTTATTGATTTAATTTAATAAGCATTTATGAACCACCACTCCATAGAGCTGTGAGAACAGCGTGGGAAGAAGGCATATCCCCTTGGAGCTGGCCATTGACCAAGGATTGAGTATTTCGCTTACAAAATACACAGTTCCAAAGCACAAATGTTTGAAAAGTAAGTACTTTATGTCTTTTGCAGCTTTGGGATTGACCGAGGTTAGTTGACAGTGCCAAACCTGCGTCTGAGGGACTGACTTGGCAGGGCAGGCAAAACTGACTCCCTCGATGTCTTGCTGGGCAGGTGCTGGCAGGCTCATTTCTTCTGGCAAATGGGCCCCTTCTCCATCATATCTTTAGGACACAGGTTTCTTAGCCTTGGATCCACCAAGAGAAAAGGAGGAAATTAAGAAAATGATGACTTTTCTTCAAAGCTCAGCTCTGAGTTTACAGGGGTTTATCCGTCTACAAGCCACTGATTAGAGAAGACCCAGGAAAACCCAATCCCGGAGAGATATTTTAGGAAGAGGAGACTATGGGATACAGAGCTAACTCACTGACAGTTGTTCATTTGTTTGTCTGTTTTTAAAGAGGAATCCCAGGAAGCAATGTCAAATTGCACAAAAGTACTGTGTAAACACTGAATAAGAGTGCCTTCAGGAGTGGCTGCTAAAAACAACAGACCCCCGCACTAGAACCTAAAGCAGTGGTTTTCAACCTTCCTAATGCTGTGACCCTTTAATACAGTTCCTGATGTTGTGGTGACTCCACCATAAAATCATTTTGTTGCTACTTTATAACTGTTTTACTGTTATTAGTCATGATGTAAATATTTGCTATGTAGGGCATCCGATAAGTGATTCCTGTAAAAGGGTTGTTCAACCCCAAAGAGGTTGAGACCACACAGGTTGAGAACCTCTGCCTTGAAAGAATAATCAGGAGTAGCCAGAAAAAGAAGTAGAGAATCAGGACAAGAGAGGGAGACAGGGTGGAGAGGAGGGAGGGAAGAAGAGAAAGGCGTGTATTAAGAATACAAAACACATAGACCATGAAACCGAAAGAACATAAATTAGGTACGGAAATAGTCTACTGACTTTAATAAGAATGTCAATGGTTCCTTGTCACATACTAAACAAACAAGCCAGAGCAGAAGGAAGGCGGGGCTTTGAACAAGGCATGTGTCACAGAATGGGACAATATTTCAGGCTGCCATGAGACTTAAGCTATACTGAGTGTCCAGCATGTGCACCTGCCAGAGTTACATGCAAATGACAGCTCTGTGTGCCCAAAGTGCATATCAGTGTGTCTCACTGACATCTCTAGTGATACCCAACACTAATTCTTGTCGTGATAAAGCTTTTATATTCAACCTAAAATGGATGGGAATTTGATGAGGGATAGAATTGGCATCTGATAAAGTCTCTTTTAAGCAGAGTCCAGAGAATTGATTAGGAAGGTAGAGGCGAGAAGAGCAGAATCTATTACTGCGTTTTCTAGGTCAGAAAGAAAGGATGTCAGAAGGCAGAGGCTGTGGGAATAAAAATGCAGTAATTATTGTCTGAGCAGACATTGTTTAATTTTATTCTTTATAACACTAGTTATCCATTCATTTAACAATTTGCTCATTATCACAGTGTTTGTAATTTTAAGGATTTCTGATTGTAGGCACTACAATAAACTGTGATACCCAGCAGTGAAATGCATTTTTTTGCACTCAGGGTGTTCAGTTTAGTTATGGCAGTTTCAATACCAAAGATAATTACCGACACAACAAATAAAAAATATAAAGTGTCATTTTACTCAAACAGAAACATACTGGAGGGTTCCATGGAAGGTTGCTATATGCAGGAGAGTGTCAGATAATCCTAAAGAGATGAAGGCCTATTAGGTAGGACAAAGCAGGAAGAACAATGGAGAGATGAGACACAGGTCGCTGTATTAATGTGAATATGAATATGGATATGGATGTGGAGCCTCCTAGGAAGAAGTAGAGCCTGGTAAAACAGTGTCGATGTGGCCAGAACACAGTATAAATAACGGGGCTGGGGCAGATCATACTGAAAATTTTGTTTTTCAGAAGCCAAAGTCAATAGCACATCAGCCACGCACAACTTCTGAATTTGTGCTCTGCTTTTTAAAAAGTATGCATGGAATTTCAGATAAAGGAAAGTACACAAAGCTATTAATAACTCACACTATTGTAATTAATACTGATTTTTATGAGTGGTATTTTATATCCACTTGCTATCTCCATGGCAATGTGCAGTTAGAATTGAGATGTAGAAGGCATGATTATTACACTAAAGTAACATCCAAGTACAATTTCCTCCATGGTGTGTTTCATGGACACCCAATCATATAATCATTTCGATTTTAAAATTATTTGGAATATAGTACAGCTAATATTGCTTCTGTTGCTTATTACTATTATTATAAATAAGGATAGCTTAAAATATTTTAGGGTAGGACAGATGCCATCCATGGGCCATTTATCCACAGGTCTAGTTATATTCTGAGCAACAGATCTAATTGAAGGCTGAACCAGTTAAAAAAAATTGACAGGTTCAGAATGGGCAGGACTTTTAGCTTCATCTATAATTGACTTTAAAATCCCAAAAGAGATGTAGTTTTGTTTGTTTGTTTGGTTTATTTACTTATGTATTTTGCAGACACAGATTTTATTTTTTTTTCTTAAAACCTGAGCATATTTCAATAAAATAATATTCTATTTTTCAATTTTGTGACTATATATCTATCTGCATAATGTTTGAAATTTGGAGCAAGAGGGAATGTATATATGGGCATGTACACAGGAGGCTAAATTTCACAGGAGTCGTCAGAACTCCCAACAATACCAATCCTTTGTATTGGGGAACAACCAGACCCAAGATTGCTTTTTGAGCAGTATATGTCAGTGTTAATCAGGACCTAGAAACTACCTCAATGCCTTGAGATGAATGACACCAAATAGAACTGACCAAAAGGAATATTGCATTGTGCCCAACCCTTTTCAACGTTTGTTCCCAATTTATGAGTTTGCAACACTATAGACATTACAGACATTTCAGTAAAAATGAAACATGCAGAGTGATATTGGAAAATCCAACAATCATTTTTAAATTTACCAAACAAGGATGACAGTTATAACCACAACAAAACAGAAAGGCATACAATGAGAGGAGAAAGTGTGGTTTGATCAAATGAAGGAAATCATATCAGTGAAGTTTCTGAAAGAAGGCTTGGAACACTGATATAAAAGATGAATTTTGAGCTCAAAGCAAATTCAGATAGACAACTGCATGAACATCCTGAAATCAGTTTATCATAAAAATAGGAATCTTTGTGAAACATACAGGTGGCAAGAATGACCAAAAGAAATGCGGGACTCTAAAAATACAGTGACTAAATTGAAATTTTTTTTCTTGAAATGTTTAGTATCAGATTAAACCAAAGAGAAGGAACAGTGAACTTGGAGACAGGTCATATAACTGTCATTGAATAAAATGACATGTCATGAATGAAAATTAGAACAAAGAGTGTAAGGAAAATAATAGGTATTGTCAAGCAGACCAATATGCAAAAGATTGAAATTTAAGAACAATAAGAGAAAACAAGTGGACAGGAAATTCACTTAAACAAATAAACAAATGTCCAGATCTGGACAGCTCTAACTAGGATAACTTCAGAGACCATTAGTGAGACAGTACAGTCAAACCTCTGACAGTAAGAGTAGTGAAAACAGAGGAGAAAAGAGACTCGTCCTGTGTGGGAGCTACCGGAAGGTCACCAGTGGACGTCAGCAGCCCTGGCAGACCAACGGCAGCAGAATGATATCTTCAAAGTTCTCAGAAGAAAAACGCTGACCAAGATACCAAGTTCAGTAAAACAAGGGAATTAAGAATTAATTATTAAGAATTGTGTCACACAATGAAAACTGAGTGAGTTTGTTTCCTTCAGTCTGCCTTAAAAAATGTGAAAAGTTCTTCAAACTTACATGAAAAAAAAAAGTGTGGCTAATCCCAAAGATGGGAGAAAAACACCACCAGCCCAGATCATTATGGCCAAGTTAATATAGGATTCTTTTATTCATATACACGGGCTGCCTCCCCGTAAGGCAGGTTCAAGAGATCAGCATTAGACATGAGGAAGATAAGGGGTGTTATAGCTCAGAGGTAGGTAGCAGGTTTCCAAATGGGGAATTTGGAGGGGTAAAAAGGCAGGGTTAGAGGAACAGAAACAAAGACATGATTGCTCAGTAGTCCTAACAAAAGGTAGTCATAACAAGGTAGTCCTAACAACCTTTTGAAACAAAGACAGGGTTTAAGACGGTTATTAAGTTTTTGAAACAAAGACGTGATTGCCATTCCTGGCAGCACAGAAGCAATTGTAGCTAAGGGTACAGGTGGGTCACAGTCTAATACTTGAAAAACAGAGATTTAATTATAAATAGGCATGAACTTAGTTTGTCTTTACTTTAAGGTGACATTTTCTTTTTCTCCTTTTTTTGAAAAGAAAACAAACTGTCTTTTTTTCATTATACATACCAATCCCAGTTCCCACTCCCTCCCCTCCTTCCCTTCCCTCCATATACCCTCTCACCCCACCCCTATCCACTTCTCAGAGAGGGTAAGGCACACTGCTTTGGGGAAGGCCCAAGGCCCTCCTTACTATATCTAGGCTGAGCAAGGAATCCATTCAAAGAGAATAGGTTTCCCCAAAGCCAGTATATGCAGTAGGGATAAATCCTGGTGCCAACGCCAGTGGCCTCTCCGTCTGCCCCAGCCAAGCAACTGTCACCCACAGTGACTAGTTTGGACCTATGCTTGTTCCTTTCCAGTCTAACTAGTGTTGGTGAGCTCCCATTAGCTTAGGTGGACTGTTTCAGTGGGTGAACCCATCATGGTCTTGACCTCTTTGCTCATGTTCTCATTCCTCCCACTCTTCAGATGGATTTTGGGAGCTCAGTCCAGTGCTCCGATGCAGATCTCTGACTCTGTTTCCATCAGTTGCTGGATGAAGGTTCTATGGTGATATTTAAAATGTCCATCAGTATGACTACTGGGTAAAGCAAGTTCAAGCCCCCTCTCCTCTATTGCTTAGGATCTTAGCTGGGGTCATCCTTGTGGACTCCTGGGAATTTCTCTCGAGCCAGATGAGAGCAAGAAAAGACATTATTGAGTTAGCAAGAATCCTGCCTCTATAAAGTGACTTGTAAGCTTAAAATGGAGGTGGATTGATTATTCTACATTATAATGCAAAACAGAAATATACAAACTGTATAATAAAATTAGGTGGATGTAAAATATAGTAAACTCTACTGTTTTAATTTTGGCCACTTTTACTGAATATGAAATTGAAATGACAAACACAAAAATCTAAAAATCAGTATTAATGTGTATACAGCATTTAAAAGATGTGTCATGGTACAATAAACAATATAAGAAACAGAGGCTTTCTATGTTCTTAAAGCTAAGGTGTTGTTAGACAGAAATGTTCTAATTTTAAAGTGCTCCATGAAATGAGGTAGTAACTGCAAAGCAAATGTCAGGATCATAAACGGAAGGACAAGAGGAAGTCTAAGCCACTGTAACAGACGTGAGGAAGCACAAAGAGGAAAGAGAATGGCAGAAGGACAAAGAGCGAAACAACTCACAGAAGCAAGTTTAACCTGGCAGGAGTGTGTTCTCCCCTATGCAGGTAATTGCTTGAACTGCAGCTAACAAGATGTTTTAGTTGTTAAGAACATATACTGCTCCAGCAAAGGTTCCAGGTCACTTCCCAGCACCTAAGCCAGGCAATCTGCAAATGTTGCTAACTCAAGGTCCATAGGATTCAAGGTCTTTCTTTGGCCTCCATGGGAACAGTACTCTTATCTACATAATGACACACAGCACACATGCGTGCTCGTAATTCAACCTTTCTTAAACAGTACAAATAATCTTTGAAGTCTTCAGTAAAGGAACACCAACAAAATGAATTAAAAACTAAAAACACATTCAAAGTACACTTTCTGGAACTTGCATATAGATCATATTTAAATATTTTTTTAAAAAAATCTTTGTTTTCTAAAATTTTATACAAGTTTTCAGTGTAATCCTGATTCTTCTGAAACTTATGAATATCAACATGGCCTCAAACTATGACATTTCCCAACCTCAGCCTCTAAGTGCTGAGATTTATGCGTGCACCACCATGCCAATCCCTTCTTCTTCTTTTTTTTCTCCTTTTGCCAGTTGCATCTTGACTAAATGAGGGATGCAGATGTTCCCTGCTGGGCTCGAATCAGGCAAAACAGACACTAAAACAGACATCTGCAAATGCAGAAATGGACTTTATGTAACAATAAAGCAGCGGTGGCTGGACTTGTATCAAACAGAACACGCACTAAAACAAGCATCTGCAAATGCAGTGATGGACATTATACAACCATGAAGGTTCAGTTCATCAAGAAAATATGACACTTACACATAAATCACAATTGTACCTGGACTTGAAAAGGTACTAAATTCCATAAATAATTCACTTATAGTACTATTACTGGCACACAAGTTTCCAACATTCATTTTCAACATTATATTCTTGCAGTATTTAACAGTTTAAACCTGAACCGTCATCCATTCAGAAGCATGTTTGATTGACAGTTCCAGCCATATGTTGCCAAAAAATTTGACAGTTCTGCAAAAATCAACAGTTGTACTTTGAATCAATGAGCTCCATGGAATTTATAATAAACCATTACATTTCTTATTATTTGTAAAGGTCAAATTTATCAAGTTTTATCATTGAAATGTATGGTATACCATCCAATTTTGAGATCTAGTTTTGAAACCACACTGATATCATTAATGTCCTGTTTCTCAAAGGTTCCTATTAATCTTTCCAGCCATTTGACTCAGTAAGTCATGTTTCAATCCTCTACTTATGACCACCTTTCTGTCTGCACCACCCATACAGTTGACCTAGCAGATGCCTAATTTTAATTATCTTACATTTTAAGGTTGGGGAACTGCATTTAATTCTCATTTACATGTTCCCATTTGGGTAAATGGCCCCTGTTCCCAGCTTTCCCTTTAGATATCATGGTCACCATTGTTTCACCTCAGCTTCAGATGCTCTAACGTCTGGGCATCTCTTTCCATTAGCTATTGTAAAAATTAGCTCTTTTATTTTCTTAGCCCTAATTTTAGAATATTTTCAAATATTTTAAATTTTAAACTCAGAATATTATGTGAAAAAAGCAGTTGGAAATCTTGGGGGAAATCACCTATTTCAGAGATTTTTTTCCAGGTGGGCAAGACCATTTGAGTCGGAACAAATGATAAACTTATTTGATATCGGGTTTCTATTCTCACAGTGAGCTCCTGTCTCTGGCAGTACTAGGTACTATTAAAATGCAATCTGGTCATTTTCTGCTCTTCTTCTTTGCCTCTTTTCCCTGTGAAAGAATACATGGTATGAAACAGGAGGCTACTTCTCTGCATTCTTGACTACTTTAACATCCTGTCTGCCATTTTTAATAGGCTACCTGTTTTTTTTTTTTTTCCGACTATTATGGGTTTTCCAGAAGGTCTTCTCTCTCTCTCTCTCTCTCTCTCTCTTTTCTTCATGCTTTCAAAGTCTCAGTCTTTGAATACTCTTTGCACAAAAGTTGGTAATTCTCCCTACGGGGGGTGGGGGTGAGTACAGAAAGTGTGTTCACATTTCTCCAGAATTTTTCTGAGTTTTCTCTCAGAGGCCTTAGACACTCAAGTCATTTGCCCTTTGGCTATCTGATGCCTAGAAATATATTTCAAACATATATTTTAAAACTTAGCTTTTATTTGATTTTCAACCAGATCTTAGGTAGACTATTACATTCTAGCTTAACCTACCTGTTCACTAGATGACTTGTGTGCCCCCATAGGGGAATCCTCTACCTCTTGTTATAGTATTCTGTGTATAATTATATCAAAATAATTAGCACTTTGAATGGTAAAGTGTTTTGCTTTTGTTTGTGGCTAGATACCAAGTGTTTACGATTTAAAAAAAATATCTTGCATGTATTTCTACCACCTACATGTACTTGTGACTACCCAATGAGTACTTTAAAAATATGAGAATAAATTAATATTGTTGGGAACCAGGCACTACTTTTTTCATTTTTTTACCTCCAGGTATATGTCTTTAAAATTCCTTCTTAATTGTTCCAATATTTTAATAGATTCTTAAGAAATTTAAGCATTTTACTCATTTGGAATATATTTTGTTGTGTAATTTAAAGCATGTTTTAATTATGCTTCTGTGGTTAATTTTTAATGTCAAAAAGGAAGAAAGTATCAAAAACAAGGTTCTACTTCTATAGTGTAGTCACATATTTACTTTGTAAGAATATTGCTTTTGTTGATATCAATATATTTAATGTTGCAACTATATCACGACCAACGATTTTATTTATATACCTCAATAGTATTCCCCTTAATTTTTATGTATCTATTTTGTTTACTAGGTATGAAAATTTTAGAGATGTCATGGAATATTACTGTCTGCTATAAAAGTAAAAATGTTTGAATATTTGTTTTTATGTTTGCTAATTAGAATATGATCATTCCTTCTATGAAGCCTTCCCAGAGTCCCTTGAGACTGTTGGTCAACCATGCGGCTTCATATTTCTCATGATCCTTTTTTTTTTTTTTTTTTTTGATTTTTCGAGACAGGGTTTCTCTGTAGCTTTTTTTTTGTTTGTTTGTTTCCTTTCCTGGAACTAGCTCTTGTAGACCAGGCTGGCCTCGAACTCACAGAGATCCGCCTGCCTCTGCCTCCCAGGTGCTGGGATTAAAGGTGTGCGCCACCACCGCCCAGCCTCATGATCCTTTTTTGTAACCCTCTATAGCCCAGCGATATAACACTAAGTACCCTAGTGCCTACCATAGTATCTATAAGGAGGTGTCAAATCAACTACCTAAGATATGGCTCATGCATGACAGAAACATGTTTAAATTGACTTCAGTCACTGAAATTTTATTTACATATTTATTACTATTATTAAACCATACTTACTTGTTACATAAATAAGTTTCTATTTTTCTCTGTCATGTTTAGAATTCTAAGATATTATTAATTCACTATTAGATATTCAAATAATATAGATGACATGCAAAATTTTTCATAAATTGTATTACATGCATGTTTTTCTGTGGACAATATATTCAAACAGAAACAAGGTTGGGTATGATGGTGCAAGAGACAGGAAGCAGGCAGATCTCTGTGAGTTCGAGGCCACCCTGGTCTACAAAGTGAGTTCCAGGACAGACAGGCTTGTTACATGGATAAACTCTGTCTTGAAAACCCAAAAGAAAAAGGAAAAGAGAGGGAGAGAGAGAACAGAAACATAGAAGAATATTTAATTCTTGTATTTTCCATTATATGTAATCTCTTATTATTTACACAGTATGCCAGACATCATGAGAAAAAATGTTTATTTATAAATGTAACTTAAATTCCTATACTGAGATATGTTATTATTTCCCTTGCTTTGATTTTTTAGGAAACTGAGGTATGTTAAGATTAGTTAGGTTTCTCATTTTGGGAAGGCAAAGGGTAGCAGCATATCATGCTGGTAGCACAGGCAGGAAGCAAATATTCACATCTCCAGCTAAAGCAGTAAGAGAAGCAGGCAGGGGTCTGGGCATCCTTAAAGGGCAGGCACATGACTAGTAACCTAAGGACTGCCCAGTGGGCTCCATCTTATACTGGTCACATAGGCATGTGAAGCAATGATAAAAGGAGACACATGGATTCCTGCAAACCCTTTTAAAACAACCCTGCTGCTTTATCTCCCAGTATTGCCACTCTGTAGACAAAGTCTTTGACCCATTCAAAATTGAAACTGTTGTGACCTTTATAACTCATTTCTGAGAAATATGAAGTTTCCTTTCTCTGTTTCCTCTAAGTAAACATAATATTGTGATTTATTTGACATAGTGATTATTATGTTGAAAAATAGAAGTTCATATAAATAATACCTGATTAAAAAATTTTCATCTTAGATTTCTTAGAATAAGAGTGATTTACACACGTTCTTACTTGGTTACAACTCATTTTTAAAACTCAAGTGTGAGGGATACCACATCATGACTTACTTAAAAACTGTATAAATAGCACTTTCTTCTTAAAGGGACAGAGAACTAGAAATACTGAATGCAATTGTTCCCCAGGTAGTCATTCTAAAAGGAGTAGCAGATGGTAAACATTACTATTAATGCAGGAAATTATTTCAACACGTTTTTAAAGCTAAAAATTTCTTTAGAAATAAATGATTCTGGTTGGTTGGTTTTGAAAGCAAGCCATATGTTGTTTACTTGTTTTGGCATTGATCCAGTTTCCCTGAAGATGAGAGAAAAAAATTAATAAAATCCTTTTACTAATTAGATAATAACAAACATAATGAAAGCAGGTGCTGTAACATTTGAATTATGAGACCAAATCTTCAGATAATCCCTAGAAACAAATGTCCCGATGGGGGAGGGGATAAGTCCCATACATCCTAAAGTGGAAGCAGACCAAGGCACACATCAGACAGATATAACTCGTACTTTTCACTGGAATAGAAACCAAGAGCACAAATCAGAAAGAGCTTTAAAATGCCACGTGAGCCACTAGATGAAAACGCATACCTTTAGCTCAATATTGAAATCTATCTAATACTTAAAGCTTTCCAAACACATTAGGGTGAGAGGCCAAGAACAAGGATTTTTCCAAGCGATCAATGGGACATTGATATCATCTTCCCCAGGGTTCCTTTCACTTCTGGTTAATAGCAGCATTGCAGTGCCATTCTGCAGGAGCCCTGCAAGAGGAAGGCAGGTGTTGTAGATCCTCAGTGTAGTCAAAAATGAGCCCAGTGGAAGCCGGTGAAAATAACACTACTGTTCATTAAAAGCAGCTATTCCTGAAATAAAGGATTAAGAAATGGGAAGATAACGGGAAAATGACCTGAAAGCCAGCAAGGGTGGCACTGGGGAGGTGGCTCAGTCATGCAAGCACAAGAATCTGAGGTCAGACGCTCAGGCACCCAGGTAAAAGCTAGGCACAGCCACCAGTTCTGGGGACGCAAAGACAGGTAATGCTCAGAGCATGCTAGCCCGCTGCGACAGCTGAACTGGCAAGATCCAAGAGCAACGAGTGACACTATCTCCAAATCAGGAGGTAGAGAGTGGCTGAGAAGAGCAATAAGTGTTGACCTCTGGGCCACACATTCATGTACACCAGCATGTACGTAGTCCTCCGTAAGCACTCATGGGCATTGCACGCAGACACATGCACATGAGGAAAGCGTCAAAGTGTCACTCTGGGTATACTCCCGTCTTGACTTTTAGGGTAAACCTGTGCTACCAAGAAGAGAGAAGTTTCCCTGAATCTTTCCTTCCATTGAAAGGGATGTCTGCGTCTGAATTACAGCAATCTTTCTGAAGGAAATAAGTGTTCAAAGAGTACACATTTTGAACTTTTAAAATACATGGTCAGCTAGTTACGATCTATAATCATAGATAGTATTTCTGCTTGAAAATAGTATATAAAGTGAGACTCTCCATGGTCTGACAGTTGGTCTCCATGGCTGTTGTGTAGGCATTCACATTAGAGTGATTTTTCTAGATGCTTGATGCTAGCTTTGATTGTTCTCTGGCTAATACATGTATGCAAAATATGGCTGCAGCGATTTGCTTTTGTTAGCATCTCCCTTCCCCCACTCTGAAACCTGAAACCTCCAGACATTGATCCTGGAGAGAGAAAAATGATCATGTGTGTGTGTGTGTGTGTGTGTGTGTGTGTGTTTATGTGAATGTACCTCACCATCAAGTTAACACACTGGTGATAATATACAACCACTACCACAAAAGATGAGGATTCCCCTGCACCAGTTCTTAATGTATTTTTGTTGTTTGGGGAAAACCGAAGTGAAGCAGAATGTGGTGAACTGAAGTGGGGTAAGAGAGCCTTATGGACCAGTTACAATTAGAAATTTAATACAGCCGAGAATGGCACTTTTATTAAATAACTCCTGGATCATCCATCCGTGTTCTTCAGCCCTGATCCCCCTGTAGCAAAATACATAGATAATCAACACGCCGGGCTCACAGTCAACTTGGTGGGGAATTAAATCCTAAAGGAAGGAACCCATCGCCCTGGAGGAAGACTGAGTGCAAGCTTCTGAGTCTTTGAAGGCTCATCTCAGTAGTCCCACTGTTAGAATGTGCTCTGTTGTCATAGCAACACCATCTCCTGCTTCATACAGGAAAGATTAGCTCTTACTGTGCAGAGGAGAGAATTTAGGGGAAGTCAGACTAATCCCTGGGTACACTTCCCGGGAAAGGTTGGACCCCGCCTGAGGGATGCTGGATCAGCAATGCTAGAACTGGCCTGCCACTGGTGTTTTTTAAGTTGAAGAGCGGGATTCACCGTAAGTGTGGGCTTCTTGCTAGTAAAAGACTGACAAGCGAGGCTCTGTAAGCCTCGCTGAAGACTGTCCCATGCAGTAGCAGCAGAAAGACAGCCGGGAACTCGGACGGGAGTGCCTAGTTTAGGGAGCATATTGAGATTACAGGATCAGAAACTTGAGGGACAAAAGGTGCATACTTTTGAATCCTAATGCAAATCCTGGGGAAAAGGCCAAATTAAATAAGCAAGAAAATGCATTGTTTGCTCGTTGGCACTTCATGCATTTATCCCAAGTCCCGGGCTTTGAAATTTAAAACTCCAGAGGGAAATTATTTCTTTCATTAAAAAAAAGCTGTTTGCCTAAGCAAGTTGTGTTTATTCATCACCAAAAGTGATGAAATTTGGTTTGGGGACTCTTGAGAGGTTTTTTGTCCGTTATGTATACATCTTTTTAAAATGCTCTTAGAAATCCAAAGTGGCATCAGTCTTTAAGGGGATTACAATATGAGGAAAGGTATTCTTTACTGAAGAGTGTGTGGTTTAGGCATTGTGTTTTCTGCTGGTACTTTGTTCAACATGCTGGTGAAAACATGTACAATATGCTACTCTTTTAGGATTGTGTGTTGTCTGATGCAAATGGACTTTGTTCTGAAGGAGCATTAGTGTTTCCCTCTTTCTTTTGTCTTTAAAAGATTCATTCTATAGTAATATACTTTTTATTCTAAAACCTATGAGCTTGCAATGTTTGATATCAATTTTATCGTGAAGATGTCTAATCTTTTAAAAATTTAATCATTTCAAAGGGCATTTTAACGCACATATGAAACAGGACTTATGTTTTAAAGAATATATTTTTACATACTATATTGCCAATATAAATTCTAATTCTGATTTTCAGAATGTCTTGCCTTGAGTGAATATTTATTTTATTTAAAATACTCATGGTGAAAATTACAGCATACTGCATTCATAGTGGTTTGCAATTGTTTAGATCATGGCTATGTATTTATAAAATGTATTCAAGAAACCGGGGTTTATTTTCCATGTACACAATGCCAGGTTACTAATGTACTACACGCTGCAATTCACATGACAGTCTGTGCTAAATATAGCCATTATCACAAAATTCTTAATTACCATTTGAAGTGTGTGCTGGTTTAATTTCTCAGAATGGAAGAGTCTTGGGTATTGCTGAGAAAATACTCGTACATACACATCACTCGTACATTCTACTTCTCTGAGACTGATTAGGGCTGAAATGTGCACTAGGTCTTGAATCTTACAGATGCATTAAAATGTTACATAAAGTTATTATTTCCATATACTGGGCAGAACCCCCAGAGTGGTGGAGGTCATGCTCCGTTTAACAGTGGCTGTGTCATAACTACACAGCCTGCGTCTCCTAAGAAAGCAGAGACCCAGAAGGCCACCCTCTCGATGTGATACCAATTATTTCAACATCTCTTAGTTTAGGGATTTTTTTTAAGAGTTAGAACCCTTAAAAACCACAAACAGAAAGAGAAAAATCTACTTTCTTTTGTTTTCCCCACAAAACAGAGTAACTTGCTGGCGTCCATAGACTGAGCAATAGGAGAACAACCAATGACCAACTTTAAAATGATAGAAACTCAGACATTATACATAATACTAGGCTCAAAACTGACCAAACAATACTGGAGAAAGAAAAGAATGATCAATAAAAAAAGGTGCTACTACATGATAATGCATCATATAAGCAGATAAATAGATGATACTTTAAATCTTTTTAAAGTGGGAGTTAGGTTGTTCACTATCTTAACTAGAATTTTAAAATAAGTTTTAATAAAACATTTGCTCTGCTTGGAATTTTTCATACCCTCCTGTTTGTGCTATCTCTCAAATATACAGTGACAACTGCCCTAGAGACACATTTTGGTTATTTGCTGTCTTTCCAAGGCCAGTTTGTTCTGCCCCTGCTGCTCTGTGGAGATTCTGACTGGTGGAGAGTAGATCATCTTGAATGCACAGTTATTCCTCAGGGGCCATGCTGCTTTATTGCCCAAAGAGTCAAATTCCCAGCTCTTAACCTAGTGTCAAGAGCTTGGAACCCACTGGGAAAGACTAGGGCTCAGCTGAGGGCTGAAAACCCCGAGACCAACAGGATTGCCCAAGACTTCTGAAGTCCCTAATGCTCCAGACATGGACACAGTATTTGCCAGGTGTTGGTTACTGTGGAAACCGATGTTAGCTTGTAAATGTCCATTATAGATGATGGTTCATATGATATTAAAGAAGAGGTTATAAGAAGAATTCTTAGCAAAAAAAAAAAAAAAAAAAAAGGCAGTACTGGGATGTGAATATTGTTTTCATTTGCTTCTACAGTTAAATTAAAATTCAGTATTATGAGATAGCATCAGATTAAAAGTGTCACCTTAGACGAGTATTACATAGTTATAACATTTTTGCATTTGTGCTGTTGTCAATGGCATCTTTTTGCATTTTGTGTGTTTGACTTTGACTTGAGACAAATATCTTGAATGCAAAAGGTGAGTTTGAATTGTCTCTAAGAGAATGTGTAGCAAGCAGTGGGAAAATGGCTATAGAATTTGTAGAAAGATGACAATAATTTTGGAACACATGTGGGTAATATTTAATTATGAATGAGGTCCAGACACATCTGTAGAAGAGTGAGAAAAAGGATTAATGCCCTTGGAGAATGTATGTTACAAATGTTGGGTAGGATGGACTACTAATGCAGGATATAGTGGGCAGCAGGAATTAGAGTATAAGCCCAAATTGGAGAACTGGAAGGACTGAATAGGTGGAAAACAAGGAACACATGCAAAACATATAATTTATCATGCGTTCAAGTGCACACATTTGTTTAACCAAGAACTGCATAGCCACTGAAAAGTTGCAAGTGATAAGACAGGTAGTAATAAATGGGGAACAAAATGCTCATGAGGAATACTCAGAAAAGTAATAGTATCCTGTGAAGGTGATAGGATAGCAAGTCAGAAATAATATGATATAAAGTCAGACTTAGCCAAGACTTGTGCACATAACAGAAAGAACTTCATGCCTCATATGCCCAGGTACCAAAACCAGACCCAAGGTAATTACTGAGAAATGGTATGTTTTGGACATGTTGTGGAGTGAGGTAGCAGAAAATTTAATTTTTAGAGATCTTAGTTCTGATTATTAAGACAAAATAATTAATACTATGCTCTATTGCTATAACTAGTTCACTCATATATATATATATATATATACATATGATATAGATAATTTGAGATCATATGGTTATATGAAACTTCAAAAGATCTTCAAATTTGTTTGATTTGTCTTGATTTTCACCTTAATATTGTAAGGTAATTAGACTAGGTAAGAACCTGAGAGAATTTTTCATTATTTTTACAGTCCTTTGGTGTTCTTAAACAATAATTGACTTTAATTACTTGATTGTAATCATTCTTGAAATGTAATCATTTTAACTGAGAAACATTTATACTTAGCTCTTGATCTCAATATTTGACAAAAGTCTATTCAATATGAAAGAAAAATATGCATATACATTCCATTAAAATTTGAGTGAAAGTTTGGGGAAAGAGTCAGAGGATCGGGGAGTTGGCTGTGAGATTCTGTCTCCTAGTAGTGTCACCCCTAAAGTCTCACCAACACGACTGCCAAAATGTGAGCTGAACAAAGATAAAACCGACTGGCATGCTGACTGGATGGGAGAAATGCATAACCCCTCCAACCCACTCACTTCCACACACTAAGGATTATGGCCGCTGAGGAGTAGAGGAGGTACTCTTCCCCAGGGAAGAGCTTGTGCCCGGTGCCAAACACTCAAACCCAAAAACTCATATACAAGTAACATTATGTGGATTGAGCATATTATATTTAGGGATCTACATGTACATACATATACATTCACACAGACAGCAATGATTGAAAAAAGAGGCTGCAAATTTGACCAGGAGCAAGGAAAGATATATGGGGCTGTTTGAGGGAAGGAAAGGAAAGGGAGAAATGTAATTTTATTTCAAAGAGAAGGTTTTAGAATTATAAAAATAAAAAGAGAGAAAATGTATTTGTAGAAATTCATCAGTTAGGAACAAAAACCTCAGATTCTTTTTATTTTCAGAATAGTTGAAATAATTTTGTTACTGCAGTTCTTATATAATAATAATTTTATTAATTCTAATTATAAAAATTGTGTCAAAATTAGTGATTATTTGAGCTATAGCAGTTTTAGCTATTGAGGAAATTCACTAACCCTGCTAGAAGAGGGAGCCCCTGTAACTGTGTTAATTACTTCTGTCATTACTTGTATAAAATAGCTGAAAACAACTGGACAGGAAAAAGAATTACTTGAATCATGGTCTCAGAGGAAAGTCCATCTTGGAGGAAATAGCACTGGTAGGAGCAGCTCTCATTTCTGGGCAAAAGGGGTCTGAGGCTCTGCATACATCACTGTCAGAGTCAGACAACAAAACCAAGAAACAGCAAGTGGAGCTGGATTATATATATGCCACCAACAACCCATGCTTGCAGTCAGCTTTACTACCCAAGGTTCCCCAGCCTTACCAAACAGCACTTACCTGCTAGAGAATAAGTGTTCCCAGCATAGACCTGTGAAGAGGACTTCACACTCATACCAAAAGAGGAATTACTGGAAGGAAAGAGGAGAACATGGTTTGTTAGAATGTGTGAGGCAAAAAGATCACAAGTCTAGACAGAGTTTATCACACATTTGTATAGAAGGAAACCCTTTAATAGTTAAATGGAGTTACCAGTGATTGTCTCTGTAGGAGGAAGTCCTGCTTGTTTGTCCCAGCTGCCCGGCTAGCTTAGCCCCAAAATAACCACACAGAAATTGTATTCATGAAAACACTGCTAGGCCCATTAGCTCTAACTTCTTATTGACTAACTCTTATATTAATTTAACCCATTTCTATTCATCTGTATATTGCCACGCAGCTGTGGCTTACTGGGTAAAATTCCCAGAGTCTGTCTCCTGCAGCTCCATGGCTTCTTCTTGATTACACCCTTCTTTTTCCCAGCATTCAGTTCTGTCTTACTACTTACCTAAGTTCTGCCCTATCAACAGGCCAATAAAGTTTCTTTGTTCATTAACCAATGAAAGCAACACATAGACAGAATGACCTCCCATACCATGTCTCATACATTTCTTAGGATAAACTACTGAGCTATGTTATAGGAAATGTTGATCTGAGTCCAGTCTTCAATCCATTAATAAAAATATTGAGGTCTATATAATGTTACATGTATGTACATATATGTATGTAACAAAAATTAATGAAAAAAGAAAGCCATGATTTGAAAGATAGTAAAGAGGAATATACAGTAGGATTTGGAGGGATGAAGGGAAGGGGGAAAATATGTAATTGTATCTCAAAAATAAAATAAATAATAAAACCATTTCTTAAAAGATTGAGTTCGATGTGATCTCAGGAAGACAACTAGAGGATTTTGAGGAGGGACCACTTCTTATATTAATTTTATCCTGCTACAAAATGTGCCTTTAATATACATTATATCACAGATAAACATATTGCAAAACTTTTCCCAATACATATAGTTACGTGATAATCTAGTTTTGTGAGGGCACTGATATTTAGAAGGTTGTGGGTGTTTGGTAAAGGTGTATAGTTAACAAACAGAGGATTATGCAAATTCATGCTGGAGCCAACACTTCCAAGTGGTGCCTAGAAGTTATTTTGAATGCCCCATGGAGGCAAAGTGATGATGAAATAATTGTTTTATTGTCTTTGCCATGGATATTCATGGGCCTTGCTTGTCCTGTGTTATGAACATGGAGAGCATTGCCAATTTCAGTATTTCGCAGAAAATCATCCCACTCCAGGAAGGGAAAAATGATGAAGACAAATCAGAGCTTTATTGGAATGTGATCTTGAGACTCATATTATTTCTCCAATGATGAATTCATCCACTCAGTCACCCATCCATCTAGTGATTCATTCATTCTTTTGTCATTAGTTTAATAAACATTTACTATAGTCATACCTTGTTCCTGCTACCACTTAGTCATCAAAGGCTCTATCTCCCCAAAGCTAGTGGCTTTTTTTGATAGAGACAATGCTCAATGATCAGTAAGCATGAACTAATCATAGCAAGCATCCCATGATGTATTACAGCTGCCCCTGTTCTTTGTAATTTTTCTTTTTCTTTCTTTTTTATATTGATATTTATTGAGCTCTACATTTTTCTCTGCTCCTCTCCCTGCCTCTCCCCTCCCCCTTCAATCCTCCCCCAGGGTCCCCATGCTCCCAATTTACTCAGGAGATTTTATCTTTTTCTACTTTCTACTTCCCATGTAGATTAGATCTATGTAAATCTCTCTTAGTGTCTCCATTGTTGTCTAAATTCTCTGGGATTGTAGTTTGTAGGCTGGTTTTCTTTGCTTTATGATTAAAAACCACCTGTGAGTGAGTACATGTGATAATTGTCTTTCTGTGTCTGGGTTACCTCATTCAAAATAATGTTTTCTAGCTCCATCCATTTTCCTGCAAAATTCAAGCTGTTATTTTTTTCTGCTGCGTAGTACTCCATTGTGTAAATGTACCACATTTTCTTTACCCATTCTTCAGTCAAGGGGCATTTAGGTTGTTTCCAGGTTCTGTCAATGACAAACAAAGCTTTTATGAACAAAATTGAGCACATGTCCTTGTAGCACGATTGAGCATTCTTTGGATATATACCCAAAAGTGGTATTACTGGGTCTTGAGGAAGGTTGTTTCCTAATTTTCTGAGAAATCGCCACACTGACATCCAAAGTGGGTGTACCAGCTTGCATTCCCACCAGCAATGCAGAATTGATCCCTTTACCCCACAACCTCTCCAACATAAGTTGTCATCAGTGTTTTTCATCTTGGCCATTCTTACTGGTGTAAGATGGAATCTCAGAGTTGTTTTGATTTGCATTTCTCTGATAACTAAGGATGTTAAACATTTCCTTAAGTGTCTTTCAGCCATTTTAGATTCCTCTGTTGAGAGTTCTCTGTTAAGGTCTGTACTCCATTTTTTATTGTATTATGTGATCTTTTAGTGTCCAATTTCTTGAGTTCTTTGTATATTTTGGAGATCAGACCTCTGTCTGATGTAGGGTTAGTGAAGATATTTTCCCATTCTGCAGGCTGTCATTTTGTCTTGTTGACTGTGTCCTTTGCTTTACAGAAGCTTTTCAGTTTCAGGAGGTCCCATTTTTTAATTGTTTATCTCAGTGTCTGTGCTGCTGGGGTTATATTTAGGAAGTGGTTCCCTGTGCCAATGCGTTCAAGTGTACTTCCCACTTTCTCTTCTATGAGGTTCAATGTATCTGGCTTTATCTTTGTAATGATTTTAATACTCAAATCATTGTGAGCACACAACTAATGAGTGGTCCTGAGTCTATGCTTTTCAGAATGCCAGTCCAGGGCTTCTATCCACAACATAATTTTTCTCTTGTTCTGTAAATGGGAAGCATTCTGTGCTGAAGGCTAATGTAACTTGTAGTGCTGATGAAAAGAAGAGTGTGGGGCTGGCACCAGAGAAAGCTTCAACATGTGAAGTTTTCTGATTCAAAATGCACAAGTGATAGTTGCATCATGGGATTGCCATAGGGATTAAAGAGCAAATGACAAAGAAACTTGTATGCACTGTGTTTAATTGATTACAGTAGCCATTTTGAATCAGTTTTCATCTCATAGATAGAAAATGCTTAGAGTTTCTTTCTCTTGTTCCTTTTGTGACCGATATTGATTAGTATACACATCTATTGATGTTCATGCTATCTTTCTTCTTTACAAACAAGTTTGGTAGATGTGGAACAACAGACAAGTTTCCCTACATTTGTTCACCCATACAAATCCACTCAGATTCACAAACAACTAGGAAAGGATTGGTGGATGATTCTTCTCAATTTAGAAAACACCAGCATGGTTTTCAGACATTGTATCTTTGCAGAGAGAAAAGATCTTGATGGGAGGGCTGACCAGATTTTTTCATTTATGGAAGCCCAAGATGCTATTATTGGAAAGATAAAATGCATCTGCCTCACTAAGAGATTTAGTTAAACAAATTGCAATGAGAGACAGGAAAATTAAAAGAAAGAGAGATACTATTTACTATCAGGACTTAAAAGGAGCCAAAAGGATTAAAATCTGAGTGAAACATCAAAACATACTACAGGATATAAAAGAATTTACAAACTGTATGAAAATTTGCTCAATTGTAAAAGCGTAAGTCATAAACAATCCCACACCAGTTTGGAATTATGATTAATAGGGTGGTATTTATTTAAAGGGGAAAAAACTTACAGATCACCGTCCAAGACAACAGCCCTCTGCGCAATTAGGAAGAAGTCTAGTCACCGGAACCGGAGCAGGAAGTAAAGAGAGCGAGGAGGGAAGTAGCCGCTTTTTTAAAGGGAAAGAGACCACGCCCCAATGGGCTGGTATCTCAGCGGCTATTGGCTGGAGGAGCGGAAGGACCTCCCGCAACACAATTGTTTTTTTGAATTCATGCCTAATTTTATATTGTAACCTGATATTTTATTTTGTGTTTTTATGTGTGCATGTAATGTCTCCGTGTTTATACCTGTGCCTGTGGAGACCAGAAGTAATGCTTTGGTGTCATTCCTCAACTGCTATCCAACATTTTTTCTTTTATTTTAATTAATCTTTTATTTTACATACCAACCACAGTTTCCTTTTTCTCCTCTCTTCCCATTCCTTCCTCCCTCTTATCCCCTCCTCCCCCAGTCATCCATTCAACCTCCTTTCAAAAAGGAGCAGGCCTTCTATGGGAGTCAACAAAGCATGACATATCAAGTTGAGTGAGGACCAAGCCCCTTCCCTTGCATCAAGGCTTGAGGAGGCATCCCAGCATTGAAAATAGGTTCCAAGAAGTCAGCTCGTATACCAGGGACAGGTCCTGATCCCACTGCTCGGGGCCCCACAATCAGACCAATCAAGGTACACAATTGTGACCCCCATGCAGAGGGCCTAAGTAATGTCCAACTTTTGTATTTGAGGCATCTGTCACAGGCCTCGAACCAGCCAGGTTGTCTAAGAAGACTGGCTGTCAGACCCTAGGGATTTGTGGTTGACTCTCCATTGCTGGGATTCCAAACATACACCACAGTGCCTGGTCACTGCACCTGGCTTTTCTCTCCAGTGCTGGGATTGCAAGTATGCATCATTGTGCCTGACTGGTCTGTCCATTTGCTGGGATTGAAAGCATGCACAACGAAACCTGTCTGGTCTCTCCAGGGTTTGGATTGCAAGCATGCACCATGGCACCTTGCTGGTCTCTCCAGGGTTTGAATTGCATGTACACACCATGGCACCTGTCTGGTCTCTCCAGTGCTTGAATTGCAAGCATGCACCATGGTGCCTGGGTGGTCTCTCCAATGCTGGGATTGCATGTATAGACTATGGCACCTTGCTGGTCTTTCCAGGCCTTGGATTGCAAACATGCACTATGGCACCTGGCTGGTCTCTCCATGCTTGAGTTGCAAGCGTGCACCATGGTGCCAGGCTGGTAGCTTCAGTGTTAGGATTGCAATATGCAATACTGTGCCTAGAAGGTCTCTCCAATGCTGGGGCTTCAAGTATGCACCATGGAGCATGGCTGGTCTCTTCAGTGCAATGATTCTAGTATGCACCACAGTACCTGGCTTGTTTTTTTCACAAATGGGTCAATTTCAGGACCTGTGCTTGCAAATTAAGCACCTCACTGAGTGAGCCTCCTTCCACAGCTCACAAAAAACGCAATCACATTAATAATTTCATGCAACAGAAAGCTCTTTAAAAGATCTTACTTTGTCTGTGATACTTATTTTATATCATTCTTTTGAATAAAAATAACTTTAGTATTGGAAATCCCATGGATAATATAGATTAAGAGCTATAACCTACCTACATTACAATATGACTATACAATGATTAGTGGAGCAAACCCAAGGGAGGTTTTTTTTTTTTTTTTTTTTTTTTTTTGGAGAAGAAATTAACTTTTTTCAGCACAACCAATAACTCAGAGATTTATCTAGTAATAGTTACTCTAATTAGAAAAAATTATTAAGGGAGAGAAAATAAAACTCACTTATAATGCTTTCAAAATGCTTCTAGAATACTTAAAAATATTAAAAATTCCCAGAAGTCATGACTTTAATTAGAGGATGTTGTATATGTGTGTCTTCTCCCTAGAAATTGCTTTAAGCATGGGAGAAATTTAAGGGAAAAAAATCATGTATTTTTAAAAGCTATTTTTGTTTGTTTCATATACTTTTATTAACCAGGCCTCCAGAGATTCTCTTCTCCCATGAAGGATATATGTGGCTCTCTTAACACTGGCCAGGCAGAGGGCACTGGGGTGTTTCTTTGCCTTCAATTATTTCCTTTTTTGACTGTTCTTCCTTCACACTGACGATTGAGGGGAATGGCCGCAGGACGTAGGCTGCTTCTCTTGTTCATTTTTTCTCTTTAAAGACGTTCACAGATTTGCTCCCAAGATCTCCCAAGACTTCACTTGAACTTAGAAATTTAATCTATCTCAACCTTGCTTGTTTCTTTTTTTTTCTTATTTTCTTTTTTCTTTTTTTTTTGTTGAAAAAGTTTCCACCTCCTCCCCGCCTCCCATTTCCCTCCCCCTCCTCCCACTCCTCTTCCCTTCTCCTTACTCCTCTCCCCCTCCCCCCACTCGATTCCCCCTCCCTCTGGAGTCTGAAGAGCAGTCCGGATTCCCTGCCCTGTGGGAAGTCCTAGGCTCCCACAAAGCCAGTTCATGCAGTAGGATCAAAACCTAGTGCCATTGTCCTTGGCTTCTCATCAGCCTTCATTGTCTGCCATGTTCAGAGAGTCCGGTTTCATCCCATGCTTATTCAGTCCCAGTCCAGCTGGCCTTGGTGAGCTCCCAAAAGATCAGCCCCACTGTCACAGTGGGTGGGTGCACCCCTCGTGATCCTGACTTCCTTGCTCATGTTCTCCCTCCTTCTGCTCCTCATTTGGAGCTTGGGAGTTCAGTCCAGTGCTCCAATGTGGGTCTCTGTCTCTAGAGGGGCTCACAGGTGTCCAGGGAGATGTCCCCAGCTAGTACCTTGGGCAACTGAGGAGAGGGAACCTGAAATGACCCTATCCTATAGCTATACTGATGAACATCTTGCATATCACCCTAGAACCTTCATCTGGCAATGGATGGAGATAGAGACAGAGAACCTTGCTTGTTTCTTGACCACCAACCATATATAGTGGTATTTTTTATAACGTTAAATTATGGGTTTTTTTTGTTGTTTGTTTGTTTGTTAGTTTGTGGAGTAATTAGGAAAGGGAAAATGATTGAAAGGAGGAAGAAAGACAAGAAGATAAAAAAGGGAGATTTCCTTTTTAAAAGATGTATTGTTTATTTATGTTTATATATTATTATATATGTCATGTATGTATATGTACACATGTGTGCAAATGCTCACAGAGGCCACAAGGGGCCTCAGATTCCCTGGAGCTTATTATAGGCAGTTAACTGTGAGGTCCCTCTTTGAGCATGAGTGCTGGGACTAATTTCAGCCCTCTGGGAGAGTAGCAAGTGTTGTCCACCACTGAGTCATCTCTTAGCCCATGCATTTTATTTTTTAACTTGTTAAGGGACATGGCCGTCATGAGGCTAATGAGATATTACTCATAACACTCTTACATCAAATATTTAGCTCTGGAGGAGCTAGTTATTACAAACAAAATGTGCTATAAATTTTGAGGGAAAACTAGATAATGGCAAATAAATTCATTTTGTGTTTTGTGTACTGGAGAGGACTTGTTTATCAGATAAAGTATTCTGGAGTGACCTACCAACTCATTATGTTCCCTGTACCAATGCTAACCTTTCTAAAACTCAATACTCTCTTATGATCAAAGATCAACACTTGGTCAAAATATAAAACACACATATGACCAACTTTGCGAGAACAATTTTATCATAGGATGGTCTGGGTTCTTGCTTGCAACACTGGTGCTGGGACAGAGCTCACATGGTTCCTTTTGTTTTCAGCACCTAAATTGGAAGCACAAGACTGCACCACATGATAGCAAAGACTAAGTTTTCACCATCTGCAGCAAGTGGCAGCAGGCTGCAGAAGCCCGGCCTTGCACACTTACGTGCACTGGAAACTTAGCTCTCTGTCCCCACTGCTCTGTTCAGCCCTTTGCTCTAAAGGGCTGGAAATTGGCCTTGTGCTTCGACTGCTTTCAAGTTTCGGTTAGTAAAAATTATAAACTTACTAATGGAATGCCAGTTTCAGGGTGTAGAGTCCTGAAAATTCCTGTAAAAGTGCAGAGGAGTGTAAAGACAGTGAAGTGTCCCTGAGTCTCAGCTCTACATACACTGTCCTCTCAGCAGATAAGTGCTGACACATGGCAAGGACATTTCTGACAAGCTTGGTAAATCTCTGATAGACAGATCGAGAGGTATCCATCTGTAACTATGTTTATCAAGAGTTCGAAGGCATGGACTTCATTTCTGACAACACTTTGAACTGTTGATGAAAAGGACAACTTGGTAATGGTTTCCTGAATTTGCTAATGTTTTTATTTGCGTGCATGCATGTGTATGTGTGTGTGTGTGTATTGTATATGTGTGTTGTGTATGTCTGTATGCTGTGTTAGATATATAGAGGCCAGTCTTTCTTTGTGGAATTATTCCTCTGTTTCCACCTTAATGTGGATTCTGGATATTGAACTCAGGTCATCAGGCTTGTGTGCCAAGTGCTTAATCCACTGTGAGTTACAATTACAGCCTTGGTCATTATTTTAACGTGACTTGTCATTTCAAAAGACCTAACATTTTGAGAAGACGAGGGCTGACCACACGGTTCTTTATAGAAACATTAATCAACTGTAAGAAGAGTATAATTCTGCAGTTATATAAATGAAAAATAAATGTGAGTATAAATGCTATATAGTTGCAATTAATAATTTATTACTACAATAATTGTGGTGATGACTTAGCTGCACAATAATACGAATGACAGTGAACACATATGCAGAACACATATAGAAACGGAGCCTCTGCCAAATTAAAAGCCACTCTTAACATATTGGTTGGCAAGTGTTTGCAGAGCTGAAATGTGTAAATTAGAGACTCACTGGAGTCTGCTAGCCAAAAGTGAAAACCTAAGCACCCTTCAGCCTGCTAATTAATGCTACATGTCCAATGCAACTGCAGAAAATCTGCACCACTCAGTCCAATGGGAAAAGAGGCAGCCTGGGTGTTAAGAGAACTGAGACACATTCTATTATGTTGCGGGGAAAATTATCCAAAATAAGCAGATCCCACAAAGCCATGATATAATTATGTCACCGAACTTCTAATGTTCTGGCATCTATGTTGTTTATACATTGTATATATTGTGTGCAATTATAGTCTTCCCGTTCACGTTATTTATGAAGTTAGTGGCTAATGTTAGTCTTTAAAGCTAAGCTACTCATTCATGCCAAGATCAGCACAGTCCTTGAAACCAAGCAGTTAAGTATCTAGGATCTAGTAGAAGTTGGTGGCCTTGGATGCTGTCCTTTATTTGTGGTTCGTGATTTCAGAATTTGTTTTGAGCAAGCTAGTGGCCTATGGTACAGTGGATTGTAAATCCAGGTCACAGAAGATGCCCTGGAGGTGAGAATGGCAACACCTATGTCTCCTTAGCTTTCTCCACCCTTTTCTCTCTTCATTTCACCCACACATCGAGTGCTTCTCTAGAGTTTATTTTGCTCTATGAAGTAAGCATTCGGTCTTTACTGTACTGTATTCCTGGCTCCTGTTTCATTCTTTGCACTAAGTTCAATAATACTAGTAAGGAAAGCACTTGCCATGCAAGGATAAAGTCCAGAGTTTTGATCCTGCAAACTTGTGTAAATCCCAACCAGGTCTGGTATCAGCCCAGAATGTAGCGAGCAACAGCAAGATGAGATACTGCTCCCTCCCCTACCTACCTGGACCAAGGTACACTAAATACATCACTGAGTTCTGGGATCAGCTAGAGAGCCTGTCTCTACAAATAAAGTGGAGACTCAACAAAAAAGATTTTCAGTGTCACCTTCAAGCCTTTACAAACATACACACATATGCACGCACACACACACACACATACACACACAAGTATGAGAAAGAGGTGGGGGAAGAATTTCAAACACACAATTGATTAGGGTCCATTTTCAAAGGTAAAAGTGTAGGTAGGCTAGGACTGTATTTAGACCTTTTCCTTGCCTAAAGGATAGCATTCATTATCAAAGCTAGGAAAGTGTTTTCTAAGGCCTGGAGTCAATTACAGCACAATTTAATCTACTGTTAAATAGCAACAGTTGCCCAAATGGATTTTATCTGGGAAAAAAAAAGTGAGACAATTTCTTGGTTCACTTTATTTTGTTGGCATATTTACGACTGCGAATGGGTTCTGATGGCTGTGTGGAAAATGTGCATTGCTGTAGGAAATATTATAAATAGAACATAATCTTACAATTCTGATGCAGTGTTTTAAAACTCTGGAAAATTATTCTCAATCACCCACAAAGCATCATCATATGTAAGGTGCATAGGGAGGAATGGGGTGGTGGATGCGTGTGTGCGTGTTCCACGGTGAACGTGTGGAGGTCAGAGGATACAGTAGGTGCAGCAGTCACCTTCCGCCTGTCTGAGACAGGGCCCCTTTGGTTCCTGTCACTCTTTACACGGGGTAGCTGTCCCACAAGCTTCCGGGCTCTATCTACCGCCTCTCTCACTTTAGAGACCATGGGATACGGATACAAGCTATGTGGCTTCTTTTGCGGGGTTCTGGAGAATCAACATGGGGTGCCCATGCCACACACCAAGACCTCTTCCCATTGGGCATTTCCCAAGCTTTACACTGCCTTTCATGTGTGTGTGTCATAAAACTCGAGAGATGATGTTTCAAGGTTCACATATGGCACGGCTCCGTCTTAAGGCTTATGGTGAGTTTCAAGGTTCACATATGTCACGGCTTCGTCTTACGGTTTATGGTGAGTTCCTCTTTGTTCTGTCCTCATCGCTGCCCATGGTTTTCATTCTCTGGACTACACTACCATTCAATAGTCAATGGACCCTAGGAAATGTCATTTTCAAAGTATAGAGACAGAACGATGTGTTAAACTCTAGCCAGTGACCAGTATGGAAGAGCAAGGAATGCATGAGTGCTTTTCAGGGAACTTATTTTAGGATTTATTTGTTGGTCTTTAAAAAAAAAAAAAAACAAAAAACAAGAAGAAGAAGAAGAAAAGAAAAACAGTAAGGTCCAACTTTCTCAAACACTGGAGTAGAAAGCCCCAGTGTCCTCAATGTGTAGTCCTGACACAACACACTTAAAGAAGAGAATCTCTCAGGTCGAGCTAGGAGGATTTAACAGAAAGCCTAATGGGTGTGTATTTGAAACCCTCACCTTCCATTTCCTCTAAAAGCCTGGCACCTTAACAGGTCCACCATGAGCTAAGTATGTCTCTCTCTACACACACTCTCAAAATTCAGCACACTTCTCTACCTCCTTTCCCGTATCAGAAATTCCCAAGAAAAACAAGTCTTCGATTCTACAAATAGAGACAAAAGGTTTAAATTACAGGAACATGATAGAAGTACTATTTTTCCAGGGTGGAATTGCAGCACATTACAGCACATCGATCTGTCCATCAAGATATTCTTCTGTGAAATGACTTGCAGGAAGTCTCTGTGCACATAAGATGGTTTGGAGTTAGAGGAGAGGAGCTGAGTGGAACCTGGGGACCTCAGAAGACAGACTTTGAAGATTAGATAATTTGCATCAAAGTGAAAGATGATGTCACTGATGTGAGGTCTTTGCCTTCTCACATTTACATTACTCTTTTTATTTTATTTTATTTTATTTTATTTTTTCGAGACAGGGTTTCTCCGTAGCTTTTGGTTCCTGTCCTGGAACTAGCTCTTGTAGACCAGGCTGGCCTCGAACTCACAGAGATCCGCCTGCCTCTGCCTCCCGAGTGCTGGGATTAAAGGTGTGCGCCACCACCGCCCGGCTTACATTACTCTTTTTGAGAAATATTTTTCCACGTTATTTTATTTTTTCTTTTTACGAAGTAAGTCCGCTGCAGCTAGGTGTCATTTTCCTTCTTAGTTTTGGTAAGTAAAGAGAACATTGATGTTGGACATTTCTTCTGAGATATTCCCAGAGAAAAATTGATGGGATTAAACTGTCTTCAGGTTCAATCTTTCTGAGCATAGCTTGCTGGGTAATCCATCCTATTTAATTCTACTGCTATTCACAGTTACTCCCTGAGATTGCACATGCAACCAGCCAGTTGTTAATTATAAATGTTATTAATTGCTCTCATTTGGCACTTAAATTCTTGCATATGAAATGTTTCTATGGCTGAAGAGTTGGCCCAGTGGGTAACATGGTTTGTCCTGAAAGCACGAGGACTCAAATTAGAAATTCAAACGAGGTTGCATGCACCTGTAACCCCAGCATTAGGGTGTGAGGTCAGATAGGTCCCTAGAACTCACTGTCCAGCCAGTCTAGCTAAAACAGCAAGCCTCCAAGTTGGTATCAAAAGCAATAAGGGGAAGTACAGTTGAAATAGTATCCCCAACACTCTACTCTGACCTTCATATGTGCTCCTACAGGTGTGCATACATGAATGCTAACACATATATGACATATACACACATCACACACGGGAATTTCTGATCCTATCTGAGATAAACTGAACCAATACCTGGTGTTCTGATTTTTGTTGGGTTGGAAATGATTAGTGCCTAAATGTATTTCAAAAAGTCATCCCTGGAATTTCTTCATGAACTAAACTTTGAGGGTGTTGATTCCTGTCTACCCTTTACCATATATAAATTCTGTTGTTATTCATCCTAACATATAATCAAAAATACTTGTAAATGTGCTCGTATACTCATGTTAATTTACTGCTTAAAATTTGTCACAGACATGACAGTTTGAAGCAATCCCCACCTCTCCTGGTTCTGTTGCTAAGGGGTTCAGGCAGGCTACATTGGATCCTGCGCCACTAGTGGAAATCAAGGTCCTAGATTGGTTAAGCTGCAGTGAGGAGAGCTGGGAAAGAGTCCACTTCTGAGCTTATTTGATTTCTGGCAGACTTTAATTCCTCTGGATGTGGGACTGAGACTCCTGTTTCCTTGCTGGCTGTCAGTGGGATTTCTTCCAATGCCTTAGGTTGCCTTGCTATTGTTAGTTTCTGTCCTCTGGATTCTCAGCACAGCAGTGGCCAAAGCATTTGTGTTTCAGGTTGTATTATTTCTCTGTATTAATCAGAAAAAAAATTCTATGGTAGTGTATCTGATTTTTGTTTGTTTCATATTTTAATCATGGTCTCCTTATGTGGACTATGATGGCTTCAAACTCCTAATCGCCCTTTCTCAACTTTTTGAGTGCTGGACATCTGCTTTCCTGGATTGCCTCTGTGATTCTAAGGGCTAGCATGATTGATTAATCACGTCCAATCTGATAATTCCTCTATCTGAGATCAGCTGTACCACATAACACAGCATGATCAAAGAAATAATATTTGATGATATCTGCAGGTTCTAGAAATTAGTGTGAGGGACAGTGGATAGGAGGACTCTTATTTCTCACTATCACAGTTTCTAATTCATATGAAAACTAGTTTAGAAATGTGTTCGGTTATGGAAAGCATCATAGCCTAGTTCTCATATTGACACTAACAGTGAGGTGTGAGCCTCTGTGATGGTTTATGCCTATAAATAGTTATTGAATATCTGCCTTGTGCCAATCAAAGTGGGTTGAAATATATCAAAGAGCTTTCTCCCCAATAGTTACCCTTGAATGCTTCTGAGACAGAGGCACTTACTCAACATTTTGATGTTTACCTGAACGCTTTTCCAGCAGTGTATACAAACTAAATCTTTATGCCTTCTAAGCTTTGTATTTTTATACTCCTTGAATGTAAAAAAAAACATATAAAAAGCCTTAAATATGCTCCTCAATTATATCCCCTTCATGGCCTCTGACTATGTGGTTTCCTCAGCTGTAATGCCCCTCCTGTTTTGACTATATTCTGTTAAGTAGCTGCGAGTGCCTTCAACATTCATGCCATATATCTGTTTTGATGTCTTAGACATTCTTACCAGCTTTGACTGGGTTGTCTGTGTGGTCATCCTCAAGAGATTGCTAGATTTTTAGTGAATTTATGTTTTTTTTATTAATTAATTTATTTATTAAAGATTTCTGCCTTCTCCTCGCCACCGCCTCCCATTTCCCTCCCCCTCCCCCAATCAAGTCCCCCTCCATCGTCAGCCTGAAGAGCAATCAGGGTTCCCTGCCCTGTGGGAAGTCCAAGGACCACCCACCTCCATTCCAGTCTAGTAAGGTGAGAATCCAAACTGTCTAGGCTCCCACAAAGCCAGTACGTGCAGTAGGATCAAACAGCTTCATAAGTATATGAATACCATCCATACTTGTTTTATCTATGATGTTGTTCATTTTTTAAACTATATCTGATTTTGAATCTTTATATCTGTGATATTAGTTTTGTGTCAAAAGTTAGTGTTGGTAGAGGCCACTTGTTCATTTACTGGCCATCCAGACTCCCAAAATAATTACACAGAAACTATATGTTTAAAATCACTGCTTGGCCAATCACTTAAGCATATTTCTAGCTTGCTCTTATATCCTAATCTAACCCATCTGCATTAATCTGTGCATCACCATGAGGTGGTAGCCTACCGGCAAATTTTGACATTTGTTCACGGTGGAGGCTAAATGGCTTCTCCTTGACTCTGCCTTCTTTCTCCCAGCATTCAGTTTAGTTTTACCACCTAGCTCTATTCTGCTTACCCATTAGCAGAAAGCAGGTTCTTTATTCATTAACCAATAAAAGCAAAACATAGACAGAAGAACTTCCCATACCATTTCCCCTTTTCTGTTTAAATAAAATAAGTTTTTAACATTAACATAGTAAAATTACATATAACAAAACAGTTATATATCTACTTTATCTTTTATCATAACTAAGGAAATCATTAACTATAACTATCTATTCTTCAATTCCATCAAAGACTCCAGAAGGATACAATATTACGTAAGTTAATAGGAAGTTAATTGTAAGCAACCTCCAAAACTCTAGAAGTGCATCGTAAGCAACTTCCAAATCTCTAGAATTGACAGAGATATCTTGCTGCCTGGACAGTAACCTGAAGTTCTTCTCTAACATTGGAGCATCCATCTTCAGCCTACAGGCCCATAGTATCTGGCAGACTTTTCCATGAAGAAGAAAATTTCAAAGACAGTTCTGCCTATATTGGCAGTTTGTCCGTCACTTTCTTCTGTGTCCTACAGAATGTCTATCAGACTCTTTCATGAAGCAAGAATCCTGAAGATCATCACATCTTTAGGCAAGTTCAGCAATCACTTTTCTGAAGAACCTGCATTTTCAGTTCATACAACATAACATTAAGCAGTCTAGGCAAGAACAGTTTCTTGCCCAAATGGCTAGCAAACTCCATAAGGAGCCTCTTCAGTGCCCATCTTCCTCTTGAAGTTATTGGTGTTGCCAGGAGCATATGTGTCCCAATGTCATAAAAACTCTAAGTTCTTAAAACATTTTAAATGCCGTATTCCGAAGGTCTCTGAAAGATTTGAAGAATACCTATCTAACTGACATATATCTCTATATAATATCTAGAAAACCTAACTAACATGACTACAAGCTTGGCTATAATAGATGACTATTAACCTGTATTTCTTAATTATACATTACATTTATAGTGAGCTGCACAAACATAATATCTTAATCAGGAGCAGAAATATACATATAACAAAATTGACCTAAAATTTGTATATATAGACCAAATTCCATACCAAAGCAAAGTATTGATCTCTGTATCACATCCCCCTTTAAATGTAAGCAAACATTTATAAACAATATTTGAGAATTTGGGCGTAGTTCTCTCCAAACTGCATCCTGCTTTTTTTGGGACAAAGTAATATTTTGGGGGTGTTCACAGTGAACTTTTCGGGGGGGGGTCTTGGTGAATCAACCTACATTAGTATGGAAGAAATCTATGGGTTCTTATCCTCTGTCAAAACAAACAAACAAACAAAAACCTCTTTTCCAAAGCATCAAATCCTTAGACCCAAATTTGGAAGTCAAGATACTTTTATTGGTTTAGCTTAGCAGTCCCCAGAATGAAATGTCTCTCTGCAGTCAAAAATTCAAAGAAAACACAATAGTATACATAATCCAGACTCTCTGTGTATATTCCATCTTTACATGTCTTACTTTTCCTTATTATTTAATCTATCACTGTCTGTACTGTCTCTTTAAAAACTTTACCTTTTTTTTAAAAAACTGTTTACTTCTTTTTATAACTGTGTATATTCTTTTTCTTTCCTCTCTCAAGCCTACGTACATTATTTAAACACACTGTGACCCATTTAGAGGTCTTTTCATCTAAATTTGTCTTTCTTGTGTATCTGTAATCCTTTTCTAGCCAGGACTGCTTTTTAAAATGTTAAACAGCATGACTAGGCCTAAGGTTGATTTGCTTTTTGACTCTGCCCAGTCCAACATGGTGGAGTCATGTTCACCATCTCTGTCCCATTTCCAGGTATAAAGTGAGTCTATGTCACACCATTAAGTAATTTGTAACATGTTGCTCACAGACCCCATTTATATGCTCTATAGCCAGACCTACTGGAAGAGTCAGAGATGTTTGTGCTGGCAAACTAGGAAGCTGCTGTTTTTTAAATAAGCCACACAGATTTTACTGTACCTCCCTTGCAAACAGAGCCTATTTGAAAAAAATGCTGTTACCAAGAAGCTGTGTTTGACTCCCACTTTTGTTGGTCTAGAAGCCTTTTTTTAATTTTTAAAGCTTTTTTAGACTTTACATGGAAATTTCTTGCCTCAAGCTGGCACACGAAAGTGTTAGACTACGTTTCACATAGGAACAGGAAGATATGTAAGATGTAAAATGTCTAGGGTCTGTTAAAATGACTCAGTCGCTAATGTGATTGACAGGCAAGCATGAGGACTTGAGTTCAAATCCCCAGAGGGTGCATAAATGTTGGTAATAAAGGTGAAGAAAAGGGATTCTCAGAGCAAGCTGATTGTAGAGACTCCCTTGGTTTGACTGAGTACCCTGCTTCTGTAAGTAAGATAGAAGCACACCAGGACTGATTCACAACAACTCTGGTCCTCCACAGAAACACAGGCAGAAACATGCATACACATATATACACCACACACATATGTTCACATACACACAGTGCACCTTACACACACACACAAAAAAAAGATAGAGAAAGGGAAAAAAGAAACAAAATGCTTAGTTTATAAACATTTAAACTCTAATTGGTTATTAATACATATTTTGAAAATCAAGGAAAGGAAAGCCTTGCAAAGAAAAGGAAGTAAATCAAATTCCACTGATGTGTGCCAAATCCTTCTAAGGAAAGGGGCTTGAAAATCATTAATAATTTAGGTAAAATTTGAGACAAATTTAGTGTCAGGTTAAATAACCCAAGGGCATCTGTCCTAGAGTCTATGGTTACAAAAGTGCTATAGCAAGGTATGTGGGTGTGTGCACATGTGTGTGTGCATGTGTGTGTTTATGTGTGCATGCACTGTATGTGTGTGCATAAGTATGTGAGACTGACATATAATCAAGTCATATTGAAGAAATTAAAATGTATACAAATACATAAACATGATAACAGGTAAACTTCAAATATTATTTCACAGTTCACACAATAAACCACTGAATATTATTATATTTATGTTTTCGTACAGGACTGAGTCATCTTAGAATTGGGGGGTGATGTGGGACAGTCTTCTGTTTTGTGTTGATTTCATTGGTTAATAAAAAAACTGCCTTGGGCCTTTGATAGAACAGAAAATTAGGTAGGCAGAGTAAACAGAACAGAATGCTGCGAAGAAGGGAAATTAGGCAGAGGCCATGCCTCTCCTCTCCAGAGCAGATGCGATGGAGCCAGCTGCCAGGTCAGACATGCTGAATCTTTCCTGGTAAGGCACCACCTCGTGGTGCTACACAGATTATTAGAAATGGGTTAAGCAAGATATGAGAGTTAGCCAAGAAGAGGCTAGATATAATGGGCCAGGCAGTGTTTATATGAATACAGTTTGTGTGTTGTTATTTTGGGTGTAAAGCTAACCATGCGGGAGCCGGGCAGGACGAAAAACAGGCCTCCCCGCAGCCCACTACAGGGAGGTATCTTTGTCATTGTCATTTGATACTTGCTTAGAGAGCACAGAGAAATAAATAGCATCTCCTGAGGCTAGACTGATGTCCATAAGTTTCTCCAAGTTCCTTCCTTGGGAGACTTACAATTATCAAGGAAAGAAGAATCCATAGCAAAATACCTATATTTCTTTGAAGTCTACACCCCTATTATATCATGAGGGAACTCTTTCTAGTTCTTTGCATGCCTCTGAGGCTGCTAGTGAGCTGTTCTGAATTTCATAAACTTCAACCCATAGTATTATGAATATGCACAAATCTTTTATTCTTCAAACTCTCCCCTTTGTCCCAAGCATTGGCTGAAACCTTGAGGCCACCGTCCTTGTGTTACCTGACTTAAATTGTACCTAAATAATCATGACTGTCACTTCCATGGATACTTGTCATTTTCTTTCATCTGGAGATGCCTTTATACTAATTTCACCACTATATTGATCATATGAGACACTCAGGTACCAGATAGTGTTTTGCTTTTGACTTGATAGTTTAGCCTAACATCAAAGTTTAACCTAAGATACTTTAGTCTAAGATTTGTTTTATGTTATCTATCTTTGATTTACCATGCCCAATAGAGTATCTTTAGTAGAAGTTTATTTATCCTTCATTTATTGGTTTCTCTTTCCCATCCTGTTGTTATAATGCTCACCACTTTTATGTACATAATTCCTATGAGAACTTTATTTTAGTTTTTATTTTATGTGCATGAGTATTTTCCTGCATATGTGCCCACAGAAGCCAGAAGAGGATCTTAGCTCCCCTGGAATTGGAGTTATAGAAATTTATGAGCCACTATGTGGGTTCTGGGTCTTCTGAAGAGAAACAAGTGTTCATACTGAGTGAGTCACTTCTCTAGCCCCTGGTAGAACACTTACTTCAAAATAAATAATCAAGATTACCTTTTATTGATAGATATTATTAATATACCTAATATTTAGAATGAACTAAGAGCTACCAAACAAAAGCAACAAGGCCACTTTCTTCAGTATTAGTTTAGTAAAAAACTGAAGGCATTATTTTTTCATCCTCAGTAAAATCAATTTTATGATTTAAAATCAGTGTTGTGTACCTTTCCAGTCTTTGCCATATATGCGTTTATTTACTGTAGGAAATGTGAGTACTTTGACTTCAAGTCTTGGCTTCATTTTTCTGTACACATTCAAGGTTATATTGTCAAGTAGTATATAATCCAAAGAGCAGTGTGCAATGCAAACAAAATGACAGGTTTTTAGAGTTTTTTTTTATTGTTGTTGTTGTTTATTTACTCATTTATTTGGAACAAGGTTTTATTTGATAGCCAGGTTTCAAATCCATGTTCCTCTTGCCTTAGCTGGTCAGGTACTGGCTTGTAACATTTTAATAACTATGCTTTCTGTCGTGGGAGAGCAGGATGTGAGGAGTCTGGTTTTAAATGCCTGTGTGCAAGGTAATAAAAGATGAAAGTGAGAATCACCTGCCTCCTATTCTAGAGCAAAGACAGTTCTGAGTGAGAGGTGAGGTCTGATCCCATCAGGCATGCCCATGGGTCTAAACTTTGCAGAGCACTGAGATTACAGAAGACATCAACTGATATTAAGGGTACTTGCACCTGATCTCACTTTGCAGATAGATTTTGAAAGAACTTTGAAATATCATTTTTCTTTTGTGTATAAAGTACTTTTTAGGAACAATATTATCTACATTTATATTTTGGACTTGAAGTTTGTTGTATACTAAAATATATGAAAAAATTAAAATCCATTAAAGAATAACTTTTCATAAGTGAAGAATTTAGGGTTAAAAGAAAGCAATAGAAATAAAGTCTCATTATAGCTGTAAGCATCCAACCTTGAATTTCAGAGTAAGCTTCCAAGCATGGAATTTTAAATATGGATGCACTTTTCCTGTTTGTTTTTCAAGGTAGCTGGTCTAAGGGCCACGGTGAAGGGCAATGGAGAGTGAGTAAAAAGACAGATGCTCAGGAGTGTTCACACACACACACACACACACACACACACACACACAGTTCATTAGCTTCATAGAGAGAAAGCCAGCCATTAAAGTTGGTTGTCATTAAAATGACATGGATGGGAGCGCTTTAAGCAACCGTAGTGTTTCTAGAGCCTTACTGCCTGATGGTTGGAATAGGGACTAAAGAGGAAAGAATAAGATGAATAGCCTTCTACTTGGTATTACAACCTTTCTATATGAACTAGAGTAAAGCTAACAGGCAATAAGCATCCACAACATTAAATCCACTTTAAATTACGTGTAAGTATACATTAAATCCAAACATCTCCTGCCTTCCCCATGTCAGTGGAACCCACACAATTGCATCACCACATTCCACATTCTCACCTGTTGCTAGGTACGCTGGGCATGGCTGTTCAACCAAACACCAAGTGCTGTGTTTTCTTCAGACTTCATACAGAGGCATGGTACCTAGGTTGAATCCTTGAGAGAAGACCCCACCAGCCTTGTTTCGAGAACCTGAAGGCCCTCCCCTCAGACACTACAAATCAAAATAGTCTTCTCTCAGTGTAGCATTCTGTCACTGACATCAGCAACCAAGATAGATGGAGCCAACCCCACTGGATCAGAAATCAGACGAAACCTCAAGAGCAGTGAATTGCTGTGAGTTGGTTAGGGCAAACTACAGGATATAAAATGTAGTTGAATGAGGCAAGACAATAAAAATTGACCTCGATTTAATGTTTATTCAGTGAAATGTACTGATTTATGTAAATGAAAACCTCTAAAATTTGTTTTAAATTTGATTTTTAAAAAACTGTATCATGAAATGTTACCTTTAACCATTTAAATTACAAGATATGTAAGTATATCTTGTACAAATAAACATAGTTTACTGATTTGTTCTGTGAAAAACCTTGATTTATTTAGGACTCAAATATGTAAAACTATTGAGTTTAGTTACCTTGGTAACACCTGGAGTGAACTACTCTGTCTAAAAATATTTCTCACATTGCTTATATTTTATATGAAATTATAATTAGATGATATTTGCAAAGGATTTTCACAAATGGTAATTATCATTCAACCTAATATATAAATAAGTTTATCTATGTATATGTTTATATAACATGATCTCAGATTAAAGAAAAGAAAATAGTAGGTTTAATTTTTAACTGTACTAGAAATTTAATTTGGTTTATGTTAGTATGGATTTGGCTTAAAATGTAATATATATTTAGGTTATTTATTCAATATTAGAATACTTTCTTACAGGGAATGTTTGATATATTTTTAGAGGATTCAAGTGAACAAAAGTGAGAACATGTGTTTATGAGTGCTCTCCTCCAGATTCTCTTTGAATGAAATAACAAAAAATAAATTACCCATGTGTATTAGCATAAATGCTTCAATTAGAATAAAAGCACATTTTTCATTTTTTTAATAGATCATTCCCTTTAATTCTGTGTTTAAAAACAAAACGCATTTCGTGGTTAGAAAGTTGGTTTTGCTTTAACAAGTAAATAGCTATAAAAACCACCATTATGCTATTTGGTACAGTTTTTTAAACTTTCCTGAGTATATCATCTCTGTCCATAAATATGCTTTAATTAGAAATATAAAGTGTGAAATGTAATATGATTTTTTTCCATTTAAATAAATTTTAACTGATTCACTGTTTTAAACTATTGTTCAAGTAATTTTATTTAAATTCATTAATTGCCTTTCATTTCCCTTCCATCTTAAGCCTCTGATGTTCATCCTGGATCCCTGGTGTCCATCCTGGACCTCTGGTGTTCATCCTAGACCCTAGGTGTTCATCCTGAATCCTGGTGTTCATCCTGGACACCTGGTGTTCATCACTGACCCCTGGTGTCCATCCTGGACACCTGGTGTTTATCCTGGACCCCGGGTGTTCATCCTGGACCCTGGGTGTTCATTCTGGATCCTGGTGTTCATCCTGAATCCTGGTGTCCATCCTGGATCCCGGGTGTTCATCCTGGATCCCTGGCTGTCCTGTTTCTGCTTCTCACTATTCTTATTTCTCTCCCTACCCATCTCAGTCTTCAGAGATGCCAACTTTGATGGTTTCTGATTCTTCTAACTGATAACCTCTATACTTTCCTTTTATCCTTTCCATACCACTATCCTCGTAAAAGTCTGAGTAATGTCTGTAAAATAGAATTTTATAATCAGGTGTATACTAGGTAAAAAGATACCATCTAAGAACTCAAAACAACAACATCGGGAAAAATAGGTTTTCTGTTGTCCTGTCACCTCCCTGTCAAACAGACCTAACGTGCTCACATTGACTCTGAATGAGGGCCCAGCCCTCCAACAGCATGTCACTTCCTATTCTCTTACTCTCTTCCTTCTTTTCTCAGTCTATGTCTGGTACTTACTGTTATCTCTTATAAGTTCTTTGCCCTAAATAATTTTCTGTCCATGACTTGGCTTGTGCTGAGTGCCCTCTGAGGAAGATTCCCATCATGCTCACCTGGCAGGTGTTGTTTCTTTTAGGAGTTCAATTCGTGCCACCACAGTCCCAGAAGACTTGATTTATTGCCCTGAATAGCAGCTTACATGCTTGTTTTATGATAACTTTTCTGTCCCTTTAATTATTTGTGAATTACCGAAAGCAGACCTCCATAGATCAAGTATTTATTTACATATTGGATACAGAGTCATAGGCCTAAAAAAGGTCTGTGGATAAATAAATAAACAGACGTGTTTTAGAGGTTCAGTGTGGTTTTCCATGAATGGAATTGATTAAAAACATTAACTTACACCCTACAAACAATGCAGATTTCATAATATCCAGAAGTGTGCAAAATCACAGTGCATTTCATTCCTCTTATTCACGTATATTACTGTAGTTAGGATCCATTAATAACCTTTTAAAGAAACAGATTCTCATATCTGTTCACCATTACACTTCATAGTCTGTGGTAAATTTGGATAAGAAAAATGCAATGTAAATATTTTAAGTAAATTTTATCTATGTATTTTCCTTTTATACATTGAAACAAAAATCAGCTACCCATCTAGCTTTTCCTATCACTACCTCATGAGCCACATTTCCCTAAATATTAAAATGAAATATAAGTATATAATATTCTATTTTTCTTATTAACCCACTTTTCTTTTTAAAAATCTTTGTCATTTCTTAATAATTTTGGTATTCAGATTAATATTGGTACACATGTATTTTTTTAACTTCACAGAGCTACACACAAAGATTAAACCATCTACACTTAAAAGTCCCTAAAGTATACATCCTGGAACAAAGATTATCAGTGTTTTTAATATATTTTATGTAATACTTAACACCTAGGAAACATATAGCAATATGCCCATACCTGGATAGGATCTGCCATTTATTAGTGAATTGCCTCCAAGCTTGAATATTCTTAATGCAGGAGTCAAATACTTTTGCAAAATAAGTGGCAATTATCTCATTCTTTTTGTTAAATTGACTTTTCTTTCAGATTACTTTTGATATTGAACTGTCTTCTTTTTTATTGGACATCATGTTTGTGTTTTAGTGTGTTCATTGGATTAAAAAATAATTGCTGCTTCAAAACAAGGTTACTACTTAGTTAAATTACATTTCTGAATAAAATCAGAGGCATATTGCTGCACATCTATCAGAACTTAGTCGACACTAGTTGGAGATGATTGAGCATATTCCTTAAACCATGCATCTCTCCTCTTAACAGATGACTCTGCCGCCGAGAGCTTTAATGGCAATGAGACTCTGGGGCACAGCTCAGTCGCTTCAGGAGGGGCTCATGGCAGGGAGACTGGGGACTCCAGCAGTGATGGCAAAACTGGTCTGGAACAAGAAGACCAGCCACTGAACTTGAGCGACAGTCCCCTCTCTGCACAGCTGACTTCAGAGTACAGGATAGATGACCAAGGCAGTAATGGGAAAAACAAGTACAAGAACCTTCTAATCTCCGACCTCAAGATGGAACGAGAAGCAAGAGAAAACGGAAGCAAGGTAAGATTCCATTTCGATTGCGGGATGGTCTCTACATGGTCATGAATATCAAGAGGAAGCACACATGTAAATTGCTAATAAACTCATAATCATGCATCTTGTGTGTTCACAAAACATTATGCTGGGGCAATAGAGTCAAGTGGAACACGTCATAATGCTGTGGGTATTACTTGATAAAGGAATTGTTTGGTTTAATGTATTCCATTTCTGTGATTTACTTGTGGATCAATCCCTGGGAACTTGCCATGTACAAGTGTGAAAGGTTTAGTCTCAGTCACAATTGTGAACAACAAAGGCATAACTTTCTCATTTCTCTAGATTGGATAGACAAATAGGCGGAAAGTTTCAATTCAATTCTCCAGTTTGTTTTGGAGACCTGGGGCTTCATCACTAATTTGCTTTAGGGATGTCGAGAACTGCAAAATGTCAGTGGCCAAGTTGGAATTTGTAGATTAAATATGTACAGAAAGCTGTAATGGATCCAAAACGTCCTTCAGTCATATCTAAATTCTAGATAGTGTACATTAAACTAAATTGCAACATCTCTATGCTTAGTTTATTTCTTAAAACATTTTAATCTTTGAAAGCATCCACACTAGAAGTTCTGCTGTGCTCATTTTAAAGAACCAGTTTCTTCTGTAGATGTCAGTCATCTTGTTAGCATCTTAATCCAGCTCATAAAGTTGTACTGCAGAGGGGATAACCAGCTGTTAACAGAGGCTGTCAAAAACCTGTCATTTCCAAAGGTGCAGAACTTTAGACAGAACTGAGAATTTTATTACATTCTTCATTTTGATGTCTTTGATTCATGCAGGCCTTTAACATCTAGTTGTAGACCTAGCATTTAGCAGAGATCCTATAAACAAAGTGTCTCAACCTGGATTAATTCTGTCATTTGCAAAAGCTCTATGCTTTTGAAATTGGCTCTATTTAAATCTCCTCCTTGCCTGAGGGTGTGTTGTGTTATCCTCTTTCAGTGAGTCACTTGACATTATAAGACACTTAAGCTCTTCTAAGGGAGACTACTACCATTTGCTCTGGTAAATGCATCAATACATTTTTTGGTGGTTCAAAGATAGATCACACATTGCAAGTGTTTTTCTACCTACTGACATTTGAAGCATTGCAAACATAGAATAGAAAGGTACATTTTTCTTCATTCTATAGTATCTTGTCTTTAAAAAAGCCTAGGTAACCATAAAACATTTATATAAATACAAATAGAGAAGTTTACTTGTCATCGTGATAATTCTAAATTTTAAGATTTTGGGGCTCTAGGCATTTATAAACTCATTCAAATTTAGGAACTTTAATTTTAGTAACTATTTTAGGACCACAACTATCTTCATAAAGTTAAAGTTTTCTTAATTTAACATTAATCTTAAATATAGCTTTACTTCTCTAGTAAAGAAATCACAGAAAGGATAAACAGTGGCAGAGCTTTCACTGCTTTTTCCAACATAATCTAAAATAAATTTGTTAAATTTTAATGCATGTCACTTAATGCATCTCTGGAGTTTTGATCTTTGAGATTTATGTGACCTTCATGTTCTAAACATGCCAGGACTTGTACTCTTGGCTAAGAGGTTTCAGGGAACTTAGAATGGCTAAAGTCCCTTAATCAAGGCTTTAGGGAATTTTAAGATTTTGGGTTATATTCACTGCAGTTAAGTATGATAAAGTTGCCTATAACTTGGTTGCTTATGAAGATTATTCTGGCAACATTGTAGTGGTAAGTTGTAGGTAGTAAGTTGGGAACTAGAAGGAAGGAGGGGCAGAAGCCTGGTTACAGAGCTATTGCAGCAAGTTATAAGAAAAATAATGAACATAGGAATCAAAAAGCAATGGGAATGTAAAACACAGTAAAAAAATGTGAGCTTGTTAGTTTTTTTCTTCTGTCTTTAGTGTGTGGGCTGTGTGTGTGTGTGTGTGTGTATGTTGTGCATGTACATGTGTTGTTCATGTGTGTAGAAATGCTAAACATGTGTGTATATGGAATTCATGTGTGTATATATACCCATTTGCAAGTGCTAGATTTTGTCTGTATTTTTTTTTCTGGAGTAGAGTCCGCATGTGAAATATTGTAGGGTTTCTGGTCTCTGGTCAGCATTATTTTACCCTAAAACTATCAAAAGAATTTTGATTCAAATTTTGTTCCATCAGCATTATCTTATAGATTTTCATGGAACTTTCTATCACTTCAGTGAAACCTTAGGTAATTAATTACACAGCCACCAATTTCTCTGTTTGTTGAAGGGATCTAAAAGCTTAATAATGTAGAATCACTGAGAAGCTTAGATTTATGAGTTTAACACTGACCTATTTCACAGTTTTATTGAGAGTAATAACAAACAAAAATGATTTAAAAGCATTTAAAGGCTAGAAGAGTACATAGAGATGCTTGGAAAGCAGCCCTGAATTGGAGGACACTTTTTAACTGATTGCTTATTATCATGCAAATTCACTCTGTAGACCAGAGAGAAATCACATTAACCAATCTACAGACAAGATATATTGAACCTAAAGAATTCAGGTGGTATTTGTTTTCTTTGCTCACAGCCACAGTTTAAGGGGCAAGTTAATAACATTAAAATTCAGGACTGAGAAGAAATGACAATGATCTTGGAAAATAAGACCCACGAAGAAATCTGAGGGAACCAACTCTATAGAGAAGAAAGGGTCATAAATCACAAGCCTAGTGTTTATACCAGCCTAGAAGTTATTAGTTGTTGGAACTGAAAACAAATCCAGAATTCTAATGGAGGGAAATATAGAACTCTAGAAATGCCAAAGGGTAGGTATTTAATTGTTATTTTTCTAATTTTGAGTTTTGGAGCCTAGTCACACTTTACATCGTATGGTAAAATATTCTAATGCAATCACACAAGAATAATGTCTCAATAATAACTGCTGTTACATGTAATAGCATATTTATAATATACTCATATCAAGCAGGGCTTGTGATTACTGTTTCATGCCTAATATGCAATCTTGCTTATAATGTTCAGGCTCAGGTCCCAGGATGGTTCAGTTTTTACTTTATTTAATGATATTTTTTTCTTCACATATTCCTTGTCATATTTTTTCAATTAATGTTTCATTATCTTTTCACTAAAATGAATGTTACCATTCAAATTAAAGACCATGAAATATTAATTATAATTACCAAGAAGATTTATATAGCATTTTTTTCTGCTATGAATAGAAGAAAGCATTCAAGGAATGACCTCTTAAGGTGTGTGTGCATGAGATTGTCTTTGAAATGCTTACTGTAGTACTTTGACATTTGTAATTAGGTTGGCTTTGTTTGTGGACGTTCTAATTTATTATTGTTTAAAATTGATGATTTTTAGTAACAATTTTTTTTTGTTGCTCTGTAATGATGTTGGTCCTGATAAGTAATTGTTTAGGATAGAAATGATAGTGGATGATACTTTGTTGTCAGAAAGAACAAGTTTAGGAATTTTCAATTTTACCTGGACGGCAGACACATTTTTAAAAAAATATGGAAAATGATATGTATAAGAGAATATCATCTTGGCCTATTATTCATTTCTTAAATGAATTCTTTCGAATTTTTTATTTTATTCAATTTGTGTGGAGTGTAAGGGTCTCATGTATAGACCAATAGATAGAAGTCAAATAGCCAGGTATCGTACATAGACATCTCTACTTATGTAATCATCTTGCTATCCCTTAGATTTATTTTTAATAATTTAATAGTAGCTAACCTCTTGGTAACAAAGGGACAATTGCAAAGAAAAGGGATTAGATGAAAATAGCACTGGGGAAGGACAACAGTGATGAACAGGAAGCAACGAGTCACAGACAGTTCAGGAAAGAATAGCATATTGACTGAAGGAAGTTTCCAGGTCCGTTTAGAGCCTTTGGGGGGTGAGGAATGGGTGGTTGAGGCATTGCATGACAGGCAGAAAGCATGCTCAGACTGAGCTTTGGGATGGATTGCACAGACATCTCTGCTGCAAGGTAGCTTTAAGTGATGCAAGAAGAATGAAGAAGACTTGGAATAGGATGAGGGCTCGAGGGAGCAATGTGGGATAAGACGAAAGGATAGCCAAGAAGTCTTTAGAAAGACATGTGTTAATAGGAGATACGGGGCTGCCACAGAGGAAAGGAGTATTGGTCTGTTACTGGTGCACTATGTCAGCTGTAGCAAGGAGGAGCTCATGTACAAAACAACATAGTCAAACCCGGAAGCATTGTCATGGCGAGAAGTGATGGTACACATCGCCAGCTGTGTTTATAGGAAAGGAAATCAAAACCAGATTGTAATTAATTTCTCTTAATTGTCAATTACACAATTAAGTGATGAAGCCTAGTGTGGAAAACAGCACTGTGTGGGTGTTAGGTTCTGAGCCTGGATCTGCTGGAAGAGTAACCAATGTAGTTAACCTCTGATTCATCTCTACAGCACCAGACCTGTTTAAAAAGTCACTGTGCAGCTGGCAAGATGGCTCAGTATGAAAGGCATGCTCTGCCAAGCTTAAGAATCTGTCGGAGAGAACTGATTCAAGCCATTTGTCTCCTGACTTCCGTACATGTGCCTAAGCACACACGCACACGCGCACAGACACACACATACATTTAATCGAAAGAATGCAATAAGAAGGCATTGTTGTCCTGCTTACCATCACATGTGCTCATTTTGTCCACTATTCTGATGTGACTACAACAGGTAGGGTGGAGAGCGATGCTATGTTGGTCTCGTGTCCACACCCAGCACACTTAGTTCATCACACATTCGTTATCTCAGGATAACAAATACGACAGACCGGAGTCTTCTATAATTCATGTCCTGAAAGGTACAAGGTGAATGGGATTTGTAATTCTGCCTGTGCAACAGAATATGCACTGTGAGTTCCTTTTTAAACATTCAAGAGCTCAGTGAGGTCAATCGTCAACCCAAGTGGCCCTCAGCCACGACTGTCCTGCATTCATAACTTAAGTATCTAAAGTTATAAGATGCATTTTTACCAAGTTATGAAACCAACGAGTCTAGATTTCTTTTATTTCATAGTTACAATCTTATTTTAAATGATTTTGTGCTTTATTATGCTTATTATTCTTATGGGATTTTAATCATGGTTTGTGTGATGTGTGTGTTGTGTTGCTTTATGAATTGCGCTCTTTCTTAGAAATAAGGTCAAATGGTTAAAAATATCTTTCCATTCTGTAGGTGCCTTGGCAACAGTAACAGTTTTAAGATAGAAAAATAAAATGGTCTAGATTTAACAATCTGAAATGATTTGTATATTTCTCATAAGAACTGGTGTGATTAGAACTCTTTGAAACAATACTGTCCTAAATTTGAGAAAAGAATAAAAGAAAGAGAAATGAAAACCAGATTAAACAACCTATTCATTCCAACTGCTTCAATATAAGGGTTTATATTCTTATTAATGTTAAACATTCAAGAACAAACTTAAAGGGCATCATTATTATTGTAATTATTTAAACTTTATCTATTATTAATAGATAATAGATAGCATGTGAGTTATGTGCCATTATGAGTGTGCCACGTGTGTGTGTGGAGGTCAAGGACCACTTTGAGTAATTTTTTCTCTGCTTCCTATTACATGAATTCCAGGGAATAAATTCAGGTCCTCCAACTTGAGAGGCAAGCACTTTTATCAATGGAGGCATATTGCAGGCCCGTATTGTCATGTATTTTATACTTTTGGAAAAGAGATGTTGAAGTTAGTCATGCCAAGAGGAAAGCTTGACTTAATGGGCTAAAAAACATGAACTAATTAATTTGTCCCAGGGACCAATCATGAATGTGGAATGTTCTGTGTTATTACAATAGATAGGGAACTACTTAAGGAATTGTCTCATGCCATTGTCTCAGTGGTTCATTAGAAATAAACTTATTTTCTTAGGTTTTACATATAGGAAAACAATATCTCTATAAATAAAGCATCTCTAATGTAGCTCACATTTAAACTACTACAACTACAATGTAAATTAAGATAATCTTGTAGAAGAAGAAACAGAGTATGAGTCCAAGGATAAGGAAAGGAGTTACTGAAGGTTATCTTCATTGCCACTGTAAGTACCTGTCCTGGGCCTGTGCAAGGCTGGGCCAATCTCCAGCCAGTCACGGGGAGGAGTTGCCATTGGGGCCTTAAACCCTCCCTGCTGATCTACTGGCAACTGAAGGATTCTGTGAGGACAGTCACTAATTTCACTTGCATACAGAAAGTGAGACTGCTAGGCTCCCGTAGATACTCCCAACCTGTAGTAAAATCTACAGGACTGGGGTGACTAACAGTGGCGATGAGAGTAAGTGAACACACAATGTTCTTATTTTAAATTTTAATTTATTTTTTTTTAAAAAACTTTCTTCCTTTTACATGCCAAAGCCGTTTACCCTTCCCTCCCCTCCTCCTGCTCCCTCCACCATCCCCCATGCCACCCCCATTCATTCCTCAGAGAGGGTAAAGCTTCCCATGGTAGTCAACAAAATCTATCACATTGCTGTGAGGCAGAACCAAGTCCCTTCCCCCTATATCTAGGCTGAGCAAGGTATCCCTCTAGAGAGAATAGGTTTCAAAAAGCCTGGTCCCACTGCCAGTGGTCCCATGGTCTTCCCCAGTCATACAACTGTCGCCCACATTTAGAGCGCCTATATTTGGTCCTATGTCAGGCCAGAGTTGGTAAGCTATCCCCATCATGGTCTTGACCTCATTGCTTGTAACAAAACCGTTTCTTAATAACAAGCAGGAAGACATTTGACTGATGTCACACCCCCAGCTACTACAGAATGGCTCATATTTACCTCCTAGGCAGAAAGCCACATTTATCCTATTTATGACTTAGCAGTTCGTCATTTTTAACTATGAATAGTAATGTTTAACCTGTAAGCAGCTTTAAAGTCCAGATGAGATGGGATACATGTTTTGTGGCCACAGTGGTTCCTACTGGCACCAGAATTTAGAGCTGGTCCGGAAATGACAAGCATGCACTCATCTCATGCATTTCATTGGGAAAACTTCATACACATTTTCAGTAACCTATAAATCACCTCCTGAGATTGGCCATATAGTGAAGTTCTTCAAGGGGGTAAATACTACTTTCTCTTTTTCTTCCCTTGTGCTCTCATCCTTCTTTTTAGTTCCACTTATTGCACAGATTACATTGAAATACGTAATTATTTCCAGAGGCATTAATCCTATAGAATGTTTCTATGAATAGTGTGCACTTATAAAACAGATCCTAGGACACCTTGGATCTCTACTTGTTAAGATATTCATTGGTCCCATTGGAATCTGTCCTACTAAAACTCAACTTCTCTAACACCATGAGTCAGATTTAATTCCACCAGAAAACAGAGTTTTGTGAAATTCTAGGAGAGGTCTATGAAAAGAGGCACAAAATGACAGTGTAGCAATGGCATGTTCACATGCTGAAGTGATTTGTGTGCCTGAGGCTCACTCACTTCCTGTCAAATGCCTGTTGAGTGACAATTGGTGGCATTGGACTTTATTACAGTGGTCTTAATCCCATCTGCCTTTTCATGACAGCAAGAGTCTTCACATTGTCACCTTGCTTGTTAAACTCACCAGCACCAGTCTTTGGACTTAACCCGCCCTATTCCAGGTGACATGGAACAATTTGCCTTCTGAGCAGAGATTCCTCAGTGAATATTTTATCACACACAGTGACTTAAATGAGATGGAGTTGCAGCATGAGGGATTGAGGAGGAAGACAATTATAGCCAACTGTGGGATTCTGGGATTTATATGAATGTAGTATCATAATGCTAGTTTTGTGAGTTGTAAATGACAAATATAAAGAAAATTAAACGTCTTTAATTTGATTTCATCTTGGTGTATGGAAAATTTAAAACCTCAATATTCACCTATGATGTTTATTTCTTTTTTTTTTTTATTCTTTTTTAATTAAAATTTCCACCTGCTCCCCATTTCCCATTTCCCTCCCCTCCTCCCAAATATTGCCCTCCCCCCACTTCCCTCCCCCTATCCCCACTCCTCTTCTCCTCCCCCCACTCCATTCCCCCTCCCTCTCGATACTGAAGAGCAGTCCAAATTCCCTGCCCTGCGGGAAGACCAAGGTCCTTCTATCTACGTCCAGAAAGGTGAGCGTCCAAACAGGCTAAGCTCCCACAAAGCCAGTTCATGTATTAGGATCGAAACCTAGTGCCATTGTCCTTGGCTTCTCATCAGTCTTCATTGACCGCCATGCTCAGAGAGTCCGGAATCAACCCATGCTTATTCAGTCCCAGACCAGCTGGCCTTGGTGGGCTCCCAATAAATCAGTTCCACTGTCACAGTGGGTGGGTGCATCCCTCGTGGTCCTGATTTTTTGCTCATGTTCTCCCTCCTTCTGCTCCTCATTTGGACCTTAAGAGCTCAGACCGTTGCTCCAAATTGAGACTCTGTCTCTACCTCGATCCATCGCCAGATGAAGGTTCTAAGGAGATATGCAAGATATTCATCAGTATAGGATAGGGTCATTTCAGGTTCCCTCTCCTTAGTTGCCCAAGGTACCAGCTGGGGACATATTCCTGGACACCTGCGAACCCCTCAAGAGTCAAGTCTCTTGCCAACCCTAAGATGGCTCCCTTAGATAGGATATATACTTCGCTGCTCCCGTATCCATCCTTCCTATATCCCAACCATCCCAATCCTCCGAGCTCCTCCCATCCTCCCCTTCTCATATTTCTCATCCCATTTCCCCTTTGCCCCATGCCACCTCACCCGCAAGTTCCCAGTTTTTGCCCTGGAATCTTGTCTACTTCCCCCTCTCCATGCGGATGACTATATGATTTTCTTTGGGTTCACTTTCTTATTTAGCTTCTATAGGATCACACATTATATGCTTAATGTCTTTTATTTTATGGCTAGAAACCGATTATGAGTGAGTACATCCCATGTTCCTCTTTTTGAGTCTGGGATACCTCACTCAGGATAGTGTTTTCTATTTCCATCCATTTGCACGCAAAATTCGAGAAGTCATTGTTTTTTACTGCTGAGTAGTACTCTAATATGTATATATTCCACACTTTCTTCATCCATTCCTCCATTGAAGGGCATCTAGGTTGTTTCCAGGTTTTGGCTATTACAAACAATGCTGCTATGAACATAGTTGAACAGATACTTTTGTCATTTGATGGGGCAACTCTTGGGTATATTCCCAATAGTGGTATTACTGGATCTTGGGGTAGGTTGATCCCAAATTTCCTGAGAAATCGCCACACTGATTTCCAAAGTGGTTGCACAAGTTTGCATTCCCACCAGCAATGAATGAGTGTGCCTCTTTCTCCACAACCTCTCCAGCAAAGGCTATCATTGGTGTTCTTGATTTTAGCCATTCTGACAGGTGTAAGATGGTATCTCAAAGTTGTTTTAATTTGCATTTCCCTTATCGCTAAGGAGGTTGAGCATGACCTTAGGTGTCTTTTGGCCATTTGAATTTCTTCTGTTGAGAATTCTCTGTTCAGATCAGTGCCCCATTTTTTTATTGGGTTCATTAGCATTTTAAAGTTTAGTTTCTTGAGTTCTTTATATATTTTGGTGATCAGACCTTTGTCTGTTGCAGGGTTGGTGAAGATCTTCTCCCAGTCAGTGGGTTGCCTTTTTGTCTTAGTGACAGTGTCCTTTGCTTTACAGAAGCTACTCAGTTTCAGGAGGTCTCATTTATTCAATGTTGCCCTTAATGTCTGTGCTGCTGGGGATAAACGTAGGAAGTGATCTCCTGTACCCATATGTTGTAGAGTACTTCCAACTTTTTCTTCTATCAGGTTCAGTGTGTTCAGACTAATATTGAGGTCTTTAATCCATTTGGACTTGAGTTTTGTGCATGGTGATAGATATGGATCTATTTTCATTCTTCTACACGTTGACAACCAGTTCTGCCAGCACCATTTGTTGAAGATGCTCTCTTTTTTCCATTGAATACTTTTAGCTCCTTTATCAAAAATTAGGTGTTCATAAGTTTGTGGGTTAAAATCAGGGTCTTCTACTCGGTTCCATTGGTCGACTTCTCTGTTTTTATGCCAATACCAAACTGTTTTCAATACTGAGGCTCTGTAATAGAGTTTGAGGTCAGGGATGGTAATGCCTCCAGACGATCCTTTATTATATAAGATTGTTTTGGCTATCCTGGGTTTTTTGTTTCTCCATATAAAGTTGATTATTGTCCTCTCAAGATCTGTGAAGAATTTTGATGGGATTTTGATGGGGATTGCATTGAATCTATAAATTGCCCTTGGTAGAATTGCCATTTTTACTATGTTGATCCTCCCTATCCAAGAGCAAGGGAGATCCTTCCATTTTCTGGTATCCTCCTCAATTTCTTTCTTCATTGACTTAAAGTTCTTGTCAAATAGATCCTTTACTTCCTTGGTTAGGGTTACCCCAAGATATTTTATGCTATTTGTGGCTATCGTGAAGGGTGATGCTTCTCTGATTTCCATCTCTGCTTCCTTATCCTTTGTGTATAGGAGGGCAACTGATTTTTTGGAATTGATCTTGTATCCTGCAACGCTACTAAAGGTGTTTATCAGCTGAAGGAGTTCTTTGCTGGAGTTTTTGGGGTCGCTTATGTACACTATCATATCGTCTGCAAATAATGAAAGTTTAACTTCTTCCTTTCCGATTTGAATCCCTTTGATCCCCTTATGTTGTCTTATTGCTATTGCTAGAATTTCAAGCACTATATTAAAGAGGTATGGAGAGAGTGGACAACCTTGTCGTGTTCCTGATTTTAGTGGAATAGCTTTGAGTTTCTCTCCATTTAATTTGATGTTAGCTGACGGCTTGCTATAAATAGCTTTTATTATAGTTAGGAACGACCCTTGTATTCCTAATCTCTCTAAGACCTTTATCATAAAGGGATGTTGAATTTTGTCAAATGCTTTTTCAGCATCTAATGAAATGATCATATGGTTTTTTTCTTTCAGTTTATTTATATGATGGATTACATTGATAGATTTTCGTATGTTGAACCAGCCCTGCATCTCTGGGATGAAGCCTACTTGATCATAATGGATAATTTTTCTGATGTGTTCTTGTATTCGGTTTGCCAGTATTTTATTGAGTATTTTTGTGTCGATGTTCATGAGTGAGATTGGCCTGTAGTTCTCTTTCTTGGTTGTGTCTTTGTGTGGTTTTGGTATCAGAGTAACTTCAGCTTCATAAAAGGAATTTGGCAATGACTTCTCTGTTTCAATATTGTGAAATACATTAAGGAGTATAGGTATTAGGTCTTCTTGGAAGTTCTGGTAGAATTCTGCATTGAAGCCATCTGGACCTGGGCTTTTTTTGGTGGGGAGGTTTTTTATAACAACTTCTAATTCTTCGCGACTAACAGGTCTATTTAGATTGTTCACCTGGTCCTGGTTTAACTTTGGTATATGGTACTTATCTAAAAAAGTGTCCATTTCTATAACATTTTCCAATTTTGTGGCATACAGATTTTTGTAGTAATATCTAATGATTCTCTGAATTTCCTCTGAGTCTGTGGTTATGTCTCCCTTTTCGTTTCTGATTTTGTTAATTTGCGTATTCTCTCTCCGCCGTTTGATTAGTTTGGATAGGGGTTTATCAATCTTATTGATTTTCTCCATGAACCAGCTTTTTGTTTCATTGATTCTTTGGATTGTTTTCTGTGTTTCTATTTTGTTGATTTCAGCCCTCAATTTGATTATTTCCAGTCTTCTACTTCTCCTAGGTGAGTCTGCTTCTTTTTTTTCTAAAGCTTTCAGGTGGGCTATTAAGTCTCCAATGTGTGCTTTCTCCGTTTTCTTTAAGTGGGCACTTAATGCTATGAATTTTCCTCTTAGCACTGCTTTCATAGTGTCCCATAGGTTTGAGTATGTTGAGTCTTCGTTTTCATTGAATTCAAGAAAGACTTTAATTTCTTTCTTTATTTCTTCCTTGATCCAGGTGAGGTTCAGTAGTTGACTGTCCAGTTTCCATGAGTTCATAGGCTTTCTGGGGATAGCATTGTTGTTGAATTCTAACTTTAATCCATGGTGATCTGATAAGACACAGGTGGTTACCGATATTTTTTTGTAACTGTGTAAGTTTGCTTTGTTACCGAGTATGTGGTCTATTTTCGAGAAGGTTCCATGAGCTGCAGAGAAGAAGGTATATTCTTTCCTATTTGGGTGGAATGTTCTATAGATGTCTGTTAAGTCCATTTGATTCATTACCTCCCTTAATCCTTTTATTTCTCTGTTAGGTTTCTGTTTGATTGACCTGTCCATTGGTGAGAGAGGAGTGTTGAAATCTCCTACTATTAGTGTGTGTGGTTTGATGACTGCCTTGAGTTTTAGTAACGTTTCTTTTACATAAGTGGGTGCTTTTATATTAGGGGCATATATATTCAGGATTGAGATTTCATCCTGGTGAATTGTTCCTGTTATGAGTAAAAAATGTCCATCTCCATCTCTTTTGATTGATTTTAGTTTGAAGTCAACTTTCTTAGAAATTAGTATGGCCACACCTGCTTGTTTCTTAGGTCCGTTTGCTTGATAAACCTTTTCCCAGCCCTTTACTCTGAGTAGATGTCTGTCTTTGTGGTTGAGGTGTGTTTCTTGTAAGCAGCAGAATGTTGGATCCTGTTTTCGTATCCAATCTCTTAGCCTGTGCCTCTTTATAGGTGAGTTGAGTCCATTGATATTAAGTGATATTAATGACCAGTGGTTGTTAACTCCGGTCATTTTTCCTTTCTTTCTTTTCTTTGGTAGTAGAGTTTGTGTGTTTCCCTTCTTCAAGTTGTGCTGGTGAAGGGTCTTTAGATGTCTGAGTTATTGTGGGCATTGTTGGACTCCTTGGTTTGTGATTTTCCTTCAATTACTTTCTGAAGGGCTGGATTTGTGGCTACGTATTGTTTAAATTTGTTTTTATCCTGGAAAACTTTGTTTTCTCCATTTATAGGGAACGAAAGCTTGGCTGGGTATAGTAGTCTGGGCTTGCATCCATGGTCTCGTAGTTTCTGCAGTATATCTATCCAGGACCTTCTGGCTTTCGTGGTTTCCGTAGAGAAATCAGGTGTAAGTCTGATAGGTTTACCTTTATAGGTAACTTGACCTTTTTCCTTTGCAGCTCTTAATATTCTTTCTTTATTCTGTATGTTTTGTGTTTTGATTATTATATGACGAGGAGATGTTTTTTTTTTTGATCCAGTCGATTTGGTGTTCTGTATGCTTCTTGGACCTTCAAAGGAATATCTTTCTTAAGGTTGGGAAAGTTTTCTTCTATAATTTTATTAAATATATTTTCTGGACCATTGAGCTGTACTTCTTCTCCTTCTTCTATCCCTATTATTCTTAGGTTTGGTCTTTTTATTGTGTCCCAGATTTCCTGAATGTTTTGTGATGAGAATTTGTTGGTTATGCTGTTTTCTTTGATGAGAGTGTTTATTTTCTCTATGGTATCTTCAGTGTCTGAGATTCTTTCTTCTATCTCTTGTAATCTGTTGGTGGTACTTGTCTCTGTAGTTCCTGTTCGTTTATTCAAATTTTCCATCTCCATCCTTCCCTCGGTTTGTGTTTTCTTTATTACTTCCACTTCGTTCTTCAAGTCTTGAACCGTTTCCCTTACCTGTTTGATTACTTTTTCTTGTTTCTCTTGGTTTTCTTGGGTATCTTTGAGATATTTATTCATTTCCTCTACCTTTTTGTTTGTAATCTCTAATTGGTTGTGGCAGTTTTTCACCTCCTGTTTAAGGTCCTCTATTATTTTCATAAAATTCACTTTTGAGTCGAATTCTTCTAATTCTTCTGTATTAGGGTTTAGACTTCTCATTTCGGTATTCCTGGATCCTGGTGATGTCACGTTGCCTTTCAAGTTGTTGGGGGAATTCTTGCATTGGCGCCTGCCCATCTTTTCCTTCAAATGGAGCCAGGAGAGGCCCGATGTCTTGGACCAGTCTTTGCTGTGACTAACTCTCTAGGTGTATCTCCTCAGTGTAGGGGCAGGAACCGTTCCCTTCCAGGTGAACTCCTCAACACCAAAACATGGATGCGTGGTATTCCAATGACCCGTGAAAAGAAGGCCTAATGCACGGGGTCGGGCGGGGTCCAGTAGAACACAGGCGACACTGCAGTACAAGCTGGAGGTGCCTGCGCTCCCTTTCGGGGGGTTGCTGAGGCCTGCCCGCTGCTCTGGTTGGGTAGCCTTAGTGTAGGGGCGTTTGTGCTCTCTACCGGGACCGTCCGCCCCAGGATAGTACACACTCACCCGTCCCGATGAAACTTCTTGGAACCTACACAGGAACTCCTGGATGCCCCAATGAGCCAGGGACTAATGGAAGTAGGGCGCAGGCAGAGCAGGTCCAGCAGATCACAGCAGAGACTGCAGCCCCAGCAGCAGGGGCCCGCTTTCCCTGGCAGGGACCTTGAGGCCTGCCCTCTGGTCAGGGACTCACTGCTCTGGGTTGGTAGCCTTAGTGAAATGGCAGGAAACTGTTCCACAGCTAAGGACCTTGCAGACAAGGCAGGTTTGGGGGTGGGGGTGGGGGCGGGTGTGTAGGAGAGCAAGCCCTGCAGCAGGAGCTGGGGGAGGGGTGTTTGTGCTCTCTACCTGGACAGTCCGCCCCAGGATAGCACACACTCACCCGTCCCGATGAAACTTCTCGGCACCTACACAGGAACTCCTGGATGCCCCAATGAGCCAGGGACTAAGGGAAGTAGGGCGCAGGCAGAGCAGGTCCAGCAGATCACAGCAGAGACTGCAGCCCCAGCAGCAGGGGCCCGCTTTCCCTGGCGGGGACCTTGAGGCCTGCCCTCTAGTCAAGAACTCACTGCTCTGGGTTGGTAGCCTTAGTGAAATGGCAGGAAACTGTTCCACAGCTAAGGACCTTGCAGACAAGGCAGGTTTGGGGGTGGGGGTGGGGGCGGGTGTGTAGGAGAGCAAGCCCTGCAGCAGGAGCTGGGGGAGGGGTGTTTGTGCTCTCTACCTGGACAGTCCGCCCCAGGATAGCACACACTCACCCGTCCCGATGAAACTTCTTGGCACCTACACAGGAACTCCTGGATGCCCCAATGAGCCAGGGACTAAGGGAAGTAGGGCGCAGGCAGAGCAGGTCCAGCAGATCACAGCAGAGACTGCAGCCCCAGCAGCAGGGGCCCGCTTTCCCTGGCGGGGACCTTGAGGCCTGCCCTCTAGTCAAGAACTCACTGCTCTGGGTTGGTAGCCTTAGTGAAATGGCAGGAAACTGTTCCACAGCTAAGGACCTTGCAGACAAGGCAGGTTTGGGGGTGGGGGTGGGGGCGGGTGTGTAGGAGAGCAAGCCCTGCAGCAGGAGCTGGGGGAGGGGTGTTTGTGCTCTCTACCTGGACAGTCCGCCCCAGGATAGCACACACTCACCCGTCCCGATGAAACTTCTTGGCACCTACACAGGAACTCCTGGATGCCCCAATGAGCCAGGGACTAAGGGAAGTAGGGCGCAGGCAGAGCAGGTCCAGCAGATCACAGCAGAGACTGCAGCCCCAGCAGCAAGGGCCCGCTTTCCCTGGCGGGGACCTTGAGGCCTGCCCTCTGGTCAGGGACTCACTGCTCTGGGTTGGTCTATGATGTTTATTTCTATACTATCATTAACTAATACATTCTTCCTGGGAATGCCTTCTGTATTACTGAAGCTTCTCTAGGAGAACATATAAAACCAATAGAGCATTTAAAATATAAGGTGGATATATATATATATATATATATATATATATATATATATATAATAAAAGATGGTTCACATAATTGTGGAAGCTCCTGATATGACAACTACAGAGTGTGATCCCATAAAGACCAGTGCGACATCTCTAATCCAACTCTACAATCCTGGAATGAGGAAGACTTGTGGTGCAAATTCTAGTCTAAATATGAAGGATAAAAACCAAGAGAACAGTACCAGTGTCTCAGAACAGAAGGAGATGGGTGTCCTGACTCCAGAAAAATATAGAGCCATTATCCCTCCCTCTTCTGCTCAAGCCTTCAGTGGATTGGATAGCACCCTCTAACTCTGATGATGTACTATTCTACAGCCAATCAAATGAAAATCAGTCTCTGCCCCAACATGTAGAAAACAATGCTTTATCAGCTTTATGTCATATATTCTAGTCAAGTTGGTTCATAAAAATAACCATCAAAGGTTGACCTCCTGTCAACCCAGTGTCCATCTGCCTCTGCTTACACTATGCTTAAAGCAAAAACAATGACAATAACCAGGTCATAATTCTGTATAACATGAAACAGTAACCCTTTTAGATTTAATTTTAAACAGACTAACCCTCATCTTGAGAGGAAATGAAATGCTCTATCCTTAGTAGCTTAAATGCTATGGTATAAAATCAATAGTACCAAATTCTGACATAAAATCAATACATTATGCTATAAATATAGAAATATGTAATCAAATATATTTAATGCATAAATATATACAAACATGTTTATAACCAAAGAAGGTAAAACACTCATGACAGTTATGATCTCATTTCCATAGCTAGCCTATAGCAATAGCTGGCACTTACAACTTTCGACTTCTACTGTTTATTCTTGACCCTACTCACTATTTTCAGGGTACACTCCTAGTACTCAAGGCAGAATGACCCAAATCTTCAGTCTTGCTTTTGTGTGTGAGTGTAGTCACGTGTGTGGGTACACATGTGCCTGTTCTTACTCATGCTGGAAAGCCCAGAGGACAGCTTCAGGTATTGTTCCTGGGAATCATCCACTTTGCTTTTGAAATAATTTTTCTGATTGAAACTTAGAACTTCTTGATTAGGTCAAGTGGAATATCCAGCCAACCTTACTGTTCTGCCTGTCTTCTTCTCCCCAAGCATGCAGGACCACACTAACTGCTCAGTTTTTAATATCAGTTCTGGGGATTGCTTGCATGATGAACACCTTACTAACTGGGATAACTCTCCAGATTCCAAAGCTTCATTATTGATTTACAGGGATGCAAAGGAAAGTAGAGAGACTTGAACATACTCCATGGCATGTGGGGTATTGCAGCAACATTAAATCAGTAAGGAGGCACAATGTAAAAAAAAAAAAAAAAAAAAAAAAAGCCTCCCCTTCAGAGGAGGCTTGGAAATGTGAATTTATGATTGTCAGGAAATATTTTGCTAGAATAAATTTTCTTGTTTGGGTTTTAAAAGAAACACTTTTCAAAAATAAAACAAAGTTTTAAGAAAATAAAAGTTTTAAGAAAATAAAAAGAAAGTTATTTAGATATCTTATTCTCTTTAGAAATCTTATCCTATTTAGGTGTGTGTGTGTGTGCGTGTGTGTATGTGTGTGTGTGCAAATCCCTGAGTGAAGCACTACAAATATAATGGATAAACTCAAGCTCAAATGAAAAATATTTTCAAAGTGTTCAGTGTGGATCCAGAGAAACCTGAAAAGACCACCATTTAGTTTATAACTATAAATAAGCAAGCAGTGCAGCAAGTTATGCATAATGTGACTGAGGACGTGTGTGAAATCGGGGGAATGATGGGAGCTGGTGCATACTCAGGACAAGAGAAGAAGGAGGACTGGAATAAAAAATGAAGCAGAGGGTCTAGTGAATAATGGTTTCTACTGAGCGCTGAAAGTTAAGACTTTATCTCAAAGAGAAAGGAATAGATTTCAGTATTGAGAAATATGTGGTTTGGACTCACAAATATCAATATCATCAAAATGCTAAATTTTCAAAAGTAATAAGAAAAATGTTATTTCTCCCACTAAAGAAACAGTGATATGAAATCCCAGTTACCATATTAGAAAAGGAAGGTGCTGAGATAAATAAAATATCATTTCTATTCTTGAAAAAAACCTGTTGATTGAGTGACACAATCTCATAAATAACAGAGTATAACAAAATAATGAAACAGTGAAGATGCTTGAGTTCATTAAAGAGCTCCAGACCAACGGAAAACATCAGTAAAAGCAAGAGGATGACCGCATATTCTTGCACATGTCTTTAGGAAGCTCAAAGAAAGGATGACTTTCAGAACTCAATCATTGAGTAAATTCTATAAAAACAAAAGTACAATAATATTACACCTGTGCCTCATGAGAGCAAAGAATTGGATGATGAGTTTCCTGACTCCCTTCTGTCTGAAAATGAGACGCTGTCTGTTTTCATAATATCTCATGCATTCTTACATAAGTATTACCAAAGAATCTCAATATTAGGGAAGATAATCACAAGTTTTAACCTTGACTATGGGTCATGATTAGTTTGTGTAAAAGTTTTGATGTGCCACGATGGTTTCTGTTCCTAAATAGGCTAAGAACTTTATCATCATTTTTTTCAAACTTTATTCTAGGATTTTTCAGCATTTTAAGTGCAGAGAATGAGTTGTGTGTAAGTAAAATTCAAAAGAGCTGCAGGGTCTAAGTGGCTTGGACCTAAAAATACTAAAGACTTAAATTTTATCATATCCAATAGCATAAAGCAAAAAAGATGTCAAAATATAAAATTCTAGCTCTCCAATAACTTCTTCAAAATTTGAAAGTTTGCCTCCTTTGTAAATGCCTTCTCCAAATTGTCTGCAAGATCTTAAATCTCCCCTCCTGCTGCCATGTCCTCCCTCCCTCCTCCTCCATCTCTCTTCCTCTGCCTCTGGAGCAGCATTGGTGCTCTGCCACCCACAGATTGTGTGGACAGAGCCTCAGTCAGTTTCGTGTTGGAGTCAGATTGTCGTTGCTGACCATGCTTCAGAGACTGGGAAGCATGTCTATCAGCTGCCTGATCTCAGCACAGACTGCCTTGGTAAAGGTCTCCACTGCCAGAGTTGACTGGACTTCAGGGCTGTTACAGAAGATCACTGGTCATTGGTTTGTACATGTGCTCCCTTCTCCAGTACCAGGGATTGTGTTTTCCCTGGGCTTCTTTAAAGAGGACCAGAGTTCTCCATCATCCCCTGTGTACTATGAACCATTTTCTTTCCAGTTACTTTCCCACAACACTCAAATGTGCTATTGGCTCACTTTTCCTTGTTCACAATACTTCCGTTAAATAATATATTTTATGTCTTTTATTATTTTACTCATTAGTTAACAGATATTATTGAGTCTCAATACTTAAGAATACCAAAAGAATATGATAGTGAAAGAAAACCAGCCATTCTTGTTTCTTGCAGGCAACCCAAGTCTGTTTGGGTTGGGATATGAGTGACAGAGAATTTAGAGGTGGAATAAGAAGAGAGCTTGTGATAGAAGCACAATGGCAATGGTTTGGATTTGGAGAGTCAAGACCATCTTGGTGTAATAAACACTATCTCAACAGGGAACCGGAGAATGAGGAGGAGCTGGGCAATGAGCCTGTGTCTAATGATGAATGACTAACTCTAGGCATAATCACCACTAGGAGACAGGGAGAAAAGTCATGGCAGAATTAAAATGGGAGGAGATGGTAGCAGTGTTGAGTCTCGAAAGAATGCACAGGCTTTTTTGTGAACTTGGTTGTCATCTCTATTAGAGGATGTGAGGAGATTTTCTTTTTGTGATTGTTGAGTTGGGAACTGGATGAGACAAATGGATAAGATGTCATCTCAACTCTTTGAAGTAGTCGCACCAACATGCTCATTGGTCCAGTTTCCAGCATTGGCAACTGAGTGGATGGTAGCAGAAAACACTAGAGTAAGTGTCTGGATCAATATCCCTCCCTTCAGTCCTTTCTGATTCCTGAATATGCCTCTCACTGCTTCTTGTAGTCCTCGTTTCTGCAATATTCTTGATTCTCTCTCAAGTGCACAACTGTCAAATTAATTCCAGTCTTAGAAACATTCTCCATGAACAAATATGGGTCTTCAAGAAATACTTTGAATTTCCTTTTATACTTTCATCAAGATTGTTGCTTTCTTCATCCTGGTATTTATCAAAGTGACACATAAACACTATTTATGTTGTATATACACTTTAACTTTTGCTTCAGTGGCATCCACTTAGTGATAGCTTCCTGTGATGATGTTTAATTCTGTATACTACAAACTTTGAAAATGAAGTGTTAAAAATTGTATCATGAGGATAAGGCAAGGGAACTGAAGCACTCACACACTTCCTTCGTTAACCTTGTCATGACCTTAATCATTATCATGAATTTTCCATCCATTTTTAAGTTCAATTTGCACAGATTAAAAAACTCTCATATCCCCAACAAAAATTCAGACACGTTTGTCTATTTGTCCACACACAAGTCTATATTTATATTATATCCACATTCAAAACTGCCTTGATGAAAGGCCATTTCTCAGTGTGTTATATTCAAGTAAGTACTATTCCTGACATGTGAGCGTAATGGAGAATGAGCTGGCATTAAACTTCACAAGACAATGAGAGAAAGAACATTTAGTTATATTCTTCCTATTGACTTGTGATGAAAAATGATGCCAGTTAGCATCATCAAAACAGAAACCCATAGTGTAAAATTTGTGTCAGAGTTTCTGAAATCGTGTTAGCAAGACTGCTGTGCCTTCCCTGCACAAATGTCTTTTACTTAACACTCAGATGAGAAATGCAGACAGAAGGCTGAGGAGGAAAATAAGTATGTGTCATGAGCAAGACTCGGTCCTATCTGCCCCCCAGAAAATTGCAGAAATGTCCTGTCCATGCAGCCTCTGCCGTCATTGTTCATTCATGCATTCAGCACACTGACTAAACAACTCGATGTGTAGAGACAACACACCCAAATGCATTTTCATTTGTGCCCATGAATAAAACATTATTTTTTAAATTTAATGTTTGGGAGTAATGTGTAAAATTGCCAGCCATGTTCTTGTCTCTGCTCATGACATAATGTTCTCTTTCAAATCAATTCAAGATTTTTTTTTTTAATTCAAGGCAAGCACGTCCTCTGTGAATTGTGTAGTAGATGACATTCACATAAGAAAACCTATGGCCTTGCCTTTGCTTGCAGCCTCTGTCATTTCTTCATTACAAAAAAACTATCTTTTTCATTTTACATACCTTACATACCAATCCCAGTTTCCACTCCTCCTCTCCTCCCAGTCCCTCGACCTTCATCCCTACCCTCCATTCCTCAGAGAGGGTAAGGCACATTGCTTTCAGGAAGGACCAAGACCCATCCCACCACACACACACACACACTATATTTAGACTCAGCAAGGTATCCCGCCAAAGAGAATGGGTTCCAAAAAGCCAGTACAATCACTAGGGATAAATCCTGGTCCCACTGCCACTGACCCCCACAGTCTCCCTCAACCATGCAATTGTCACCCACATTCTGAGGGACTAGTTTGATCCTATGCTGGTTCCTTCCCTTTCTGGCCAGAGTTGGTGAGCTCCCACTAGCTAACGTAAGCTGTTGCAGTGGGTGTCCCCATCATGATCTTGACCTCTTTGTTCATATTCTCATTCTTCCCACTCTTCGATTTGACTATGGGAGCTCAGGCCAGCACTTTGTTGTGTCTCTCTGCCTCCATCAGTTGCTGGATGAAGGTTCTATGGTGAAGTTTAAGATAGTCATTAATTTGACTACAGGGCAAGACCAATTCAGGCACCCTCTCAATTATTGCTTAGGGTCTTAACTGGGGTTATCTTTGTGGATTCCTGGGAATTTACGTAGTTTAAGTTTCTTGATAGCCCCATAATGGCTCTCTCAATCAAGATATCTCTTTTCCTGCTTCCTGTCTCTGTTTTTCTCCTTTCTCTACTACCCTGTTCCCTCAAGTTCTCTCGAGAAGAAGGTAACTTCTCCTACCGCCATGCTCCCAATTTTCTCAGGAGATCTTGTCTATTTCCCCCTTCCCAGGGCATATCTATATATGTTTCTCTTAGGGTTCTCTTTGATACTTAGCTTCTCTGGGGTTGTGGACTATGGGGTCATGGACTATAGGCTCATGATCATTTGCTTTCCAGCTAGTATTCACTTTTGAGTATATAGCATGCTCATCTTTCTGGGTCTGGGTTAACTCTGGATTTTTTTTTTCTATTTCCACCCATTTGCATGCAAATTTTAAGATGTCATTCTTTTATACCAGTGAGTATTACTCTGTTGTATAAATGTACCACATTTTCTTTGTCCATTCTTCAGTTGAGATTATTTGTAGGTTCTGGCTATTTCAAATAATGCTGCTATGAACATAGTTGAACAAATGTCCTTGTAGTATGCTTGAGCATCCTTTGGGTTTATGCTCAAAAGTGGTATTGCTGGGTCTTGAGGTAGGTTGACTCTTCATTTTCTGAGAAACCTCCATAGTGATTTACAGAGTGGTTGTACAAATTTGCATTCCTACCAGCAATGGAGAAGTGTTCTACTTAATCCACATCCTCTCCAAGCTATCTTTGGTGTTTTTGACCTTAGCCATTCTGACTAGTATCGTTTTGATTTATATCTTCCTGAATATTTCCTTAAATGTCTTTCAGTCATTTTAGATTCTTCATTTTCTGTTGAGAATTCTGTTTAGATTTGTACCCATTTAAATTGGATTATTTGGTATTTTTTGTCTAATTTTTTGAATTCTTTATATATTTTGGAGATCAGTCCTTTGATGGGTGGTTGGTAAAGATTTTTCCCATTTAGTTGCCTGGCTTTTGGTTTTATTGACTATGTCCTTTGCTTTACAGAACCTTCTCAGTTTCAGAAGGTCCCCATTTACTTATTGTTGCTCTCAGTATCTGTGCTACTGGTGCTGAATTTAGAAAGTGGTTTCCTGTGCCCATGCATTAAAGGCTACTTCCTACTTTCTCTTCTGTCAGATGTATATTGAGGTCTTTAATCCATTTGGACTTGAGTTTTGTGCATGCGGATAGATAAGGATCTATTTGCATTTTTCTACATATTGACATCCAGTTATGCCAGCATCATTTGTTGAAGGTGCTTTTTTCCCATTGTATAATTTTGGCTTCTTTGTCAAAAATCATAAGCTCATGGATGTGTAGATTAATATTCACATCTTCAATTTGATTCCGTTGGTTAACCTGTCTATTTTTATGCTAATAACAGGTCTTTTCATTACTATATCTCTACCAGCAGGTTTTCTAAAGTGTTGGTGACATTTTGCATTTTAACCTGTACTGACAGTTCTGGGTTCTCTATATTCTCACAAATACTTGTCACTACTTTCTTATTTTAGCCATCTTACTGAGCATACAGTAGAATCATCCTGTGGCTTTGACTCCATTGCCTAACTGACGTCTGCTGCCAGGTGTCTTCCCTTTTATGTATGCATGTTTCTGGAATTTTCTACCAATTTTTTTTTGCTATTTTTTTCACTGGATTGTTTCTTATTCCAGTATTAAGTTGTGTGATTCATTTTTCTATTTTACATAACCCATCATGGGATACACAATGTTCCAATATATTCTTTTATTCTGTGTCTGGTCCTTTCCCTATTTTGATAATCTCTCTTGAGTCACAGATGGTTTCAATTTTGGTGAAATCTAAATTACATAGCTCTTTATTCCCTGTGCCACACCTGAGTGAAACAGTAGAGCAGGTCCTTAAGTTGTAGGTGTGAGATATGACCCTGAGAACATGAAAAGCAGAACTAGCCCACCCCTTGCTCATCACTATAAGGGGTGAGCTCACCAGGCCTATGTAATAGAGCTCACCCCGGTGGTGAGGACAAGGGAGAGCTGGTGGGCTGACCAATCAAGCAAATACCCAGGCCCAGAATCAGGGTTATGAGTTGACCCACCCCAACATCTACCCATCTGTGACCTGTTGGAGAATGTGAAGGGTCTGTTCCTATAGACCCAAAGCTGCAGGATCTCCACAACACACGGCAACAGCAGCATAACCAAGAGAGTTTCAGCTAGGGCCCAGCAACAAAAGTGCTACAGAAACCAGAGGCCTTGAACCAGACCAATGACTCTTTGAAATGAGCACTCACCAGTAAAGGTACATGTATAAAAGGGTTAGCTGTGTGACTCACTGTGTCACTACAGATTCCATGACAAGACTGAGTTCTTCTTCTTTTTCTTAAATTTTATTTTATTCTATTTTATTTTGGGGAGGGTTGCAAGGACAGAGGGTAGGTACAACGGGACAGGGAAGTGAATGGGATGGAGACACATGATGTGAAGGACACAAAGAATTAATAAAAACAGGGAAAAAAAAAAGAATCCACAGCCTTGGTATTCATCACTAACCCTCTTCTTGTTTACAGTATTGGATGATACTGTTCATTGTCAGTATCCCTTGATGAAGAGCTTTGCTTGCTGATAAACGGCCTTTCTTCCTTTGTTGATCCGTAGATGAGACATTTGGCCTTATTTCTACACTCTTGTCTACACATACACTTATTGTCTTGCTAACTAGAGTTTTGTAGTCAGTTTTGAAATTGAGAAGGAAGAATCCTCCTAATTTGTTCTTTAAAATTAAGTTCAGGCTGTTCTGAGTTGTAATTTTACATCAATTTTGATATCATCCTGTTGATTTTCATAAAGTCCACCTGAGATTTTTTACAATAATTTGAGTCTATAAACCACTGTCATCTTACAAATATTAAATTCTACAATCTATTCTATTCTATTTTCTGATATATGTTAAAATCACCTTTGCAGGTTTTATAATTTAAATTTTGTACTTTTTGTTGAATATAGTATCAAGCTGGATTGTTTCGTTTTTGACACTAATATGTCCTAGGATTTTATCCTTCTTATTCGTCCCTTCTTTTTTCCACTGAGTGAATATTTTAATCATCATTTTGACTTACTAAGTATTCTATTCATTTTAGGGTATTTCATCTTTGATTTCATTATTTTTTACTAAGTATACTATATCAGAATAAGCTTTAGATTTACAATGTCTCAGCTTCAATATGACAAAGTGACACTATGTCTCCCTTTTCCTGTTTCCCCCATACAGAGATGCTATTCTTTTATATTTACAATATACATATATGTGTGTGTGTGTACTATACACTCTTCCATTATGTCATGTTACAACTTTATTCATTTTGCTGAATATTAAGGAAGGAAGCAGGAGCCATTATGTATGTGTTATATTTATTATTTAGTTTAATTATTTCTGATTTTTATTCATTCCTCAAAATGCACTTTACTATCTTATTTCTCACGAAGTTTGGTTCCCATCAACCTCCTTCTTGCTCTTGTTACAAATGTATAGCTTCTCTATGTGTTATAGATTCAATAACACATTTTATGCAATTATATTTATCCCTTAACATAAGACTGGAAATAAGTTTTCATGTACACTTTCATTTGGAATAATGTAATCAGTAGTAATTTATTTTCTCTGTGCCTGTAAGGATATGATTTAGTTTCTGAAATTGTTTACAACATAAAAATTTTCCTTTTGTAATTTTAAAGAAGTGGTTCTGTAGCTAAGAAATCATAACCTGTTTCTGAGTTTCTGAACATCTTTGTTTTCCTCGCTTCATTGCATTTTTATTTTTAATATCTATTAACCTCACATTTCTTTTAGTTGAGAACTTCAGATAAGCACTGCTTCTACATTACTCCTACCCCACCCTGTCAAATTCATGTTATGGTCTTTAATTATTATTGCTACAGGCCTTTTTATATACATACATAAATACATACGTCACAGACATACAAACATATATATGCATTAATATTGTATATTCCCATGTGTATATATTATCCTCTGAGTCCAATTCTATCTGCCCATAAGTACATGTGTCTAGCACTGGCTACTAGGACTAACAACATTTATGACAGCTCATCTCTGGAGAAGACTACATCTTATCCCGGCAGCCATTGACCACCAGTGGCTCTTTATCTGTAGGAATAGTCAGGTTGAATTTCCCCTGTCTGCATTGATATGTCAGCTGGTATTGTCATTATGCAATTCTTGTATATGCAGCCATACTGGTAAGAGAATTCTCAACATGCGTGCATCTCCCATGTAATAATGTCTGCAGGACACCAACAGGCAATTAGGCCTCTGGTTCCTGCAATCTTTCTCCCGCCTCTTCCACGTTGTTCCCTAAGTGTTAGGCAGACGATTCACCTTTCAGATGTATCAGTTGGGCTTAGAAACTCCACAGTCACTTATTCTCTGCATTTGCAACCAGGTGTGAATCTGTGTAAAAGTCTCTGTGATGAGGTGTGAGAGTTACAGCTCTCTGTGGACATGAAGATGAGTATTTAGAATATAGTTAGAAGTTGCATTACTTTAAGAAAATTGCAGTGTGTGCCCCTTTCTCCACACCCTCTCCAGCAAAGGCTATCATTGGTGTTTTTGATTTTAGCCATTCTGACAGGTGTAAGATGGTATCTCAAAGTTGTTTTAATTTGCATTTCCCTTATCACTAAGGAGGTTGAGCATGACCTTAAGTATCTTTTGGCCATTTTAACTTCTTCTGTTGAGAATTCTCTGTTCAGTTCAGTGCCCCATTTTTTAATTGGGTTAATTATCCTTTTAAAGTCTAGTTTCTTGAGTTCTTTATATATTTTGGAGATCAGACCTTTGTCTGTTGCAGGGTTGGTGAAGATCTTCTCCCAGTCAGTGGGTTGCCTTTTTGTCTTAGTGACAGTGTCCTTTGCTTTACAGAAGCAACTGGACTCTCTGAACATGGCAGACAATGAAGGCTGATGAGAAGCCAAGGACAATGGCACTAGGTTTCGATCCTAATACATGAACTGGCTTTGTGGGAGCTTAGCCTGTTTGGATGATCATCTTCCTGGACCTAGATAGAAGTGGGAGGACCTTGGTCTTCCCACAGGGCAGGGAATTTGTACTGCTCTTCAGTATCCAGAGGGAGGGGGAATGGAGTGGGGGGAGGAGAAAAGGAGTGGGGATAGGGAAAGGGGAGTGGAGGGAGGGGCAATATTTGGGAGGAGGGGGAGGGAAATGGGGAACGGGGACAGGTGGAAATTTTAATTAAAAAAGAATAAAAATAATTTAAAAAAAAAAAGAAAATTGCAGTGGTGGGTTCTCCTTGAGATCAGTGTCCTCATTATCCCCGTGTGGTAGCTGGCTACTCGGCTAGCTTTGCAGTGCCAAGCAAGAATTTCCTCTTCGTGAATGAGCCTTAAGTCCAATTATATAGCTGCTGGTTTCTCCCCAGATTAAGGTGAGATTATTGCAACCCTGTGAATATTTTTGAGTCTTCTTTCTGTTTCGGTTCAGTTTTTACAACTGGGTGGAGCTATGGATTACACAGCTCCTTAGAAGACTGTGAAAAGCTAACCCGCAGGTCTCTCAGGTCCGTCCAGCTCAGTTCCACTAAGTCCTGTGTCTAAAATGGATCTGTCTTCAACATTGAGGTTTTACCTTCTATTCTGGAGTTTTATATTTTAAACAGCTGTTGCATATAGGTTTTTTTAGTGACCAGTTCTCTTTGTCAAACATTGAAGTACAATGCACCATTACCAGGACCTTCTGTTGTTTCTGAGCCAAAAAACTCATTGGGGAGTTGTGAATGATGAATTACTTTTCTGATGTTTTTTTTTTTTCTGTATTTTCTTTCCTTGTTTTTCTTCAGCACTGTTATGCTGTTGATGCTTTTTAGTTTCCCAAATACTAAGGCAATGCTTTCTAAAAATGAAATATTCTAGCCTTATTATTTGAAGATGTTTTGCTTCTTTCTCAGCTTTCTCTTCTGTTTTCATACTTCCCATTATCAGTGTATTTCCAGCCCTCATCTCTCTGAGATATTGTTCATTTCTCTGTGTTCAAATACTTCTGTATTCAATTAATACATTTATCAATCTATCTTCACATTTGAAAGTCTCATGCCCCCCTTTGCAAGGTGACACTGAATGTGGAGCTTCTCTGGCAATATTTCCTTTCAGCTGTTGTATTTGGTACTCCAGAGTGTCCAGAGTTTACACTTTGGGCTTATCTGTAGTCTTTGTTTCATATGAATACTCACCACACATTCTTTGTGTCTTTACAGAATATCTTCATTCTCCAAAATAATTTATTTATGTGTATACATAGTATATAGGTGTGCATGCATGTGTGTGTGTGCTTGTGTGTGTGTGTAACATCAGCTGTCTTCCTCAGTCACTCTTTACCTTGTTTTTTGAGACTTGGTTTCTCATTATATTTTAAAAGAGTAGTTTTAAATTTTGTAGATTTCTACTTAAACTATACAAACTTAAGCATGGATTCAAGGTTGGTAACTAGAAATGCAATGAAAATAGATTTTACAGTACAGAAACTGCTCTCTCAGGTTGATCTTAGTGTCTGTCATTAACAGTCTCCCATTAATATTTAAAGAAGATTTATGCGTATGCTGATGAGGAATTAACCTTTGAATCTGTAATGTCAAATATTTTCCATAAAAAAGCTTACAGATACATGCCTGAAGAATTTGGTTGTTTGCAATTCAATGTGGCATTACTAATTTTACACAAATATGATTTTATTAATTTTACTTGCAGATGTATCAAAAATGCAAAAGTAAGACTTTATCTCATGTGATGTCTCCACAGAAACCTGTGTGTGCATATATAGAAATCTGTTGAATAAGAGCAGACTAATGCATATGACCATAATAATTAAAGAAACTTTGAGAGGAATCAGGGGATGGGAGTGTCAAGGTAGGGATAGGAGGGAGGAGAAAGAAGGCCAAATGCTATAAATTATGTAGAAATATATGAAACCTAAATAACAAACTAAAATAAGTAAGTTAAAAAAGAATGAATACAAATGAATGAAATGTTCTACATTGTGCAATGCAACAACCCCTTCTCATTTGAAGCTATGGTATTACACTGAGTACGACTGGCAAATGTAATGACATGTCTCAGCTCTGAGAAAGTAGATATAAGAGGATCACAAATTTATTATCTGGTACATAGAAATTTTGAGGCCAGCCTGAACTACATAAGTGCTAGTCCATAAATTTTCCCCTTGGTTATTCTAAAACAGTACACTTGACTGCCATTCACCAACACCCACCTATGTATTTTGAAATATTCTGTTATGGAATCTTTCTTAACAATAAAATTGAATCAGTCAATATCTGCAAAAAATTAAGTGCATAAGGATAATTTAATGTCTATCCCAAACTGGTTAAAAGGTTTAATGAATATTTGTTATTTCCTACCATCATCTTTTAGAGCTAAGCACTACCTCTAAGGCAAATATCTGCCTACTTATAGGTCAAGCTTTACCTTGTGCTGTTTGCTGAATTCATCAGGCTGTGTGTCAGGCTCAGTGTGGTGTATTAGACTGAGGAAGGGAATGTGGCTGGAGATTATGCTGGAGGATAATGAACAAGCTGTGGAAACTGATGGGGGACATCCAACGTTGTGTTTCAATTTTTTGCTTTAATATGGGGAGCTAGAGATATGTGTCAGATACTGGGAGAAACTTGTGTCAAAAGACTGGCCTTCATAAAGACAGTAGCAGGTACAAAATGTGCAAGAAAATTTGTAAAAGCAATTAAGTTAGAGTCAGACAACTGAAAAATGGTGTGTTAAGCTATGTAAGGAGGTGCACACTTACGATCCCAGCACCAAGGAAGTGGAGGGAGATCAAGTGTAAAAAAAGGAGCTTAATCTGAAGAATTATTAGTAATATTAGTAAGTGTAAGTGGCTGGAATTATGTGAAACAAACATCATTTGGATTAAACAATGCAGGATCAGATAGATATTGGGTGTATCATCTTGAAACATGTTGAAGTCAGTCAGGAGCTGGCATCATTTGTAGTGGGAAGGAAAACTGTTGGTCAGATGGTGAATATTCCCTATATACTGGGATGTGAGGAAAGGTAAAATATTAGCTGAATGTGTTTATGGGGTTTTATCAGTGGATAACACAGGCTTCAAAGTAAGGGTTGTTTGTGCTCATACAACAGTGAAGAAGTCAATGCTGGATTGCACAGAGCAGACCTACGAGTGTTCGCTTCAACCAGGTGTCTCAGTTGTGATGACAAACAGATCTTGAGAAAATGTGTGTAAGTGGAAAACTCCACCAGATTGGTAGGTTCTCAAGGCTAAGCAGGATGTGTTTGCTATGTAGGGCCAGGTTTCCGAAGGCACCCAGAAGGATTTTGGAAAGAGACACAGTTGATAGGATGTGGATGTCTACAGCTTTGGGTAGTGACTACATTCAGTCAGAAGTGAGGTATGAAAACAAACCAACTTTATTGTTATGTAGTTTTGATCTTAATAAATCTATGGCATCTTGCATCTTTGTCTTGATACTCTTGACCTCTTTCATGATGCCTATGAAAATCCAGCTAATCATTTGTCTTCCTTCCCTAGGGAAGACATTCTTTCAGAGAACTATATTCTCCCATTTTAGTTTACAAATTTGTCACCAGTCCCTATATAGTGACTGGTATATCTTAAGTCCTGAATAAGCATTTTGGTACCATACTAAATGCAAAGACTCATTTAAATTCTCTTCTATTATCCTAAGTGGCAATCAAGGGCACTAAGATGTTGACCCAGCTTATTGGACATTCTGCATGATGCTTCATATACCTTAACTGAACCTGTTAGGTAGCATGTCAATTAAAATAACAACAGTAATTATTTCTACTTTATTTATTAAACACAGATAGTATTTATGAGTAGTATGAACTATTCTAATGGCTTTTATTCATTATTAATGTTGAATTATTGTACTGTCTTAGAAGTAACCCAAGAAATTTGCCTTTTCATAATTATTTTGCTTCAACTTTTAAAATATGCTGGAAAAGGACACCACAAGTGATCTGCATTCCACAGAGAGTAAATACTACAATGAGCATAAACGGATATCCTGGCAGCTTTTGTTGTCTTTCACCGGTTACAAAACCCACCCCTTCTTTCTGATATGACAGTGCCATTACATAATGTCCCATTCTATAAGCAGGACTTACATTGCCTACTGGCTGGGACTGATGACAAAATATCTTCATTTTCCCATTTGAAGACATTGAGTGTGGAGACTGGATAGATCAGTTCATTGTTAAGAGAACTTGCTTATCTTCCAGTGAACCCGAGTTTGGTTTCTAGCATCCACACCCGGTGGATCAAAACTACCTATGACTCCAGCTCCAGCATTGCTGATGCTCTCTTTGGTGTCTGCAAATGTGTGGCATTGTGGCGTGCAAGCACATTTACACACAGACAGACAGACATATACACACATATACACATACATACACACACAGACACACAGACACACACATACACACAGACACACACATACACACACAGACACACACATACACACACATACACACAAATTTTTAAACTTTGAAAATAAAGACATCACAAACTATAAATTACTATTTTCCTTGCCAATTAACTAATAGCATCTTTCATCTCACTAAGATACAGTGATATGTTGCAGCACATTCATCAGTGTTACCAATTAGTTTATTCTTAATTATAAAAAATTTATTATTGATTTCAAACATTTGTTTCAAAGAGTTACTGTAATATTTTCAAAATTATGTTTGGAGTCATGAGCTGTATAGGAATTTTCAAACTTTCTGTTTGGTTGTTTGGGCTTTTTTGTTTATTTTGTGCAACAGGATGTTGCTATGTAGTGTGCACCTGCTGTGCAGCAAAGGCTGGTCTTGAATTTATATTAAACCCCCAGGTTTACTGTCCTAAGTACTGGGGATACAGATCTGCACCATCATGGGCAGCTTTGCTCTTTGTCCTTTGGTAGAATTGCATTAAATAAAATATATGTACCATGATTGTCTTCTTTTCTTTTCCCATGTCATGTATAGTTATGTGGTTGAGAGTGGTTTATTAACTTGGACTGGAATATACTCTAGATCATTGTACTTCTTCATTGGCTTCCAATTCTGTAATAACCAAACAATGCCTCTTTCATATCACTGCTTACAGTGAATCTGATTTCTGTGATCACAGTTGCTATGAAAGAGGATCTGCTCCACACTAACCAGCTTCTGGGAAGTTATCAGGGCACATACACACATATATTTTATGTGCATATGTATGTGTGCTTGTACCTTTTTTTCGGGCGCTTGGGCATCTTCTTTAACTTGAAAGTTTCGGGCCTCAGGCACCCTCTAAAACTATGGTGCTCTCAACCACCCTGCGGTTTCCTTGGACTTCAGTGGAGATGACAGGAAAGGTCTAGTGGTATCTGTGTACATCAAGCAGGAAGTGTCATACTATTTTAAATGTTAATTTTACTATGCTAGCAAATAAGATTATTTTCCTTAAAAATAATTAATTACATCTTTTTATAACAATATTTTTAGCCAGAAACCACAATGAGGTCTACTTAATATTTTTGTTATTACTCATTTTGATTCTATTGCATTCATATTTAATATTTTGAGAATTTCATACACAAATAGTACTGTATTTATATCATTTCTACTCTTCCACCTCTCCCATCTCTCCCAACTTCCTCTCAAATTATTGACCTCTTCTTAATTATGCTTGGTACATATATACACATGCATGTATATATAATTACTGAATTCATTTAACCCTGCTTATGTGTATATATATTTAGGGTCAACCACCCAGAATTGAATAGCCTATGGGAGACTTTCCCTGCCCCAAAGAAAAGGCAGATTCTCAGCATTTTGTCTATGACTGTAGCCTTGTGAGATTTCCTATCTGCATTGCAATGTCAACTGGTGTTAACAGGCAAGATTGAGATTTCATGCTTACAGCTTTCCTGACATGCATAGTGGACACTATCTCAAAATAGACGTCCTGGTCCTCTGGCATTTGCAATATTTCCTCCCTATCTGCTCCAAAGCCCCCGGAGCCTTAGGAATAGTGCTATGTTGTAGATGTTTCGGTTTGTCCTGGGATCTGGGACTCTCGGATCTGTCATTCTCTGCACTTTGACCTATTGTGGCTTTCTTTAGTATTCTCTCCTTGTAGCAAATACAAGCTTCTTTGATGAGGGGTGAAAACTACACTTATCTGTGGGTATTTAGGATGCAGTTTGAAATTATTCTGGTTTCAGGAAGTGGCAGCAGCAGGTTCTTCTCTAGGGTTCCTGGCCTCTCCTGCGATGTGTAACTGGCTAGGTTCATAGCAGCAGGCACTTAGGTTTTGGGAGTTAGTTTTTAACTAACTCTGTCTAATTGGATTTAAGACAAACAAACGAGATACTTTATATGGCATAATATTTGCACCTTATGTTTGGATTTGAAACCCCAAATCTCTGTATGCTAAGGGAATAATCCATCCCTCCTTTGTACTTCACCTCCTCAGAAAACCACGAGAAATGGGAAGCGTTTTTCTTCCTTCCTGAGGGATTTCAGGGGGAAAACATGTAACTCAAGTGGGTAGCTTGGGTGAGGCATGTCTGCTTTTTCAAGCTTCAGGGATAAAACCAGAATTCTGGTTTTAATATTTTAGGTACCAGACTGTCTTGAATTCTCCACATCTCAGCTGTTCTTTGGTGCCAACCCATTAAAAACTCTTGCTCCTCTTGTGGTCTCTGGTCCACAGACAACCTTTGAAGATTTCTTTTCAATACCACTGGTCACAGATCTTTTGTGTCTATTATGTTCTCTAAAGTTTTCATGATCACCTCCCAGCTGCCATTATAATGATCGTCATTTCACTTTTACAAAAGCCAAAGCATTCATTTTCATCTGTTTGCATAATACCTAGAGTAAAACATACCCTTGTGCCAAATAGTCTGATATGCTTGACATATATACTAAATTATCATTTTCTCAGGTGGAATTGGGCAGAAGACCAGGGAAAATGTTCACATGATACAGGGACAGTTACGATAAAGCTGTTGGATTGTAAGGATGGGGATCTAAGACTAGGGCACATCTATGCTAGGGAAGCATCTCAGTGGTAGAGTATTCATGTAGCCATGCCAGGTTGCTTAGAAAGATCTTCCAGGCTGGAGAGATGGCTCAAAGATTGATTAAGAAAGAGATCATCTGTGGCTAAATTTGTTGTATTTAGTCAAATGAATAAGTCTGGAGGTGGGGAACACATTCGTGAAGATGTGGTGGTGTAACTGTGATGCCCATCCAAATGTCTACAAAAAGGAGAAAGCCAGAACAACGTAGAGAAAGCACCCATGTGGCCAAATTTCCCCCCACATGCCCCTTTGTGACACATGCCATCTGCAACTACAGCTAACCTCTCGGTTTGGCTCCATAATTCTGCTTTATCCTGAGTCTCTACTCAACTAAGTTACAGAGTAAGCGACTGTGTTAGGCTACTCTCTTGTTATAATGATCCTAAGAATTTTGTATGACTTAATCTCGGAGAGATAGAAACAAATGTCTGTTCATCCCAGAGAGAGCACTAATGACACACTAAATAAACAATTGCATTGTAGTCTGAATGAGTGAATCAAGTAGTTTAATTGGCCTTACTTACAGGAACATAAGCAAGGAATAACTTATAAGAGCCTAGGAGACTCAAAAATCCCACCCCGGCACACTTGATGGCTCACAAAAGCTGCATCTGTGAAGCTCTCATACTGCACAACTTGCATACATCCCCATGATTAATTAGTTCCCTCTACAGATCAATTATCATGGTATATTATTTGCATTTTAATAAATAAATCTTGCCTGAAGACCAGAGGCAAAGATAAAGCCACTAGAGGTCAGATAATGGTGACACAGACCTTTAATTCCAGGATTTGGGAGACAGAGCCAGGTGGATCTCTGTGAGTTCAAGGTCACCCTGGGCTACACAAGATCAGTGCAGAAATAAATCCAGGTGGTGGTGGCTCACATCTTTAATTCCATTCTTAGGGAGTCCCACACTTTTAATCCCAGCACTAGATAGGATATAAAATGGGAGGAGAGAAAGGCTTAAGATGGGTAAATTGTGATCGGTCACTCAGCCTTGGTAGAGGTAAGACTTCTCTAGTGGCTTGACTACTTTGCTTTTCTGGATTTTGGGTTGAACCCCAGTTTCTGTCTCTTGGTTTTTATTGTTCATGCTACAATCAGTTTTAGTTCTTACATAACCTTGGGAAGGAGTCCTAAACCTCCCAAGTTTCAGAGCTTCCTGAGCTGTCTGAGTTTACTTCTTCTTCTTCTTCTTTTTTTTTTTTTTTTTTTTTTTTTTTTTGGTTTTTCAAGACAGGGTTTCTCTGTAGCTTTGGTGCCCGTCCCGGAACTAGCTCTTGTAGACCAGGCTGGCCTCGAACTCCCAGAGATCCGCCTGCCTCTGCCTCCCGAGTGCTGGGATTAAAGGCGTGCGCCACCACCACCCCGCCTGAGTTTACTTCTTAACCTCATCTCAGGAGTCTTGCAGGCATCCTTTCTCCCACTAGGAGAGTAGGTCTCAATTTGGAGAAAACAACTGCCCACAGAGATGCATCCTTGTATTCACATGTATGTATAGTTTGTTCTTTTGTGTTGATTAACATTCCACATAGGGTTATAGTGACACTGAACTCTTGTAGGGCATTTATGTTTCCTACAGTTTTGAGCATTTATAAATAAATCACTGTAAATATTAAGAGTTTCTTTGCAGACCTAAGTTTCATTTCCTTTTCAATGGGGAGATTCCTTTTAGTTCCATAAGCATATGTTGTATTCTTTAAGCGTACAAGCTGCCACACTGAATGTGAATGAATCTGTATGAGCTTGTAATCTTATTAGAAATGTGAACTAGTTCCAGTGGCTCTGTATTCTCATTAGCTCCAGGTGATGCCAGTTTTGTTAGTTTTGGCCCAAATGTGTGACAGTATTTTTGAGTTTAATATGATACTATTAAAATTACTAAGGATGGTTTTGATATCACTGTAGCTTCTTCTGCCAATAAAACTTAAAATACTTGCTGGCAACTAATTTTTAGTTCACATTCTCTCTCTGTCTCACAAACAAAAAAAAATGAATAAAAATTTTAAGAAGCAAAAAACTAGTAAGATAGCCAGGCTGTGGTGGCGCAGGCCTTTAATCCCAGCACTTGGGAGGCAGAGGCAGGTGAATCTCTGTGAGTTCGAGACCAGCCTGGTCTACAAGAGCTAGTTCCAGAACAGGCTCCAAAGCCACAGAGAAACCCTGTCTCGAAAAACCAAAAAAAAAAAACTAGTAAGACAAGAAAAAACATCACAAAACAAAACAACAATAAAAAACATAACTAAAAGCCCATAAAAATTGGAGTCTATTTTGTGTTGTTCAGCTTCCTGGACACGGGAGCTGCCTTGATGTGTGGTTGATAAACCCATTAACAATCCATTAGAGAAAATTGTCTATCCCAGAATTGTCTTTAATAATGCCTTTTGTTCCATGGCTTCTCTTTAAATTTTATTATGAAGATCTTTTAGAGTACACAGTTTAAATATATTATAGAAAACTAATATAGCGATATTTTGTTTATGGTCTAACAAATAAAGCTTGCCCGAAGATCAGAGTACAATGCCAGCCACACTAATCAGCCACACAGACTAGCACACACCCTTAATCCCAGCACTAGAGAGGAATATAAGGCAGAAGGAGACAGGAATTGGCTCTCTTTCAGTCTGAAGATTGAGTAGAGGTAAGAGTTCTCTAGTGGCTTGGCTGCTTTGCTTTTCTGAACTTCAGCTTGAGCCCCGATATCTGTCTCTGGGTTTTATTATTTGTGCTACAGTATATCACTATTTTTTCTTGTAAGCTATAGAACAAAGTATTTTAGCTAAGAAGATTTTACCTAACCTAAATCCTAAAGGATTTTAAAATGTTTTATCCATATGGTTTGTTATTTTATAATCTTATATATTTCAAGATAATTTTGTCCATTCTTTGGACATGGTCTTTTTGTCAGATTGTCTTACTGAACGTTTTATTATATATTATCTAAATTTATAGTAACTTTGGGCTTTCACTTCCTCAAGAATGAGTATATACTTATATCTATTGAAAATATATTCACATTTAAGTATATATTTTTAAAGTCAAATATCCATCATACTTTTCCAACATATATTTTTTGCAAATGCAAATGTCACATCTCTCAATATTTTTATTTGCTTTAATAAAAATAAAAAATGATAAAATAAATGTGTTAGATTAGTTCTCCATTCTTCGAGATATTTAAGTATTTAGGTTTTAATAATATGTTAAAATATCTCAAATGGATCAGAATACCAGTATGAAGTCAAAATATAAACTAAAGCCATGTGATAATATGAAGAGCTGTATAGATTTTATAAGAAGCAGGGATACTATGATCTGTACACAGTCACAATCAACAATGTGCATATGTTTTAATCTTTGTTAAACAAGTTGTGAAGATCAATGCCCTTTAGTTGAACAAAAAATGAAAATAATTTCGTCTTTTTTTTTTTTTTTTTTTTTTTTGGTTTTTCGAGACAGGGTTTCGTCTTTAGTTCTTTAACCACAGTGGTAGTGACTGTTTCTGTTCTTTTCGACTGCTCTAAGAAAAACATAATGAACTGAGGAAATTATAAGCCAGCTACCAATCATTTCTGACAGTTCTGGGGAAAGGGAAGGCCATGAGTGTGAATACATTCTGTATTTCATGAGTAATCTGTCTGAAATTTTAGTGTTCTTGCCACATCCTCTTATGGGAGATATAGCAGAGCAGCTTTGCAGAACCTTTATTTTATTTTATTAAATAAAGACTTGGATCCCATTTTCAAAACTTGATTCCCATGAAGAAATTGCTTCCCTACCCCTACCAAATTCTACCTCTCAATAACATGACATTAAGGGATGAATAAGATTTTGATGTGATCTTCAAAATTACCAAAATGGCAATTCATAAGACATACTCAAAATATAGTATATGTAACCTAAGAACTTTGTGGGCAAAATTACTTTGGAGAAATGGGATTCATTAGTTATAAACTGTCATAGGATCTTAATTATACTTAAATGGATTTCCTCTTAAAATTTTCCATTAAATAAAAGTCAAACTGGAAAAATTATATTCAATTTTTTTTCTGTTGCTGAAAGACCAGTCAGCCCAGTTACTACCTCTCTCTCTCACAGAAGACCACTTTGAAGGACATATCACGTTTTATTTGAACATGTAAAGTATCTGTGCCAAGTAAATAATAAATAGTGCTTAACTATAAACCCATCAGTTTACTGAGTAAATTACTGCTTGAAAAATCATGATTCAAGCACCATTACATTAGTTTAGGTCTCCTCTTAAAAAATAAAAGGATGCTGCTTGATGTTTTCCTAAAATATTAAAATACTTTATATCAATATAAGTAGCTATATTTTAAATCAATGCAATGAATATTTAAAATATAGAACTTACAAAGGATATATAAATCTATACAAGTTATAGAGCAATTTTCCGTATCAGTTATACTTATTTTTCTTTATGGCTTACTTATTTTTATTGTGGCTTTAGAATAAATCTAAAAGAGATTATTCTTATACTTGGCTTTTTCTATAAAGGCAAGTTGTTTATTTGGCCAAATGTTTACAACCAATTCCATTGCCTACTTACTTGGTCATCCACACATCAATGTCCTGATTCCTTCATGTACAAAATGGAAGTTGCTGCCACAAACAGGCTGTTTGTTGCCCAAGATCAGCCTCTGTTCATGAGGACATCTCTTTGGAGAGACTAAAGAGGCTATAAATCCATCTTAATAGTCTGTCTCTCTATATTTCATGCCTCTTCTAATATACATAAAAGACAAACTATTAGAAGTTCATAATGAACAATCTATGCACACAAATTTCTTGCTACAAAACAAGTATTTGTATTTTATTTCATTCAACATTATGCCATTCAAAGTGCATCCCTAAAATAAAAATATTGAGAAACACTAAACATGTCGATTTTTAAATGCCAGACTAAAGGAAAAATGTTTGAGTGACTGGAAAGAGTGAAGGAAGCAGAATAAGTTGTTGCTAATTTGTCCAGAAGACCTGAAACGCTGCCTTTTAACGATTACTGCCATTAAATAAGTCTTAGAGCACTTTCAAATCAACATAAACAAATGCGAACTATGTGATGTCACGTCATGCAGTCAAAATGCTAGCAGTTAAGACTTCAGTGCACTCCAACCTCTTTTGCCTGCCAGGTACAGATTGCTTTCTGATGATTATGGAGCATGTATGGCTGGCTCCACATGACACCTTCAGGCTTCAGATTTCTGGACTCTGAAATGTCCTTCAAAGTGGCCTCATGTGAGAGGTAGTAACTGGGCTGACTGGTTCAGGTGGATTCTTCAAATAGTTTGAGAAGTTTTAAACTAATCTTTACATTACTGACTAAATTAACATGCTAGTATATTGCATTGTAATATAAATTGTGAACAGCCCTCTTGTTAGTCATTAGCTCAACCTTTTGTAGCATCGCTGCCTCTAGGAAACAATGTTTCAGTGCATAAACACTAAGTCATTTATATATCATTATGATCCTGTTTGGTAGATGCTATTATTAGCCTGCATTTTTTAATTGACAGTCAGAGCGGTATATATTTATCATGTCAGACATGATTGTGTCCAGTTAAACCTGAGAAGTGAAATGTATTATCAAAGATCACATAGCTCACAGAAGAGGGAAGGAAAACCAGACTGCTTGTGTTAAAGATAGTCTCTCAACAAATGCTGACAGTATGATAAGACTTGAAGCCATATCATTGGCAATAATAAAATTACAGTGGTGATAATTTGCCTTATTCCCATGCTCTAAGTACACTACTTCACTGTCAGGTCCTGTGAAGTAGATACTGTCACAGCCTTTGAGCAGTGAGAGACAGGAGAGCAAATGCAAAGATGTGATTTGAGTTATGTATTTTGCCTCAGTGTTCAAATACCCTTTATAATCTGAGGCCTACATTTACCATGTTTTATTTTAATTTTAAAAAGAATATAGGATATGTTCCCATTTGGTTTTATTCTTATGATCAAAGGACCTTACCCCATCTATGGGAAGAAAGCTTTATTTGTCCCACTGTTTCAGAGGATTCTGACCATAGGATTCGAGACATTTGGCTTCATGTCCTTGAACAGAACATCCTGCCAGGGGAATCACATGCTGAAAAACTTTTTTTTTTGTTGTTTTTTTTTTTTGTTTTGTTTTTTTTTTCTCGTTTCTTTTTTTTTTTTATTCTTTTTTAATTAAAATATCCACCTGCTCCCCGTTTCCCATTTCCCTCCCCTCCTCCCAAATATTGCCCCCTCCCCCCACTTCCCTCCCCCTATCCCCACTCCTCTTCTCCTCCCGCCACTCCATTCCCCCTCCCTCTCGATACTGAAGAGCAGTCCAAATTCCCTGCCCTGCGGGAAGACCAAGGTCCTTCTATCTACGTCCAGAAAGGTGAGCGTCCAAACCGGCTAAGCTCCCACAAAGCTTAATCTAATAATGGACAGGAAACTGAAAAAGTCAGAAAAAGACCCAAGGACAAGACCCATTCCCAATGAATACCTGCTAGAGATTCTGGAACTTACCAAAATATCTAGTATGGAGCCAAACATTTAATGCATAAACATCTAAAGGACATTTCCCTTCTAATATAGAACATATTACAATAAATTTGCCAATCATTCCAGGAAATTTACTTTATTGTGGCAACCCAATAACTTTACTGTCTTTAAAACCATGAAAAGATAGTTAAGCTGATTACTGAGTCTTAACTTACTGGATATTTATTATATATTCTATAATAAAGTGTGTTCTGTCTTACTAATGTGGTAACAACTATTACTAGGAGCTTCAGAAATATAAGGTTTGTCAGATTCATTATCTTATGTTAATTGTAATTGAGGCTGGAGAAATGATTCTTAATGTTGTTGAAGAGAGCCTAGACATTTCCCCCAATATTCATATCTTGAAGTTCACACCCACCTGTACATATCTTCCACTGGTTTTTGCAGGCACTTTCACATGTGTGAATACACAAGCCAATCAAACAGATAATGAATGAATGAATAAACAAATCTTAAGAAAACCCTGGGGGTCTGGGTAGGTGGTTCTGTGGTTAATGCCATTAGCTACTCGTTCACATGATGATCTGTGACAGTCCCAGTAGATCCAACACAGTCTGCGAGAATCTGCAGGCACCAAGAGTGTACATGATACAAAGACATACATGTAGGTAAAACACCCATATATAAAATACTAATATATATATATATGTATACTAATATATATATACTAATATACACGTACATATATATATATACTTAAAAATTTAGAGTATTAAAATTGCAGATATTTGAAGTTTTAATACAGTTTAAGTGTTATGCCTCACATGTATTTTTTCCTGTTTTATATAATAAAAATAAAGCCTGTGACAAATTGGCGACAGTCAAATTCTTTCAGTGGTAAATCTTTCACTGTACAAGCATACTCTTGATGGAGGAAATGATCTGTCTATATGTTACTCTTATTGGTTAATGAAGAAACTGCCTTGACTTTTTGATATGGCAGGATTTAGGTAGGTGGAGTAGACAGAACAGAATGCTGGGAAGAAGGGAAGTGAGTCAGAGACGTGATGGAACCAGCTGCCAGGTCAGCCATGTTGAATCTTTCCCAGTAAACCACCACCTTGTGGTGCTACACAGATTATTAGAAATGGGTTAATCAAGATGTGAGAATTAGCCGATAAGAGGCTAGAACTAATGGGTCAGGCATTGTTTAAAAGAATACAGTTTGTGTGTTTTTATTTTGGGTATAAAGCTAGCCATGCTGGAGCCGAGCAGGACGAAAAGCAGGCCCGCAGCTCTTACTCCATACCCTAACCCAATCAGGACAGTGGCACAAATAATTGTAAAGGTTTCCATTGCCATTAATTACTCTATCTCCCTTGGTGTGGTGCATTGTGATGTTTCAGTACTATATAAAATATAGATCAATCAAATCTCTTCTTAGAAAATGTGAGGTTTTCAAAATATCCTTTTGTGATGTGACTCTGTAACTTAAAAAAAGCATAAAATTTACAATCCTAACCATGTAAAGTGTGTCATAAGCATATTCACACCGTTATGTCAAAGTTCTCCAGAAAACTTATGGAGCTGGAAGTTTATTTCTTTAAGAACTTTCCTTGTTCCTCTTGCCCAGTCCTCAATACACAGAATTAAGTGTCTATGAATATGCTTCCTTTTGGTTCCTCACGTGAGTGAAACCATCATATGACATCATATGAACCATATGGACATGGACGTTCGGGCTGATCTGACATATTGGCCATTGCAATAATGCTCTTACAGTTGTGCAGGTTAAAGCGTATCTTTTAGTATTTGATTTCATTTTTTATAATATGCACCTTGGAAAGGCATTTATGAGCCACACCACAGTTGTATTATTAGCGGTGGGAGGAGATACCAACCTGTTTCTCATGGCTGTTGTGCTGCTGCACATTCTGGCCAGCGGTTCTCCAGGGTTCTGACTTCTCCGTTCACTACCAACATTTGCCTTTGCTTACTTTTCCACCTTTGTTATTTCCATAATAGCCAAACTGTTCTAATGTGTGTGCAGTGAAATCTCCTTGTGATTTCAGTGTTATCCTTTAGTATCTTCATTGCCTATTTGTGTGTTATATTTGAAGAAATGTTTACTCAAGCCAGTGTTTCTTAATTATTTAATTTTTGCCGAAGAATTACTGGAGTTGTTTCTATTATCTGTTCTATGATTTCAAAACTCAGAACATACTTAAATGGTTTTACATTTTCTGCCCAATTTCTCATAAAGAGTTTAATGTCTGTAGTATTCAGTATATCATTTATAGATTAGTAACAGCTCTTAGTAGAATGAACACAATCATATTTACTAATATATAAGAAGGATAATCAAGATTGAGATCATCAGAGCAAAAAAAATGCCCCAATTTGTATTGCCAGAAATCCCAAGGTCATTCAATGTCATTCACTTCTCTAAAAGTAGATGTTTCATTAGTTTATAAAAGGGAACTCTAACTTATAAACAGAAAATATCTCCTAAAAACAGATGAATGTGAATTGCAGTGTCATTATTACCAGTTTAAATAACCAGCTTTTATTTTTATGCAATCATGTTCTTTCCTTATAATGGACCGTTGTAAAACTGTAGATCCAGGAAGAGAAGATGCCTCACCTTTTTGGGTGTACATTGGCTTCTGTTAATCATGCTTGCACATGAGGACTTTCCAGGGTAATCCTCATCGCTGAGCAAGCACGGTGCTGACCTTCACGGCTCCTACTGGGACTCAGTGCTACTCTTCTGGGTTCTACAATATGCAGGAAATGTAGATAGGAGGCACAGAGATCGACTTCTTTGCAGTCATGATTTAATATAGAGCATTCTCCAAATCAGCATGTATAGAAAATGAAAAAATTATTTTTACTACTGGGCACATTACTGCTATTGTAAAAAAATTGACTAAAAGAAAATCTAGGATCCTGATTGCAGGGATTTCATGGCATGCATCACAACAACAATTGTGTAATGTGGAAAAGATAATTCCCCAGCACAGCACAGGAAGGGAAGGGCTGTGCATGTGGTCTCCACATCCTCTTCATCATCAACTTCCTCCCACGAGGCTCTATTACTTAAAGATTCCAGCACCCTAAAGATTACTTAAAGATTAATATGGTAATGTGGGTTTCCGCTCTGTATGCTGTGAATATGGTTTATTGCCACTGGTTAATAAAGAAACTAATTTGGCCTATGACAGGACAGAATATAGCAAGGCTGGAAATCCAAGCAGAGATAGAGAAGGAAAGAAGGCAGGGTCAGACAGACATGTAGTCACCATATAGTCACCCAAGAAGCAAGACATGACAAACCATGAGCCTCGTATAAAATATTAAATGATAGAAACTGGTTAATTTAAGATGTAAGCCCTTGGCCGAACACTGTTGTAATTAATATAGTTTTGTGTAATTATTCAGGTTTGGTGGCCAGGAAATGGAAGAACAGTCTCTACCTACATTAGGGGCCAATTCTTCAACACCTGGACTTAGGGAAACATTTATGTCTTGTCACCTTTACATTTTCTTTCTTTCTCTCCTTCTCCTTTCCTTTTTGTTTCTTTTCTCTTTTTTGAAACCCATCAAAATAGACTTTTTCTTAATGTCTGTGTTTGCATGACATAAATATATCACTGGTCTGAAAGCAGCTGTGACATCTAGCTATTAATTTTCTCTATCTCACTTTGTGCTAGACTCCTGCATCAAGTAGAGAGGCTTCCCCTCTAACCCCTGACAACTCCAGAAAAAAATTACATAAAAAAATTGTCATTGATTCAAAGATATAACTCACAGATTAAATTTTCACATAAGGGAGTGTTTATATAGATTTATTAGTAACTTTGTATAGGATATAAAGGTACAACAAGTAGTTCAAAATAACTGAGAAGTGATTTTTAAATATAGTCCTCAATTTCAAATTAATTGCATATATTTTTTTCAGAATTATCAGTCATTCTACTCACACAGTTGGGGAAAGAAATAGATTTCATAAACCCAAACCAGAAAGTATAAACTGGAATAAGCTTCAGATTTTCAATCTTAAGTCTTGAATTTCAGTGGAGAAATTAAGAAAGTAAGTGAAGTGATTACACCCATCATGAGAATACAGATGGGGAAGATAAACTAAATAAGATTATGTGATCAGGAATAACAATAAAGCAGAGAACAGAAAATACTATACATTTGGTTACTGGACCACATGTGTCAGGAGTTATGTTGTTTTTGTTTTGTTAAGTATTGTGCTTTCTCTCTATGCAGGAAGAACTAACTTCATTCAACCAGTCTGTCTTGTTTGTTTTTTTTTTCCAGTCTGTCTTATTTTTTTTTTTTAAAGGCAAGTGATTTTGTTTCCAAAATCTTGGTGGAGTATTGCTTGCAGAGGTTCATCACAGTTTTGATGCAAAAATTATTTTTTTCAAGCATGGAAAAATAATGAGAATTGTCAAATTGTTATCAGCAATTGACCAGTTAATTTGAAAACTTCTATGCTATTTTTTAATGTTTTAAACAAGATAAACCCTATGTATCTGTATGTTTGTAGTTTAAAATTCCAATTTGAATCCTCTGTAAAATGACATAATACAGATTTCTAATTCAGAAAACATGAAGACTTTCAATGTGTTCAGTTTCTTTGTACAATAGAGGGTTGAGAATACATAAAAATACTAATGGTGTGCTTAAAATCAATAATAATATAAAAACTGAAATCAAGGAGCACCATTCTCATATAAAAGCCTCTTGATATAAAGGCTATGGACCAAATAGGACAGCATTTCCTTATAGGTTAGAAATAGAACAATTAATGAAGAATGTGTTGTATCACCACACTGAGAAAAGATTTAAATTATATTTTGAATTGAACATAAAATAGATATCAAAAAGTGATAAAATTCATAAGTCACTTTAATGAAAGCATTGACTTCTGGATGTTTAATGGCTCCGACATGAAAAGATTCCCTAAGCTGATGACAACTCAATGGCCTGCATGGTCTAGCAAGAATTATTTTAAAAACAGTAAAAATTTCAAAACTATTGGCAATGAAGGACATTTTCAACATGCAGGACTGAGACTGAATCATATTTTTTTCTTCATAGACTATCTTAAAAATCCATTGTTCTGTGAAGGACCAACGTGCACAGAGCTAAGTCATGTGGGAAGAGAAAAGCAGTATGAGAGCTGGGGCAGGGAACTGCTGACTTTATAAATTATTCCAGATGAATTTTGAATGTTAATTTCACTTATAAGCTTTTAAAATGCTGTCATGGGTTGTGTTTTTTGTAATCTAAAATAAGCATGCATTTAGACTCTAGCATTTCAAAATCTCCCTCTCTAGATTGTATAACTTTCTCACAACCTCAAACTCACAGCCATTCAATCCTGTGAAATTAGAAACACAATCACTCCTCACAAATGTTGTTGAATAAGTGAATGCCAAGATCAAGAAACAACCATCAATTCATAAAATAAAAAATGTATTTATAAAATTTTCTTAAATGAAGCAAATAACACAAGGAGTATCTAATGCCCCCCCCCCAACAACAACAACAAAAAACCATGATTATGACACTCCATATTTGTTTACTTCATTTTTTTCTTATTATTACTATGGGATTTTAAAACAAAAAAAACAGGTGCCCATTTCATTTCACTCCTTAGTACTTCAGCCTGAACCTCCAACAAATACAAAAATTTTCTTCATGACAGTTTTCATATGCAAATATTAAGGTTTTACAGCCACCAAAACTAATAATTTGGTTCTGATCTAGTAAAATACTCTCATTTTTCTTTTAAAAAATGTTAAATGATTCTTGATTGAATTTACGTGAGCCTCAGACTATCTGTTCAATTTCATTCACTATCATCTTTCATTTGTGTGTTTTAGAACAAGCTAATTGTGCTACACACTGTCTCTTGTTTTGTATTTCTATGTGCTTTTCCTTGTTTCCTTTAACTTATTCCATCAGCAGCCATATTTCCTACATGGGGAAAGTAGCTCCAGACAAATGTTCCTGGAACTGGCCTGTACATCACATTCCTACAACGGCCATGTTTAAACACACTGCGGGGTTCATTTGCATCTTGTCTGACTCAGTCATTTACTGGGATAGTAGCTGAGCCTTTGCTTTTCTCAACAGTTTTCCAGAAGATGTTGGTACAGCTAGTCCAACAGGCACAATTAGTAAACCATTGTTTCTCAATTGAGGCTACTTGCCTACTCGGTGGAATCGTTAGTGGCTTAGGTAACATAGTTTCTTGAGTGGTGTCTTGTGTCTTATTATGTGTCATATTCAAAGGTGCATATCTTTCAGTGATGTTTGAGTGACTTTCAGAGAGTCTGAGAGTCCAATAAGATTATGTAATAAATATGTAACTTTTAGATCAGTAATGATAATTTTTAAAAGATATTGAAAAATGAACTTATCTGTACAAATCAAATGTAAAAGCAAGCAATTGTTCACTGGGTTAGCATGTTCCTTGTTTGTACTTTGTGCTGCACATTGGAAGACAGAATGTTAACTAAAATGTTGCCTCCATCAGATTAACCCTTGGGAATGTCTATGATGCTGGATTGTTTGTTTTGTTTGTCACCAACATATCAGAGCCCACTTTGGGCAGTGCTGTCCTAAGGCAGGTGGGCCTATGCTGCATAAGAAAGTAGGCTGAGCAAGCCAGTAAGGGGAGTCCTGCATGGTCTATACTTCAGTTCCTGCCTCCTGTTCCTGCCTCAAGCCTCCTTTCTTGGCTTCCCTCAGTGATGGACTTTAACCCAAACAAACATTTTCTTCTCAAACTGTTTTAGTCCTGGTGTTTTTCACAGCAACAGAACGCCAGCTAGAACAGTCTTATTGTAAACTGGCATCATGATCAGCGCTCTGTCAGAGTTATGCACGTCGTAATCCTGGAAACTGGAGGTGTCTGGCACTTAATTCTCATATTCTTCTTTACATAACCATTTTTCTGTATTCGCATTGGTTGTATATGTCAGAAAATTCAGGTCAAGTTGTGTCTCACCCCAACACCATGGCATTATCCCAGTTGTTCTAGACTGGAGCTGTAGGAGGATGCAAACAGAATAAACTCCAACACAATGGGGGTATTTCGAAGCCCAAACCTCATGGTAGTATGAGAACAGAATTTCTTGCCAAGGAAAAATTCAAATATGTGCTCAGAAAGCCTTCAGAGAGTATAGCTAGATACTCTGGAAAAAGTAACAGATTTCACCTAAGGATAAGACTTTGCCCTATCCCTTAAACTAACACCTTGCTTTGAGAAAACCAGGTAGGTCTTTTGTTCTTGAATTGTAGTTCTTAATATATATTTTATTTTCATGCTTTCATTTAGACTTTATCTCTGAAATAGTAACATAGTTATTGAAATTAAGGTCTCCAAGGTAATGATCATACAAAATTCCTGTAGTGGCAAAGCAAATTTCTGAATCAAATGGCTGTCACATTTTGAGTTCTTTGGGGACATATGGTGATTTTTACAGCATCAGTCCATGAAGTCAGTCCAGTTCATTTATGTCCTCGTTGTTCAACACAGAATTGTTCTGTGGGAGAAAGGGAAGTACCTGGCAGATTGGGATCCAATATGAGAACATATCTTAGGTGCTGTGAAGAAGAGAAGATAGAGGGAATTGTGTCTGTCTTGGTCTAGTATGAAGGAAAATGAAAATTAAGATGTTCAGTGGGGCTTTGTCAGAGTTCACACTTTAAACACTGAAGTCAACTGATTATGATATCTCTGGACACAGTGAATTTAATCTGATTAGCCATAGTTAATAGGTCCTCCTCAAAGACAAAGAGAAGTTTCATAAATAGAAATCTGAGCTCTCTGAGATTCAGTTTGTTGCCACCAGACTACACAGTTCATTAAGTTTTAAACTTAGTGTGTTCTCAGATGTGAAAGGTTGGGCGTCCTTTATTTTGACTGATTAGTGATATAATTCCTTCCCCATTCCAAGTGTGCACAGCAGACAGTTAAGACTTCCTGCCTTACATTGTGTGGGAAGCAGCAGAATTTGCTGAATTACCCAATTCAGGCAAATAGGTTTAACATTTTTCAAATATTGCATGGTGCAACCTAAAATATACCATGTTTTATACAAGGGAAACCTTGCAAAGTTATTGAATGTCTCTTTTATTACTTCAGGTAACCTCACCTTGCTAATAATTCAAACTACAAAAAATGGCAATTATTAAAACTTAGCTCCTTTATTATAGTCAGTAATTTTGCTTAAGTGTGTCTCTGCTGTTTGCACAGTTATATTTTAGTCTAATCTTTGTACTACCTCATGCATAGGTCATCATGTACAAGAAATTAGAGGAACATTGACCCTTTATGATCCCCTATTGTAGAGGTCATTCAGATGGATGTTACCCTTCTAATGGATTTGAGGACAGTTATTTCAGTCTCCTATGACGTTATTATATGCTTAGCAGGATCCACCTATGTATTTAAACATCATGTGCGAAATCTATACTGTTAAGCTGCCCTTGCACTGATTGATCTCTGTACCACTCTAGACTTAAGTTAATAAAACTCAAGTTTAAACAAGATATAAAAGTGGCTTATTTGGTTGGGGTATGTGTGATGTCCCACAGTAGAAGGGTATAGGGCTTAATTGGAAAAACAGTTGAAACTTGATGCAGGAATCTTACAAGGACTTTGTCTGAGCCACACAACTCCACTGTATTCTTCTTACTGCAAAAAAAAAAAAAAAAAAAAAAAAAACCTCAATTCCTATTAAGACTAAGTTGTAAATGCATGCCTTTGAAAGGGATATTTGGCCATGAAGTGTTAGTTAGTACTTTCATCTTTTGGAATAGAAGCTCTTGCTGAAAGGCAAAGGTATCAGGATGAGAAATAAATAGAAACTACCCCAAGGACAATGACAGTCTCAGACAGTAGGATATGTTTGTGAAGTTGCCCCTCTTTGTTTTTGCAACTCATTCTAATTTTAGAATCAAGCATTCTCTCCTGTACTGAGATATACCCTACCAGAGATATCTAAATGTCCTAGGCTTAATTACTTTTCTACTTCTTTCTACAATTTCCCGAGCCAAAACTGAAACATTAATAACATGGATAACACATTGTATTGCAGTTCTCAAAAGAAAAAAAAGTTCAATAAAATTGGGAAAATAGAAAGGGATAGATAGATAGATAGATAGATAGATAGATAGATAGATAGATAGATAGATAGATAGATGAAGAGATAGAATGATAGATATGATAGAGAGATGAATGAGAGAGATCAGGAATGATAAATGAATACGTAAGTACGTGAGTCAGTGAATTATGGGAAGCAAGAGGTTTCATATTGTTTCATCTGAAAACCAAGCAGTTAAGGTAGCCATTTGTAGTTTTTAGTGTGAGTTTAATGGTCAGATAACTTGAAAAGCCTATAGAGTGAATCTCACTTTGCCTCCTCTCATGCAGTCAGACACAGCGGGTAGAATTTTCTTTGTTTCTCTGTTGTGTCCCTTTAATACATTGGATGATGCCTACCTATTCTGGAGAGGACAATCTAGGTTACCAACTCCACCAGTTCAAATGCTATTCTCAAAAATAAACCTCTCGAGAGGCACACTTATGTATCACGTTTAATTGAATATTCAACCACCTTATTACCCAGTTGATAAATGAAATTATCCTTCAGAATATGGGAATTATGTACTATTCTTATTATCATCTTTATGTATTCAATCGTTTTTATATATTTAGTTTTAAGAAATTTATTTTAATCCTAATATTCACTTATGAGTAAGTACATACCATGTTTGTCTTTCCGGGTCTGGGTTATTTCACTCAGAATGATTTTTTTTTTTTTTTTTTTTTTTGGTTTTTTGAGACAGGGTTTCTCTGTGGCTTTGGAGCCTGTCCTGGAACTAGCTCCGTAGACCAGGCTGGTCTCGAACTCACAGAGATCCGCCTGTCTCGGCCTCCCGAGTGCTGGGATTAAAGGCGTGCGCCACCATCGCCCGGCCAGAATGATTTTTTTTTATTAGTTCCATCCATTTGTCTGTAAATTTCATGATGTCATTGTTTTTTAGAGCTGAGTAATACTCCATTATGAAAATGTATCACATTTTATTTATCCATTATTCAGATGAGGGGCATCTAGGTTGTTTCCCAGTCTCGGTAGTTATGAATAATACTGCTATAAACATAGTTGAGCAAATGTCCTTGTGGCATGATTGGGCTTCCTTTGGGTATATGCCCAAGATTGGTATAGCTGGGTCTTGAGGGAGATTGATTTTCAATTGTCTGAGAAACCACCATACTGATAATCCCAAAGTGGCTATACAAGTTTGCACTCCTACCAGAAGGTGAAGTATTCCCCTTACTCCACATCCTTTCCAATATAAACTGTCATTAGTATTTTTGATCTAGTCATTCTAACATGTGTAAGATGGTATCTCAGAGTCATTTTGATGTGAATTGCTCTGATGGCTAAGGATGCTGGACAATCATTTAAGTGTATTTCGGCCATTTGTGATTCTTCTGTTGAGAAGTCTCTGTTTAGAGCTGTATCCCTTTATTTAAATGGATTATTTGATATTTTGATGTCCTATAATCCACAACCTCAGAGAGGCTGGATAACAAGGAGGGCCCAAAGAGGGATGCATGAATTTCAGTGGGAAGAGGAAACAGAAGAGATCTCCTGAGTAAACTTGATGGGGTGAAATGGAGGGGATGGGAACATGAGGAGTGGGTTTGGCAGGCTGGGTGTGGGAGGTGAGTTGGGGGCTTGAGAGTGGGGCTGAGGGTAGAGTAATGAAAGAGACATCTTGATGAGTGGCATTTTGGGATTAAGGAGAAACCTGGTACCAAGAAACTCCTAGGAATCCACAAAGATAACCCCAGCTAAGACTCCTAGCAATAGTGGTAAGGGTACTTGAATTAGCCATCTACTGTAATCAGATTGGTGAGTACCCTAATTGCCATCAATCAGAAAAATCTTACCTAGTAACTAATGGAAGAAGATACAGAGATTCACAGCCAAGCAATGGGCAGAGCTCTGGGAATCATGCTGAAGAAAGCATAGAGGGATTGTATGAGCCAGGGGCATTAAGGTCATGACAGAGGAACCCACAGAAAAAAGTGACCTGTACTCATGGGAGTTTATGGACTCTGGATCAACAGGGAGCCTGCATGGGACTGACCTAGGCCCTCTGCATATGTGCAACAGGTGTGTAGTTTGGTCTTTCTGTGAGGCTCCTAACAGTGAGATCATGACCTGTCTCTGCTGTACTTAGCTGTCTTTTGGGAACCTGTTACCGTGCTGGATTACCTCACCAAACTTTGGTGAAGGGGAGTAGTTTGGTCCTGCCTCAACTGTACTTACACCCACGGAAGGCATGGCCCTTTCTAAATGGAGATAGAGGAGGAGTAGATGGGGAGGGGGAGTGGAGGGAGGCAGACAAGAGGGAACAGGAAGAGAAGAGGGAGGGGAAACTGTGGTATGTAAAATGAATTTTAAAAATTTAAAAATAAAAATTAGAATAAATAAATAAAAAGAAAACTTATCTTTATTATGTATATGTTATGTGAGTATGTGTATGTGTGCATGTATGTATGTATGTGCATGTTTGGGCTACAGTGTGCTTATGGAGGTCAGAAGACAACTTGAAGCTTGTTCTAGTCTACCAGCATGTGGTAATTGGGACTCAAACTCAGGTTTTCAGGCTTGTTAGCAGACACTGTCACCTGCCGAACCATTTTGCGAGTCCAAATTAAGCCATTTATAATATCATATTAACTAGTGTTAATGCTAGTTCTCCTGTGAAATTCAATCACACAGATTACTAGAGCAGAATGTGAAGTCCCGTGCATCATTTGAATGTGGAATGTTAAATGCCCCCATCCCACACAACACACACACACACACACACACAGTCTCTCAGATTTTCTGAAGGTATATTTACTTTGATATCTTAAACCAAATTTATCAATAGGTTTTAAAAGATATCGTGAGCTTCCTATCACATCTAAGAGGTATTCTCATTAGACGTTGACACTGAAACACACAGTACCTCATGACCTGACTCTCATATGCAATGTAGCAGTAAGTGACCATTTCATAGTAAGAAGGGGGAATTTTTTAAAAACTATCTTTAAGATAGTCAATTCTCAGAGATACTACTTGGGTTCGAATCCTAACTTCAGTTTTTACTTATGTAACACTGAGAAAACTACTTTATCAGTTTATACAGGATTCAATTATGTTATATGCATATGGCTTAGAATGATGCCTGACACAAAATCAAAGCTCATTAAATAATTGTTTAGTGAACTCTTGATAAAGGTTAATTGTGGAAAGAGATTATTCACATAGTATTTGGCAAGTGAAACAAAAGTTGTTTCTTATTCTATTGCTCTCAAGTTATTTCAAAATATTGTTCATTAACTATTTATTCTCTTGGATGTATTTTATTCTTAAAATGTACTTTACTCCAAAATATGATTATCCATAAAGTTGAAAAATAGTGTTGTTACAATTCCCTTCAATACCTGTGTTTTAGGAACGAAAACCTAATTGTTTTTGAGTAATGATGCTGTCATCTCTTTTTTTTATTCAACTAAAGAAGTGGGAACAGCAATAATAAACTATTTAATCACTTAATTACACTCTCTATATGGAAGCTGCATAGCAGGTAATGCTTCTTTTAAGAACTTCTAAATTACAGACAATTACTGTACAAGGAGGTAGAAATAATACGTTGTTTCTTTAGGTGGAAGAGGGTTTCTGAACAAACTCTTTTGTTTGTTTGCTTGTTTGCTTAGTATTAACTTGTACCATACATAAAGCAAAAGTATTTTCTGTTATTCCTTCAGAAAGAGGAGGAGAGGAGAAGAGATGGGGGAGAATGTATTGAACCGTAAACTTTATCTCCAGCTCTTGGCTTCCGGTAGAGCTGAGTACAAATAAGCATTTACAGTTGTCTTAATGTGACATGTTTGTTTAGCTTTTGGGAAGCTGTTCCTTTGTCTGAAGAATTGGGATAATGAAAGCTCCTCGTGGGATAGATGTAAAGACAGAGGCAACCAGGAGGCTAATTATAAACACCAATTCTTTTCTTTGACATGTATTCAAGATGTTCATTATTTGATTCATGGTATTTGATAGCTCTGAAAATTTTCCTGTCAATAATAAAAACCTGTTACAGAACGGTCATCTTTAAATTCTCCTGAATCTCTGCTTAGCATCTGGATAGCCTTTTAGCAATTGCTGGTATCAGTGGGGCCATCTAACCGTCTGTTGTTTACCTAGTGTTCAGTTAAGCTCTTTATCACAATTTACACGCAGATTTCCCTTCAGGTCTGTTCTCCCACATCAACTCTCAAATGACTCACTGGATCCTACGAAAACATATGAGATTATATAAAAATTAAGTATCTCCAAATTACAAATAATCTAAACCCATTTACTTGATGTAGAATGGTCATATTTACATACATATGCATGGGATCTTGAACTGATGATACACAGGACTCTACAGAGTTTATCAACTGTTAATATATAATGATGAATTTTAAAATATCTAATTTTTCAGGTTTTTAATTATGCTGAAATGTGCAGAGCATACGCTAAATCATGTGGTTTTAACTTTTCTCTGTCCTTAGTAGATGCTAAGGTGTAGATGCAAGAAACTTATCAGCTAGGTGGAAGCTTCATGAATTTTTACTGTATGGAAATAAGATGATCCTTTAAGATACGCCATAAATAACCTACAAATCTATTTTTAAATCATACAATTAATGCCCCTATTCTCAGTATTATTTTAAAAATCTTTGCTGGACAATTTAACTAAATATTCTTATTCTACTGTTTCTAGTGTGTTCAAAGAAAATTGTTACAGCCTATTGGCTACACATTGAGTTCATATCTACTTTCAGAAATATGACTCAATATCTCCATTGTATATTAGTTACAGATTGCTCCTCTTATTAATATAGAGTAGAAAGAATAATTACTCTTGAAGCACTAAGTTCAATAGACTTTTCCAGAAAGGTGGAAGTGTTTGGTGCAGCAGCTATAGACACTTGAAATGTTACCGGTGTAATGGAGAAAATGAATTCTTAAATCGATTTGAATTAACTTCGATCAAAAATATAAAATGCCATAGGCCTAGTGCTATCAAGTCATAAACATGATTTTCATGTAACTATTGGAATGTAAACAAAAGCATAAAGCGGTGGTGCAGGCAGAGGACTGAAAAGTGCCGTTGTCATCCTCTCTTCAGTCTCCAGCACACAGTTACTCCAGCTACGACTCTGGCAAGAATGAGAGTGTGGACCGGGGTGCAGAGGACCTGTCACTCAACAGGGGAGACGAGGATGAAGATGAACATGAGGAACACGAGGATGCTGAGAAGGTGACCGAGACAGATGGTGTAGAAGCCGAGAGGCTGAAAGCGTTCAATGTGAGTCCTCCACATTGTGTGGCTGTTCTGACTACTTCACCTTCATGCCGTTGCTTGTTGGTCAATGTGGCTACTCTAGAACCATCTTTGTTTAATTTTCAGAAGGATTTTTAAAGCACGTGAAACACTCTTTGACGATCAGACACCAGAATTGCTGTGTTTTGTTTAGAATTCGAAAGTCAAATGGGTGCTGAGAACTGGAATTGTGCTGTATGAGTATGCAGGTCCGCCTAGGTCAAAGGGGGCTCAACCTAGTCCTCAGATGGTTATGCCTGTTTGTCCTCAGTTATTTCCTTTGTTTTCTTAATTGTGCATGACAAAAGAGTCAACTGTTGATTCTCAGAGATGAGTCCACTGTGCAGTGTGGCGATGTCTCGGTCCCATTTATCATTAAAAGCAGATGTAATGGGTGCTCAGATGTCCTGGTTCTACTGTTATTTCCTGATTTTTTTTCATTTTTTTCTGTCTGTTTGTCTGTCTGCTTTCCTCTACCTCCCTATCCTTCTCTCTTTCTCTCTCTTTATATATAGTTATATACTTAATTCAGCCATTTAGAAAATCTTTAAAAGAGTGTTTGCTTAAAATTTCTAGCTTTCCATTTGCAAAATTCTCCAGTGCATAAACCAGAAAAAGAATAATTTTCCACTCGGTAATCAAGACAGGAAGCTAGTAACAGAAGAGAGCAGCCCTCCAAACCCTTCTCCTCTGTCTCCCTCTTGCCAACAGATGTTTGTCAGGCTGTTTGTAGATGAAAACTTGGACCGAATGGTCCCAATCTCTAAGCAGCCCAAAGAAAAGATCCAGGCTATCATTGACTCATGCAGGCGACAATTCCCTGAGTATCAAGAGCGTGCCAGAAAACGTATCCGTACTTACCTCAAGTCCTGCAGGCGGATGAAAAGAAGTGGTTTTGAGATGGTGAGTTATAAATTGAACACAGCCCTAGATTCCATCCAAACCCCACATGTAAACCATGGCACTATTTTGTTTTCATCTTGGTGTCTTTATGTTTATTTTTCCATAATGTCAGGTCAAAGGGGTTTTCATTTGCTCGTGTTTATCCCCACTTTCCTTTTCATCCTCCCCAAGCATTTATCCCCTTTGTTTATATGAAAAGGACTCTCTTGGGAGACCACTGCTCACAGAACCACGTGATAACATTTCATAGAAAATAAGGATAATACGAGAGAAAATCAGGGAGAAGCCAATTGTCACATGTCATCTGTGTTTGTTTCCTTTCTGTTACTACTCAAGTGCATGTGAGGTTAAGGAGTCTTCAACTGAAGGTGCACTTGTTGCTGTAGGCATGTGAGAACGCCTGTCTTTGGAATGTAAGGAAATGAACGCATGTGCTGTCTAATGAATGACGAGCTTTGGAAATGAAAGTCCTCAGGTGTCAAACTAAATGCTTGTTGCCCTAGTTACAATAGCCTCACATGATAAATGAGGCTGTACACCACCCTGTTCCGTTGTGACGGTAGGAGATGAGTTTGCCTGACATTGTTTACTTTGGGGTAGAAACTAGTGAACAAAATATTGTGAATTTCCACTGTGTTTTTATCTATACAAATCCAGTGAACATTGACATTGTATGCTTGATGTTTCCCACATTTCAAAGTATGTGTGTGTGTGTGCATACTCAAATGTTAGCTACTTTATTTCTTTCAACAGTTACTGAAGCTCCAGCCTAGGGCTCAGCACACTACAAGGCAAACAAATGCTCTGTCGCTGCACCACAACTCCTGCCTTAGAAGTATTTTAAAACTTTGATAATTTTGTTTTCTCTTCTTATACCTGAAAAGACGAAATAAAACTTTAGATCACTAGTATTTGTGATCTGGCCTTCTGGATGTTTCAGTGTGATGGGTTGAAGTTGCTAAAGAAGAGACAGGTTTCAATGTATGACTTTATATTTGGAATTTCATGGAGGTAAATTCTTATGAAATAAATAACAGTAAAGGCAAGCCCATCTATTGTCAATTTTCATATTGCTCTCCAAAGCAGAGATGCTCTCTCCTGTACTGGAGAGCACATGCTGAGCATCTATTTAGGGATTCTGCATCCACTACCTCCAACTGTCTGCTTTGGGTAAGTTGTCTCTCCTGCCCGTGCTAGGTTCCCCCTCTGCAGACCACAATCATCCCAGTGCATAGTTCTGGAAGCATTCCTATCTGCTAGTACAGACAGTGTTTCCTAGAAATCCTTGCAAGTCATTTCTGGCACAAAGTAAGTCTTCAAAGAATCTGAAACAAGAAAACATTATCATTTCTGATTGATTTATCATCCAAAGAAAAGTTTCTTGTGATGTTTTTATTTGGAAATTTGAGAGCCTTTCAAATACAAATGTGGTTCTTAAGATTTTTATGTTAAATTCAAAGTTTGCAGTACACAAGTCATTTAATAAGCAAAATGGTAGTACTGAGTGTCCAGATTTAGATATTATATGTAGCAGAGTGTAAGAGAGAACAAGAAACTAACTTGAAGAACATGAACTAGTTTCCCAGTTATAGATTATCTAATTATTAAGTTACACATAACAAAGGCTGATAAGGAACAAATTGATCTTACATCACAGAGTTTACTTTGATATTGGATTTAAGCTCACTTAACAGTAGCTGAAAAAAAGAGTTGGCTCAGCCTCTACAGCCTAGGCTCACAAATAAAATTCCCATTGGTAGCTATGAATATTTTAGCTAATACTACACATATTTTCTCCTTTTAATAAAAATGAAAAAATCTGACACTACTTATCTTTCAATGAGATTTAGAGATTCTATCCTTCAGTAAAATTCTTTTTTCTTGGTATATACTATTATATTAATCATTCTTTAAAGGGAAGAAATCCTCATTGTACAGAATTCATAATTTTTCTAAGATCTATTGTAGACATTGCATCATATAAAATATTGTTATTTTGTTGATTACATGTATTTGCTTAACACAGGTTTCTATTTAGTAGAAATTGCTGCTGTGTATGAAAGAAAAAATTAAATTAATACAAAGTCTAAGTTTTACATACTAAACTTAAACACACTACCAAGAAATATTTAACCTTTAATATTTTCCGTCTATTCAGCTTTTGTTTATTCAGTGTGTCTCATATAAATATAACTTCAAAGGTAGCGGGGAGAAATGTGACACATTCGGCTTGTTGTTGCTAAGCAAAGACTACCATTTCCTGATCATAATTCATTGAGATGACCCCTTGTCTGACTTGAAGTGCTCAAATGCAAATTGCAGGATCTGCTGTAACTACATCAAAGATGTAGATGAAAATGGACTCTGCAGCTTAAGCCATTACTGTCCTTTCTGTTACTAAATTCTCCCTAGTATGGAACGCCTCCTCGGAGATGAGCAGCACACTCTTATATAGGGACCCTTGAATGTTTCTTTCACTGTCTGTACCTGTTTCCTTACTATGAATAAGGAATTTGAATAGGATTTCATTCTTTTTCAAAGACATCTTACAAGAAAAAGAGAGAAAAAAGAAAAAAATAGTGAAAGAAAAAGAGGGGAAAAGAAAAAAGAAAAAAAGAGAGGAGGAGGTGTGGCTAATGCAAAGCATTTAAAACTAATGAAAATACGCAGTCTTAACTTTTAAATGTTATGTAAGATGACTTTCAGGATTTTAAAATTCAAAATATTAAAACAAAAACAAAATAAGAAGAAACTTGGTCATTTTCAAAAAAGTATATTTTTATGTGAACCTTGTTCTATAAGATGTATCAAGTCAATGAGGAAATCAACTCATTTTTAAATACATGTAAAGGTAACTATAAAGTGTAGCCATATTTGAAGAAGATTGGGTACCAATCAACAGGCTTAGTTCTTCATTTACTTGGGGTCCCTGGGACCAGAAGACCACATTAGTACAGAGAAACCCAAAACCTCTGGATTACGAGTTTCTTGTTGACTTTATGAAAACCAAGCTGAGATTCCTACTTTGTGATTTATCACAACACAAATAATTGAGGATCTTAATGTTCACTTTCCATTTCTGCCTCTGTCTATATAAAATCTATTCCTGTTTAATATTCATGCCATTTTTTGTTGTCTACTGAATTTAATTAGAGTTACCTGCATGAATATAGATATTAAGCAATTATGTACTTAAGCAAGGGCAACTTACCAGTGACTTCACCATTGAAGAATGTGACTGTCCCTGTCACAGCAAGTGTGATGTGACTGTAGATCCTCAATGAGGGGCATAGCCTAGTGAGCCCCTTTCCTGTCTATGATGGAATGTTGATGGACCCAGTCTTGTATAGGTCTTGTGCCTGTAACCAATGATGCTCTGAGTTCAACAGTCACGTCCTGAAGATGTCTTTCACAGAACTCTTTTCCATCTTCTGTCCCTTCGATGCTTTCAGCCACCTCTTCTGCAGTGCTCCTTGAATGATGGAGAGGGTGATATCAATGTTCCATTTAGTGTTGAACACTCAACAGTTGTTTATCCTCAGTACTTTCACCAACTATGAGTCTATAAATTAGACTGTCATTTGGTGAAGAAGGAAGTGTCTCTGGCCAAGGACATCGGTATTAACGTCTGGGTGTAAACGTGGATTTTAGAAGACTGAAACACTTTTAATCAGCTTCATTAAACACATTAAACAAACGTTAGAATGTATATATATAACTACATATATGTATATATGCACTTCTATGAATGCATATATATATATATGATTTTTTATTTTCCTATAATTATCCAGACCTAGTAAATTTTGATTGATTTAGTAGAAAAAAAACATTGTGTTGTATTTGCATAATGTTTCTAACACAAGAATTAGAATCACTACAAAATTTCCTGGCCACAAATTTCCACCAAGTCCTTATCACCAAACTCAAACCCTGGCATCTTAAGCATTAGAAATAGAATAGAATAGAATAGAATAGAATAGAATAGAATAGAATAGAATAGAATAGAATAGAATAGAATGGAAATAGAAATAGAGCTTGTTTAATGAAAAATAAGCCTAATAATTTGATCCACTGTCCAGTCAGTATTCTCAGACTGTAAAAACTCAGTGAGTTAAGCAGCCACTAAATTGAACCTTCTAAAAATATTGTGTGTTAAATTGTTATTGATTTCTACTGTGTGGCTTTGACCCTTAAGTTACTTCAGCAACTGTTCTCAAGAACAGGAGGAGTTAGTCATTCCAGGAAATGAATCAGTTTCTCCAAAAGGCTGTGATCTTAAATTCAATAATAGCTATACTAGAAACTGACGAGAGTAAGTCTATAAATAAGATAGGATTGATGCCTACCAACATTCCTCTTGTACTAGTTCTCCATTTTCTTTCCTATATTTGCACAGAGACCTTTGTTGTGTAGACATATAAGTATTTCTGTAAAGCTCGCATGAAAATGTTTAGTAGAAATACAGTAAAAGTGGCTTTTCATGAAATAACCTCTTCTATCCTCAATTGTGTCCTTACTGATATAGTCCAAGTAACTTAGATATCTGAATTCAATGACCTCATCTTCTTGAAAAAAAATCACATTCCCGATTGTTTAATGAGACTTTCTTTGCTTGTGAAAATAAGTCTTATTCAAGTTTTTTTATATAAAATTTTGCTGATGATGCAATCCACATAATTACTACATACGCATTCTAAAATACTTCATTTCAAAAGATTCCCTTAGAGTTTGATGCAGGCAGAAGCACTTATGAAGAAGCAGAGTCTTGCCTTAGTCCTCACCACCAAAGCTCTTAGCGTAGTGTCTTCATTTTGGGGCCTCTCTGTCAGGAAGTCTGAGCTAGATGTCGTCAAAGTCTCAGCAGTCCTGTGTCTGTGTCTCTGTACATACTTCCATCTTAGTTAGCATATCTGCTATAGGGGGAACGTTAGGCAGCAATTTTTAAAAGGGCAAGGAAACAGTATAACTCTGAAACCAGCAGAAAGTGATCCTTTAGAGTTAAAGAAAATCTGAGTTTTAAGTAGTGGTTTCTATGCTTTTCTTAGCTTGGTACAGGCCACACAAAGCAAAGACCTTGCATTCACTCCCTGATGACATATCACAGGCTACAATGGTGTCTCCTCTTCACTCTCAAGTACGGTTGACAAACATGTATCAAGAGGCTGGGGAGATAGTTGAGTGAGAAAAAAGCCCAGTCTCACAAGTCTGATGACATGAATTTGATCCCTAGAACCCATATAAAAATCTAGATACAGGATGCACATCTAATTTCAACATGCCAACAGCTAGACAAAGACACGAGAATCAATGGAAGCTCTTGGCCTAACTGGTTCAGTGTGTGCTGCACAGCAGATACAACAAGAGCCAAATAGCCTGTGTCTCAAAGGTAGGCAAGAACTGACCCCTGGAAACCGTTCTCTGACTTGAACCTCTACTTTCTACAGTGTGCATCTGCTCGCTCAGTCTCGTTCTCACACTCTCCCTCTGTCTCTCTCTCCCTTCCTTCCCCCCACAACTAATTAATTAAAATATCTTAAAGTGCTGGGCGGTGGTGGCACACGCCTTTAATCCCAGAACTTGGGAGGCAGAGGCAGGTGGATCTCTGTGAGTTCGAGACCAGCCTGGTCTATAAGAGCTAGTTCCAGGACAGGCTCCAAAACCACAGAGAAACCCTGTCTCAAAAAACCAAACCAAAATAAATAAATAAATAAAATAAAACAAACAAATAAATAAAAATAAAATAAAATATCTTAAAGTGATTCTTAAACTCAAAATTCCATCAACAATATCGTTTACCCAGCACACTGATTCTTAGCAACATCTCTGTGGCATCTTTATACTTTTAACTATTTACATTATTTTTCATATTACATGAACACACACATATTCATGTATGTATATAATTTGTGACCAATTCACTTAATAGATGCTAATTAGTGAACACATATGGCTTGAATTTTCTGACTGCTTTCTATGCCCTTTCCCTCTTTGTAGTTGTCAGCTCCTACTAGTGCAATCATATAACAGAGCACACTGTGGGCTGTATTCACTTGATCTGAGTAGTCTGCTCACAACAGTGAATTTGATGGCAAACTATGATGTGCTCCTGAGTCATTCTGATATCTTCCCTCTGATGTCACAGATCTCTCACATGTTCAACTCCAACAGTTTCTGTCAACGAAGCCTTTATTATCGTACATATATTACATCTTAAGCTTTCCTTGAACGGCCTACATAAGGAGTATTAACACTTGAGACTGGGTAAAGAGATGGCTGACTTGGCTGAATTCCTGTTTCACAAGCACAACAGCCTGTGTTCAATCCACAGAATACATGGCGATATGCAAGATATCCATCAGTATGGCATAGGACAGGGCCATTTCAGGTTCCCTCTTCTCAGCTGCCCAAGGAACTAACTGGGGACATCTCACTGGACACCTGGGAGACCCTCTAGGGTCAAGCCTCTTGCCAACCCTAAGATGGCTCCCTTAATTAAGATATATACTTCCCTGCTCCCATATCCACCCTTTGTTTATACCAACCATCCCAAGTTCTCCCCATCCTCTCCTTCTTACTTTTCTCTCCCCATCTCCCCTAACCCCCGTCTCATCCCATCCCCAAGATCCCAATTTTTGCCCGGCAATCTTGTCTACTTCTAATATCCAAGAGGATAACTATATGTTTTTCTTTGGGTTTACCTTCTTATTTAGCTTCTCTAGGATCACGAATTATAGGCTTAATGTCCTTTATTTATGGCTAGAAACCAATTATGAGTGAGTACATCCCATGTTCATCTTTTTGGGTCTGGGATACCTCACTCAGGATAGTGTTTTCTATTTTTTTTTTTTTTTGGTTTTTCGAGACAGGGTTTCTCTGTGGTTTTGGAGCCTGTCCTGGAACTAGCTCTTGTAGACCAGGCTGGTCTCGAACTCACAGAGATCCGCCTGCCTCTGCCTAGTGTTTTCTATTTTCATCCATTTGCATGCAAAATTCAAGATTTCATTTTTAACCTCTGAGTAGTACTCTAATATGTATATATTCCATACTTTCTTCATCCATTCTTCCATTGAAGGGCATCTAGGTTGTTTCTAGTTTCTGGCTATTAATAATGCTGCTATGAACATAGTTGAACAAATGCTTTTGTAATATGATAGGATATCTCTTGGGTATATTCCCAAAAGTGGTATTGCTGGGTCCTGGGGTAGGTTGATCCCAAATTTCCTGAGAAACCGCCACACTGATTTCCAAAGTGGTTGCACAAGTTCGTATTCCCACCAGCAATGGATGAGTGTGCCCCTTACTCCACAACCTCTCCAGCAAAGGCTGTCATTGGTGTTTTTGATTTTAGCCATTCTGACAGGTGTAAAATGGTATCTCAAAAAACTGCTGGCTCAGTGCTATGTGCTTATAATCCCAACTCCGGGGAACCAACGTGCATGTCCCCAGGGTTCACTTGTCAACCAATTCAGTTACTTTGCAAACTTGCTGTTGTGAGAAATCCTGTCTTAAGAGAAAATGGATGGTGCCTCTGGCATGTGCACACACTGGTACACAAACACACACCATGGAATTATCTAAAGTTTCCTGTGCGTTGCACTGTTTTTGCAGAATCAGGGTCCAGCCTTATTTCCTCTGAATATCATCATTCCACACCTGTTCCCCTCCTTACCTGATGCGGCGTAATAACCAGGCTAGCTTAATATGATAGTAAATTCTAATGAGGTAATAGCTTACAACACCAGGGATCCAGCAATGAAACCAGAAGTACAAAAGGGGCCAGCGGGGCTCATGCCCGCCAGATTTATACGTAAATATTAGCCCGAGGCGAACACGCCCCCCATCGGGCTGGGCTTCCCCTACATCTCCCCCTTTTGTCTAAATAAGACAGAACTAAAGCAAATACAACTATATACAATAGGAAAAAATAATAAATAAAACAATATTGAGCAAGAAACATATAACAAAAGTTTTGTTAAACATTCTATCTCAAGGAGTCTAAATAATGTAGAGAGTAACTACAATTATCTAATCTTCAACCCCGTCAAAGATCCGAGAAGGGAAGTAATATTACTTAAGCAACCAGGAAGAACAAATGAGAAATTTCCAAAATGTGCAACAAATGCAGAGACAACTGACTACCTGGGCAATCACCCAAAGTCTCGTTTGCAATGTTGAGTCAACCACCTTTGGCTAAGGCCTAACATAACTGACTTATTATTAAAGGCAAGGAACTTTCTTAGAACTATCCTACCCTGTCTTGGCAAGATAAGACAATCCTTTTTTATCCATTTATGGATATTTTGTATTTTTGTCAGTAGTTGAGGTATGGGCTTTTCTTAGCCCAAAGGCCAGTTCTGCCAAGAAGACAAGCTCCCAGTGGAGTGTCTTTGGTGCTCAACGTTCTCTCGGGAGTAGAGTGGTGTTGTCAGGAGTGTTTGCGTCTTGTTGGCATGGAATTTTAAGTCAGATTAAAGGCCGTTTTCTACAGCTCTTCGAAGATGTTGAAGATTATACTATCTATACTAAAAATAATCTCTATGTATCTAAAAAACAACCCAATTATCCTAAAAATAAATATGACAAACATATATGACGATTGATTTATAATTCTCGATATCTAACTTGAGGATTAAGAGAATAAATCACTGTGTAAATTATGAGAACAATGATCTCCAAATGTAAACAATGTCATTACATACCAAATGTAAACAATGTCATTATATAAATAATATCAGAGGTAGAAATGTATATTGCAATATGGTAAATATATCAATACAATATAGACAGAGGCATAAGCATACTCTTATACAAAAAATAGAGGTAGAAGCACTCACATTTAATATTCAATATACCAATATACAAGAATCAGTATCAATACAATTTTCTAAAAACAGTAATTTACAAATACCAATCATCCCATCAAACCAGTTAATCCCTCCCTATTTTTTTGAAAGTACCCCTTGTTTTAATGAGGTAATAGCTTACAACACCAGGGATGTAGGGATGAAACCGAAAGTACAAAAGGGGCCGGCAGGACTCTTGCCTACCAGATTTATACATAAATATTAGCCCGAGGTGAGCATTATTGGGCTGGGCTTCCCCTACACTCATCCACCTCCTCAGAACATTGGTTTATCAACCATGTCCTCCTGTTACGTGCTCTGTTTGATCCACTGACAATGAGGACTTCTGTCCATAGATACCACTTCAGTTTCCTCAGAACATGTTACCTCACAGATTACAGCATTCGTCAACCATTCCCATAGCGTTTGTACTCTGGCTCTTACTTCCCTACTACTGGATTGGTTCTTAGAAAGGACATGCGACTCCTTTGCACCAGATCCCACCATTGTATTCCCTACATCAATGCCTAGCTCTTTATCTATTGCTCCCCTGCCTCCCCATTTACCTATGTTATCTTTGGGGAATGGCATTTTAATGCATACTTGGTCATGGACTCTATGCCACCCTAACCACAAATGCAAGTTTTTCTCGGTGCACGATATTCTCTCTATTCTACAGTAAAGTCTTAGTAGAGGTTTGGAATTTCATTCAAATGTTGATCAGTTAGTGCTCTAGCACACTGGCATCCATAATTTTCATAACACATTTTCTCCATGGCTACTTTATCTACCAAAGTGCTACCTGCCGCTTCCTAGTTGGTTTATGTTGGATAACATTGTCATTGTCATTTTCACCCCTGCCTAAAAATTCAGAATGAGATGCCATCAGTCACCGAATACTGTCATTCTTTCTGTGGTAGATTTCCAAATAAGAACAGCTGTATCCTATTTCTCTGCTATTTTAGTTTCAGTCCTTCATGTCTTGTGCCTACCTTACTGCACAGTCTTCTAGGTTGACTCCTTGCTTGTACCTTACACAAGTCTGTGTATTCACTCTCCTTAAACAGAGCAGAATTAATGTTATAGAAGCCTGAAGATTTTCACAGCTTCATGTCTTCTTTAACAAAAATAAAATTCAAAGCTATAAAAGTAAAATAATTGATATTTTAAAAAAGTAAAGTCTGGTGTGGTGGCACACAACTGTAAATTCTGCACTCTAGGTGGGAGCAGGGGGTTTAGGTGTTCAAGGCTGCTCTCATTGATATTTAGAGAGTTCATGGGCACCCTGTTATCCATCAGATGACTGACCCTGTCTCAAAACTAAAACAAAATAAATCCAAACCTAGAGTACAAGCAATGAATGCGAAGGAAAGTGGGTATGTAGATAGTTAGAAAATACACTACGGAACCATTTGAAACCCCTGAACCTATTTCTCTTGACATCTCTATAGACACTTTTATATTCACTTGCGAATCAATGTTGTTGGTGAAACTGGCTTTTTCTCCTAACTCAGACTGCTTCTAGGAACTCAGTACTAAGGAGACCCCTGGATCTTTGCTCATAGAGTACCTTCCTCAATTTTGGCCTCCAAAGTGTGCAGCTTCACCATCTCAAAACAGAGTCTAAAACCTGGATCTTAAAAATAACCTATTGAGGCCGGGAGATCTGAGTTTAATTCCTGTGTTAGTTCAGTTCCTCTAATTGAATCATAAGATATTTCAGAGACTCAGTTTTCTAAATGAAATGGCCGTTGGGCCATTATGTGTGATAATGTATGTAAATGTTTGACTGACAGTCACATAATTATCTACTTTTTCTTCTAACACCGTCAAGTGGTTTCTTTTCATACCACAGTCTATCATAGAGAATTACTGTTGCTTTCCTTAATATTTAGTCTCTTGTTCTGTGGATTTTCTCGAGGATTATGGTTATCCTCTGCCCATTATTTCCTACATGTGTTTGAATTAAATAATAATTATATGGCAATATATTATATATACATAATATATAATATATTATATTAACAAATATACCATAATCATTATTTAATTCAAATATATTTGTCACAACAGCTCATCATGAAATCACTTAGTTTAAACATGAAGTTAAGTATTAGAGAATAACTCCTACTTATACCCCTCATCTTCCCATTATAGATATAAATACTGAATGAAATATGAATTGAAAAATATCTACCACAAAATAAAAACAAGTCAATATCTAAACCTGTAAAAGAGTTAGGAAGCATACAGCCACAGTTATACACACGTACTGGAATAGGAGAGCAGCCTGGAAGATAGAGTCAGAGAGCATGGACAGAAAGGATTGGGACTAGAGGCTGAGCGATAATCCAACTCAGAACGATCAGGCAGGAAAGTACACTGAGAACTGTGTGTGAACTGGAGACCCTCCCCACAAAATAGCTGCTACTTCAAATTAGAGGAAGAAGCCTCCATTCCATCTTCTGGAAGTAGAATTGCCAGGCATTTTATGCTTTGAATTTAATACCCTACTAGGTGGGTCAAACAGAATATAAGTGTTAGTCAAGGAGAAAAGGGATAACCAGAATCTATAAATAAGAAAATTACCTTCTTGTAGGAAGGTAGACATGGAGGAAAAAGAACCTCGCCATGATAAAGAAAGATCTGTTTAGCAGTCCAGAGGAGAAAATAGAAAAAGAAAGGGACAATATTTTAGGGACCATGATGACAAATTTTCTGAATTGATCAAACCATGAAGCCTCTGGGTGGGGAGGTAAGAAGTCAGCTTCATACCTAACCAACAAATAAATAAACATTGTACCTAATACTAACGCAATAACACAAGAGCAGCACCAAGAAATCTTTACATTTACGAGGAAGAAAGAACTATTTGGAAGAGAAAGACCATCATACTGATCATACTGAAGACTTGTCCACATGATGTCAGAAAGGCTCGTAAAGTAAACTACTTAGTAAACTACTAAGAAAAACATGCTCCACAGTTTTGTGTTCGCTTTTTTTAAAAGCAAATCTCCATTTAACTTACAAATTAATATTGATTAAACTCCATGTTAATTGTGAGGAGGGAAAATAATAGAAAAAGCAACCAGCTTCATAAAATACTAAAATTTCTTCTCACAAAGAAAGGTCAGGGAAAAATATAACCAGGAAGCAACAGGCGATTAGCAGCACTGATGACAAGTAATTAATGGAGGATCCTGATTTTATGCCCAGTCGATTAGCATTCTACATTTTGGCAATTATGGGTCTTGCATCCTTGAACCTCAGCTTCCTCATTGGATAAAATGATATGATAATACTTATCATAAAGACGAAGACCAATATTGCTTGAAATAAGAGGTGTCAAAGTTCCTGCCTGGCACGTAAGAGTGTGAAATCATGTCTTAGACTTCAGGTTAAATCACGCTTGTATAAATCTACTAGGTGTCTCTACCCCATGAATTAATAGGATTGGACCAGATGTGTGCTCACCTGCTAAATCACCTTTCTAAAAGTAATCTCCAGTCTCTTTCTTCTACGTGCAGATTTCACTTTCTGTGCATCTTCTCTAGTTTTGTCTTATTGTCATTACCGATATAAAGTCTTAGCTCCTGCAGTTTCTGACTACTGTGCTTTTGAACTTGTGTATCTCTGTACCATCCCCACCATCTCCCAGAGTGCTAGTGCTTGCTCCTGACAGCTAACAAACTGCATTCAACTGAATTAAATTTGTTGAGTGAAGGAGCGAATGAATGAAAAGATATTGAGTAGCCTGTTACTTTGTGATGGAAAGGAAGTGAGAGTTAAGTGGCTTTTACTGTGTGACAGTGCTTCAGTGTCTTGGGAGTTAATTTCTAAAACCTGCTGCTAATTAAAAGTCAAGACTCATACATTTAAAAATTAAATTTTTCCTCTAAAGACATTAACATGATACTTATTTTTAACTCCTCTTTGAATTTCAGCACACTGATTTTTATTTTTATGTAAGTGGTAAATATTGTGAATCAGTAGTTACAGTAGTGACCGTCCTTGAATAGAATCAATCTGTAGTAAGTGGTGATAGGAAAAGGTGCCATGATGTACAATTCTGTGTTGTTACGTGTAATAATATAATATAACCAAATGTTTGTAGATGTAGGTGATGTTCCTAGTGGAGATTAAAAGTGAAGGGCAAACCGGTTAGAATTGATAACATGGTATTTTCATTATCTTGCATATTGGCTGATTCTAATATCTGTGGGCATTAGTCAAATGCTGCTGCTATGAATGAAGCTGCAAGACATTAATTTCCAATTTATTTATGAAATATCATTGTTCATGACCAATAATATTCAAAAAATCAAGGTCAAGACATATGAAACATTAATTCATAAATGAAAGCTCTTGCTTGAAGTATATGTGGTGGTTCATATCAGTCACCTCAGCACTGAGGGGCCATGGAGAGGGATTACTGTAAACTCAAGGCCAGCATCCACCATAGTAAGGCACTGTTTCAATACATCCAGAATGAACAATATAAATTAAACTTACATTAAAAGCCAAAATGCCAATTATTTTATATTATACTTTTGTTTAATACTGTAGTTTTAAACTCCTTTCAAATTAATCAAGGTAATTTTCTCAAGATAATGATGCCAGTTCTTCCCCCATAAACCCCTTGGCCACAGCTGATGTTTGACTTCCTTCCATTCTTAGCTGTGTTTCTCTGTAGTCGTTTATCTGTCAGATCGTTCCTTTCTATCTGCTGGAAATGTTGTCCTCAGCACTTCTGAGAACTTGCAACCTAAAAGCAATCCTCTAACAGCAAGCTTCAGTTTTTCCTCTGGATAAACAATGAGTCACCTCACCTATTTGAGTCATATGCTGACCTCTTGGGCCAGATCCTGGGAAGCAATCAATGAACTTCCATAACCTCCTGACCAATACTCGGGAGGCCGGATGAAATCAGTACAGTTTTGTTGCTTGTCATTTCTATCAAAACTGTATTAAACACACAACTAAGGACAGCCAAAGTACGATTTTCACCACATTCCCAAGCCTTGGTTTAAAATCTTAAGTTACCAGTAGTTAAGGTTTCAAATGATGCAGCCCACAGACCATGGTAAAATGCAACTCTGCTTATTGCATGGCACTCAGAGTCTGTGCACGCTGGGAAAACTGCATAGATACAACTATTTTAGCCTTTCAAAACATTCACAGAAATCAGGAATAACATTAAATATTCATTTTGTCATATGTTTATTACAATGTTTTGAAAAATACTTCAGAATTCCTGAAAACAAAGTATAAATCTATTACTGATGTTTTAAAACCTATGTGTTAGACACTGTACCAGTACAAGCTAGAAGTTATAAGCCTTAAAGTTGTATATGTTTCTCTCTGAATTTTAGAGATTTTTGACTTATAAATTACACTCATTAAATATATTTGTTGAATAAAAGAAGGTAGTATTAGCTTGGCTGTTGTGGCTCACACCTTTATTCCCAACACTCGGGGGGCAGAGGCAAGGAAATCTCTGTGAGTTCGTGGCCAGCGTGGTCTGCAGATTGAGTTCCTGGACAGCCGAGGATACACATAGAAATCCTGTCTTAAAAAGCAAGACAAAACAAAAAACCAAACAAGCAAATAAACAAGCAAAGGATGATACCTGGGTCAGTCCAATACAGTCAATAAACTATCTCTATAATACTGATGTCTATGAACCATAGAGCCCATCAAATAAAGGGGGCCTTTTAGGAGCTTAAATTTTTACATAGCCTTTATGATTATGCCTTTTTGCATTGATATACCATTTGGGGAAACAGTGTGTGTTCACATCAAATAAATAGCATGTTCCTTAATAATGATTTTCTTTAAGTAACCAGAAGAGAAGGGAAAATTCTTAATTCACAGATGCTACCTAAATTTTCATCACTGAATCATTTTCTCTAAGTGTCTTGGGGAGCACATTCTATTCACAACCTCGGTGGATGTCATAGCTGCTTCTCCATGTTGTTTAATACTTAACTGAGGTGCATTTAAGAGTTTGGAGAACACTCTGATATTATCCCATAAGTAGATTTATATTATTGAGTTTTTGAAACTTTTGTGTAATTCTAAAGTATCTTAAATGTATACCCAAACACCAGTGCATCTTAAGGTTGTTTAATATGTATTTCTAAAACTAAAACTTGGCACCATTTGTTGCTACATTTCCCCTGGTTCTGAAAAGGAAGATACATCTCCATGGTGCCAACAGAAATCATATCTTAAGTTCCAATTAAAATGTGACTTTTTCCACTCCAAAGCTCCATGTGACCATTTAGCCATCTGTTGGGTGACACAACCCCACTGATTTGAACCTAGATAATTATGACTGTAGGAACAGTGCAGAGAAAAGTTCAGCTCGGGATCCAGTGGAGAATAACTGTTAATTATGAAGAGATAATTACTAAGAGTTTAGCTCACATGGAGGGGGGAAATAGCAAATTTCTGATGTAGTACAAATCACACACACACAAACACACACAGAAGCATTTGTCTCGTCTCAATTTTTTCTTCTTTTTCTTTTTCTTTCTTTCCTTCTTTTTTTTTGTTTTTTTTGTTTGTTTTGGTTTTTTTTTTTTTGTTTGTTTGTTTTTTCAAGACAGGGTTTCTCTGCAGGAGCCTGTCCTGGAACTAGCTTTTGTAGACCAGGCTGGCCTCGAAATCACAGAGATCCACCTGCCTCCTGAGTGCTGGGGTTAAAGGCGTGCGCCACCACTGCCCAGCTACATTTGTTTACATATTAATCAATACCAGGAATATTCCTTTAAGATACATATGCCAAATAGTATGTCTACTAAAATCACAGTCACCAGGAGATGTGCTGTTTTCTATAAATTCTTCCTTAGAGTCTTTGCACTTTGGTCGTGACTGATTTACCACACGAAAACATTTGTACTTATGGCCAGTGTTAGGAATAAGGGAGGGAAACCTAATCTTTGCCACTGTTAGAATATGAATAAAGCCCTCAGCATATTCTAAAGTTACATCACCACTAGAGAAGAAAAACTGGAATGGGTCCTCAGCTGTTAAGTTTGATGACAGAAGGGATGAGAGGACTCAGGGTACCATTGTGCCCACACGTAATACCACAGAATATTAGATTTATTTTCTTCTCACCTTCTTGATATGAATAACTGAGCTGGGAAGTAAATAAAAGGCAAATCATCAAGAAAAATCAAGCCAATGGTTTTTACCTTAGCTATATTGTCATTACATGAAATATCCCTGAGCGATGTAGTGGATACAGACCTTTATTGTTTATCTGGGCTCACCAGTGTTAGAATCAAAGGCCTCTATAGCTTATTAGTTCATGAGGAGCCTCCTAAGCCTTCACTGCAGCCATGAAATGGAGCCCAACTGCTTGGTTCATGTGAAGTAATTGACCGGCTCTCTGAATACAGCAACACTAAAAATTTGTGACATTAGATTGTGGCAGAACTTAGCCTTCAGGAATTAGTGGAGAAGTGTAAGCGAAGGATTTAAATCACCCCAACATAAAGATGCTCGAGAAGTCCAAATGTATTCCTTGTTTAGAAACAAAATGAGGTTAGCTGCAATGATGTATCTTCCATTTTGTATTAGCTCACCAGAATTATCAAGTGAAAATAATTCTTTACTATAAAGTATTTACAATTTGCCATCATACATGTTTGAATCCCAGGGAATCTATATGATTAATGGAGGTGGACAGGTCATGTATTCTCTCCAAACTTTGGTTTGGCTTTCTCTAAAGAATGAAAATAATGTAAATGCTTTTTCTTGAAGACTGGAAAATTAGATGATGAATCTAAGCTTTTTGTATTAAGTTATGTTTATCCCAAGCTCCCAGTAGGAATGATTATTGAGAGTCATCTCAGAATTATATTCACATGACATAGGATTCTGCTTAGAAACACACATAGATTATACATTTGAGACTTGAGGATCTTAAAAAACATCTCACATTGCAAATTGCTAATTCACTTTTCTCTTCTGTCCAATGATCTTGAATAAATTTGGATTATAGTATAAATTTAGGCTGACTTCTATCTGCTTATTTTTGAATTAGCACATCAGTTTGCAGATAAGGTTTTTATTTCATTAACCATTAATTATTTAGAAGTGCTAATTGCAATACAATGTGAAAGAAAGAATGGTGAACTGAAATCCAGGAAGCCTAACTTCTAAAAGTAGGTGTTTGTCCTAGGGCAAATTAATCTATCTGGCTTCCATGCCTGTGACTTTGTCTCAAAGGTCATCTATGGATGTCACATTATGGTTCCACAAGAAACTTAGGGCAGATAAAAAAAAAATTCTATCTTTTGTTTGTGATCAACTTTGTGTCTGCAGGTCTGCTTCTCTCTCCACTCATTAGAAGAGAGTATGGTTGCTTTTATTTTGAAGTTAATTTTCTCCCCAAGTCTGAGATTTTAGTTGTCAGGTAACCGTAAAAGAACAACTTGTTCCACTCAGGTAGAACTCTCTTCTTGTTCCTGACCAGACCAGCCATGCATGTGGGAAAGGCCCTACAATCCCCATGACTTTCTCAAAAGAACATAATGTAAGTTATGAAAGACAACTTTTACTCTCAGAGTGAAAGCTACAGGTCTGGCTTAGTTCTTTGAATTTCTTTTAAATTAAAGAACAGAAAAAATTTCTATGGAAAAATTTTAACTAAAAATATTTCTTGTACTTTCTGTTCTTGTTCAACAAACTTTTACAAGAAATAAAACATACTCCACACATATTTAAGAAACTTGAATGCTTATTAGTAAAATTCAATCAACTTCCTGAGTTTTATAACTTTTTATGTCCAATTTGGAATAAAGATACCCAGCAAAGAGAACTTTAAAGATGACAAGGAATGGAAGTATGTATGCCTGTACCCTGTGTGATTGCTGCTGACTGGATTAAGAAAAAGAGGATTGCTGGTATGTAACTGAGTTTATCAGTTCCATTCCTGGGACCAGATAAAAGTCTAATAATGCAGATAGACTTTGTGAACTCATAACCCCCATTTGAATAACACCAGCTACAAACCTAATAATTTATTTTATTTCTCATAATCAAATGCTCTTTCTTCCACCCTCTACTATAACTTTACCTCAAAGGAAATTCTGCAGGAACCAAAACGCATGAGGTTTTCATACGGTTTAGATTCTATTGTTTTGCCAGGCAGTGATCATTATTTAATGGGAGACTGATTTTATTGTTCAATGTATATTTGACACTGTGCTACATTTTGTTAGCCATACTTGAAGTAGACAATGAAATGAAACAATACAAGTTTTGAGATGAACTTTTCATTTTGGTTTGCCTCATTTGACCCTCTCTGTTCTCGAGGCAAAAGCCTGGCCTAATTTTCCTCAGAAACACATCTATCATTGCCCCCTACTGTTTCAGGATCCCTCTCTTCTCTGTATTTTAGAAAAGTGACTTTTTGAACCTTGTGGTTCTTTATTGTCAGATGTCTAGCCAGCATTCCAGACAGCACAGAAGAAGGATCAGAAGAGAAACCCTGGGGCCACCCCTCCTTCTGACCCAGCGAGTATGATCTGGAAGTGGGAACAGCAAGGAAGCATCTGAAAAAAAAAAAACCCAAAAGTTCCCTTCTAGGTCATACAACATAAGAGCTGTTCTATTTCAATACCGCAGAAATTCCTTCCTCTATGTGTTAAAACACGGTGAACTCTATAGCTGTTCTGGAGTACTATTTCAGATGTGAGCTTTGTGTCTCAATTTTCTAAAGCACATTTTATATGGAAAAGTCAATAAAATGGAACCTATACAATAGAGGCATGTTCACGTTTGTAGACAAAGTGAAAAAGGTCTGAATCATGTAAGAGATTTCTAATTAATAATACCCATGTGAGGCTACCAAGATCGTTCTGTAGTTAAAAACTTACACTCAAGTTCAAACCCCTGGATCCACAATGCATAAGAAAATCTGTTTCTGGAATATAGCTTCTGACTTCCATGTGTTTCTTGGCACTCACACACTTGTGCTTGGCCATACACAATGATATTTTTAATTCAAAAATAAGTAAGTAGTCATATAAATTTTGTGCTGAGGCTTTGAAATCCCTGTAGTGTCATGCTGAAATGCATGCTCGGCTTCCAGGATACGTATTTTTTTCAATTTCCCAGTATTTTATTATTATCTCTGTGACTTAATTTTCATGTGGTTTTTTTAATCTATCATTTGCTTATCTTAATTAAAAATGTGCTATATCATTAAGCATTTCATCTTTCAGTTAGATGGTTTTGCATATAATTATATGAAAGAAGAATAGAAAACTTTTTAATGATTATAATAAATGATCTGCAGAGTTGTCCACATTTTATAATTAGCTTAGTTAGGCTATTAATTAGTTTCTGTGTAGCCTATGTAGAAGATATATTTCCAACATGTGCCTATAAAATTATTACTATAAACTCATATTTAAAAAATAAAGGAAAACATGGATTTAAACACACAGGCAAATAATCTCACACACACACATACACAAAAAAAAAACCCAAAACCTTGAGTAGACAGAAATCATTGTGTGGCTGGCTGTGTTATCTTGTATTTAACTAAGGTAGGAAATGTTCTAGGTATATTAACCATATATATTCTTCATAAAATAGAACTTCAGTAAGCATTTGCACTATTTACATTACAATTGTTTGGCTTACGGGCAGGGCATGGTAATAAACATCCATGATTGTATTGTTCTGATAAGGAGATGGGAGGCATAGACAGGAGATAACCATGGAAGCTCCTGGACCAGCTAGCCTGGAAAACACAGTGATAACAACAGAACTTCTCAATCAAGGTGGAAGATGAAGACCAACATCTGAGGTGATCCTGTGGCCTCCATGTACATGATGCTCACACACACACACACACACATGTGCGCACGCTTTTTTTTAAAAAAACAGATTCTTTGGCATGGTGTGGTGTCAGATTTTTGTTGTTGTTTCTTTGTTTTGTGACAGCACTGTTGTTTGTTTTTGTTCTGTTAATTTTTGTGCGTTGTCGTGTTCACAAAAGGATTAAATGGGCATGTTTGATTTGCAAACTATGGTCAGCAGTCTTGCCATTGCCTGTTCATACTCCGAGATAATGATTCCGGATAGGTACTTGTGGCCCCGGAGGCACGGGAATGAATGGCGTGTCTGTGTAGCAGCTGTAGCTCTAACCTCTAACTAGCTTTCATTTTCCATCTTTACGATTTTCATTTCCTCTACTGCAATAGATTCTCCTGCCCATGTTGGTGGTCTTCTGAGCTCTTCTGACATGTGGTCTGTTAATGATACTGTTAATAATTTCTCATATCCTTTCTCTCTTCTCTTTTAGTCTCGACCTATCCCTTCCCACCTTACTTCAGCAGTTGCAGAGAGTATCTTGGCTTCAGCCTGTGAAAGCGAGAGCAGAAATGCGGCCAAGAGGATGCGTCTGGATAAAGCCCAGGTACTGAGGAGTGTGGAGGAGTGCAGACTCAGATTCGAAAAATGCTATGCTCTGGTGATCCATTCATACCAAACCAAAAAAAAATCTATGGTGGAAAGAGGGCAATAGCAAAACTGAATTAAGCTTCCTGTACCAATTTAATGACTGACTAAGAGGTTCTGGCTGATTGGTTATCATATTATTCAAATTTACCTTGTCGTTTATGACCATGACTCAAATGTGTTCATTTGTAATGAAAATGAACCTATCTTCAGTGCTGTCTGGTCTGTACTGTCATATACTGCTACACTGCTGGGGGGGGAGGGTTACTATATTACCAATGACAATAGATTGTGCTGTTGATAATCGAAGTACAGATAATCTCCGAAAGATTAGAACATCTTAAATGGGGATCTAATCTAATGGATATCCATTCCCTAAATTTACTCTTCTTAATTAAATATCTGAGAACTGTATTCTTGAGGCTTGAATTGTGTAGTGCAATGTGTGCATATTTGGTACACTGTTCACCGGCGCTTCTCTTGGTGGTTCTTTTAGTGTTGTATTTTTCTGTCTTTCCTTCCTATCCACTCAATAGACTTCTCTTCCTTACTGTCATCCTTTCTTAATTATCCACAGTAAATTATCTAATTTACAGTGTGTTACATTATATACTACTGACAAAGGCTTGCTTTATTCTGACTTTTTAGATTTTATACAGTGGGTCCTTCACGCTTATTGCAGCTGAGATGCTTGTAGAGTAAATTGTTAATTCAATAGTTTTTCTCAAGCATGCAAAAAGAGCCTTCTATTTCAAGATTAAAATATCTTTTAGATGTTTCAAAATGGCATTATTTTATGTACTGAATATTATTAAATATTATGTATTTATAGTCCAGAGTTGCAAAGGATGAAGCTTATAGTTAAACAAAATGTAGTATCAATGTTCAATAAAAACTATTTGAAAATGCCAATTTTGGAATTATTAATGATGATAATCAGTATATATTTGCATGTCCAAGTCTTCAGTTTAGATGATTTATCATCTTTATAATGGTGAAATTTGTCATAAGTTGGGCTACAGTACTATACACATTGCCATCTGGTTAGCTTGTGCATTTGAAGAGTAACCAACCTCACTTTACTTCTCATATCTCCCAATAACTGATTGACAGCCAGCTAGGTCAGATTTGTATGCTTCAGTCTCCTCACGAGAAATAATATTTGTAACAGTCTTAATTCTCAAGAGCTGACACAAGCACCTTAAAAAAGAGGACTCATGATACATCCTAAGCATTTTTCTGGTAGCAATGTAAGCAGCAATGAGGTCCACCTAGAAGGTTCTCCTATCTAGGTCCCTTTCCGTTATCTCAGTAGCAGTGAAGCTGGAGATAAGCATCAATAGTTTAATGTCTGGTGTAATAATCTCTTGTCACACTAAGTCCATTTGAGAAAAGATCTTAATTCTAAAAACTAAAGTGTTCAAATTCTAGAATTAAAAAGACTTTCCTGCTTGATGGACAGTCACATGCAGCACCTACTGACTCTGGAATATAATCGCACAGTATCAGTAATACATATTTGATGAAAAGTGAGAAATTAATGTCTATTACTTCCTATAATATCACTCTACAGCAAGCTGTAAAAGAGATAAAAACACATATTTAGCTCATAGAGTTGTGATGGTAGGTAAGTCTTTATATAGTTAAGTGTCTCTGCACCATATGCTTGGTTATCTCGAGCGGTAGAAATGCCACACTCAATTCGCTAGTCATTTACTGTTAACTAATACATTTGTGCTGTGCCTGTTACAGGTCTTTACATCAGACTAGTGTTTGTTTTCTTAGAGCAGTCATCAATTAAAGAAAAACTCCCAGCAATATTTAGCGATGAGATTGCCTGCTACTGTTCCTTAGACTGGGATGGGCAGGTACCAGTGATCCCTTGACTCTTCTCTCAGATTTTCAGTTCTATTTTTCTTTGTTTGCTAGAACATGATGATTGTATCATGAAAAGCTGACTACTTTAAAATGGGGATTATATTAGTTTAGACATCTCAAAATGGATGTAATTCTTGCCTAAATAGGTTTACAAGTCTCAAGATGCATGTAATAAGTAGCAAACCAATGTTTTAAATTACATCTTATGGGTTGAGAAGATGGCTCAGACAGTAAGCACTTGCCTTATAAGCATTAGTACCTCATTTCCACTCATAAACCCTACAAACAAAAGAAAACAAAGCAACAGGAAAACCCTGGGAACAGTGGCAGGTACTGGTAGCTATAAAGCTGGAGAGGCAAGATAGACAAGACCCTGGTGCTCTCTGGCCATACAGTCTAACCTACCTGGTGAGTCCCATACTAATGAGAGACTGCCTCAAGAGGAAAGTAGCGAGCACTAGGAAATGATTTCCAAGGTGTTCTCTGATATCCCCCTTCACATACATACCCACATGAAACTGAATGAATAAATTGTATTTTATAGTGTTTTGTAAATCAGTGAGACACTTTACAAATGCAAAAACCCTATGAAACTGGTAGTAATATTCACATAAACATAAAATTCAGGTCCAGACAGTATGAAGACCCATGTGAGGTGAAACTGCATGAAAGCAGTCATTGGAGTCATTGTTACCCTAAGATAATGCAGGTACCCCAAGAAAGGGACAGAGCCTGGTTACATACCCTGAATCCTAGGACAGCACATAGAATTAGCATTTCATAAATTTTAAACCATTGATTCTTATGACAAGCTCTGTAGGTCTCATCTGAGATGCCACACCAAGACTTCTATGGCATCATTCTCCTCCCTCTTTTCCATTGACAGCATCACTCCGATGTTGGATCCAAATCTTTGTCTAATTATGGGCTCTTGGCATTGAAACCATGCTTTCTTCATGTACCTGTAACCAGACTCACAATTGTTAGAACTTGCCCATGGTTTAGAGGTTTTCCATCAGCAGCTGACTGAAGTAAAAGCATAAAATTTCAAAAAGGTCAAATTCTGTTTTTGTGTTAAGCCTCACCCTGACCCTTTGTTGCCACTGGCTGGCCACATAGTGAGCTCTAATTATGTATGTTCTTCAACGTTTATGATGTTTGATGAGTTAATTGGATTTTATGGAGCTGTTTGATCGATGAACATGAAAGATGTTATGGATGTGCTAAATTCTTTCTTTCAAATGTCCATTTCATAAAATCAGCACAGGCCTGAAGCCAGCCAGTGGCAAGGTCAGAACTGAGAGCTTCATCAGACATCAGAGTTCACAGAACTGAAGGGAATCCCTATGCACACCAGGATATATGCAGGGTTTCTGTCTTGCATATAAAAATCTGGAATTTGTTCATGATTAAAAAGAAATCTTCCCTCTTTTGGGTACTGGGGAAAAAAAAAACATGAGCAATGTCAGACTTCACTTTTTCATCTATGACAGTAAAAATTTAGAATGAAAGTCTCCTGTATCTCTCTTGCTCATTCTCCATTTATCATTCTGAGCTTCTGCTGTTGTTTAGTGTTTGGGTTGTTTGTCTATTTTGCTTTTTGTTTTTTTTTTTCCTATAAAACAAAGTCTCACTCTGTAGACCAGGCTGGCCCCAATTTTTTGGTGATATTTTGGGTTGTAGACAAATCCTACCAGAAATACACTTAGATGATATCTAGGTTATGGTGCCTGTAAAAAGATCAACTGGGGCAGCTCCTAGCTGGCTGCTTATTTCTTGTTTATGTCAAATTTTTGTGATTTTTTTGAGGAGTTTCACATATTTTGTCCACATGCTTTATCAATGATTACTATGAAGAGTTTGGAAATGATGGGTTTTTTTAATTTATAGCTTCCATTCTTCTAATTTATAGCTTGCATTCATTGATAGTTCTAAAGAAGAGTTCACCTAAAACCAAACGGTTGGGGGCTACCCCCCACCCTGCAACATTCTCCAGTCTCCTGTCCTTGAAGGAGAAAATGGTGAGCGCTGAGAGATACCCCTGGTGCAGTCACTGAGAAAAATGGGGAAAGGATGCTTGAAGGAGATGCAGCATCTGTGATTCGATTCAAAAACCCAGTCGGTGGGATTGGCCTGTTGCTTAATTACTTTGATCTAATCAAAAGTGAGGGAAGAGAATAATAAAATTCTATCCACTGACTTTCTCCTAAGTTAAAACAAATTGTTGTCAGATATCCTGCTTGAATTTATGGGCTCAAGACTTAGAAATATCTAGAAAGTTCACACTTCCTTACTGTATTTTTTTTTTTTAAATTTAACCATGATGCATTTACTGAAGTCTACATTTCTTCATGATTTCTCCCTTGCTCTGATAGGGCACTAGTGAGTGGACCTGTTAGTAGAAGACATGTCATCATGGATGCAAACACTGAAACTGTAGCTGTGCATGAAGAAAATCTTCATACATTTTATTTTGTCTTGGATACATTTGAAAACTATCAAAAACACTGAGACAATTTTGTCTTTTTTAAAATCCCCCCCACCCCTGTGTGTATACATGTTGTGCTTATGAGTATGTATGTGCAATTATATCTGTGTCGAGACACATGCGTGGAGATCAGAGGACAACTTCACCTTCTACCTTGCTCGAGAATAACTTCTCTTTGTTATCCACCTTCACATATGCCAGGTTAGGAGTCCCACAGGACTTGGGACAGGGTCTTGTCTCCTCCCCCTTGTTCTAATTTGGAAATGCTGGTAGTATAGACACAAAAGGTCTGGGCTTTCTCTGATTTTGTATGGGTTCTGGGAATCAGGTGCTCATGTTTCCAGGGAAATGTTCTACCCACTGAGTCACTAGCCTCATGGAACAGATTTTGAGATAAGAAGCCTCTTCATCATGTCTACAGTTTTAATTCCTTAAGACGATAAGCTTGACCACACATTGAATTGAAAGCTATATTTTCAGTAGATTTTATTATTTAACTACAAACTGTTGTAGTAACTGAGATATGACTTGAAACCTATTTTCTGAGTCTGCTAGCGCCTATGTCCTTGTCACTATTCTTAGGAATCCTGGATCTTAAGTATGCACCTAGCATTTTCCTTTCTTACAGCCAATATTTTGGAGAAAGACCCATGTCTTCAAATCATTTAATATGTTTCAACATTGCTCATCTATGCACAGGATAAAATATATTAAATAAGGAAAACAAACCCCCTTTGAGGGTAACTGTAAAATATTCTTTGTTTTATATTTCATGATAATTTTAGGCTCTGTATGGTACAGTATATGTTGCCAGTCAATGATGTCCTCATTAATAAGGGTATTAATAGCAGAGACACAAAAGGATAGAGCATTATCTGAGACACCTTAGATTTATGGCCAAGCAAATTGTCATATTTTATGAAGCTGGATAAACCAATATTTAGAGACATTGTAAAAATTTCCCAGTGTATCAGGATTGTTTGGAAAGACACTTACTCCCTAAGATAGCCATCTTGTGCTTGATGATAATACTGACTTAAAATTTTTAAGGTATTTTCAATCATATAGCATGATTTTGACAATTTGAGAAATTAATAAAGAAATGTTTACTAAAAATTCCATTCCCTATTTTATAGCACACTTGCTTCTTACAATTTTTAATTAATTAAATTTTTTTTATTTATTTTACACCCCAATCACAGTTTCCCCTGTCTCTTCTTCTCCCATTTCCTCCCACCTCTTACAGTTTGATAGACAAAAGCTTCTGAATGTTACGAGCATTACACTATGGCTTCCATTTCCTCTGCTTTCTGAGGATTTACTCTGTTACCATTAATCTTGTGGTTCTATTGGAAATTTTCCTATTACTTCATGAATTCCTTTTCATAGACTACTAGGGACATAGTCTACGTATCCTAATACAAATTTCACATACAAACATCATCTTGCCTATTATTTCTAGGATAATCCCGAGTAGCAGCATTGATAATGAATAAATAATTTTTTTTAAAAAAATGAAAAGAATCCCCAAGGCTCTTAAAAGTCTCGATGAACAGAAGATCCATATCATTGTAATTTTTCCTTTTAAAATCTGATATAAAAACAAAATTAGTATAAATTAACTAAAGTCACAATTATGGAATACTATCCTCCAATATTTATATTAAAGATGGCTTAAAAGAGAGTAGTAATAGTGATAAAAGAGTATCTCAGTGTGTAGATGTGTGGACACTGGAACACCAGAAGGAATGACCAGGTGCTTGCTTCTCTAAGTCACATTCATGAGAATGCAGAAACTAAACTGTCCTCTGCAAGTGCCAACTTGATGGGTCGATAACACAATTCCTAAAAGATGGTAACATTCCAGGCAAAATGATGCAATAGTCTCTTGATTTACACAGGTGACAGACCTGAGACAGTCTAATACGTATGTGAATGCAGACACTAACACCTTTGATTGTTCCTAACAATCAGTTTAAGTGTTTGCTTCCAAGCATTCACAATATGCTCTCTGGCTATTGGCATGCATCTCTGGGCAGATTCCAGGTTGGCTCCTCTAGGCCTGGTAGACCTTAACTTCTACAAATATATATTTGCCATTTGTGTTTTAAAAACTGAGTTTGTTATTCACATTTCACGACAGTTGAGGGAAATAATGTCAATGGTGGTCTGAACAAATTCTGCAGAGAAAAATATATGACTGTAACGCTGTTTCCATTGTGTAAGCAGACGACCTGCATCACTAATATTCTGTAGTGTTAGCCTAATAATGGCTAGACTCAAATATCAGTGGGTTCAGCTGGTGTCCACAAGTGATAACTTTTGTACGGGAAGTTTTTAAAACTTTCTGGTTTTCTATTTATTTGAACTACTCTTTCTGTAAGTATTAAATTATCTGACTTAGTAAGGAATGGTTGATGAAAATTACTTCTAAATCCATCCTAAAATGATTTATTTGGTAAATTTGCATTATTTTCTGATTGACAAGTTTAGCCAATATAGACAGGAGGAAAGGTTTCCCAAGAAGTCATTAACATAGCTTTTCGTGACCTTGTTAACTGTTTTATAATACTGGATTTTTAATTCTGGAAAACTATTAAACAGTCATTGCAACTCTCACATTGAAACTATATAAGGTATCATTTTTCATTAGGAGACTCTCATTCTATTGAAGATCAGTGAGGTGCAGATGGTACACTGGGTAGATGGACTGTTGGAGACACTGAGGTAGAGTCCTGTGAAGTCTTTCTGGGTACTTGGAAGGCCCTCAAGAGGAGGGACTGTTTCAGCTCAATCTTAAGAAGAGATGTTGACAGCAGTAAACCTTCAGATGTATTCTTGACATGAGGAGCATTTCCAAACAATAGATGTCCTTTGATACCTAAAACAATAGTCTCCATAAAAGAAGCTCAGTGTGTGTGTGTGTGTGTGTATGTGTGTGTGTATGTTCTTTTGTGCTACATGTATATACAATACACATGCATGTGTGTGGAGGTAAGGGACTAACATAGGGTTCCTTCCTCAACTGCTGTTCGTCCTATTTTTTGAGGCAGGGTCTCTCTCTGAACCTGGAGATCATTACTTGGCTAGACTGACTGACTAAGCAAGCCCTGGGGTCCACTTGTCTCTGCCTCTCCAGCACTAGGAATGCAGGTTTGTGGCATGACAGTTGGCTTTTACACTGATGCTAGGGATCAAAGTGAGGTCTAGATGCTTGCACGTCAAGCATTCCATCAACTGATGCATTACTCTGACCTCAACTTGACATTTTTGGTAAGAAATGGTAGGAGATGTAGCTGGATGGCAAGTAGAATGGCAGCATTCTGCTCTACGCTGAGAAATAACTCACACACCAAGGGCTTGCCAGAGGGGAGTACTGAAGGAGAAGACTTTGCATGTCTGAAGATTTTCACAAGCAGGTGTGTAATAAGATGCCGTCCATAAAACTTTGGGGAAGCTGAGTTTCTCGCAGTGTGGAGGTGCCTCTTATGATGTGTTTTGCCAGGATGTCGCTATATTTTAATTACAATTTGGTATATATGCCTAAAATAATTATGGAAGTTCAATTGCAACAAAATAATCATAGAAATCATGTCTGTGATTGATAAATAGACACAATAAACACAAGTAATATTGAAATGCTATTTATTTATTATCACAACCTAGCTCAGCTAATTCAGAATATTTCAACTAATATATGTTCATATGATTACATTCAAAATTGCCTTTCTACCTTAAAGACATTTTATATCAAAAAGCAGTTATTACAGTCTTACTAACTTTTTTTTATTAAAAATTTCCACCTCCTCCCTGCCTCCTATTTCTCTCCCCCTCCCCCCATCCCCTTCCCTTCCCTCTCAGTCCAAAGAGCAGTCAGGGTTCCCTGCCCTGTAGGAAGTACAAGGTCCTCCCCCCTCCATCCAGGTCCAGGAAGGTGAGCATCCAAACAGGCTAGGCTCCCACAAAGCCAGTTCATGCAGTAGGATCAAAACCCAGTGCCATCGTCCTTGGCTTCTCATCAGCCCTCATTGTCCACCATGTTCAGAGAGTCCGTTTTTATCCCATGCTTTTTCAGTCCCAGTCCAGCAAGCCTTGGTGAGCTCCCATTAGATCAGCCCCACTGTCTCAGTGGGTGGGTGCACCCTCGCGGTCCTGAGGAAGCCATTTTAGGGTTGGCAAGGGACTTGACTCTAGAGGGGTTCCCAGGGGTCCAGGGAGATGTCCCCAGCTAGTTCCTTGGGCAGCTGAGGAGAGGGAGCCTGAAATGGCCCGATCCTATAGCCATACTGATGAATATCCTGCATATCACGATAGAACCTTCATCTCGCGATGGATGGAGATAGAGACAGAGACCCACATTAGAGCATCTGGCTGAGCTCCCAAGGTCCAAATGAGGAACAGAAGGAGGGAGAACATGAGCAAGGAAGTCAGTCTTACTAAATTAATCAGATAATTTTTATTATTTTCAAGAAATGAAGGTAAATTTATTTCTGTTGGGAGTATGTCATTATTTCACTCATTTTTCTTACATAAATTTAATTTAAATAAATAAGTTATTTCACTCACTTTTTTCTCACACACACCAATCTATCTGTATCTCAGTGATAATGTAGCCCTATTGTTTTGTCTGTTGACAGTAGTGTGAGGCACAAGTAGAACGAACTAATTCTCTCTTGGGCAGGTAGGACAATGGGAAGCTCAGCAGCTTGGCTTATTGTGTGACCTTTCTGAATCCTTTGGGAATCTGAACATAAGTCCCACTCTGTGATTATTTGGCCTCTCCATCACTTGCCTACTTTATTGCTTTTTGTCCTGAACTCATGTAAAAATATTCACATATTTAAATAGAAAAGTACATTTTTAATTTTTAGGCTTGTCTTTAGCTTATGATGTTATCAATGGTAAGGTGGTAGATGGTGCCTACAGGATGAATGGGTTGAATTCAGACACAGAAATTCAGCATAGCATATTGATATGCTTTCTGTGTCAAAGCCAGGAAAACACACAGCTGACTCGTTCTCCGTGAACAAGGTGCTTTATTCATGCTGTTTTAAAACGGCTATTTTTAGGCTTAGCCAAGAAATGATGAGTCTGATGTATCTGGTTTGCAACAAATAAATTCCTTTTTATCTTGTAATTTGTCCGTTCATTGTTCTATCCTTTCCCCTTAATTTATATACTTTACAAGCCATTAGTAACTGAAAAGGATCCATAGTGCATATATTGGGAAAACTGTACTGAAGTCACACATCTGTTATGAAGTTAAGGGATATCAAAGCTCAGAAAATTGGATATTATTTTTCAAAGAAAGAGAGTTTGTTATTCTTGACACCACATTTGAAGTATATACAGGGACTCTAGCAGACTCAGGAAATACAGAGTTTATAGGAAGTCAGTCTTATTTTGAGACTTAAATGGACATTGCTTGGGCTTTGAAGGAGCTGTAGAGTAGCCCTACTTACCAATTATTTCCCTTGTCAGTCTTCCTATGTACTGTCGTCTCGTGGTTACTAGTCCTGCTGTTTATCATTGGACCATCTGGAGTAGGCTCAGGGACTGCAGAAGAGGTAACAGAACACACCATCTTCTAAAGAGTGTACCAAGCAGGCATCTGTTTTAGTTGGTGGTCTTCTCATGGACTCCTTCTCATTATGGTGTGGGAGGCTTATGGTCTTTGTACAGCAGTTTTATTCTTCATTTTACTAGTCCATTAATAAGCTTCTGAAGTTTCCAGCATCAGGAAGCTCATCTTTATGGTCCTCTCAATGTTCTCTACCTTATCAGCAATAATTTTGAGGGGAAAAGTGACTTGCCTTAGACAACGCAGTGACTCCTACAGTTCTGCATGGCACCAGCATTATCCCTCACTCACACTCCAGGAGGGAGACTTGTGGAAACCACTGCTCAGTGTGTTAGGGTTCTGTGGGAAGTTTTCTGCTATTGTTACTGGCAACATCAGCAGGAAGAAAAGGCCAGACATCATGAATCAAGTCAGATTTCTCCTGTAGATCAACCAGCTCCCGAGTAATTTTCTGTTCTTATTGTAAAATTTCTGGGCTCTTTCATTTAAGAAAATGAGGTGGGTCCTTCCGGCAGCTGCAAAAACATGGCAGGGACTGACATACTTCTTTGTCTCTAACATTTGTGTTTTCTAACTCCTTTATGAAAAATCTAAGCATCATTTAATAGATATGATAGTTCTGATTTCTGGATAGAGACCAGAAAGTCAAAGATTAAAGTGTGCTATAGTTAAACCTAAGTAATAAAATATCTCAATGTGAGCAAAAACTTCATGTGCTTAAGAAAAGAAAATCCTCATGTAATTCAAGTAACCAGACATGAAACTTCTCTGTAAGAACATCATTCTTTTTGTTAATTAGTTATTTGAACAGGGAACAGGAGAAAAGAGGACAGAAAGACTGTCTTCAGCTGACGTATCTGAGAAGGCATAAGAGTAAGCTAACCTGATCAAAGCCCTTAGAAAACAAATAGGGGGAGGTAGGAGTTTCGAGGTGTCCTGTGAGTCTATGCGGGCACGCATGCAAGGATGCTTCAACTCAGAGACTGCTAACATGTTCGCAGAAAGAGGATCTCTTTAAAGTATGAATGTTATCTTACAGGGCTTTGGAAGTTTATTTTTTTAAAGACATTTGCCATGCAAACTTTGGCAATCTGAGTTTGATCCCCCAAACCCATGTAGAAATTCTGAACAGAATAGCACACACCTGTAATCCCACATCATCTAAGGTGAGATGTACGGTAGAGACAAGAGACTCCAGCTGTAGCTTGATCCAGCCCATGTGGAGTATGAAGTCCAACAGCCAAGCACCTGCCTCAGCACAGTGGAAGGAAAACACAGCTTCCTGAAATAGTCCTCTGACTTCCACAAAGACAACATGACATATGCATGTCTGTCCACACACACACAAACACAAACATGTTAAACATACAATGGGCACACATAGGCAACATGGCACATGCACAGCTGTGCTCTCTCTCTCTCTCTCTCTCTCTCACACACACACACACACATCACATGTACCATGGACACACATAAGCAGCATGGTGTATGCATGGCTGTGCTCACTCATGTACATGCATCACACATACCATGACCACACATAGGCAGCATGGCAATGCATATCTCTGTGCACTTATATACACACATCATGCATTCCATGGGCACAAAGGCTCACACACACACACACACCATCACACATACTATTGGCACACATAGGCATCATGGCACATGCTTCAGTCATTAGCAACACATAATTATAGCAACAACATTAAACATAAATTTATAATATATATAAAACAAACTTATTTTTATGAAAATAACATTCTTGAAAAGGGTTAGTTTTTAGCCTAGATTTTGCTTCCCTCACAATCTCTTTTTTTTCTGTCTTCATTCTTCTCTTCCTTCCCTTTTTCCTACCTTGTCAGAGATTCATTCATTGCTTTTGCTTATGTTACTGGAAACATAGTTTTCATTTAATAGGATAACAAAAGACAGATCCAATGCAGAAGATTCATACCCCTTCTGATTTGGGAGTAATGTTCCAAAAAATAGAGATCAGAAAGCTTCATGAATTTCAGCTCTCAGCATGCAAGAATTTGAATATTACTATGAGTGCAGAACTCTAAAGGCCAGATTAGTTTAATTCAATTGCATCTTTATTCCATTAATTACTGCCTATGAAGCCAGTTTGCAAAGTCCAATGAGGCTCTCAAGTTATCCTTAAGACTGTCCTATTGTCTGTGAATTTTCTTAAGTTTCACCTTGAGTCAGTTTCTAAAATGCAAGTTCCTTTCTATTCTTATAGCGAAATAGCACTTAGTGATTATTCATATTCTATTGGCCACATCTGTCAAACATTTCATATGCCCGGTTCCAGACTTCAATTCTATGGTCTTTACCTTTCATTATTATTTTCAATTAACAGTTAAAACAGAAACAACAACAAAAAAAATCAACCAACAAACCAACCAACCAGACCACCAAGAGACAGAGTATCACACAACATCATACTTAATTGAGAGTTCAAGTTTATTTGCATGAATATTCCTGTATTGGGTTTATCAGACACAGGTAATATGCATTGCTATTGTTTCTTACAGCTCAGAGTTGCAGAGGTAAAATAGAAGTGTCACTCGGCTGTGCCTGGTTTCTGTCTTCCTGAGTGACATTTGATGGGTTGAGGGAGTTTGAATGTGAAGCTTAACTAACTCTTCCATCTGCAGATCCACTTTCTTTCCAGCCATTCACAGCCCTGCCCCACACCTGGCCTTTATTATATATTCACCTCATGGTGTATCTGTTGGAGATGCACCCCTGCATGAAGCACTGGTTCGCACACTGAAGTCCCTTTTCCACCTCACTCTATAACGCTGAGCACAATGTGTTTTAGAACTTGACATGTGTCCCGCTACACCGTAATGGCTTCCAGGTGTCTCGGAATAGTGTTTGACTCTGATTTTTATCATTCTCTGGGACTAAAATAGCCTTGCCTACTTATCATTCTGAGACCCAAAGAAGCCCAGTTTCATATCAGAATGAGGATAGGCATTTAATAATAACTATATGTTGGCTAGATGTGGCATAACAAATAGTCTTAAAAGAGACTTTCCACAAAGTGCTTACCAACAACAACATTGCCCAAGCCTAAGAATAGTAACATGTAGCCAGTCAGTCATCCATATTGATGCTGCAGTTTCAAATGCCAGGACACAGCCTAGTAAACATCACTTTAGCACCAATAAGGAAAAATACAAACACAGTATTGTAGGAACCAAGGGTATGAGCACGGAGTAGACTAAGAATCCCTTGGCATTTAGTTTTTGGCCACTTTTCACTGCTCTTCTAGAGAAATGAGGCAGATATTAGGTTTTTGACAAAGCAATTATGGGGAGGCGTAGATGCAGGGAGCTGACCTGACATTTGCCCCTTGATAGTTGTCATAGTAGCGGGCTGAATGTAGCAGTTTGATATAAGTGCAGGTCGTGGAGCATGTTCTACACCAAATGCAGCACATTAGAGCATCAATATACAGGGATAGAGACGAAGCCTCAGCGCAGCCATCTTCTTTCTTTAGTTCTGATCAAATGCTTCAAATACACATTCCATGAAAGTGCCCCTTTTAAAAGCAATGATGATTTTGTGTCCTTGCGGGACTAGCAGCATGTATACCACTAGTAGACATTATGTCTTTAGCACATAGCTTCTTGGAGAGAAAACATTTTTAAACAAAGCTGCTAAAAATATTTTTATTGTTGAAACTAGATAAGACCTTCTTACAAAATAATATATCTTGTGTCTATACACCATTTTTATTCACTGTTCTTTCAGAAATATATGCATGTATATATACATGTGTGTGTGTATTCTGTATCTGAAAACTATATACAAAGCTAACTACCTAAATTTATATATAAAATATTCACATATATGCAAACGTATTAGGCAAACAAAAAGGAAAGATCTTATTGACATTATTAAGGTGGTTTATGTCCATGAGTTATATCTAATATGAAATGACTCACGCAAAACATCGAATCCCTTCTAACTATGTTCAAGATGGAAAATATTTCCAAATTATCTTTAAGTTTTTATATGTGAAGACTAGAGGAATGGTCATTGCAATCATTTGTGCATTATAAAAACTGTTTAAGTGTTAACTAGTAAGAGTCTAAGATCTCTCTCTTCGCTTTTCTGTCCTCCCACACATAGAATAGGTAAACTCACAAAAAAAAAAAAAATGAACCTTTCTTCCAAAATAAAAAGAAGTGCTAGAAATCAAGAACACACTCAAGACAACTCATTTAAAGTGAAAACTGAAAAGCATAAATAGAACATAAAAGGAACATTGGGTGTGGCAACAAATTCACAGCACTTAAAGCCACACTGGGTATTGGGGGAATCTTCTTCTTTATTGAGTATAACCAATGTACATGCACCCCATTATGCTGTCACTGGTAATCAAGTTAAAAAGTGTGTCTCAAGGGACACACACAAAACTTCTCTTTAAATGCAGCAGGTAGGAACAGTACCAGGCTGATTTCTCGGTGTCCTCAGACCCAAGTGTGTGGTGTCTTCAGTGACAGGATCTTACCGTACAGTTCTGAGAGTACCCAAGAGCAATGGCAATAGCTTGTATCATCTGGGGCAGGATCCAATGAGACCTCAAAGGAACATAGCCTGTACCTGGCCTCAGCTTTTATTTGATAGCTTCTGGCTTCTGGGAGAGTGGCTGGTGGAACTACATTCTATTAGAAGGCTCACAAATCGGCAGCACAAGAACACTTGGTGTATTAAAAAACAGACAGACAGACAGACAAAAAACCCATGAAATTCGGGATAAAATTGGTGGGTGGATTTGTTGGGATTGGGGAATGGGATTTGATCAAAACACGTTATAATCCCGTACGAAATTCTTAAATAGAATTTTTTTAAAAATTAGCAAGGATTAGGATCTGTTGGTAAAGCCCTGGCCAGGCAAGTGCTATGACCCAGGCTGGGATAATAAGAACCCAGGCAACAGCTAGTGGAGTGGGTGTGGTGCCCCTGAAATTCCAGGGCTCAGAAAGCAGAGGCGAGTATCAGATTAGACATACCAGTGAGTTCTGAGTTCAATGACAGACCACATCTCCATGAATAAGGTGGGAAAGAATGGAGGCAAACTCCTGAAGGCAGTCTCAGGCTTCCACACAAAGGAACTGACAGACACACACCAGAACCGGTAAGAGAAACACAGACTTTGATACAGAGGGCTGAAGGGTGCAGGCTTTATAGAAGGCATATAATAGTTTTCCATTAGTTTCCACTACATTTTAAGATGCTTGCTTTGTTTTTCTAGCTGTATATAATGTATACATTGTCTACACAGCAACTTAGCACTATTACAAGACTTTTACAGAGACCATTAAAGCCATATTCAATAGCATCTTGAATAGCAGATACCCTAGTGCCTTTTAACCACTTAAATCTCCTGGGACAAAAAAAAGTGAGGTGTGGAGCTGTCCCAACCTTGCACCCTGCTCGGGCCCGGCTCCTGAGAAGCACTGGAGTGTTTACCTGCAGCTCACTGCAATGTCCACACTCCTAAGTGCACTGCAGTTCCCTTTTGCAGATGGATCACAAAATGCAAGGGTGAAGAGGGGAGTTGCATCTTATTTGCATAATTTGGCCTTGGAGGAATTAAAAATATTAATCGCCTTTTGGGATTGGGAGCAAAAGTGAATAAAAAGGAAAACGAAAACTGCTTTTCAGAAAATCTGCCTCCTGCAAAATGTCTGGGTTGCAACAAACAACAAATCTCAACAAAGACAAATTTTGAAGTGAAGACAACGCTGAATTTAAAGATATAATTTGTACAGCTCATTATTCTGCACTTTAATTTTGTTTTAAATGCCATGTTTTACAGTAAAATAACATCTTCCCATCCTGAACATTTGGGTAATATTTGAACTTCAAGCTATCGTTCAAAGCAGTTAGTAAACTTTAAAAGTTAAAACAAAAATAAGAACAATTTGAATTTTTTTCTGTAGACACTGGGTGAAAGGTATATCTTAAACTAGATATATGTAATCCTAAGAATGCCTAAACCAATCTTAATTCAATTTGTGCTATTTTATTTACAAAAGAAACATAAAAGGGGCTACTTTTAAATTTAAATTTTTAATTCCACTATTTAATTGTTTTATATTAAAACAAACCATATTAAAGCTGTGGAAATAAAGCTGGGCAGTGGTGGTACACAACTTTAATCCCAGTACTTGGGAGGCAGAGGCAGGTGTTTCTGAGTTCGAGGCCAGCTTTGTCTACAAGAGCTAGTCCCAGGACAGGCTCCAAAATAACAGAGAAACCCTGTCTCAAAACAAACAAATAACAATAACAACAACAACAAAAAAAAACAGTGGAAATATCCATCTTTCTTTACTTCTTTTTTCCCCCTAATTTTAATTATTTTGTTTTGATTTCTGTGTCTATCATGCTGGGATTGAACTCAGTACAAGACATGAATGCTACAAATAAGTCACCTCCCAGCCCCATTGTTCTTTTTATACTTTGTGTCCTAATTTTGTATTCACAAAGTTACCTTAAGGTTGAGGCATACTAGTGTATAAGGTCTACTTTAGATAAGTATTTTCTTTAACCTATCTTAACTATGCATAACAATGTTCCTGGCAGTCTCTGCCAGAGTAGAAGACTTGGTTAAAGGTGTTTCAGTGATGAACAACTGCCTATGATGGAGGAAGGACAGCCCTGAACACTGAGTTGGAATATGTATCCTGCTTGTCATTTCCAATGTAATTTAACGAAGATTCTGGGAAGGCATCACTTTGGGACAAGAATGAAGTTAGAAGTAAAGCTAAGTTCTGAGTACACTGAGTGCCCCATCATCCGTGGGAAGGAAGAGTGTGAATGGGAGAAGATGAGGGTCTGAAGGGAAACAGAAGGGGTTTGTATGAAAGTCTCTTCAGTGAAGATTTGTTCCAAAACTTGGAATGTGAAGCAGGTGCCAAATAAACTTCCAATATCAGCAAAGCAGAGTGTAGAATTCAAAGAATTTGGAAAAATTTTTGCTCTGTCCCACCCATAGTCTATCTCAGACAGCTGAAGTGGCCCCACTGCATCCTGACAGCTCAGGAGAGTTGCAAGCGTGGGAAGGCTGTAGTCTTCAGTGAGAGTGTGGCTTTAGGATCAATCAGATCCGCTATACCAATTACTACAACTCTATGTTGCACAATTGGAAGAGGCCACTCAAGTCATGCAAGTCTGTTTTCTCTAAACTTGAGAAAGTCTTTTTTTTCTGTTTTCTTTTACTTTTTTATCTCACTTAACTCATGTGAGCGAAGCAAGAGTGTGCGCGCACAAGCAGAGCACCTCCCCCAGAGCACACTCCTGGGAGAGCTATTTTCTTCACCAGCGGAGAGCTTGTTACTTTCACATTAGAGTCCGGCTGGATCCCAGCATCTTTTGTGTAGATGTCTATCTTTGTTCTATTCCTTCGAAGAGACACCATGACCATGGCAACTCTTATAAAGGAAAAACACTTAACTGGTGTGACTTACAGTTTCATAGATTTAGTCCACTATAATCATGGGAGGACATGATGCCATGCGGGCAGACATGGTTCTGGAGAAGGAGCTGAGAGTGCTACATCTTGATCTTGATGAGATAGGACTTTAACTATGACACTGGGCAGAGCTTGAGCACAGAAGACCTCAAATCCAGCCCCCGCAGTGAGACACTTGCTTCAAAAAGGTCATGCCTACTCCAACAAGTCCAAACCTCCAAATAGCGCCACTTCCTTTGGGGGTCATTTTCTTTGAAAGCACCACAGTGTCTTTAACTAAACCTGACTCTCTGTCCCTGTGTTATCCATTCTTTCACCAAACCGTGTCCCTGTTTCATGACACAAAGCAGTTCAGCTTCTCCTCTGTACATTAACATGCACCCATTTAAGGTAGTACTTGCCATTTTCTCGTCAAAGATGAACTCTTTGACATCCCGGTAGAGAGGGCACCCCTACTGTTCACACACTCCACCAACTGCTTGTCCATACTCCCTCCTGGATAGTATCAAGTGTAACACATGGCATATTCAGTGCAGATATCAAGACATGAGTCAAGGCGGTCTGTGACTGTCTCTTCTTTCCATACTGTTTCTTGAATGGGAGTCATGGTTCTCTCTGGATCTGTTTCATCTCCTTAAGCACTACTCTCCCATCTACAAATCTCTGCTTCTATCAGGAACCCCAACAAGCCAATCAGGGAGAGGTGAGGAATGAAACGCGGGACAGTGCCATCTTTGCAGGCATTGGGTCATGTCCTCCAGGGACTGATATCATGGTTTACTTTTCTTACACATTTAAACATGGTAGAGCTTTAAGGGAGGAAGTCTCCATATGACAATTCTTGTAACAAAACTTCAGGGCAGGTTATGTGGAAATTCTCTTACAAAGTAGCAAAGCACCTGTGACCTTACAATAAGAATGAATTCTATTGGCGGGCAAACAGAGCGACCTAGAGAATAAACACAAGGATAGATTGTATCGATGGACAGTGGGACCTCTATCATGGGGATGTGTTCTATTTACTGAGAGACCAAGTTCAGGATTAGGGCTTAAACAATGCTAAGAATATTGGGGGGATTCAGGTGAAGCCTGGCTCCTGATAGAACAGCAAAGAACACAGTGGTTGTTTGACCACCTCACTCCAGCATTCCAGGTTAAGAGGAGTCATTCATTTCCTTCCATTGAAGAAAACAGGCTTCTGTGGTTGACAATTTTAGTTTTTCCGGTGCTTACTGTAAGCTGTGCCTCCTGCAAGTATCCTCATAGACTGCTTCTGTCCACCTTCTTTAAATTCCATTCTTCAACATTCTGAACCTTAGAATTAGCCCTGTTTTTCATTTATAAAGCTATCATTCACAATAAAGTGAACACTTTAGTTATTTAGCTTTCAGTGGGCATCTTTAGTCCTCAGCGAATCAAGAGTTTAAGTGCAGAGAACTTTTGAAAGTTTTTGGTCATGACTCTGGAACTCTACCAAGCACATAGTGGAACAAAACAGAGTGAATGAAAACATATCATTGCTTGCTTTCTCTTTTTCTCATGACCTTGCTGTTTCTCGGATGTAAAGACTGGTTCTTGTTATGCTTGTAGTATGGGAACAAGAAGACACTGTGGCTGAGCCTCTCCATTGGGAGCAATAACTCCATGTCTGGATCTTAGATCCTGAACTCACAGAACGACAAGTTGCTCATGCCTTTTTGCCTTCCACAAAGCCATGGCTTAGTGATGTCTAATTCAGAGAGCTGTTGTAAGAATTGAGTCAGCGAGCAGGTCAGAGCAATTCCTGATGCAGTCAGGTCTTGATAAGCACTGTCTAAGAGCACTTCTCTCCCTCCAGGCACTGCAGTTTTGTGAGTATGACCTATGCTGGATGTATATTTTCATCTATCTTTAAGTCCTCTCCTATATGCATGTATAATATTATCTTTTCTTTTTAACTCTCACTTACTTATAAGTATCTGTGTATATTACCTCAATATCATGCTAACATGCAAGCTCACTAGAAGCAGATATTCCACCTGTGTTGTTTTCTTCATCTGTAGTCATGGTGTCTTGCACATAGTATGTGTTCAATATATACTATAGTATACATTGTATTCAGTTATAGGTGTATTTTTCAGTGATATGAAAGTTAGCTCCTTATTTTTTGAAACATGGAGCACCTTTAACTTAGTGTAAAGTTACAGCTTTGGCCCTGTTAAATTTGTCCTATGCAGCTGCACTGTAGTCGACATTTTCTTTGGGCCACCAACCAGCTCCTAAATAAAGACATGGAGACATATTACTAATTATAAATACTCAATATTAGCTTAGAATTGTCCCACACTTTTAACTTAATATAACTAGTCTCTGTTCATCTACATTTTGCCTCTGTACTTTTTCTCTTTTTTTCATTCTTACATCCTACTTTCCTGCTTCTTACATGTCTGGGTGACTGGCCCCTGGCATCTCTCTGTCATCTTCTTTCATTCTTCCTTGAGCCTATATTCTTCCTCCTACTTAATATCTCTGCCAGGCAGTCTCCCCTATACCTCAGGCAATGCTATTGGCCATTCAGCTTTTTATTATACCAATCAGGTACCTTATGCAGGCAAGGTATCTTTATATAACAGCAATGCATCTTTATATAATTAAACAAATGCAACTGATCTTTACATAGTTAAACAAATGCAACACATCCTTGCAAAGCTAAACAAATATTTCACATTTCCTGCTTTTTGTCTAAATAAAAAAGTCTTAGCATTAACATAGTAAGACTATATATAATAAAACAGTTACTAACTAAACATTATCTTTAGAATATCCAGTCCATTTGCATTTAGCAAATTCAGAGAAAATACTCCAGTATCTATTCTATCTTGATGAGTCCAAAGTTGTGTGTCTAATTGACTTGCTATTCTAACTTCTATTACCAACCCAAAATTACCTTTTTAGACCTGAAAACATTTTCTTAAACAATTTACACTTCTCAACCTTATAAAATTTGCATCTCTTATGTAAATTTCTTTTTAGAATTTGGGAGCAGGGAACACTATAATTGTCTCATCTTCAATTCTACCAGAGAACCAAGAAGGGTATAGTATTATCTGAGTGTACAGGAAGTGCAGAGCAAAGCAACTTCCAAAACTATAGAAACAACAAAGACATCTGGTTGCCTGGAGAGTCACACAAAGTTCCTAGGCAATGTTGGAGCATCCATCCATGGCCTACAGGCCTAGAATATCTGACAGACTTTTCTGTGAAGTGGGAATTTTGAAGGACTGTTCTACCTTGCCTTGGCAAAGTTCAACAGTCTTTTTCCTTTGCGTCCTGCTAGTCCAGTTTGTACAGTATACTGTCAGCATTCAAGGCAAGGGCAGTTTCATGACAAAATGATTAGCTTTTCCACAGTGAAAGTAAACTCCACAAGGAGGTTCTTTGATACTCATAATCCTTGTATGAAGTAGATTGGTGCTGCCAAGAGCAGTGCTATGAAAAGCCTTAGGTCATTAAACATCTTAAATGCCATATTGTATAGGTCTCTGAAGCATTTGAAGATTACCTGTATATTCCTGTATGACCTTAAAAACATAACCTGGCATGACAAGTTTGATTGTTATAGATCACTAACTAATAACCCACATTTTAATTATCCTGAACAGTTTGTAATAATAGCTTTCAACGACTACAACTTTATATTACAGTTCTAAATTAGATTTATAGATACAATACCTTAAACCATAGTAGAAACACATATGCTTGCTACAACAAAAATAACCTTAAATTTCTATCAATATACAAAAATCTATACCAATGTAAAATATTTGAGATGAATAGTTGTCTTTTTAGCATATATTATTATTTCCCCACTAAATGATGATGAATATCAATAATCCACTGAATGACCAAAAAATTACCTGCCCCACCTCTTAGGAATGTAGGTATTGTGTTCTCTAAACTGCTCTTCTTGTCTGGGAGTGACAGCAGACCCTGAGAAAATTGAGATAATGGTCAAGTTTTTAAGAAAACTAGATATAGCTTTTGTTTTGCAGTCTCTGTAATGTAAAACTACAAAGCTTATCTGAAGTCCTGACTAGAATAGTCTGTGAGGCTGCATCATCTCAGCTAGCAGACTTGGAGTTGTTCTGAATGCAGAACTCTGAGAAAACTGCAACAGGGGCACTCTGAAAGGTTGCATCACCTAAACTACCCATTTTTATTGGTGTCTGGTCTCCTTGCTCTATAATCACCCAAACTTTCAAAAATGATACATATCTTTATTAACATAAATATGGACTACACATTGTATACAAGTCAGCCAAAGGTGATCTTTTGTTTTTATATTTGTGCAAATAAAAGTCTTCTGCCTACTTTATGTTTGTTTGTACTGTATAACCAAGCCTCTATCCATGACATAAGTAGGGCATATAATATATTAGTTATGAGAACTCTGTAACCAACAAGATTTATTTGGTCTCATCCATCCTCAGAGCTGTTTTTTGTTTATGAATCAGAATATACATAAACCATTTTGTCATTTTCTAGGGTTATTTCCATATATCTGTAGCCAACATTTTCAGGGGTTCTCCCCCAATCAAATCTGATCTCTGCTAATTTTAAAGGAATCCATAGCCTTTCATTTCCTGTGAAAACCAAATGCATAATGTCTTCCCAAATGCAATATATTTTCTGAATCCATATTAAAGTTAATATATTCCTAAGAATCTAGGCTGGTTTAATTCAGCCATTCATTTTACAGTCCTATGTGTCTCAGTAATAATCATTCCCTCACCAGTATTCAAAAAATTTAAAGTCAATAAAACACCATACATGATCCAGATTTCCTGTGTATTTTCTATCTTTATGTGGCTTACGTTTTTATATTACATTTATATTACTCTTTCTTTAAACACGTTGCTTAATTATTTTTAAACTTTATTTTTACCGTGACTGTCTATACCAATTTTCTGTCTTTCTTAAGCACCTATACACACTGTCACCTGTTTAAAGTTATTTTATTTGGCTTTGATTTGGTTTTTTGGTCTGGACTTGTATTACTGTGCACCTGTAGGGCTCTCTAACCACATGAGCTAACACTTAAACTGTTAAGTAGCAGTTAGGCCATCAGTGGTGGTTTTCTGGCTGTTGGCTCCATCCCCTCCTCAGCTCTTTGAGAACTGAGCCTTAAGCCCAGCAGGCCTATCTGAGAGACACATTGAACCGTGAGCTGTGTTTAACCAAGAGCCGCACTCATCTGCCCCATGTCTAAGAATTTGGTGCCCACACTGTGGCAGGTATTCTACTTAGGTTGCTGTTTCTAGTTAGTGTGCAGCTGCTGCAGTGCTCCGCTGCACAGGAGTGCCTCTTAAAGGAGCTGCATTTGTTTTGTTTGCTTGTTTGTCTCAGCTTTCTCAGGCCTTGTGTGAAAATTTGGACCTCATGTTGGGTACCATCTGTAGCTGGCATTTTCTTTGGACCACGAACAGCTCCCAAATAAAGACAAAGAGACTTATTTTTAATTATAAGTCCTCAAACTTAGCTTGGACTTGTCCCACTAGCTCTTTTAATTTAATTTAATCTGTTTTCATTCATCTACCTTCTGCCTCTGGGCTTCTTACCTTTCTTATATTTTGTATGTCATACTTTCCTGCTTCCTTCATATCTGTCTGACTGGTCCTTGGTATCTTTCTCTTGGGCCCTTTTCTTTCTTCCTAGAGGCTAAATTCCTTATCTAACTTACTCCCCCTGCCTGGAAGTCTCAACTGTACCTCCTCCCTTGATATAGGCTATTCAGTATTTTTTTTAAATTAGGCCAATCAGGTGCCCTAGGCAGGCAAGATAAAAACAGCAACACATATTAACATAATTAAACAAATGTAACACATCTTTGCATAGTCAAACAAATATTCTGAAACCCTGCACAGTGTGTCAGTGATACAGCTACTCAGAAAGGTGATGCAGGAGGATTACAAATTCAGGCCCTGCCCAGGCTGCAGAATTAGTTGTAGGATTAGTTAAAGAACAGCCTGGGAAATTTACTTAGATCTTTTCTCCAAATTTAATAAAACTTTAACAATGGGGAGCTGATGATGTAGCTCAGTCTAGAGCGGTTGCCTAATATGTGCAAAACTCTAGGTTTAACTGCAACACTATGAAAATGACTGAATGAGTGGAACCTTAAATTTCATCTTAAAAATATTATACCTTGATAAAATGGTCACTCTTCCTCTCAACTTTGTTACTTTGTCTTCTCTTCTTTGTTTCAATGTTGCTTTTAAATACCACCAACTAGTCAGTGCTCTCCTAATTGATCTCTCTGTCTTGTTAATCCACACACGAATACACTTATTGATCAGATCTGCCTTCTGCAATCCAAAGATTCATCTTTCCATGGCGTCGATCAAGTCTTTAGTCTTTGGCTCTTCCATCCCATTAGATGGGAGTCTTCCCAATAGAGGTGTGGTCTGCCTTTCCATCTTTGCTCTGCCCAGCGCATTGTTCTGTGTCTAGAAAGTCACTGTGATCCACCTTTGCAAGGTTCTCCTACAGAGAATGTGAGGTGGCTTTGCCATGAGTGGCTGTTGTTTATCCCTGATAGCCAGTGTTAGTGTCAGTTCATCACATTTTTGCTGAGGGTTGAGGTCAGTGCAGGCTCTTTGGTTGTTGGTTTAGTCTCTGTGAGCCCCTATGAGGGACTCATAACAATAGAGGGAGCAAGAGCTGTCTCTGACCTTTTCACTGGCTTTTGGGATACTCTTCCTCATATTGAGTCACCTTGCTCACTGTTATTATGAAGGGAGTTTCTTAGTCTTACCGTAACCCAATATACCGTGCTATGTTGCTATCCATGGACGACTGCCCCTTTATGAATAGAAAAGGAAAAGGAGTGAATGGGGCATGGGGTAGAGGAGAGGTGTGGGGAGGAGAGCCTGGAAGGGGAGGAAGGATGAGAAAACTGGGGTCAGGATGTAAAAAAAAAATACATTTATTTAGAAATGAATGTCAGTTTGTAAACTTCAGTAACTTATATTATCATTGTGATATACAATGCAATCTTTGAGTTTTTTTATTGTTTTTGTTGAGCTATATTTTTTTCTCTGCTCCCCTTCCTTTCTCTCCCCTCCCCTTCTACCCTCTCCCATGGTCCCATGCTCCCAATTTACTCAGGAGATCTTGTCTTTTTCTACTTCCCATGTAGATTAGATCCATTTATGATGTATGTCTCTCTTAAGATCCTCTTTGTTGTCTAGGTTCTCTGGGTTTGTGATTTGTAAGCTGCAGGGATTATACTTGCACTAGAATTTAGGTGGCTTTCATAATATTTTACAACACAAACAACACTCCTACACACACAAAAATGATATCTAAGGACCACAAACTTAGAATAAATTGCTTGCTGGCTGCCTTGATACTTAGAAAAACAAAAACAAAACCACTGGTATTCTAAAACCTTAAAAGACAGAAATTCATCTCCCAAATGAATCACTGAGGCATGCTTTGCAAGGGACTAAGTGCATAGGTGTGAGCGAGTTATCGGGTCAGATAGAGGCAGTGAAGCTGGCAGGGCTAAAAAGTGAGAGGCCATTACTACAGAAGCACCAGTGTGACAGAAAGGAGGCTTTAATCCAAGCTAGTCACTGCAGAAGCACAGCATCTGCCAGGTCGTGGCATGTCGAGAGAGGAAAGCAGTGAATGCTATCTCAGGCATGAGCCCCTGCCAGCCTGTGGCATGTCAAGAGAGGACAGCAGTGAATGCTATTTTGGGCATGAGCACCTTTGACCTCTCCACTCTTTGTGGGGACATGACACCAATGTCAGCAAGTATATGGAGCTGAACAGGTTCATAGTGATCATGTGCCCAGAAATCAAAAGTAGGGAGTTTGTCTGGATGGGACAAATTACTTCAGAGCAAGGTAAAAATAATTGTATCAGAAAACATTGTTACAAAAACCCTAAATTGAAATTCTATCCTTATATGAACCAATTATACCAAAAATGTATTCAAAGGTCTTTGTATATGGAGGTCTTTTATCTACTGGAGAATATATTTCTGTGTAGTTTGGGCCAGTGAAGACACGTGTGGACACGTATGTGAAGACAGATACATGTGAAGACACTGATGTACAAGCAAATGATCATATCATTGCTTTTTAGTTTTTCTGATTCATGTACAATTCTTAGAAATAAACTCCCTCTTGGACACTCATTTCCAATTGCTTTGACACTTTATCCAATTTTATTTTATTATTAGATGTTCTCTCTGTTAGAAATAATTTCTGTACCCTACATATTTCATTCCTTCCCCCGTATTCACACAGGTCTCATGAGGGTAGGGAGCCAGTCTCTTTTACTTGCTGATTGATAGGCATGCAGCATGTAGTTAAGTGCTTAGTCTAGTAACTGGAAGGCATTCACAGAACATTATTTAAAGTTTTCAGTTGCAAATTAAGTTAGATCATCAAAAAAATATCCTGGATTCTAGATAGAAGATCCTTAAAAGATGCTATTGGATAGGACATGGGCCTCTAAAACAGAACACCAGATAGAGCTGAAGGTATCATTGGTCAAGAAATAGAGTTCAGAGAGCAGAACAAGTTATGCCTGGGAATGAGAGGGTGACAAGACAAGAGGAACCTATACATACTGTCTGGTCAGGTATTCATGGGGTCTGCATGTAGCCATGTCCTGCAGGTAGTTCAAAATGTAGGCCTGAAAAAAGGTCTCCCTCACGGACTTAGGCTTAGAGATCCTTGCTGAAAATTGCTGAATGCTGACAAAAGCAGAGATGCAAATTGACAAGGGCATTATAGAGAATGAAGACTTCTAGAAAAACAAAATGGAAGGAAGAGAGTTGCTCATTATTCCAGGTGACGTAGAGTATATGATCCAAATCTCAAGGGGGCATGGAGAGAACTGCTGCTTACCTAATTCAAGTAGTTTATGAAGATTTATTCATTTCATGCATATATGTATATAAAATTATAACAAAGAATTCCTAAAAATGACCATTGTTGACAAATGGGTTTGTTGCAAATGGAAATAAAACTATTAACTGTGCATCTTACATGTAAAGCAATGTAGTACCAGTAATGTTTATCTTCTAATTATAACATTAAAACTATAACATCCTACATTCATAACCAATGTGCTAAGTCTGATGTTTCACATAAACAGAGGAAAGAATACTTATGAAAGCAGGAATGCTAGCCAAGAGCTCAATCTGAATTTCCACCAAACACACACTCAGGCTTAAACAGTGGACTTTAAATTCATCACCAGATTATTTATTTTTTGATCATTGTGTGAGTCCTCATGCATGTTCCTTTTAAAATTTAATTTCACATTAGTATAAAAATCATTATCCCTCAGTAATTCAGGCTTTACTGTATTGATGGTTTTCTAATTACCTTAGTTTAACTGCTTCGTAATTAATATATTTGAAGTACCAAAAATGGGTGGGTGATTTTTACACCCAGTTTGAATTACAATAATCTATAAGCTTTTTTCCAATGTGTGGAAATTAAGATCTCAGTTACACAGTCCTTTCAAGATACACAATCCCCAGGAGAGTATGTTTATTGTGTGAACCTCATGTTCATCAAAGGTAGCTGTGAAAAGATCCATTCTGTAGAGTGACATTAGGAGGGATTGTGTTCCGTTCTGCTTACTCAGCCATGCTGGCACACCTGTCTCTAATTTTGAAACTACCAAAGATTACTTCACAGCATCAGTGCTCAAATAACATTGTTAGTTAGGATTTCCTTCCTGTTCAGGAAAAAGAAATGAAAAGATTAACATTGTCTGTCATCTCTGGGTTTTGCATTTTTCACATATCTGTCCACGGAATGAGTTTTTCTTGTCAGTAGTAAGAATTCTCAGAGTCACACTAAGTGAGTGCTGCCATAAATAAGTCATGTCTGGGAGCCACTGTTACCTCGTAAGCCATCTCCTTGGTCCAAAAGGTAGTTTTCAATCAGTAGAGTCCAGCATTAGATAAAATGATGGCTTTGTCGATATGTTGAGGCTTTCACAATGTACATTCTAATAAAGAAAGAAAACGTACAGTCCTACTAGGATAAATCACCTCTTCTCCCTAAAACGTAGTGAGGATTAATGTTAAAAATACCCACTGTTACCGAAAGATTTCTGCGATGAGAAATTCTCCATTTGACACACAAAACTACCAGCTAAAATGACTTGCAGTCTATTTTTTTAATCTCAAAGGAATTATCTTTAAAATCTTTACTTTTGCCAAAATAGCAAGACTTGACTTACATAGCAAGATTTATTAATTTAAGTGCAGAAACTTTTGATCAATCACTAAGGAGCAAATTGTAACATATATGTTGGAAAGTGCTAACAATTCAACTTCATGTGCACGCAGGAGACTTATCTTTTGGCAACTGTGCACTCTGCTAATTCTTCCTGAGAGACAGCCATCAAACTATAACTCGGCTGCAGTTTGTGATAAAATATTTATTTTGTATTTTTAAGCCAATGAGTCTTAAATTTTTGTTTTACACATACATACGTACAAACACACAATTCAAAAACATTGTTATTATTTTGGACTTCTAGTTCTTATGTTGTTTTGTGTATTTTATATAAGCCTATTATTTATGTAAGAAGCAGAATAAATTCTTAACTACATGATCTACACAGTATATAATTTTAATAAGTATACAGAGTAACAAATTTCCATATGGTGTTTTCATGCATGTTTACTTTGGGGATGCATCTTCCTTCCTTCTCCCCAAGTCCTTGACCCCCTCCCCAGTGTTCTCACTTCAGTACTTTCTTTTCTATGTTTATGGAGGTTAATAATCTAAAATATGTAAGGAACTGAAAAAAGACTAAAATACAAAAATACCATTCAACATATTGGCCAATAATTTTCAAAAAAAATAGAAATACAATGGCTGATAAACAACTTTAAAAATGCTCAGCACCCTTAGGTATTAAAAAAGTAGAATTAAAATTTCTTTGAGCTGGGAGGTGTTGGTACACACTTTTAATCCCAGCACTATAAATGGTACCATTTATTATAATGAGATGCTTGAAATTTAATTACTCTAAACGTAAAATACACTGACTCTCAAAACCCTGATGTGAGCCATATCTCAAAACTGACTTCTCCTACTTGAAATGTTGCACTCTTTGATTGGCAGTTCCTTATTTCTTTTCTCCCCAATCCTCATACACCCTCTGACCATCACGCTATCTCCATTTTCTTAATGCAGTGTTAATAGTTTCTACTTATATCAGGATATGTTATTGCTCATGAAATCATGTATGTCGGCATGTTTAAATAACTCTATAGAAAAAATATCAGATAAAAAACTCAAAAGGTTTGGTGAATCTCTGGATGTAGCTATCCTCCAAAAAGTTTGGTTTCTTAGATCAGAAATAAATATAGTCAACCGGGCGGTGGTAACGCATGTCTTTAATCCCAGAACTCGGGAAGCAGAAGCAAGCAATCACTGTGAGTTCGAGGCTAGCCTGGTCTACAGAGCTAGTTCCAGGACAGGTACCAAAGCTACAGAGAAACCTTGTCACGAAAACAAAAGCAAAAAAGAAAAAGAAATTAATATAATCAATTCTTATCATCACACGATATGAAGTTCATCCAAATGTGGCTTTCAATAGTGTCTGTCTGTGTTACTTGGGGAGAATTTTGCAATCTTGGCATCTCAACCATTTAAAGCCCTAAAGTGGAGGAAAGAATATGCAATCCTTTTAAGTGCTTGCAAGCCATCAGTTTCAGAGTATTGGCCTATTTGAGCCAGGTGAGAGTTTGTAAGGCTGGATTTAGTTGATGTCATCAAAGGGCTCCCATTATCCTCCATTATATGTTTGGTCATTAGCAGGGCGGATGACTTCTTGTGGATTGAAGAACATTTTCAGTAGTGCTCTGGTTCTCTCTTACCGTCACTGGAAACTCTACAATGTACACAGTTCTGGAATGCCCTCAACTGTGAGAAGAGAAGCTTTTAGAAGGGAGAGGTATTTCCGGTGGCTTGGACATAAAGCAAGGGAGGAATTTAAATTATGTATTTTAAGTAAAAATGTTCTATCTTGCAAACTGCAAAGAACATATAGGGACAATAGAAATCTACAATCAGCTTACAGAAAATGGGGGCAAAGTGAAACCTGCATTATGCCTGCGAGTTTACTACTCTGTAGCGAAAACATCATATGTGCCTTAATTCAAGGTTCTTTGTTTACAAAAGGTGAATCAATAATGCCTTCCTCTTTACACACCCCACGATGTTCTAAAAATATGGTTCTGTGTTCTAGGAGAAGAGTTTTGCAAATTCCATGGTGATATATATAAAAACAGTGACAAGGAAACTCAAATGGGGTGTGACTTATACTGACTCCACCCCCAATCTAATTGGTGTATTCTGCTTGTCTTTATAGACAAAGTTGTCATCAAATTAAAGAACACTTGGTAAATACATTAAATAAATTAAATAAAAAATTCTGGAACTCTTGAAAGAGGAAGTTAATCTGATGTTACCTTAAGGAAGGAAGGAAGGAAGGAAGGAAGGAAGGAAGGAAGGAAGGAAGGAAGGAAGGAAGGAAGGAAGGAAGGAAGGAAGGAAGGAAGGAAGGAAGGAGAGAAAGAAAGAAAGAAAGAAAGAAAGAAAGAAAGAAAGAAAGAAAGAAAGAAAGAAAGAAAGAAAGAAAGACCTGTTGTTGGACCCTTAGAAGGAATCAATTAACTTTCAGTTAAAGAGAGAATTTGTCTGTGGAAGGTACTAAGTAAAAATGTCCTTATGTGTCTGAGGGAATTAGGACTCTGTCCGTGTGGTCCATCAAGGAACCCTAAAACAACTGCATACCTCAGTATGACTCTAGCCAGTTCCTGGGTGGAACAGAGAAGTTCAAAGGACATGTCATGACCTGACAGCTGATAGTTAAGTCCCTTCTCCAGCCTACCCCAACCTTGCCCTCCTTGGAAAAGTAAACGCCAATCCACTTATAAGCCCATTTTGCACACGAAATATAAATGTATATTCAGCTTGAAGGTAGGAGGGAGATATAAACAGAAGGTGCCAGAGTCTAACGGTAAAGGTAAATAAAAATACTTCTTTTTTCCATTGAATAGTTTTAATCAAAATATGTGTTTGTGAAAGAGAGAGAAGAGACGAGAGGAGGGGAGGGGAGAGGAGGAGAAGGGAGGGGAGGAGAGGAGAGGGGTGTATGAATTGTCTTGATCATTGCTTGTGGTCATTCGATTGTTGTTCCTTATTTTTATGTATTACACGTTTTGAAATATTTCTACAAGAGCAAGTTCCAGGACAGGATCCAAAGCCACAGAAAAACCCTGTCTCGAAAAACCAAAAAAAAAAAAAAAAAAAAGAGGGTTAATCATTTTTCTTGTAGATTAACTAAATGTATTTCACTGTGTAGGTATGCACCTTTGTAGCATGTTAATATGGCCCTCTTTTGAAAACAGCCTTCATAGGCACTCTGGGTGAACTGGTAGTTATGGAAATGTTGAGCACTCACTATTAAAATATTAATTATTTGAAGATGACAAAGATAAAACATGACTCCAAGGCATCTGTACCTTTAATGTCACTAAAATATTCTCTCTTTGAAAGTGATTATTTCTCAAGACAAAAACATGAATTAACTCTCATTAAACTTTTGTCCAAAAGATACTGCAGAATATATTTTATTGGCAGATATGTATATTTTATTTCTCTAGGTATAGTGGATTGCCAAAACACTAATAATGCAAATCTTTGTTTGAATGCAAATAATCCCTAGAAAGTTGGCTTTGCTTATTAATGGAATTAATTTTATGCCTTCCCAGTACAGCTATAGTAGTTTGGAACAACAATTAATAAAGAAAGAGTCAAAATTTTAAAATAGTACACTTAATAATACAAATTAATTCTATCTTACAAAGAACTCATAAGAAAACAGTGCAGTAATAATGTCTCTTCTTTTACAAAACAAGAGCCTCTCTGGTGAGTGAATCTTTCTATCTCAGGAGAGCAGTCACATTCCTAAAACTAGAAGCCCAGATTATTTACACCGCATGAGTGGGAGAACTGAGGCTCACCTTCACAAGTAACCCAAAGAACAGAGAATATCCTGGCGTCTTTGAGACTTCAGTAGATAGGTCTTTGCAGAAGAATATATTAGAGCAGTCATTTCCATAACACTTTGATGCAGTCACTTGGTGAGTGCCGAGTGAAATAAAGCTGTTAATCAGGCTACCGAGAAAGGACGTGGTGTAGCACATGCTATTATCCTATAACTCATAACCTCACGGAGACTCTCAGATGGTTTCCCTAAAAACTATACAAATTCCATAGAGACCAGTTTAAGAATATAATACTTTTAGAGAAAATAGATGTATGCATGAAAATTAATGTGACTGTATTACTTGCTTTTCATTCCTATAAGAAAATCCCAAAAGTAGTTATAAGATTATTTACATCACACATGGACAGGATGGCTTGCACTCAAGTGTGTATGTTGCTTTGGGCATATGATGGGATTGCCTGGGTCACAAGGAGTGAGAAAACAAGGCAAAATAAAGCCGTTTACATCCTGAATCATAAAACAAAAGAGTAGCCAGGAAAGGGTGACCATGATCCTTGGGATCTCATGGGAGTTTAGTCCCCAGTGACCTTAGGACCTACCATTAAGTAGGCACCCCCAAACCTTGTACCTGTCCCCAGTAACCACACCATGGGGACTAAGCTTGTAACTCATGGGCCTTTTGGGGAATTCAACAACCAATTTCTTCAGCATGCAAACATCTTAGATCCATCTATTGATCCTCTGGTGAGCTTTAATAAACTCAAGCTCGGGACATACATGCCACCTTTATGTTAGTATGGAAGAATTACTGTGAACAGATTGAGGACATGTAGACTGAACTGCTTGAGACCAGTGTATCAGACCTTACAGTGTTTGATATTTTTTAATATTTGCATAGAATACTGATTGAATGTTTAAATTCTGAAGTGAATTTTTAAAATGTAAAATGATCAAAGTCCTCACTCACAAAATAAAAAATTGTTAGCATTACTCAGACACTCAGTTTTGAATTTCAAAGAGATTTTTTTTTATTTGAGATTGCGTATAGATAGTCCTATGCCCATAAAGAGATGCTGGCACACCTACACAGGTTACAACCCAACATTCTAATTGTATACCAATTTAGATCATCCATGTTTTCATTAGAGAAATTTCAGAGCATTATTTTATTATTTTTAAAAATAGTCATACTTAGTAAATAGATTACAGCAAAATTCAAATTTCATGTTGTATAATATTTTTCCCATTTCTTCTCTCTTCTTATTTTTTACTTTGAAAGTCAGTCAATAGTATTATGGTACCATTTAGATTGGGAAGTCATAAAATTTCAATTCTCTCTTATAATCTTACTGGAAACAAAGATAAAAGTTGTAGCCCTTACCTATGGCTGAGTGGAATGGATTCATTTGAGCTGAGTCCATCGCCCTGCACAGGAACAGAATCATATCAAGTTTTCATGCTAGGAAAGACGAGAAACCAATATAATATAGCTCAGATGGAGAACAATGTTATTCCTCATTTCCCTGTTGTAGCACCTGGAAAAGATCTGACAGTTACAAGATCTACTCAAGGTCTACTTTACTCCAATTTAAAGCCATGCAAAACACTCCTGATCCACTTTTAATATTTAGTAGAAATCACTTGAAAGAAATATTCTTTGTTGAAATGAAAGAAGTCTATGGATATGACTTGGTGGTGAAGATCTTGTCTTGATCACTGAAGGTCATTCCTGATATGGAAGAGTGAAGAGAAGAATAAATCAAAAGAAATATAAATAATACATGCGGAGCCAGGAGGTGGTGGTGCATGCCTTGAATCCCTCTACTTGGGAAGGAGAGGCAGGAGAATCTCTGTGAATTTGAGGCCAGCCTAATCTACAGAGTGAGTTCCAGGAAAGCCAAGGGTACACAGAAAAACCCTGTCTCAAAAAAAATCAAATAATAAGAATAATGGTGATGATGATAAGGCAAGTAAAATTAAACCATTCATATTGAATATATTTTAGACTTTATAAACTCATAAAGAGAAATTCAATATATTTGGTTATTTAAAATATACCATTTATTACAAAGTTAATTTCTTATTCCCTTACAACATTTTCACTGGGATAAAGGTAGTTTCATGGACATTGGTGAGTGTGCACGCTGACATAAGAATGAAAAACTAAAGGACCTGGGTGTTTACTTAGATCTTTGTCAGGCTCCTGTAATGATAGCAACAGGCCTAGTATAGAGGTGGTACTCACTCAACAGGCCTAGTGCAGAGGTAGTACTCACTCAACAGGCCTAGGTAGTACTCACTCAACAGGCCTAGTGCAGAGGTGGTACTCACTCAATAGGCCTAGTATAGAGGTAGTACTCAATAAAAATTCATGTTTTTCAACCATAAAATAAAAATGGAATAAGAGTAAAGGAAGAATCGGGGAAGGAAATAACAAAGAAATGTAAGTCAGGAAGAGGAGAGGAAGAGCAAAACAAAAGATCAGATTTTGTTGAATATGTATAATCTTCCACTGTAATCTCTTTCTGTGTATTTTCAGTCTTGCATGTGGCTTCAAGTTGTTTTCTATTAATTAAAAGCCACCCTCTCTCCCAGTCACTTCCCCAGTATCAGGAGAGAAATGTTAAGCATAGATCCCAGGTCCATGCTCCTACTTCTCCAGGCCCTGCTCCCCAGCCTGACTCCAGGCAGACTTGGGCACCACCACTGTCCCTCACCCATCTGTGCCTTTGACTTCTCAGAGATCTCCCAGGCAGCATCTGCTCTATTACAGCTCACTCGTTCACTTAACAACTGGCCTTGGGCCTCATCAGTTTATAGTATTGTGAGGGTTTCCTTTTTTCAAGGGTGAATAGGATTCCACTGTGTGTGTGTCCCTTGTTTTCTCTGGCCAATCCCTTGCCAGTGGTTCTTTAGGAGACTTCTACCCTCTTTAGTGCTTGTTGCTTGAAGCATTCTCCATCATTTTTAATTCATTTGGAAACTGTCAGGTTTTCTGTCTATAGCCTGTCCTCATTATTGCCTGGCTCTTTATCATTTTATTATTACTATTAATATTTATCAAAGGTGAAAAATATGCACATAAACTTAATGTTCACTGTATGGACTTTTCTTACTTAGTGCAACTGTGTGGCTGGCATTGAGTGTGTAAAAGGTGAAGTATCACAGAAATGTCACAGTGATGGAATGCTTTTTCATTACAGGACGAAGCTACTCCCACTGACAAACAGTGCAAGCCTGAGGCAGCCCAGGCCACCTACTCAACATCTACTGTTCCAGGCTCACAGGAGGTATTGTACATCAATGGCAATGGGACCTACAGTTACCATAGTTACCGAGGGCTAGGAGGAGGACTGCTAAACCTGAATGACACTTCTAGTAGTGGTGAGTCTTCACAGCAGATTGCATTTTGTGCGTTCATTTGGGGCTGGTTTATTTTCTAAACCTGAAAGAAGAAAATGGTTAGACTGTTATAAGGACTAGTTAGTGACAGGGGGGTGAAAAGAAGCCTATTTGAAAACACAACATTCGTCTCTCTGCCTAGATATCTCTCTATATTGTCACAGCTTCTGTAAGCAGGAGGAGGATTGTTCAGTTCAATGATTGCTGTTTGATATTGACAAAAAATTCAAGTAGAATAAGAGCAATTTTTCACAAGTAGCAATTCCCTCTGCCTCTGAAGTTATAAGGTACAGTTTGTCAAGAATGATTCAGTAGTTCATAGAGCCTTGTGATTTAAGAGAATTTAAAGCATTTGGAACTTTATGGAAAATGTGCACGATTTTACTAGAAACACATGGACTAAAACAACAAGCAGAAGCCACCATGCCTCCTCAGCTATAGATTAGCAACAATAATGATCTCTCATCAGTGAGCGATGCCTAGAGCCAGCTCGTGTTTGCTCATGCTTTCAGAATTTCTTGCATCTGTGTGTCACTGCATCTCTAAATGAATCAGAGATTTAAAAATGTTTGATATAAAAATAAGTAATTCTTGATTCCTTAATGACCTCTGGCTTCTGGTTGGTGCAGAAAAGTCTCTGGAGTCCTTTTGCAGATCAGATCTAGAAAGCCTGGGCTGAGTTTAGTTGAGTCTTGTCTGCCCCAGCCACATGATGTCGAGTGGAGATGTTCCAAACTGGAAAGTTATTATTTATTTATATTTATACTAGAAAAGGTGAATAAGTCAATAAACATCCTTTAAAGTTAAAAACATAATGTGCTTAGATTAATATTGTGCAACTATTAAAACAAGGGTGGGGTAAACAGTTTGTACAATGATAGTTAGCCATCACTAAAACAGGAGGGGGTAAACAGTTTGTACAACGATAGTTAGCAGTCACTAAAACAGGAGGGGGTAAACAGTTTGTACAATGATGGTTAGCATTTGCACAATCCTACTTCCAGTTCTCAGGCTGTGCGTCTCCATCACAATGCCTCCTAAGCCATAGCAGGGAGTAGGAAGTTATGTATTGAGCTGAGTCCTCAGCTGTGCCTTCTTCTTTGTTTCCTTGCAGTCATGGTTCTCTTTGTTCCCCACTGTTCACTTCAAGGACAGTTTCCTCTGATCAAGGCTGAGAGTTATCTTTTTCTGTGGGTGCAAATGCTTTGCTTTGAAGTGTGACCTTCTCGATGGCTTGATATCTCTGCTTTTATCATTCACAACATTGTTCTTGGTCTCTATTGGTGTTCCTTGTTTGAAAGTTGATGGCACCAAATTCTAGTTATTTCTATAATATCTGCAAAAGAAAATGCTAACTTGGATCCCCTTGAGTGAACAAAACTTCACTAAGTAATGACATGTGAAGCTAAAATAAACTGAGATGGTTTTATTCCTACCCAACAAGAATCATTTATCTATGCTCCATAAATGGCTAAATCATGTTATGGGACAATACAACAGGAAAATATGAAGCCTCTTGCTTTTAGTTAATTAAGAACCTCAAGACATGGATGACAGAGAAGTAGCCCACTGTGCTCCCGGACTTCACAAGTTCTGTCCTATATTATGATATTTGTCTGAATTAAGAGGCTGTTATTAAAAATACAGTGAGATCCTGATGGGAGAAATGTATTGTTTACAAAGACCAAGAGGGAAACCTCACAGGATTTCAGAAGGATGCTGTTGCTGTAGCTGTTGTTGCTGTTTTGAGACAAGACCAGTCAGGTTGTTGAACTTTACTGTAGAATTGTAACAGCAAAGTTTTTCTTACATTTCATCTGATTCTCAAAAGATAACGACACATTGTCTTTCAAATAAAAACAAAGAAAAATAAAACAAAACTAGAGTCAAGTCTGGACAGATGATGTAACTAGTGAATTTTCCTATGTGGTTTTTTTAACTGCTGTTGGAAGAAATAGCATTGTTTCACTCTCCTGCCTCAGATCAAGCCTCCTGAGTTTCTTTCACCTGATGCTTCCTCTCTAACGTGAATTGTTGCTCACCCTTAAAGTCTATGACTTAGAACTCCCAGGTGTAGTCGTATACCCTCAGAAAACTCTTGAATTTCTCCATATATATATATACATACATATATATGTATGTATATATCACACAGTGAATGTGTGTGCATACACACACACACACAATCACCTTGGTGTCTATCCCTCAGTCATTGGTGATGTTCAAATGCCACATCAGAATTCTAGAGAAGCCAAGCATGCAGCTTTCACAAATTGATAGTTTGAGTGCAGATATAACAATATTATATTGAGAACTACTTTGTTTGATACTTGTCTCCTCTCCTTCCCCATAAAAACCTTCAATTTCATATAATAATAGAGACAGGAAGGAGCTAGAGGATCCCTTGACAGCAACCTCTCCCTATCAGGATCTCTTTGACTTTTTAATAACAATATTCCCATTGCCCTGTGGTATCAGAGGGAAGGGAAGACCTCATGAAGTCTGGGAGCAGAGTGGAATGGGAAGAGCTCTTCATTTCTCTTACTTCTTTGCCACCAATGTCTTAGGCCTCCATTTTCATGTGGTATAGCTTCCCCCATCTTTGCTTCTTGAAGGCTATGAAATAAAAGGCAGGCATAGGCTATTAGGAGGATAGCTTATGATAAAATCATGTAGCTATGGGACAGTTTGGCTCATACATTCTTTAACTTTTGTATGATGAGATAAAGGACACTTAAGAAGACCACAAAAAAATGATTTCCAAGCCTTGAAAACTGCCTGTGTGCTGTTGAGAAAGCACATCATGAGATTAACCTACTGGTTGATTGTAATTTGGTTTTGTTTTATTTTTCACTCTTTGAGGGCCTGGCATCCAGTTCCCAAATAATGACTTATTCTTTTTTATGAATGCCTGGCCTTAGCTGGGCTCATTTACAGCCAGTTTTCTAACTTAAATTATCCTGTTTCTCTTTAACTACATTTTGTCTCTGGGATTTTTTCCTTTCTTTCCTTCTTACTCCCCAGCTGGCTGTGTGACTGGCCCACGGTGTCCTCCTCTCCTCCCTTTCTCATTTCTTTTTCCTCCTGAGCTTAGATTTCTTTCTATGTTTCTATGTATTCTCTCTTCTGATTTATCCCTTTCCTGCATAGCTATTGGCCATTCAGCTCTTTATTAGACCAACCAGGTATTTAGGCAGGCAAAGTAACATAGCTTTATAGAGTTAAACAAAGTAACATAAAAGAATGCAGCACATCTTTACTTCATTAAATATGCTACATTATAAAGTAATGTAACATTAATGTAACTAATAACTTAATGTAATATTAATGTAACTAATATTCTACCACAGTTAACCTACTATGCTTTGTAACACTTTGAAAATTAGATAACTCTCTTTGAGCTGTGGCTTTGGACTGAGTTTTAGTTCAACTTAACAGCTAAAACATAATCTTGGCAAACGCCCTGTTTACACTGACACAAAAGAAAATTGCTCAAGTGTAGAAGGACTTCGGCACCCATTGACGGTGGTAGCCAAGGGAATGAATAACTGTAATATAAAGGGCCTCAAAATAGGTTTTCATTCTCCAAGAATCTAGAATTCCTTTAACACTAGTATTGTTTACTCCTGTCTTGGTTTTGTTCAGTTTTATTTCAAATACAGAGAGACTGTTAAGTTGACTAGATACACAATTTCATTTATCTTGGGACTTGCCCCATAAATTCTGTGAATATAATTATTCTGACTTACAGAAGACCCAGTTTCAATTCCCAACACCCACATCAGGCAGCTCCCAACCACCTGTCATTTCAGCTCCTGGTGACCCAGTTCCCTCTTCCAGAATCTGTGGAAATAGCCCCTGCAATAGAAATAATGAAACCATTATATTTTAAGGCAGGCATTGTCTTGTTGAAATGTCAAAACATTTTTAATTCTACCTTACTCTACTGCTTAACTCATTGAACATTTTTGTTACATTTTTCCCTAAAAAGTGTGTACTCTGAGAAAACAGAGCCTTCATCTTGTCCAAGATTACATTCTTTTGAGTAAAGTCTGTAACATATTATGTACCTAATCATTGGCTTAATTGGACTAATATTATTAAATAGAGTTTTGAAGTCAAAGACAAATAGGTACAAAGACAATAATTTATGTATTTTGGATGCTAGGAGACAATATGATGCAAAAACAAAGGCTGGAGCTGCAAGGCTGCGGTAGAGCATGTGCTTACCACACGATTCCCTGCATTTGATCCAGCACAGAAACCAGCAAAAAACCAAAATAATGAGTAAGAAGAAAGCAAACCAGAAGGGAGGATTCATCCACGTGTAGGTCTACAGTGGTTTTAGGAGAGGTTTATAGACTCCTGTTTCATTTTTAATATAATAGCAATTTGGAAATCTGGACTACACTGAAGACTTCCTAGCAAGAGAAGAATATTTCTATGACCATTGCCAGAGTGCCCTTCAAATCTTCTGCTAGCCAGCCCACCATTTGTTTAGAGCTGGCAAGCGCCTGCACCCAACAATCCAAATTTTCAAATTGGAGTATTATCAAATTGACAGCAGCTATAATTTGTACAAAGAGTGTATTCAAATTAACCAAATGAAAGGAGCAAGAAGCAGCCAGTCATCTGGTCATTATCCTTTCCATTGACATGGGACATTCTGTCAGGAAGATCACATCATACCATCCACAGAAGGCAATTGCGGCTCACCGCGCTTACCCATTGGACCCCTTAAGTCTCAATTATGTGCAAAAGGCATCATTTACTTTTGGCTGTTTCCTCTCAACACACTCCATGGGGAGTAGCCTTTCCAATCTGTTCTTCAACTCTGATATAAAGTAGGCTGATATACAGACTAAAATCTAACAAGATCAAGTTGTGATAATAATGAGCCGTAATACATGTGTATGGTTATTCCTAGTCTGCCTGAATCCCTGCATCAGTTATCCTCCTTGCTTTGTCATGACATGAATAGATGGGATTTCTACTTTAAGGGTCTTTTTGTCACTGAGTCTAGGGCAGGTACGGCTTGGTCATAGGTCTACCTAGAGGTTATCACAGTAGTCATACGAGACTGAAGCCTCATTTCTAGCTCCTTAACCCCTCAGTCATCATAAGTGTTCTTGGGGGAAATAGTCAAAGGAGCCCTTCCATTCATCTACCCTTTTCACATCTCGCTTAGTTTTCCTTCAGCTCACTAAAGCAAGCTCTCCCTACCACGTTGTAGTAGTTGATAGGTAGTTGATAAGTTCTCAATGACTGCACCAACTGTCAAATGTAAGATGATTTCATCCTATAATTTTCTGGATTTTATGGACATATTTGAATACCCTGATGATTATAATTTTGAAATATCCATGGTCTTGACACCTAGAACAGAACATTCTCATCACCTTGTGTCCTCAGCCTTCTCTATTTCCTGTCTCTCAAGCATTTGCTATAGATAGATAGATAGATAGATAGATAGATAGATAGATAGATAGATAGATAGATTTTACTCATTTTGTTCATGATGCAATTTCCCTTCCCTCTTACTCCCTTTGTCCCTGGAAGCGTTTTGTTCTGCACACTGCTCAAGGTAAAACTCATTAGTGGCTATCTTTTCTTCTGTAAATATCTGCATCCTCATCCTTCTTTCTGAGCTACAGATTTTATATCTAAGTTTTAACCAGACAGAATAGTCTAGCTATCCCAAAAGACCTTAAGCTAATAATGGAAAAATGACTTCTTCCTCCCTATGTGTTCCATATGACACTGCCTATCTTGGAGCTGAGCTGACCTTGGGTACTTCTAACTTCCCCTGCACCTGACTCATGTCATCCTTTTGGTTTCTCAAAACACCTGTGCTATTTCCCCCATCACTTCCAGTTGAGTTCTCCTCTTGCATGTTTCCATATGCGCCATGAAGATTTCCTGTGTCTTCACCCATTTGTTATGCATGTTTTTTCACAGAGAATAAGCATAGTTTGGAGCTTGTTCCTAACTTCCTTATGATCAGTGTCAGCTCACATTTGGGTTCAATGAATACTAAATGGATACATGAATCACAAATGCCTATGTAAAAATATTTTCCCAGTGAAACATTGTGCCTCCTTGAACATCTTGACTAATTCAAGTTAAGCGTTGAAGTGATAGAAGCTTCGGATATTTTTCTTGTTCTTTTCTTGTGTGTGTGTGTGTCTGTTTTATGTGTGTTGGTATGTGTTAGTACATGTGTGCAGATGAGCATGTGCACATGAAGAACTCAGGACAGTCTAGGGTGACATTCTTTAGGTTCAATATTATTTTTCTGTTGTTGTGATAAAACACCAAGACAGAGGCAACTGATAGAAAGAGGTGTTGTTTGGTCTTGTGGTTCCAGGGGAATAAGAGTCCTTTGACATTGAGATGGGGAAGCATGGCAGACAGACAGACATGGTAGCAGAACTGATAAGGCACATCTTCCAACTACAAGCAGGAAACAGAGAGTGAATGGTGCATAACTTTTGAAACGCCAAATTGTCCCCAGTAATATATTGTTTGCAGCAAGACTATGCCAACTAAACCCACACAATAGTGCCACCATCTGAGTATGAAGAATTCAAATGCCCAAGAATATGTGGACATCTCATTCAAACAACCACTGACTCTCTCCAGCTTTTATTTGAATCTGAGTTGTCACACTGGTCTACAACTCAACAAGTAGCAAGTAAGCTGAGCTTGGTGATCAGTGAACCCCAGGAATTTAGCTGTATAGGATATTGAATATCTGGGATTACATATGCACTTGACCACACTTGGTGTTTCCCAGGTGAGTTCTGGGGATCTAGGTCAGACAAGCATTTTGCTAATTGAGCCATATTACCTGCTCTGAAGTTATCTTCTTAATGATAGGCCTCTTTCTCTTAATACCCAGAAAAGTACAACATTGAAGGAAGAGAAATGTTTCATTTCAAATATTTCACAGCAATGTTTTGAAATGCATCAATTCTGCCTTAAAATATACTTGGCTTTTAAGCCTATAATTTAGGGAAATTGATTGCTTTATCCATCCAGGGGCTTAGGAAGTGCTCACGTAGCTTTATCTTCTACTCTTAATAAATTGTATTGGCTTGACAGTCACATGAGAGGAAGCAATGCTGACACATGGGGAGGGGCCTTCACCTCTTGTCCCACATGAGCTGGATGCCCCTGCGGTGTGAGAATCGCATGCAATCTGTCACAAAAGTTCTATAGATAACAATTTTACAGAGTAGTGTTGCTACTTATTCACAGAAGCTGCATAATCCTCTTCAGGACACTGGCAGGTTCTTTACATATGGAAAGATGCTCAAGATACCATATTATGGGGAAAAGGTGACTTATGTAATCAAATTAGAGTCCATGTAGTTGGGAGCCTGCAGTTACTCTAACTCTGTGGACTTCTTGTTAAAATGCAACGAGTTTTCAAAGCAGAGCAAAATTTTATTTTATATTTTAAAAAGCAGGGAAGGTGGTTTGGTGAGTAATGGGTAAACATGAGATCTAAGTTAAAAGACCCAACATTCATGTAAAAAGCGAGAATACCTGTGGTCTCAACACTAGGGAAGCAGAGACAAGGGAATTCCTGGAGCTAGCTAGTCAGAAACACTGAGCTCCAAGTTCAATGAGAGACTGTCTCAAAGAAGTAGGAAAAGAACAACAAAGAAAGATACTTAAGGTTAACCTCTTGCCTCTGATGCATGAAGATACATGTTGAGACATATCTGCATACATGTATACACAAACAAAACCAATGTATTATATTAGATTTTTTTTCCACTAAGTGATTCAACTTGTTGCACTTGTATTTATACACACATGTGTATATACAATGTACTCACACAAGTACACACACATAAATTTTATTTATTTGTTGTATATATGGATGTTTGCTCTGCATGTATATCTGTATACCACAAGTGTATCTGGTGCCAGTGGTGGTCAGAAGTGGATTGTCTGAGAATAGAGTGTAACATGGAGGCTAGCTTGTTTGTTGGGGGTTTCTGTCCTGCCTGGTACCCCCAGCTGTTTAGCCCTAAAGAAAATCACACAGAGATCTCTATATGTTGTAAAGCTGATTGGCCCATTAGGTAGGGCTACTTATTAGCTCTTGTAGCTTATATTAACCCATTGTTCTTATCTATGTTAGCCATGTGGCTAAGTACCTTTTTCAAGTGGGGCAGATCACATCCTGTTGCTTCAGTGGTCTGGGCAGGAGTGGGGGGAATCAACTTCCTCCTTCCCATAATTCTCCTGTTCTCTTTGCATCATTTCTACTTCCTGCCTGGCCAATCAGAGTTTATTTAAAACATGATTGACAGATTACAGACAATTCTCCTGCACCACTAGAGTTACAGATGGTTGTGAGTCACTAATGGGGACCAAATCATGGTCCCTTGGAAAAGTGGCTAGTGCTCTTAACTACTGAGCCATCTCTTCAGCTCCCCATTTTTATACTTTTTTGTTTTGGTCCTTTGAGATAGTCTGTATCGACACAGCCTGCAGGCACTAAGCTGTCTTGATCATTCTGTCTCCCAAGCGCCAATACACCAGTGTATGCATACTCCCCAGTCAACTGTCTACAGTTAGTAAGCTCATGTCTCTAGTACAGTGGTTGATTCTCAGCCTTCCTAATACACTTCCTTATGTTGTGTTTCCAACCATAAAATCATTTTATTTTTATTGCTATGTCATAACTGTAATTTTGCTACTGTTACAAATCTAATGTAGCCGGGTAGTGGTGGGACACTCCTTTAATCCCAGCATTTGGGAGTCAAAGGCAGGTGAATCTATGAGAGTTCAAGGCCAGCCTGGTCTACAAGAGCTAGTTCCAGGACTGGCTCCAAAGCTACAGAGAAACCCTGTCTCGAATAATAATAATAATAATAATAATAATAATAATAATAATAATAATAATAAATCTTATGTAAGTATTTTTGGAGATAGAGGTTTGCTAATGGGGTTACAACCCACAGGTTGAGAGTCACTGTTAAAACGCATCCCTTTGACTACTTAATCAGGGCATTTTCCTGATCCAAAGTACTCGTTCTATCCACATTGTCTTTTCTTTCTTTCAAGTATGATTTTATCTAGATCTGTGGAATCCAGTATGACAGTCACTTGCCATAGGTGACTACTAAACTGGAATGCACTAGATGGAATAGAGTTCAGAATTCAGATCTTCCCCCATATTTGGCTCCCTTTCAACTATTCAGCAGCCAGAACTGATGAGAAGCTGTGCGCAAGGGCAGTGCCGCCGCCACTAGCGTTTCTCTCAGCAGTGCTGGTTCACGTGCTTAGGTTGGTACTGGGTGGCTGAGTTGCTGTATTGATTACAGAAGATCGCCTGCCTTTGATTTCTCGTGTAACATTCTTTTCTCAATGGAGTAAGTAAGTTTGTCTGACAAAGAAACTTCAAGGGTGATTCTTAGAAAGCTACAGTTTTGGAACCAGGGAGATGGCTCAGTGGGTAAGATGCCTGCTCGTACGAGCTCAAGAATGTGAGATCATATCCCCAGAACCCGGTATCAGTGTCTGGAACCCTAGCACTGGCGGAAGAGTGCAGATACAGGAGGGTCCTAAAACTTACTGGCCAACCATTCTAGGCAAATCCATGAACTTTTTGATTATTTAAAGATCTTGTCTCCAAAAATACAGAGATCAGTTGAAGGAAAAACACCGGAAGTGAGCCTTACATACACAAGTATGCACAAACATGTGCATATACACCTGCATGCCTGCGCACACGCACACACACATGCAAATATACTTACTCCATACACAGATTTAAAAAGAAATATGTTGTTCTAGCTCAAGTTGCCAGCCCTTTCAAGACCTTCCTTGCATCTGGGAGTTCTGTGTAAAGCTAATTCCTATTAAATTAGTAACTTTGGGTGGAGCTAATTCCTAATGTAACATAGGTGTTTAAAAACATTTTGTCATAACTTGAATTACTTCAAAATTAGAAAACTCAAAACAGAACAAATATTAGGAAAATTCAGTTAGTGGCAGAACAGATTAGATGGAAGACCAAACTCAGTATTTGAAACCGAACTATATTCTTGGCACTTTATTTTATTCTCTCTCCAGCTTTCCCATGTGGATCAAAACTATCACCTAGAATTCAACTGAGACCGTGAATTATTTAGACAGTTTTGTGTTGCAACACCTAGAGATTTGAAAAGATGATGCTTAGTATAAATTTTAATGACTGAACATGATGCTAGTAATTTGTTAGAAAATCAAAGAAATAGAATGAATTGTCTGGAGAATCCATGAAGAAACTTTCTAATTACCACGGGGCTTTCCCTGGGTTCCTGTAGGTCGAAGACCTCAGAAACAGGCTTTGAAAGAGGAGTGAGTGACCTGGACTTTCCCTGACAATCCAGCCTGTGTAATTGGGTGTAGAGTTCAACACTGAGCAGGCTCTTCCCAGGGCTCTTTCTGCAAAGCCCGATCTTTACTCCTGCACAGGAAAATGGATTTGTATGTGCTCCAACTGTCCTCTTGAGAATCCCTTGCTGTGCGTTGCAGGAGACGAATGTAAGAAGTCTCCCTGAGCACTCTGGGGCTGCTTTCTTGAGCCTGCTAATAAACTGCACATGGCCTCTTCAGGAGACACGAGATCATTAAACGTGGTGTGGGCTGTCTTCCTTGTACAGTACCCTTTGAATGTTGACACATCCTCTGGGGATCTGTTTGTACAAACCAGTTCCATTTCACCTCTCCCTCTAGCTTCTGGCTTCTGGAAAAAGCTCCTGGATGGGGGATGAGTTCAGCTTGCTTTACTGTTCTAGGGAGTCAGTACCACTACCTTCTATAGGGAAGTATATGAACTGTGCTCCACTTTGAGCTTGGATACCGGTGGACCTCCCAGCACAGGCAGCAGGCCACTAACTTCCCCCACTAGAGATCTCTGTCTGTTTAAATCTCCCCAAAATGGCTGAGAACTACTGCCTTACCTTTGCTCTCATGTTAAAACTTTCAATTACAATGCTAATATTCTTATTGGTTACTTCAAGGCACATGGTAATTTTAATGACATTGGTTTTGACTGACATGTAGATGTCTGTCCTGGAGGCTCTCCTTCCATCTATGCAGAGTAGCAAGAACTTGTGGACACACACAGCTGTACTCCAGGAAGTTTCCTTTCATGCCTGTGTGGGCTACTCGCTCAAACTCAGAACTGGTCACAAAACTAAGTGTGCGGTAAGCTGGAGAGATGGCACAGTGACAAAAAACGCTTGTCGCTTTTGTAGAGGTTTCAGGTTCCAGTACCAGCACACACATGATGGCTGATTTGCCATTTGTAATCCCAGGTCCAGGAGATCCAATGCTCTCTTCTGACCTCCACGGGCACCAGACTTGCACGTGCATACAAACAGGCAAAACATACATACACATAAAATAAAATAAATGAAACTTTAAAAAATGTCTAGCAGTATATTACTCTGTGTTGTCCTTTGGTTATTTGTCATATATATATATATATGTGTGTGTGTATATATATACATTCACACACCATATATGACATATATATGTGTGTATGAATGTAAAATTTATGGAATCCTATGACTACGTTATACTATATAAAATGATTACAAGGATGGTTTTATACTATAAAAACCTTGTTCCAAAAATCATATTCATGAACACAGTTTGCTTAAAAGAATATGTTTATTTTCAAAGCAGAATTATTTTTGTAAGTTTCCTCCTCCGTGACCTACATCTCTTCCAGTGCTCTGACCTACTATCATCTGTGCCCATGATTATTCTATTCCTTATAAAATATTAATTGGCTTTCTAAGCCATTTAATAACAAAGGTTTAAAACTTGGGATAGGGCATTAACCTTAATGGGAATCTATAAACTCGTTTCTCAGTCATTTGCAGGGAAAGTCTTTGTATAGGTTCATAAAAACAGTTCTGCTTCCCGTTCAATTCTCTTGATGCTTGCTGAAGGGAAGTGAATATTTGATAAGCAATCAAGGAGAGAAGGCAAGCAAACACACTCTAGCTCCAAAAACCTCTACTTAAGTTTTTACGTGTCTTAAATCTTTATTCTTTACTTCTGTGCCATATTGAGAAATGAGCTAAAAAGCTGCTCAGCGCTGGGAGATGGGGAAGTGTGTGGTGCATCTAAATTCCCAGCACTCCTACAGCTATATGGAGAGAGGGTAACCCCAGGAAGCTGATGGGACAGCTATCCTGGGAGACAGCATGAACAAGAGACCCTGTCTCAAACGAGATAGATGGCTGCCCACACCCACTGTTGCCCTCTGACCTCCACACAAGCCTCCAGCACAAACACACACACAATGAGAAGCCTCTTCAGCATAAACCCCCTATTCTGCACGAGTCCTGCTTCTTTTACAGGTTTTGATAATTGTAAGCAGAACACGAATGTTCTTTCTGAGTGTGCCGGAAAGCAAGGCTTGCTGACCCTCATTTCAGTTTGATGACTCACCAAATGATAGTCTGTGCACTGGGTGCCTGCGATTTTTCCTTCCACAAAGTTCATGTCTGTTTTCCTCTTCTAATCTTGAAATCATTTGAATTTGAAAACAACAACAAAAAATGTTCCAGAAGTAGTACCTGATTCACCTCCACTTCCAAGGCAACCAGAGTTATGGTGACCGTGGATACACATCCTACACACCAGTTAAGCATCAGCTTAAAATATGATTTGCTAATACTTTCTAAGTCTTCCTTGGCAAAAGGTAAAATATATAGTGATTCATGAAGGTTGAAGAAATAGATGGATCACACTGAAAAATTTCAGGTTACTTTGTCATATGTATATGTGTGTGTATGTGTATAATGAATATAAAACTTATGGAATCCTATGGATATGTTATACTATATAAAATGGCCTACATGACTGTCACCTCCTTAAGGTGCATTTTGACAATAATTTAAATCACTTGAATGAGAATGATATATCATATGATATGTAACTACACATTATTGATAGTGATATGAATATTGGAAAAAACAATAAAAACCTGCAAGTAATTTTGTGTTTTATAACAGCTAATAAGGGATGGATAGGTGTTTCATTCCCTAAGAGTGCATATTGTTCCCATAGAGGATTGATACCCAGTTCTTTGTACCAACATCAGGTGGCTCACAATTATCGGTAACTACAGTGGCAGAGAATCACACCTCTTCTGACCTCCACAAGAACGTGCTCTTATGTGGGAACACCCAAACACAGACACATGAATGTATGAACAATTAAAATTTAACAAAAAAATCAGCCACTGATTCAAATATAAAACTCTACCATATCTTGAGAAATTTTTACTAAAAATATTTTCCAATACATTAATGACCAAACTATGTTGAACTTTTAATATTACTCTAAAGTTTTAATGTAGTTATTATCAATTTGATTGTCAATTAATAATTTCAATTCTAAAGGAAGTATATCCTCAATAATTAGCAAGTTTCTTACTGCATTATTTTTCAGTGATTCTAGGATGGTTATAGTTTTTCTAAGTTTTTTAAGGCACTGTAGAGTTATCAGTGTGTGTTTAGTATACAGAAACTTAGATATTCATATTGCCATTATGCATACAGAAAGATACTCCTTTCACATTTTATGTCTATAACACATTAAATAAGTATCTCAAAACTTTAATGGTAACTGTGACCACCAGCCCTTTAAAGGATAACTCTTTAATAAACTTTTAAATTCAGTTGTTAATATGTTTTTTATCAACTTGAATTGGCCACAGGGTGTCCAGACATTTCACTATTAATTAGGTGAGAATCTTCCAACCAGTTGAAGACGTCACTCAAAAAGAAGCAAATGGTTGGAAAAAGGGACTTTCTGCTGCCTGAGACTGACTGAACTACAGTGCAGGAGCTTTCTCAGACTAAATGAAGCCTTAGCTCTCATGGGGCCTGCACCTGCATGTCTGCAGCTAGAATACATCACCAACTCTGCTAGTCATCAGACCACAGCTTCATACTGGCTTTGCTGAGGATGCAGACTGCTGGCTGCAGATTTTGAGATTTCCGAGCCTCCAAACTGCATGTCGCAATCAATACTTTATTTCCTATAAACGCACACATAGAAGCACACCAGCAGGCATGTGCACATACACATATGTATGTTTATAACTAATATGTATGAATAGAAATAATGCACAGAGTCATGCCAACTTAAATAAATCTTTAAACTTTAATAATGTTAATATACCTGGGAAATGGCTCAGTTGATAATGTGTTTGTGGTGCAAGAATGTGAATCTGAATCCAATTCTCAGAACACACATTTAACATAATGTAGATGTAGTGGCACACAATTTTAATCTAAGAATTGGAGTGGTGGAAGAAGAGGATCCCAGAGGCTTAAAGGTCAACCAGTCTTGTCTAAACAAGCCCAAGGCCGGAAAGAGACTCTGTCTCAAACAACAGGATGAACAGCTTATGAGGAATAATACTCAAGGTTGTTGCCTGTCTTAGACACACACACACAAATATAACTTTACTTATTAAGTCACTTAATACAAATAATTTAATTCTATTTTCCTGCTTTATTAGTCTAGCAAACAAAGGAAACAGTATTTGTTAATAATTTACTGGTGAATCTCAGAGAATGTGAATAATTTAGTCAACCTCACACAGCAGAGAAGCTTATATTGAAGAACTCAAACCCATGTCTACATTTGCTGACTTTAATGCTGTCTGTTCATCTTTGTATGTGTATTAAATAGTATTCTGTGTTTTGAGTTTAATTGCATCCTGGGTCCAAATTCATCAGTTGGATCTTGTTACTTAGTTTGTCAGTGCTATAACACAGGTAGAACTTCCATTTTATTAACATATTTAATTCAGTATTTTATTAAGATTTTGGTAATTTTATAAAATGTGTTTTCATCATATTGAACCCATCCCTTCCCCTAATCTCTTCCAGATCTACCCCCTATATCCTCACCCCTCCCAACTTCTTCTCCTCTCGATTTTTCTAAACCACACCAGTCCAGTTTTGCTTCCCATATACTCATGCACAGAAGTCTTATTTATATTTTAACTGAATTTTTATTTAAATTTAAATTTTTAACTTAAAAATTTTGAGAATATCAAGTGATTTCTGTATTTACATTGTTCCCACCTCTCCTGCTCCCCTGCTTAGCTCATGTGTCCCTTCCCACTCACTCTCAAGTCCAAGAGCTCTTCTTTAATATTACTGTAATGTGCTGACATGCACCAACACACATGTTCATACAGCCTACTAAGGCCATTTAGCATTGCTTATATGCACATCTCTGTTCAAGGCTGATCATTTAAAATAGGGTAATCTATCAGGCAAGGGTCTTGTCCTCGGGGAAAATCAAATTTACCTCTCTCCAAACCGCTGGTCATGGGACCTTGTGAAATTGTCCCCATCTACACTGGTGCATCAGTTAGTATTGACGCTTGATCTTGTGTAGGTGACCATATTGTGGAGAGTTTGCGGTTTCAAGTTCCCTGTCATTTCTAGAGACACAATCTAACAAACAGCATCCTGGTGCTATGGCTTTTATAAAGTCTCTGCCACTCTTCCACAATGTTATCTGAACCTTAGGTTGCATTGTAGATTTATTAATTGTGGTTTGGTCTATAGGTAATTGTCTTAAACTGAGTTTAGATACAAACTAAAATGAAGTACAAATGGATCAAGACAATAAAGAAAAATGTTGAAATATCAGTTAAGAATACTTACTACTTTTTCAGAAGACCTGGGTTTAATTCTCATTTATTCTTAAAACCAGTAAATATATTAAATATATAATTTAATATATAGTATAACATATGAACACGTAGTAACAAGGTCTCACTATGTAGCTCAAGTTGGCCTTTCATTTTGTAACCCTCCTACCTCAAGCTCCAGAATGCTCAGATTACAGGGATGTGCCACCACCTCTAATTCAAAAGCATAGAATCTTTGTCAAGGCAGGTTCAGGAGATTTATATTATAAAATATTTATATTTATTTTAAGATAAACATCAACAATAGCATGTGAGAGATATGTATTTACAGTTTCCACTAAAATTCAATATATAAAATTCAAAATATACTGTACAATGATGTGGGAGTCCTCTCTGTGTGTTTCTTGCATTGGTTAATGAATAAAAGAAACTATCTTGGCCTGATAGGGCAGAACTTAGGTAGGCAGAGAAGACAGAATTCTGGGAGGAAGAAAGGAGAGTCAGATAGACTCCATGGATCCTCCGGAGACAGACTCTGGGAATTTTACCCGGTAAGTCACTGCTACATGGCAATATACACATTAATAGGAATGGGTTAAATTAAGATGTAAGAATTAGCCAATAAGAAACTAGAGCTAATGGGCCAAGCAGTGATTTAATTAATATAGTTTCTATGTGATTATTTTAGTTTTGGGCAGCTGGGATGAACAAGCAGCCTTCTCCTTGCAATGCTACTATAGAAGAGATCTATGATCATAGTATGTAAAAGACCTGGATCTACCAATAAACACTGTCTGGATTTGACGTTCAGATTTGGTAAGAAAGTGGTTAGTTTGTTGATGACAAAGTTCTGTGGCTATACTTCACATTTCTTGTCAGTAATGTCTTCAACTTCTCATGACTGTGGTTTGTGTCTTGCCTACTGTATCTTCTTAAGAAACCAATACAAACTTGCTTCATAATTGGTAGTGTAAAAGACTATTCTTTGGTAGCCTGGTGGTGATTATCCCATAGTTAATAAGTAGAGAAGAGAAATCTGATAATGTAAGGAAGATTTAAGTGAGGGAAGCTCAGTCAGAAGAGGCTTTGATTACACTTAACCAGATTGACTGATACTACTTGTAATAAACCTTAGACTACAAAAGAAGTACAAGTCCCACTAAAGTATGCTCTCTGATAATTTCCTAATCAAATCTTGCACACTGAGTGTGGAAAAACATCAAGTCGTACTGAGAACCATAAATATCATTGTCTTAGGGCTGGAGAGATGCCTTAGGGTTGGAGAGAACTTACCATTCTTGCAGTGGACCTAGGTTTTGTTCCCAACATCCAGATCAGGTGACTCACAACCACCTGCAACTCCAATTCCAGGGGATCCTATATACTTTGAACACCCCAGAATTCTGTACATATGTGATGCATATAATTGCATATCGGCACACACATATACGTGCATAAAATAAGTACTTTAATAATTATAGTCATACAAATAATGGAATGAAAAGTCGTTTCTGTATGTATATACTGAAAGTAAGCAAAGGCTTACTAAAAATAGTCTTTGTCAATCCAATTAAGTGTAATCAACACTTTTTCTGACTGAGTTTCTATAATTTATATTGTCGGATTTCCCTTCTCTACTTATTAAATATGGGATAATCATCACCAGGTTACCAAAGAATAAGCTTTTGACACTACAAATTATGAAACAAGTTTGTGATTGGCTTCTTAAGAAGATACAGTAGACAAAACACACACAACAGTCATGAGATGGTTAAGACATTATTGAAAAGAAAGATGAAGTATAGCCATGAGACTTTCTCATCAACCAGCTAATTGCTTTCCAACCAAGCCTGACCACCAAATTCAGACAATGTTTATTGGTAAATCCAGGTTTCCTATGTACTTTGATCACAGGTCTCTTTTATAGCAGGAGATATTTTGAATTCTATATTGAAATTTAGTGAAAACTATAAATGTTGATCTCTCACATTAATTTAGGCAACAAATTGGGGCATTAATGACTCAGTTTATATTGCTGAAGAGAAATAGGTAATCATAAAGTAGTAATTCTCTTATTCCATGTGTCCCAAGAACATACCTATAAATTATTAAATGAAAACTTAACAAAATAGCATAGAAGAAATGACACCCAAGATCATTACCAAAGAGTATAAAACACTTCTCTCATAAACCAATAGATAGAAAGGAAAAGCAAGTTAAAAATAAATTAAAATTTAATGGTTACATGAAGAAACATACCTCTAACTTTCTAATAATGCATAGTCATTCAAATATTGGCAACTTAAGTAAACAATAACCATGAAGGAATATTTAGTATGCTGGTAGCCATTGCATTCAGAAGTATTGATAATTAGTGGATAATAAATTTGAACAGTGGACCTGGGCTAGTATTTTATTCCCACTTCAAACAATAAAATATTGATTAATTATTTTAGAGTTGTTTTCTTTGCTTTCTTACGTTTATTACATTGTGTGTGTGTGCATGTGTGTGTTTTGTGTGCATGTGTGTGTGTAGGTCAGAGAACAACTTGTTGGACTTGATTCTCTTCTTCTACCTTGTAGGTCTTAGGGTTCAAACTCAGGTGTTGTAACAAGCATCTTTACACACTGTTTTATATTGTAATTTCAATTGTAATGTATAGTCATGAATATTATAAAATTTGTAACTTAACAGTGACATGTTTGTGTATGTCAAGTTGACAAGGGATCAATTAGACCAGCTAATTTTACATCAACTTGACCCAAGCTAGAGAGCCATCAGGAGGAGGCAACCTCAACTGAGAAAATGCCTCCATAAAATCAGGATGCAGAGAAGCCTGTAGGGCATTTTCTTAATGAGTGACTGATGGGGGAGGTGTCAGCCCATTGTGTGTTGGGCCATCCCTTAAGTGAGCCATGGGGAGAAAGCTAGCAAAAAGCCCTCCTTCTTGGTTCCTGCTTCCAGGTTCCATCCATTAGGTTCTGTCCCTGTTTGAGTTTCTGTCCTATCTTCCTTTGATGATGATTGTGAAAGAACCCTCCTCTCCAAGTTGCTTTGGTCATAGTGTTTCTTCACAGCAATAGTCATTTTAACTAAATCACTAACTGAGCCATCTTGCTGACCAATTTTTTAAATTAACATACTGTAATTGTACATATTTGTAAAACACAGAGCATGCTGTATATAATATTCAGGTCAAGGTAATCAGCATTCCCATCCCTTTATCATTTATTTGTATAATCATTTAGTCCAAGTTAGAAACAAAGAAAATGCTGAAAAAAAGAAAAGAAGTCTGAATATTACTTTAAATAAGAAACAAGAAATAAAAAGACCAACAAACCCAAAAGCTGAACATTTGAAAGGCTTTGAAATTACCTATGAAGACAAACCAAGAAAGAAGAGCATAGAGAAATAATAAAAGAGCAGTGAAAGGCTACAAGAGTGTATCTCTGGCATTCAGTGAAAGAGCCTCTCTTACAAATATTAACTCTAAGAGAAATAGGGCTCCAAGATGAATCTGAATACACGAAGCAGAATTGGTATTGCAAATACGAAATTTTCTACTCAAAGGATCAGACCCCAGTGGTTTTGCAAATAATTTTATCAAAAACAATAGGACTGGATAAGCTAAGTTTTAAGTGAGCAAATACAACATGGGGGATGGGGGAACGGAAAGTACCCAGATTTATATGATGTCAAAGTGATCCCATCAGGAAGGATACCCCCAACAGGCAAATTCTGGTGCTCCAAGACTTGTGAATATAGATGAAACTTATTGGCTGTTGAATCTGGTTTACTTTATTTAGTTTGGTAGTTCAGATACTGTTTACCTTTGATAAACATTCAGTTATCGGGTAAAGGAAGGGTCATTTATGAGGTGTCTGAGTTTAGCCAACACCACAGCAGATGCTTTATATGTTGCTAGAATATTGATTTTTTTTTTGGTTAATTTATTTTACCTTTTGACAGAAAGGTACTAAATTATCATCAGTGAATACTTCTATCGAACATCTGCTACACTCAAAAGAGAAATGAAACTTAGCTTTGGAGACAAAGTTAGCATCCAAACAGCTTGCTAGCCAACAAAGCCCCTTCACTTCCCCTGGATGGTTGTTTGACTGTGATAGCGAATGTCCAGAACAAAGAAACCTTGGAAACTACTGAGATATGGAATGAATGGCTCTGATGGGATGTGGAACATGTGATCCTGAAAATTTCAGTGGTCGCTTAAAACTCCCTAGTCACTGGCTGAAAATAGCTTTCCTTGCCTTTTGAGGCCTTAGGATGTTTCTGCTATGTTACTGTTGTTTATCCCATGTATATTCAGGGAATTGAGAAGACTGAGGAGACTAAAGAACTGGTGTCCATAAGGCATGGATTAGTTATTGCCAAGATCAATTTCAAAGCTGAGAAAGAATTAACTCAGTACAGTCTGAAGTGGGATCAGTTAAGATACGAGAAGCACAGAGGGCTATTTGGACAGATTTTTAAATTTGTATTTCAGCGGATAACATACACCTATTCATTAAGAAAATAATAGTAAGAGCATGCTGGGAAACACCCTACTCTTCCAATTGTCACTGAAACTCTGCCATCCTTAAACTAAATTCTCATTTACTAAACCATCTTTATTCTGTAAAATTATATCAGAAATAGAATCTGTGTAGTGTTAGGGAGGTATGCTTGCATGGAATGTGTGAGAATGGTGTGTGTGTGTGTGTGTGTGTGTGTGTGTCTGTCTGCCAGAAGACAAGCGCTGGTGTTGCCTTAGTGAGGGTTACTATTGCTGGGATGAAACACTATGACCAAAGCAGTTCAGGAAGGAAAGGGTTTGTTCAGCTTATGCTTCTATATCACACGTCATCAAAGCAAGTCAGGACAGGAACTCAAGGAGGACAAGAACCTGTAGCCAAGAACTGAATCAGAAGCCATGGAGAGGTGCTGCTTACTGGTTTGCTCATCATGGCTTGCAGAACCTGCTTTCTTACCAAGCCAGGACCACCAGGTGGCACCACCCACAATGGGCTGGGTCTTTTCCCACTGATCACCAATCAAGAAAATGCTTTACAACTGTATCTTATGGAGGTATTTTCTCAATTGAGATCACCTCCTCTCTGATGATTCTAGCTTGTGTCAAGTTGACATAAAACCAGCCATTATAAGTGCTGTTCCTCAAATGCATCCACCTTTCCATTGGGTCAGAGTCTCAAAGGCCTGAACCTCACTAAGTAGATGAGGGTGGTTGACCAGTAAGCCCCTGTCTATATCTCCTCAGCACTGGGATTTCAGGTGTCTACTCTCTCAGCTTTTTGTGGTATGTGTTAGGGATCTGAAGTCACGTCCTAACGCTCATATGGAAAGTACTTTACTGACCAAGTCATATCCCAGCCATGTCATTATATATATGTGTGTGTGTGTGTATGCATATATACATATTATTAGATTATTTTATTTATGTATGGATGCTTAGCCTGTAGGCATGTATGTGCACCACATGCAGGCCTGATACCTCTGACCCAGAAGAAGGCATTGAATCATCTGTAACTGGAATTACAAAAGGTCAGAGATCCTATATGGGTGCTGGGAATTGAATCTAGGTCCTCTGCAAGAACAATCTCTCCACCCATCTCACTAATAATTTTGAACAATTTAAAAGAGTTACCACAGTCTTCAAAAATGTAGTTCTCATTGTTAAAAAACGTTTTTTAAAAAGTGTCCTTGAAAGCAACATTATCTGAGTTAAAGAGAAACTAAAACATTATAACAAAATGAAGCATCTTAAAACAAGAAACAAAAATGTACCATAAACAGTCAACTGATACATTAATTTTAGAAATAAAAATGAATAATTATGAATGTATACTTTCATTTAAACTTTAAAAATAATAAATGGTCGTTTATTTATAACTTAAATATATCTCATGCCTTAAAAATGAATCATGGCTCTAATTTTGGTCTAGGTTAACATGACATATCTTTAACTTTTGATTCAACGTTTCAGAATTATCATAAAAAAGTAAGTCCATATCACTTTGATCAACACAGGATACTTAGATAAACATGGCCTTTTGGAGGTTTGTGAGTATTTGCCTTAGCTGTGTTACGGAGACCATTTTCTGTTTAAGTGTCTTCTTGGTCATTGACTTTCCTATTCACTGGCATGGCTTATCTAATAATCATGTTCTCAGTGGTTTTGTCTTCAAATGTAACTTCCTAGACTTCATTAAGTTCTACATCTTCATATTTCAACTATTATTTATAGTGGGCTTACATTTTAATTATGCAATAGTTGTGTTTTGAGTTAAGGTGAATCAGTTCAATATAGCTTTGAATCTTTGAGACAAAATGAAAGATTGATAGTGACATTGGATGAGGGCTGTGTGAGTGGTCACTAAATAAATATCTATTACATGTATATTTTTTTCTTCTTATCCCTATGAAATTAAAGATTTGAATAACAATCACTTAGCAAAAAGGTTTCTTATAGTTTGGAGAGGGGTTGCTAATGAGCTTACAAAGACTACAAAGTTATCTCAATTGTATGTGTTAATAAATGTGGAAGAAATTAAGTCTTCACTAAGTTAGGATGTTTAGAATTTTAAGGCAAATGGGACCTCGTGGTTCATGCTTGTAATCCCAGTACTTGGGAGGCGGAGGCAGGAGGATCAGAAGTTAATGGTCATCCAGACCACAATCCACAGCTCCAGAAGAGCCCGGTAACAAAGAGGACCCTATGAGGGACATATTTCTATATGGTATGGCAGCCAGGCTCTTAAGCTATAGTTTGTATGGGAAGTAGTCACATAGTTTTCCAGACAGCAGCCCCCAACACACATGGATCACCCTGGGAAGGGGAAATAGATGAGATCTCCTGGGCAAATTGGGGGCCAGGTGGATTGGGGAGTGGTAAAGGGGAAGGGGTGAGGGATGAGAACATGAGGGAATGGGAGGGTGGAGTTGGAGGAGGAATGGGATGGGAGAGCTATGAACGAGATATCTTGGTAGAGGGAGTCATTACAGAGTTATGGAGAAACATGATGCTGGGAAATTCTCAGGAATCCACAAGGATGACCCCAGCTAAGACCCCTAGCAATGGTGGAGAGGGGGCCTGAACTGACTGACCTTCCCCTGTAATCAGATTGGTGACTACCCTACCTGTCATCATAGAACTTTTATCCAGTAACTGACAGAAGCAGATGAAGAGAACCACATCCAAGGACCAGGCCAAGCTACGGGAATTCAGTCGAAGAGATGGAGGGGGGATTGTATGAGCCAATATCATGTGACAGGGAAATCCACAGAGACAGTTGACTCCAACTTGTGGGAGCTCATGGACTCTCGACAGGGGATACTACATGGGACTGAACCAGGCCTTCTGCATGTGGGGGATTGTATTGTAGCCCGGTCTGTTTGTGGGATCCCTGACAGGGGTACCAGGATCTGTACCTAGCACATGAGCTGGCTTTTAAAAGCCCATTCCATATAATGGGACACCTTGCTCAGCCTTGATGGGTGGGCGGGGGAAGCTTGGTTCCCTCAACTTGATGTGCCAGACTTTGTTGACTCTCCATAGGAGGCTTTACCCTTTCTGAAGAGTAGACAGGGGTGGGATGGGAGGAGGTTTGAGGAGGAGGGGAGGGAGAAGGAACTATGGTTCATATATAAAATGAGTAAAAAAATAAATAAATATAAAAAGAAAAAGAAGCCTATCAATAAAAGGGAATGCACAGAGAACCTTGCAGAGATACTGTTAACTGTTTGAGCACAGGTTCAGTGACTCCTTTCCACAAATGTGACAAGCCACACTCTCTCCGTTTGTCATGTCGATAACGTGATTTTGTAAATAGCAGACCAAATGGAAGATAAATCCTTCCTGAAAAATCAAAGCTTGGAAAGGCCATGACCGAAGTAGAAGTGTGTTTCTCGTGAATGTCAAGAGTTCTTTGGAAAGATCTTACTGTCTGCTCTAATTAAATTTCAAGGGAAGCTGTTTCCCTCTCGGGAGACCTCTACGTCCTTCGGGGATCCATGGAAGAGAGACTGGGTCTTGACCTGTCTCCCTTATGCCTCAAGAAGCACTTGCAAGAAAATTGTGATACTTATCTTAACTCACAAAAGAAATGCCCACCTTTTTAAACACTTCTGCATATTTAGGGTCTGTTAAAATACTTTCATGTTACAGAGTCATGTTGTGATATGCTTAGCAATACTTTATTCAATTACTACTAAATTTAGACATTCTCTCCAAACTTTATGAATTTTAATAAATATTTGCTGAATTATAAAGGCAGACATGAAATTTTCATATGAAGTGTCTTCACAATGCTAATTTCTGAAATCAAGATTTTAAATAACTTTGTATTCAATTTTAGAATAAGTTACTAAATTTTGCATAAAACCAGAACTTCTAGACTTGGTTTAAAGATATAAAGGAATACTAGAAACATCTGACTGTATTTTGTGCAAATAGAGATGCAGTTTAATAACTTAAAACATCTAGTTTCCCTGCAGGTTGTTATAAGAACTACTTTCTCACTCCATTTCAAGGAAAAGTTTATTCTAACCTATTATAAAGCTAATCCACCTAGTAGATAACATTACCTTGATGTGAGAAAGAAACATCTAGACCAACTGCTTTAAAAAGAAAGAAAGAAAGAAAGAAAGAAAGAAAGAAAGAAAGAAAGAAAGAAAGAAAGAAAGAAAGAAAGAAAGAAAGAAAGAAAAGGTTAAACCAAGTCCTTAATATGCAGCTTGAACTTGTCCACTCTACACTTGTCCCTCGGCCCTCAGTGACTACATTTCTTAAGCGGTTGTATAGTTTCTTAGCAAGCTGCTGAGGTAAAATGCCATCAGGGTCCCTTAGAGGAGAAGGGGCTTACTTGGAATCACAGTTTCTAATTACTGTTCATCATGGCTGGAAGCTCAAGGCCGTAGGGATTTGAAGCATATAGTCACATCCACAGTCAAGGAGCCGGGCTGGGTGAAGGAGTCAACCAAATGTGTGCCTACACTCATCTCTCTTTCTCCAGTCTTACACAGTCCAGGGCTCGTTCCACGAAGTGCTGCCACCCACTTTGGATAGGTCCAAATTAAATTGATTGAAAACACAATTAAAGCAATCAAACTCCACATATATACCCACCCACAGGCCAGTCTAACCTGGACAATCCCTCCCTGAGACCCTCTTCACAGATCATTCTTGATTGTGCCAAGTGGAAAATTGTTTAAACAAGACCTGCCAATAGCAAGTCAGTCAAAACATCAGCATAGATAAGGAAAGGACTCACACAGCCTTGCCGGTTACTGAGACACTCCTGGTAACTTGGGGTACGGGGACTGTGTGGCTGGTCCATGCTTCAGTGGATGGTCTTACATCCAAGCTCCTACAGGCAGGCAGCACTGATTGGACTCGGAGGACTTTCTAAAAAGAGGAAATAAGGTTGGGAAGAAGTCTTTGAAGGAGATGTGGATGGAGTTGAACGGGCAGAAGTGGTGACTGGACAAGATGAAAAATATGTCTTATAAACGTGTGAGATTCTCAAAAAATAAATTTTAATGTATAAAAAAATAAGTTTAAAAATTATCCTGGAAGTCATTAAAAATATGAACTGATGGGAGTTATCATTGTTAATAAATGCAGCAAATAAAAATATTTGCAATTCATCATTGCAGTGCTGGTACACTGAAGTGCCTGCAACATGCGGGAGACGGACTGAAAATCGAATCCTGCCAAGAGCTCGTGTTCAAAGGGCTTGAGTCTCGGCTGTAACAAGAAGTGAGGGCTGGATGCTACCCAAGATACCTGAAAAAAAATCCTCAGACACCCACATCGCATCATACTACTCTTTAGTCTTGCAGGGAGCAGATGCATTTGATTATAGAGACCATGAGTTTCTCATGACAGCATTCATGAATAAATTCAATCGTAATTTGATGGGTGCTCATATGTGAGATGTTGGAATAAACACGATTCCTGTCTTACTTTGTGATTCTTTTTGTCTAGGACCCACGGATCTCAGCATGAAGCGGCAGCTGGCGACTGGCTCAGGATCCTCCAGCAGTTCAAACTCCAGACCTCAGCTGAGTCCAACAGAAATCAACGCTGTGAGACAGCTTGTCGCAGGGTACCGAGAATCGGCTGCATTTTTATTGCGCTCTGCAGATGAACTGGAAAATCTCATTTTACAACAGAACTGAAGCAAACGAGGTCCATACCCACCGAGTTCTAAGTTTGCAGTTCCCACTAATGACACTTGATTTCCCAGCAGAGATGCCCCTGGTCTTGCTGCACAATCTCTGAAGAGAAACACTTCCATCCTGCCTCGTAGTCCTTGGCCCGTACACTGGTGTGTTAAGAAGCTTCAGAGGAACTCGGACCTTGAAGTACTCGAGATGCTTAAATGTGCCCAGCCAGTTGCTTTCTGTTTTAGTGTGTCAACATAAATATCATAAGCAATTTTTTTTAAAAAGGCTGCATATTCTTAGTTCAAGGATAAAAATGAAGAAGCTTGTGGTATATATAAAAAAATAGTTCAAGATCCAGCTGAGATATTAGTGGAGTTTTCTACTGACTTATTGGACCGGAAGCTGAAGTATCTGGGAAAAAAAAAGCCAAATTTCTTGTTGCTACAGGATATGACAGCAATGAAAAGGATCTTGTATTTTAAAAGAAAAATGTAATTTTTATAAAAAAGAATACTTGTTTTTCATTCAAAAAATGGTCATTTTTACTTTGGTAACTTTTTCATAGGTCCTAAAAGAAAACTGTTTTTTGAGAAACTACTGTAAGTACCCTTTCCACATCCCTTTTGCCTTCTACTCTTTCCAAATTCTTTCTAGATATATATATATATAAAAGAAAAACAACACTCAATGCTGGAAAAAAAAAAATCCTTTGCCTATGTTCTGTAAGCCGTCCCGCCAGGAACTACTTCCAAGAGATGCCTACATTCTGTACTTAACGCCAGTCTCAAAACACCCACGCGACATGGCAGCTTACCACAGCAGTTTTCATCCCGGAATTTTCTAAACGTTATAAAACAAAGCGAAAGCTGGCACATCGCGCTTTCCTTAGAGATGCTCGCCCCTGGGGGCGCTGCTCGCCCTGGTTGAGCCGCTTGCCCTGGTAGCGCTGCTCTCACAAGCCACCCTCCAGAGCAGCGACTGGATGGAGATGACTGAATGTTATGAGGTTGCAGGTGACAATCCTAAACTTTGCACTCTCGTGTTTACTTTTCATTTCTTTTGGAAATAGTTTCCAGAAAAGGCTGTTATATCTCCTGATACGATTTGTATAATTTAGGGTTGTTGTTTTTTTTTGTGTGTGCTAAAATTGAGACGCCTCAGCAGACAGAGCTGTACCTTACAATGAACTGCCCCCCAACCCCACTCCCTGGCCCCCCCAAGCTCTGGTCTTTTTTCTCCGTTTCTAGTGTTAGACACACACTGAGTGGTGGTTTCTGTGCACTGAAGCAAGCCTCTTTTTAAAATATTTAAGGAGAAGTACTTTTAGTTCATGCTTGTACTATTTTCCTTTCTGTTGTTTAGCTTTGGTTGAATTATGAATTCCTTGTGCATTCTTGAATTTGCCTTATTTTATGTGAAATCTGTGTCCTTTGGTTTTTGACAATGGGTTGAAGGCATCAGTGGTGTTCCTTTCCTACTTGTTACATATAGTTTTCCAAGTACTGACTGTGATTGTGACCGGGTAATGTGCACTTTTTCTTGTAACTGTGGACATTGCTATGCTTTTTTTCTTCTAGTGTTTCTAGAATTATTGTTCCTTACAGTTACGTAAACAAAACAAAACAAAAAAACAACAAAAAAAAAGAAATTTTGTGATACTGTTGGTGAATATAATGTGAAAATCTTATTGAAATATGAGTATTTTGGAAATACATAGATGCACAAACATCTTTTAAAGGTGTGAATTTAGAGTTTGCTTATTTAATGAAAATTTTAAAAATGAGGGCTGGTATAATTTTCTCTGTTTTTGTTTGGTTTAATAAACAGAATTCTGTGTTAAAACAATGATTTTGAAATCTTGTAAACTCCATTTTATTTTTTGTGGTGCTAAGGGTGAACCCCAGAGCTCTGGGCGTGGCAGGTGAGCACTCTAACCCTGAGCTGTTCTGAGGTGCTAAGGGTGAACCCCAGGGCTCTAGACGTGGCAGGCAGGTACTGGGCTGTTCTGGCTGCCTATAAATTTTAGTACTTCATTTTTGGCAATTTCTGTTTAAAATATGAAATGCAGTCTTGCGTCTACATTTGAAAAAGATAATATTCAACTGTTCTTTCCCTGAATATCCCAAAGCTGGAACACTCAGACCACTAAAACATTCATTTGGAGAAGTGAAGTGAACCAACAGGGTAAGGCTACTACAAACGAGTCTTGAAATCTACTCAAAAGATGAATTTGTTCACGTTAGTCTTTAGTTTTTCAAGTATGGTCTAACTCTTGTAAGCCTTCCTGATGACTGAGTGTTCCAGAGCTGAGGGGGTGGCTCCGTGCATAATGGAAAATGTTCTAAAAGCATCAAGACATGAGTTCAAATCCCTCGCCCCCACATACAAAACCAGGTAGGGCAACAAGTGTTGGTAATCTTACTGCTGGGAGCACCGGCCAGCCGCCAGTCTAGCCAATCATTGATTTCCAGGTTTAGTGTGAGATTCTGCCTCAAAAGAATAAAGTGGAGAGAAATGAGAAAGACATCCATTGTTGACCTGTGACATCAGTCAGAAACCGGTACTCATGACAGAATTTAGTATACATTGAATTTGGCAAATGCAATGCTGAGCTCCAGGCAGTCACATTTGTCTCTGTCTGACTTACCTGCCATTATCACTTCCATGGCTGCTCTCAAAGAACTCAAACCCTTAGTGTCTTCTGCATGTGTCTGCACAAATAGGACACCATGATCCCCTCATTTCTTTAAGGAGGTGGAAGTGAAATAACAGTCTCCTTTCTTTTCGGCCTTTGACTTACACCTGTGAGCCAGCCTGATCTCTATTTGGACAGGTGAAAATATTAAACAGATAAGGGTACCTACCGCCACACCTGAGGAACTGAGTTTGATCCCCAGAACACATAGAGTAGAAAGAGAGAGCTTGTAGAGATCCTTTGACCTCCACATGTGTGTTGTGTATGCACACACGCGCGCGCGCACGCACACACACACACACACATTGTATTGCTTAAATACTCTTGATAAGAAAGCACATCTTGAAATAGCTGCAGCGAGCATACAAACATGAGCGTTCACTGAAACTTCTTGAATTCTGTAGCTCATGTATCAACATGGGTAGAGCAGGCATCAGACCGAGTGATGGCCAGCATGCCCCGGGTTCCCACACAAAGAAAATCATCTCATCCCCTATACTTATTCCTCATTATTATAATTATTATCGCATTCCACAGTGACCTTGGCGAAGCATTAGTCTATTCAGGAGTCAGAGCAGAGAAGCAGAGAAGCCACCAGTCCTCTCCTACTTGCTCCACTCCTTCCTCCAAAGGGGCCAAGATTCCACCCCACCACTCCCACCCCTGCCTTTCTACTTCCTGTCCTATCTCTCCTCAGTCCTCCAAAACCACTGGGTTAATTTTGGTCGGCTAGTGATTAGCTCTGCCCTCTGACTCCAAACAAGTCTTATTTGTCAGAACATGATCAAAATATCACACAACACTTGGAGATGTGCACCGTCCATCCGCATTTTATATAGTAGCCTAAAAAAAAATGGCACGTCTTGCCAAGAGGGCAACCCTAGAACTGAAGTCAGCATTTGACCCAGTCACTTCTGAAGGGGACTCTCACTATAGGTGGCTGTGCTATTTCCCTGCTACTGCCAAGCACTAAATAGTTCCATTTTGCACTGTGCCTTAGAACTGGGTGCCCATATTAAATATTAACAGCTTTATTCTTATAGATGAATTACAGTTACCTGTTAAATGATTTGATGGAATGCTTCTATGATTGCTGAATTTTCCTTAAGTGATAACCTCTAGAAACATAAAAAGCTGCAGCAAAGCCTATCACTGATAGAGGGAGAAATGACTCAAACATTAAGAACCCTACTTTTTTGTTCTTCCAGAAGACATGGGTTCTATTCCCAGCATTCACATTGCAGCTAATAACCATCTGTTTCTCCAGTTCAAGGGGATCTGGTGGCCACTTTTAACTTCTGTAGGCACCAAGCATGCACCTAATACCAGACATACAGTAACACAAAACACCTATGCACATAAAACTAAAAGCAAGCAAATAAACAAAAAACATTTAAAAGAAAAATTCCCACTGATGGCAATCAAATACATGTAACGTGTCAGGGTGAAGTTCCAAAATAAGTGGGCTTTTTTTTTTTTCATTTTTTTCTTTGTTTGTGTTTAGGACAGAATTTCACCTTCATCTAGGTATCTTCCTCCTCAGTGCTGAGAAGACAGATGTGTACTACTACAATGTCCCTAATTTAACGTTGAATCTTACAAAATCTGATTCAAAGGGACCATGCATATGAACCACAAAAGGGAGCCTTGTTATGAATCCTGATGCCATAGATACAGATATCATCTAAAGATGAATATTTCTCAAAATCTTTTCTAACTTTGTACGGCCAGTGTTTCCAGTTTAGTTTATATCAAGAACACCTGAATATAAAGCAGGTAGGCAGGGCAGGCAGTAACATATTGTCCATCTTTTCAACATTTGTGGAAGGCCAAATTTGCTAGAAAGCGCTTAGCTAACCTATGGAATGTCACCATATTGACACCAGTTCTCCTTAAAATTTGGGTATCTCCTCTCCAGAGGACATGAGAGACTCCACTTTCTTCCCACTCCAGCTTCTGTTTTTTTTTTCTTTTTCTTTTTAAATTCATTAGATTTTTTTAAAAAACTACCAATCCAAGTTCTCACTCCTTCCCCTCCTCCCATTCCCTCCACACATCCTCCCACCCCACCCCAATCCAATCCTCAGAGAGGGTAAGGCATGCTGCCCTGTGGAAGGTCCAAGGCCCACCCTACTATATCTATGCTGAGCAAGGTATCCATTCAAAGAGAATAGAGTCTCAAAAAGCCAGTACAGACAGTAGGGATAAATCCTGGTGCCCCTCAGTCTGCTCCAGCCATGCAACTGTCAATCACATTCAGAGAGACTAGTTTGGTCCTATGCTTGTTCCTTCCCAGTCTGACTGGAGTTGGTGAGCTCCCATTAGCTCAGATAGACTGTTTCAGTGGATGAACACATCATGGTCTTGACCTCTTTGCTCATATTCTCATTCCTCCTACTCTTCAACTGGACTTTGGAAGCTCAGTCCAGTGTTCTGATGTGGGTCTCTACCTCTGTTTCCATCAGTTGCTGGATGAAGATTCTATCCAACATTAATATTTAAATAATATCCAGCATAAATATTTAAAATATTCATCAGTCTGACTACAGGGCAAGTCAAGATCAGGCCTCCTCTCCTCTATTGTTTAGGGTCTTAGCTGGGGTCATCCTGTGGGTTCCTAGGAATTTCTCCAGATCCAGGTTTCTGCTAACCTTATAATGGTTCCCTCAACCAAGATATCTCTTTCCTTCCTCTCATCTCTGTCCTTCCTCCAACTGAAGAATGGATAAAGAAAATGTGGCACATTTACACATTAGAGTACCATTCAGCGGAAAAAAACAAAACAAAACAAAAAAAAAACAATGACATCTTGAATTTTGAATGTAAATGGATGGAATCAGAAAACACTATCCTGAGTGAGGTAACCCAGACCCAAAAAGATGAATATGGTATGCACTCACTCATAAGTGGATACTAGCTTTAAACAGAGGACATTGAGCATGTAGTTCATGATCCTAGATAAGCTAAGTAATAAGGTGAACCCAAAGAAAAACCATTTATAGGACCACATGGAAACTGGAAACAGACAAAATTGCCTGACAAAATTGGGAGCATGGGGGTTAAGGGAGAAAGGAAGGTTGAAGGGGAAAAGGAGGGAAGAAGGGGAGGGTTGAGGAGAACTGAATTTTTTTTAACTTTTTCATCTTTTTCCTCCCGCCATGAGACAGAGTCTTATGTGGACCAGGCAACTCTCAAACTCACTACATAACTGAGAATGACCCTGAACATTTTGTCCTCTGCTTTCTGTGAACATAACATGCTTCCTGTGTGAGTGGCAAACCTTCTACTACCTAACGTACAACCTCAGCTCTCTGGTCCAAGTTTTACAGGCCACCTGCATGCTTTGATTGATCCTGTCTACATCCTTAATACCAGAACCACAGCAGGTCAGAACTTCAACTTCTGATCTTTACTCCTTTTTCTAAAACATTCATGGATTCTTCTAGCTATACCATGTACACATGGGCAACATGAGATACTCTCTTTATATCAAGGTCAGATAATTAGCAATCTTAATTAAACACACAAATTCAATTCCATCATTTGACATGGAATAAAATGTCTATGAGCTGTCATTAGAATATGGGCTCTATAGAGGCCCCATCTTTCTGCCTCTGTAGCATTTTGATTAAATTTCCTTTTTTCTGTTAAATATGTCTCAGGATGCATTCATTGTATTTATTTCTTAGTTGCAGGAAAGATACAATTCAGTAGTTTATCTTTAGAAACTGTCACCAGCTACAGCCCATACTCCTTCTCTTTTGTATAGAGTGTTGTCTTGTAGAGCTCATTAAAGAGATTATTCTAGAATTTGTCATTCCAGATAAACACAACAAACAAATGTGGCAAACACTACAGATAAACATTTCAATGGAAATTAAAAAGAAACATCTAATATAATCCTTCACACTGATGACTTAGAAGCTCTTTCCGGCCAGGCAATTCTCTGGCACCTTCTCATAGGTCTTAACTCATTGGTCAGTGGGTTACATGAGATTCCAAAGCTCATATAAATCCTATTAGCAATACAACTTCATCCACAGGACTTCTAATAATAAGTATCAGTGGTGTTCAATTGACTTTGAACAATTAAATTATATTTAACATTTGATCAGATTAGAGTTAGTACTTTGGCCATAATCCATCTACAGAATTTATAACAGTCATTGGCGTATAAAACACTTAAATTTGTTGCTTCCACTTCCTCTCTCGATTTGTTGTGTCTGACCTTTCTATAAAAATTGCACTTCTTCTAATTTATTATTTTCCCCTATCCAAAGACCATCAATAGAAAGATGATATCAAGATTAATAATGATCTTCCTAATTTTGTAAGAAAGAATATAAAGTATAGAATGTTGAGAATACACGTTATTGCTTAAAGAATGGGATTCACAAAAGTTTTATTCCTGAAAAATCTTGAATTCTTATACTATTTTTTGCACTGCGGTGGATAGGCCAAGCAGTCAAGAGAAATTCCTTGTCCTTATTCATTGCACTCCTGCAGCGGCAGCCAGTCCTGACAGGTGTACACGCCACGGAGTTTATCTTAGTTCCTCTGATATAGGCAATTCAGAAGTCTACCATGAAGCCAATCACAAGAACTATGTGAGCCACTTAACTCATTTGCATTTTAATCTGTTTACTGCATATTCTGTTCAGTTACTATATTGTGGATATTGAATTCTGATATAGAAAAGTTAATGTTCCTGTCCAAAGAGTGAGCGTCTACTAGAAGAGAGAAATATAGGTAATATTGATACAAAACTCAGTGCACCAATTTCACATGCAATGGCAGATGAGGCCCCAGCCAGGGTAAAGTTGGGTCTTGAAGCTCTGGGATGGGGACAGAAGAGAATGGAATCACAAAGGTAGAATACCTGTTCAGAATGCCTGGCAACCATTTCAAGTGTCATTTGAAAGGACAAGAGAAGCCAGGAAGATGTATCTATTCAGGATGCTCCAATTACAGGAGAGAGCAGCAGGAGAAGGGCAGAGCAAGTGTGGAATAGTACCATCTGCATCTCAACCCCAGCAGTTGCTACAGGGCTAAAGACTGCAAAGAGATTCCCAGAGACAAGTAAGATGCCAGCTAGAGCCAAGACTTGAAATGACCTCAGAAGTCAGAGTGTGTCTGTAGAGCACAGATATATTTTAAGTAGTCAAGTGATGAAAGCAAGTTAGCTCCCTGTGGTCTGCTTGCATGATGCATCAGAGCAGACGATTAGTTGAATCCTGGGACGACCTTTCAATCACCAGAAGTAAGTGCCAAGGAGGAGAGGAAGATTAGTGGGTTTTGAATAGGCAGCACACTACAAAGGCAGGTCTTGCTTCTTTCTGACATTCAGACACCTATGTGCCATTGATAAGTAAGAGCTGGGCCTAGAGAGATGGCTCAGTGGTTAAGAGCCTGTGCTGCCCTTTCAGAGGACCTGAGTTCAGCCAGCATCCATATCGGGCCACTTTCAACCAACTGTTATTTCCAGTTCCTGAGGATCCAGTACCACCTTCTGGCCTCTGCAGTTACCGGCACATATGTGAAGCCCATAAACTAATACAGACATACACTCACACACATAAAAATAATATTTTTTTTTCTGAGAGCCAAGAAGAGTAAGAGAATGTTAAGAGCTAACATAACTTATCCTTCAGAAATAGATTCTAGGAAAGTAAGTCAAGCCAAAAGAAATCTCTAAAGCAAATCAAAACAACAAAATCCCACTACCAATTTCCTTGTTTTGAGAAAGGAATAAAAGGACATGTGAGTTGCCCGAGATAACTTACACACCGCCATCCAAAAATCTTACACATCACCCTTGCTGTGATGATGCAGAAAGAACGCTTCTCAGGACTTGCCATCTTCTGCGTTCTCCAGTGCACACGACGGCTGAAGTCACATCTTGCTGTCTTCTGCATTCTCCACTGCACAGGATAGCTGAAGTCAGGACTTGCCATCTTCTGCATTCTCCAGTGCACAGGATAGATGAAGTTGGGATTTGCCATCTTCTGTGTTCTCCGGTGCACAGGACGGCTGAAGTTGGGATTTGCCATCTTCTGTGTTCTCCGGTGCACAGGATGGCTGAAGTCACATCTTGCCATCCTCTGCATTCTCCACTGCACAGGATAGCTGAAGTCAGGACTTGCCATCTTCTGCATTTTCCAGTGCACAGGATAGCTGAAGTTGGGATTTGCCATCTTCTGTGTTCTCCGGTGTACAGGACGACTGAAGTTGGGATTTGCCATCTTCTGTGTTCTCCAGTGCACAGGATGGCTGAAGTCACATCTTGCCATCTTCTGCATCCTACAGTGCACAGGACGGCTAAAGACTCAGGCAGATCATGACAGCCAAGGCAAAATTTCTCCAGTCTTAAACGCAGACTTCGCTAAGCATTGAGTGGCCCCTCTTTCTCCTTCTACAAGGAGGACTCACCTCCAGCCACTGACCATCATGCACATGATCTGCTGCTTTTTCATAAACCTGAGATTGACGTTTATTACATGTGTATAAGAACAGGGTTCGAGGTGATGCTTCTGTAGCTGCATACAGCACACCTGATCAAATACCTATAGAGTGTATCCACCCTACACTCTTGCCAATAGCTACTAATAGTTCATAGTCATGTAAACCTCTTTCAGTTTTTGCATGCTAGAGAGAATATACGGTGCTTTTATTTCTGTAACTGGTCTATTTTAATTAAATTCACATTCCCCAGTGCCATCGATTTCCCTACAACTAATAGGATTTCATTAACACAGAATAATACCTCGTTGCATGCACACACCACCAGCTTGCTATTTGGGACCCAGACTGATTGCATTTTAACTATTATGAGCAGTGTTGTAATAAATATGAACATGTAAGTATATCTTTGGTGTGTTCATTTAACCTTACTTGAATATATACTCAAAAGTGAGATAGCTGGGTCATAAGATGGTTCTATTTTAATTTTTTAGGGAGCTTCTTAACTGTTTCATAGAGGTTACATAAATCTGCATTCCACCAACAGCATACAGGTCCCTCTCCTCCACACCGTCACTAACTTTTGTTTTGTTTTATGAATGTCATTCTAGTTGGAATGCTAAGGAAGCTCATTGTAGTTTGCATTATTTTGATAGATAATGACACTAAATATTTGTGGTAATTTTTGATTGCTTGTTGATTATATCTCTTACTTTCCCTTTAAATTTTGAAGAGCCTACTGCTCAGAAGACTAAGAGAAATGAAGTGAGCTGTGCTGACAAGTCAAAAGCAGTTTTGCTAAGCAATGTGGCACAAACCTGTAATTTCAGCACTGGCAAGACCAAGGCAGGAGGATCACAAGTTTGAAGGCAACCTGTGCTATATAGTAAGACTGTCTCCAAAAAACTATGGAAAGTAAAGTTTCTGAGACTCTTGCTAGAGAGTTGGATATTGACAAGTCTGAAAACAAATTGCTTACCCCTACATAAGAACTGCATCCCTCACTCAGTAGCATGAGGTCTCCAGCTCTGTTCACTCTAAGATGTTAATCTTACAAGAAAGCAGCCACAGCCCACGGATCTATCTCGGTGGGAACAGCCCCAAGTCCCCACTCTCTGCTCTCCAGCAAAACACGAAGAAATGAAGTGCAAACACAGACTCAGTAGCTTCTCCTCCAGACTCTGCAAGGGTGAACCGCTTGCTTGGCACTGAGCCTGTCACCTTATAATGTGTGTTCCTGGTTTGTACTATTAGTTGTCAAGTGGAGAATCCTCACGCACTCTGTGCTTCTGTCACAAGATGTAGGAATGGAGTGATGCCTGTGGTTGGTCTGTGAATCTATAAGGGTTAAATCAACAATTTGACAGGATCTAAGTCACATATGAGAAAAGCCTCCGAGCACACCTGTGGAGTTATCAGAAGCAGATCAGCCTTTGGGGGCATTCATGATGGGGATTACCTAGATAGCAAGACCCGCTTTAACTGTGTGCAGCACCATTCTCCAGGTTGGACTTTTAGAGTATGGTAAACCGAGCTCAGCATTCATCTTCTTCTGATTCCTGACTTGGAGATATGTGACTAGCTGTCTCAAGTTCTTCCCACCAGGCCTTGCAGCGAAGATGAGCTATGAGACAAAATAAATGTCCTCCTCAGAAGTTGACTGTCCAGGTTTTTATCACAGCAATTGGACAGGAACTGAATACAGTGCTCCGTGCAGGGAGCAGAGCAGCGCTGAACCTTAGACCAGCAGGAATTTGTCTGTACTTTGGTACCCAACCTTGAGCAATTATTCTCCTTCCGCTCATTAGTATGAAGCTGGCCTATAGATATTGCAAACAGCAAAGGTCAAATTATGATTTTTACATAAGCTCTTTGGAATAACAAGTCATCCTCCTGGCTGGTGCTTTCAAAACCAGGCATATATAGGATTTCTTTCTCAAATAAATTTCCCCCCTCTGAATTTAATTGGTGTGTCCTTTTTTTTTTTCAAAGCCAATTTTATGAAGAGAATCTTTTCTGTCTATACTCATGGCAACTAGGTGGGTTTGCTGCTGCGGAGCCCTCAGGCCAAGGACTTTTAGTAACTCACCCTTCATCTCAGAACCCAGAAGTGTGGGTGGCAGAGAAGCTCAGCCATGGAGGAGGGGAAGGGATGTTTCTCAGATCCCTTGTCCATGCTGGATGAGTCTGAAATCCATAAGGAACAGAGCAACAGCTAGAAGTGGGCAAGACCTTTGTAAGACAGGGACTTAGCCACCTCTAAAGGGAAGGCTGTCGATGAGGGCAGCAGGCTCAGTGGCCTGTCCTGCCAGCCTGCAGCAGCATCTTCTCATTAATCTTAACACTGACTGGTGTGGGTGACAGAGAAGGCCAGCTCTGCTGACATTTTCAAGGCATCCTAAACACACAGGCAGTAATGGATGCTAGGGAAGCAGAGCCCAGCTCGTCTTGGAAAGCCAATATGACTCTCTTTCATCTCCCCCTGTGCCGCCCTGCCAAGCACCTTCGCAGACCTCCCTGAATATCAAGCAGGCTACAAGGGGCTGAGGACATGTTGGTACACATAGCAAGTAAGTGCAGCTCATCATATTCATGTTTAAAGAAAGGCAAGTTTTAATGGACAATTTTGAGAGCTCTGTGGTTAGAAGCAGCGTCACCCTCTTCCATCTATTTAAGCTATGCATACCAAAGACAGAGTTATTTTAGATGTTTTATAAAACTCAGACTCACAAGTTTGGGCACTATTAATTCTTTCAATCAAGGTAAGAAATGGGCTCTTTGAAACCTAAGTCCTATGTTTTTTTTTCTTATAAAAATTTTGGATTTTATTTATAAATCCTCTTAAAATGATCAGTAAAGATTGTATATTTACATTGTATAAGGCAATGCTTTGATAAAAATGTGTATATTGTGAAATGGCTGAAACAAGAAATTTACCAAATATATTACTTCGCCTTATTTTTTTCTGTGCAGAGAAAACTTAAAACCAATCAATTGTCATAATACCTCTTTATGAATTTTTAAAATTTTTATCATGAGGTAAGTATATAAGGTGTTAGATATAATGTAACATCTTCAAACCGAGCATATTTTAGTGATGCTTCATACACACACACATGACCTCCCCACATCCCTGCTACTCCATCTCACTTGCGGCCTCTGCCCACACCCTGGTCTTTTTTACTCCTTCATGCCCAGTGCATCCTTTCTGCCACTCTTTCTTTCTTATCATCTCATCATCTGCCACTGCCTTGTCTTGGTCTTCTTCACCCACACTTGCACGTACTTGTGTATAAACCTGAAGACACTATAGACTAGGATGCACAGATGAGGGAGAATGTTTGTGTTTTGTCTTCCTGGGTTGCCCTGGTATTTCACACTGATTTTCCACTAGCTGTTCCTTTGTGTTACAGAGTATTCTCTGCTTCTGAACTGATTGCAGTACCACGCCTCTGGCATATGAGCAAAGAGAAGGCGTCCAAAGCAGACTATCGTGTGGTTTCCCTACTTCCTTTGCCTGTAGATTTAAGGGTTAGTTTTTTCCTTTTCTTACTAAAAATTCATTAAAAAAGTTGTTCAACCAGAATGTATTAAACGCCTCCAACCTGCGGAAGCCCTGGTGCTCTGAGATCAGAGGTAGGAGATTTAGATAAAGTGGGAACTAATGTGTGCTTGGGGAGGATGTGGAACGGACGGAGGAGAATGCTGGCACCAGGCCCTGTGCTCACAGCCACTGGCCTAGATCCGTTTGACCATGTGTAAAATGAGAGTAAGAGCTTTCCCAAAGAGAATTATGGCAGGCCATGTGAAAAATGGAGGCTCCAAAATGCCCAGAACAAAATGTAGAGCCCGGAAAGCTACTCTTCTGCATTTCCAACCAAATCTCTTAGTGGTTTTAATTTTCGAAAACAACAGTTCCTCCCAGACATAAATAACCAAGTGAAGGTTAAGAACACAAGAGTTTGCCCCAGATCTGTGGGGAGAGATGGTGTGCTGTCCTGTCCTTCTAAGCAGCAAAATGACGTTCACAGTGGGGGATGAGGCTCAGAGGGTAGAGCACGGGCCCAGTGTGCTCCTGGGGAGCCCCAGAACCAAATTAACTGGGCACAATGATTTATAGCTTTATTCCTAGAACTCAGGTAGTAGGAACAGGAAGATCAGAAGTTCAAGGTCATGTTCAGTTAAGAGAGCTCCAGACCAGCTCCAGCAACATGAGATCATATTAAAGGACCATCCTAGATAGACTCAAGTTTACTTACATGAGATTCCCACTGGAACTCCATGAACACCACCCCCCCAAAAAATAAAAAGAACTGTAAAACATTTAAACCTTGATCCAGATTGATTTTTTTAACTCATTTGCTCACTTTGTTTGCAAACATTTAACAATTGGGTAAAAGTGATATTTGAAAAATATGTTTTAAAATCTCCATCCCCATTTGTATCCTATGTATTTAGTTCTATTTTCGGTTTTAAGAACTGTCCAGAAGAGTACTGAGCCACATCCTTCCTGATCACAGCAGGCACCATTTTCAGCCGTGTGGCCTTCACCCTCCCTGTGTTGCCATGAAATAGCCTCCGTGTACTTTCTAGTCGTTTGCTTGATCAGCCCCTAGTCTGGCCTATTTATAGAGAAATATTGCCGCTTCCTAACCCTTATGAAGTTCTTGGACCTGAAGGCTTTTTTGCTTGCTAGTTTTCAGCCCTGTCTTGGGAACAAAGGTCCACGTGTTGCTACTACCCCGACATTACATATGAGGAAACTGGGGTTGGAGCAGTGTGGTAACCTGTCAGCGTTCCTGAGCATCTCTCACACCCTCCATGCTCAGTGTAGGAGCCAGCCATGATAAGCTAAATATGAACAAACACCCAAAGGAAGTTCTTTACTTCCAACCATTCTCACCTGCCAGAGTAGAATTCAGACATCAAAAATTTAATAGAGGCCTGAGTCTCAGTAGTTTACCCCAAAGCAATACCTGGTTGCAGGAAGAAACACATACTGAGATTACGTGAGCACCACCCAAAAACCTACCATCTAAAGGAAAGGAAATGCCTAATATTCCAACCACTGTAAATAGGACCACCTGCCAGCACACATTCACCAGGACACCCCTAGATAAATGTCAGGCAATCAGGGGTCCTGAACCTCAGAAACCCCTCACCCCCCCCCCCTTACCACTATAAAAACCCAACTCTGACTGAGCTCGGTGCTCTCCATTTATTTCAGTACGTTGGACATGCAGAGAGAGTTTATTTTTGCAAACTTGCATAAAATAAAGGCTCTTTTGCTTTTATGTATAAGACTCGGTCTCCTTGTTGGCTTTTGGGGGACTTCGCAGATTTGGGCATAACAGTAAGGTCTCAGTTCTCACATCTTTCTGGTAATATAAAGGAGATAATGTCATCTTCATTTAACACATGAGATTTAACACTAAAAGAAAAATTAGCTTTTTCAGCAATGCTTTCTGTAAAGTTGGCTGACTTAGTTCTGTAACTTCCCGCACCAGTGAATAAAGCCTCAGTTTCTGATCAGAAAATAAAACCAGCTCAATGCAAACACACATCTATGCCAGGCTCCTAGTCTGTTTTTTCTAACTCTGAAAGTTATGCTGTGGGTTCTGCAAAGACATGGTTTTGCTTTTCTGCCTCGGATCCCTAACAGTACTGCTGTGTTTCTCAAGAAATGTGAGCTGAATGAGTTTCGAGTACTTTCAAATTTTATTTTCTACTTTGGATGTTAGACACAAGGAGCAGAATAAAAACAAGAATGCCATTTTCAGTGTGAGGATATTTCCACATCTTCCTGTGACTGACTGCACATTCCTGCTTCACCAGACAGGAGAAAAGCTGCACCTTCAGTCACAGCAGGCCCAAAGCGGACCTCTAGGGTCTCCTGATGTGAGACAACCCCTCCCTCCAGAAGCTGCCTGTGAGTCTGGCCTCTTCCCTTTGCTCTGACACCTCCAGTGTGCTTTCCCCAGTAGCCAGCTGACCAGTTAAGGCAATGGAAGGTGTCTCCACAGTGGCCAACTTGACCATAGAGACAACTAAAAACAGATGTCAATCTCTTTGCTTTCCCTTCAGAGAAAGGAGCCCAGGTCAAACCTTTATACTCATCCACTTCTCCCAGATACAACATCACACTTTTTACAAGCTTCTTATCTGCCTGTATTTATGCACCAGAGTTAAGGCCCCATAATGATAATTTCACTTGGTCATACTCTTTCCTGTTCCCCCTCCATTTTTTTTTTAAAGATTTTATTTTTTATTATGTATACAACATTCTTCCTCCATGTATGCCTGCATGCCAGAAGAGGGCACCAGATCTCATTACAGATGGTTGTGAGCCACCATGTCGTTGCTGGGAATAGAACTCAGGTCCTCTGGAAGAACAGTCAATGCTCTTAACCACTGAGCCATCTCTCCAGCCCCTCCCCCTCCATTTTTTATGGATAATCCCTACCCTATTCTGAAATCCCCCCCCCTTTACAGCACGTCATGTGCAAGTATTTATATTTATATATAAATGTACATGTATAATGTATGCCCAAATGCGTGAAGTCCCCCAAAAGCCAACAAGGAGACCGAGTCCGTATGTAAAAGCAAAAGAGCCTTTATTTTATGCAAGTTTGCAAACTCAGTCTCCCTGCATGTCCAACATATTGGAATAAGCAGAGAGCCCCGAGGTCAGTTAGAGTTGGGTTTTTATAGTAGTAAAGGTGGGGATGAGGGGTTTCTGAGGTTCAGGACCCCTGATTGACTGACATTTGTCTAAGAATTTCCTGGTGAGTGTGTGCTGGCAGGTGATCCTATCTACAGCAATTGGAACGTTAGACATTTCCTTTGGATGGTCTGTTTTTGGGTGGTGCTTAGGTAATCTCAGTCTGTGGTTCTTCCTGCAAGCAGGTATTGCTTCAGGGTAAACCACTGAGACTCAGGCCTCTATTAAATGTATTGATGGCTGAGTCCTACTCAGGTGATAATGGTTGGAAGTAAAGAACTTCCTTTGGGTGATTTGTTCATATTTAGTATATCATGACTTGCTCCCTTCACAAACACCATGATAGGACCCAATCTTGGGTCCTGCTTGCCCCTGGTTTTCAGGAAGCATGGAACTATTAAATTAATAAATCCATTAATTGACAACTCTGAACCTATATTTCTAGTATATCAACAGGCACTATAGGTAGTTATCTTGTCCCTCATGCCAGGGAGTTCCCATTTGTCTCAGCCTTTCAACCTATTCTGGGCAGGGAGCATGGGATGAAGTGTTCCTTCCTGCAACTACTTCAAGATGCCATTGGGGCATTGTTATCCAGGTCCAAGCAGGTTGAAAGGCTAGCCAAAGGTAGGGAGAAAATTTGGGCAATGGAGCACTCATCAGACTCTGTTGAAGGGACAGGGAGAATTCGTATCAGCTGGACTGGTCCACATCAGCTTTCAGGAAGTTCAGGGTTCACAGTCATACAGAACAGGTTGTAGACAGCAACTGATGCTTAGATGTATCTGCCAGCCAAGTGGAAGCCTACTGAGATAAGTTTAAACTGAGAACAGAAATTAAAGTTTATTTATTTAAAGATAAACCCATATTGTAGAAAAAGAGCAGATAACATGTATCTGTAAACAGGAGGTATAGACTCACACCTTTGAGTCTTAGCTAACAAGTTGGCTATAGCTTTGTGGAAGAATCTGGATAGCTTTTGCTGTTAAACTAACATTATAACTGCCCTAGTCATGAATACTATCAGAGATCTCAGAAGGATAAATAAAATATATCTGAGTTCAGACCAAATGGTTTTTGAATCTATTAAAAATGGCAGGGACCAGAGTCCATTTACATTTAGTCATATCCAAGTCTCCATAGCATTGGAGGCAGAAATATCCAGAAGAGCAGTCTTACTGTCTCAATCAGGCCCACAAGGTGAATATTTTCTTTTTCTGTGGAAGAGGGACATAGAAAAGATTGACCTTATTTTGTCTATGCAAAAGTGGTACAATCAATTCTCCAAGGTTCTGCTGCTTGTCCACAGTCTGGACTGGGTCCTGGCAGCAGGTCTTGCACTGGCACATCTTGCCCAGTGGTCAGCGTCGTAATCCAGGTGGAGATATCATGGTGTCCCATAATATTCTTTGGAGACCTTGGGTTATTGCTAGGATCTCGGAGTCTCTGTCTAATATAATAAGCTTTTTAATTATTATTTTAAATGCCATATTCTGCATATTTCTGAAGTATGAGGGATGCCTAGGTATGTCTGATTAGACAAACTATGTTTCCCATTACTTGTTTTAAGTTTGACTTTGAAAACATATACAAGGAACTAAATAAGGCTTATTTCTGTAACTAATTATATCAGTACTTTAAAGATGACTGACTTGTACTTCCTAATAGTCTATAATAAGTTATCAGCTTTCACAAGGCTAGAACTCCACACTCTGTAATGATCTTGAATTGAAGCTAATAAAGAAACTGAATTAGTCATTCCAAGGGTAAACACAGAACAAGTTTGTATCCAGCTGTAACTGCTGTCTCCTGCAAAGGCAAGGAAAAAGTCCCAGGGTGAAATGGGGAGAGAAGGGAATCTAAGAGCTAGCATTGCCCTAGGGCAAACTGAGACTCAGGCCTTCCTTCCTGATGATCTATAAAACCTGTCTTGGGAGGTGTGTACCAAGTTGCCCTGGGTAAGCTGCCCTGGGTCCTACAAGTACCAATGACAGGATGCAATCATGAATCCTGTCTGCCAAGGGGCCCAAGGGAGTGATACTGGAACCTCAATACCATCAGTCGAATAGTATTGACCTGTGCTGGAACAAAAGCCATCAGGTCTCTTGATAAGAAGCAAGATCATTAGGTTCCTGTCAGAGCTGAAAGTGAGGTTGTTAACCAAGGAGAGCAGTTGAACTAGTTCTCATACGATCCAGCTTTTGCATGAGAATTTTGTTTTCTATCATTAACAATGTTATCGAATCTCTAATTACCCCAGAGCGACTGACATAGAAACAACATTCTTTCCCCAGAAGAGGAGGTCCAAACCTCTTAGTATCAATACAAAAATTTATCACTCAGTTTATCCAAATAGCTTAAACCCAACAAAGTTTGAAAGACAAGGAGGCTAAACATACGTTTTTAAACTTGAATAGACCTTGAACAAGGAAATATATTTTTAAACCATTAGTTAATATTCTTAATGTTTTTACTTTTTAATATAGTTTTTATGTTATAGTTTTTCTCCCACTACAGAATTTTTTCCATTGTTATTTTACAACTGCAGTTTTGCCTATGTTGTGAATCTCAATTTAAACATCTGACATGCAGGTGGTCCTAGACTATCCCTATACAACAACCTCCAAAAGATTGAGATTTATATGCTTGGACGCTCTTCCAAGCCCTCTGTCAGCTTAGGTCATTGTCTTCTGCATCACAAGAGATGAACAATTCTGTTTCTGGTTAGCTTTTGGTGCTTATGGCTCTGACCCTAATTTTTAGCTTTTTATTTTAAGTTTAAATGTTAACAATATAAAACATTTTATAGCACAGATGTTTCACAGTCTTAAAAATTCATTTATTTTTTGTAATTAAAATCTCTTAAATGTCTTTCTGCAATATTAAAAATAAAGTATTTCTTTGATCCCACCCTCAACAGCATATTCACAGCCTGTCTTTTAGATCTCAGCCTGCTCCATTTCACTGTAACTGGTACTTCTGGTGACTATCAGCTGGCACTGGCATTTTTTAAATTATTAAGGGCTATTATTGAAACTGCACATTTTTTGTGAGTCTAGTCCTGCCATACATTTGTAAACCTCAACTGTTTTATTATGATCCCTTTATGTCTTTTTAACCATTATTACCTGGGTGGCTCTTAAATTAACAAAGTTTAGCTGGGAGAATAAGGTACATTTTTTTAGTATAAAAACATTGAGGTGTAGCTTTAATACTTCAAATTATTTATTAAACCTTGTTTTTAGAAAGGGACATGAGTCATCATGCAAAATAATCTATGCCAATCCAAACTATCTTGGAGATTTGTAGGCCCACTCCACGTGGTCATCTTTATCAAGATGGCAGTGAAATCATGTGGCATCCATTTTTTAACTCTAGCAAAATGTCAATACAAAAATCAAAATGGAATTATGCCTTATGTTTTTTATTTAAAAAAATTACCCATGCATAGATTTTTAAGTAAATAAAACATGGGTCTAACAAAGGAAGAGCTATATTCCAATTCTAGAGTCAGCTTTTTAATTAAAAAAAGCATATCTCAGCTTTAACATTAACTATACCAAAAAGTCATCTCAATTTCTGCTAACCCAAATTCAGTAGCCAGAGCTCAGTGATAAATTCTGAAGTCAGTCCCGTAAATGTGGCCACAGCAGTGATGGGTGGCAGAGATGGCAAAAATAGCCAGACCATTTCTGTCTCAGCTCCATGCTTGCAAGAAAACTTACATAAACAAACTTCTTAAACAAAACAAGCATATTCAGTATTTGCATGCATGAGAAACCACAGTAAACATAGTTCACATCCCCTTCTGACCTTTTATAACTTTTTATATACCTTTAATTCATTTTTTTCTTCATTCCTTCAGTTTCCTGCTTTCTCCCTTGCTTTCCAGAAAACATACCAAAATCTCTCTTGCTTTCCAGATGACATACCAAAAAGTTCTTGCTTTTTAGACAACATAAAAACTCTTACCGAAGTCTTTCTTGTAGTTTCCCTCAATGGTGTATGATATGTTATGTGGCTACAATATTTTAAACAATAATAGAAACATGTATATACTCTAACAAAAAAAAAGTTTAAATTTACATCACATAAAATCCTATACCAGCATGAAGCACTTGAGACCAACAGTAGCTTTTATTCATGAATTACCCAATAATAATTTGTAACTAGCCCCTATAAATGATGACAGATATTTAGAACACATTGGATCTGAATGATCAAAGCAGGTCTGATGGAGGGAAGTCTGGCTATAGTGTTACAGCATGGCCAATGCAGCAACACCTATAGCCAGAGTCCTTGACCAGCAAAGCCAAACCTTAGTCAGGTTTGACCAGAAGTTGAGGCACGCAGTCCCCAGGGCAGACAGAGGGAATGCATCCACCAGCATGAGAGGGAGCAGATTGGTATACAGCATGGGGGAAAAATTGTTAACCTCTCCAAGCCATAGCAATTAACCCCAGATTCTCCATTCAGTGTTTGAAATCCTATTGGGGTACATCTGTCCCCTACAACTGTGACTTGCTGTCTTGCTACATTGCAACAAGCCCATCCACACAAGCACGCTGCCCAGCAGCCTCGTTCTTGGGGCCAAAGCTGACTCCTTTCCATGAAATGTTTAAGGCGGCGGATAGAGGTTATTTGTCTTATCCCTTTTAGGAAAATATACCCTTATACTTGTGACCCTATCTCTAAAGTCCTGTAAGTGATCAAAATATCAAAGTCAAAAAAGTCATGAATTGAGTCTGTCTCATACCATCAGCGTTAGTCTAAGTCAGGACAAAAACACAACAACACAGGCACACAGGACAATGGCGCCACACCAAACCAAAGACGACAGCTTCAAACTGTTTTGTGGGTGTGATTCGCCCCACTATTGAACTGAGACTACTACCCACATGTCTCTATACAGAAATGAGACCGCTACTTGTGTGTCTCTGAGACCACTACCCGTGTGTCTCACCAGAGGGAACCACCTCTACAGAAGGGCCCTGGGGACGTCTCCTCCAGGCACCCTGACTGTGATCTTTCTGCTCATCCGCAGATCATCTACAGGCACTTACGATTCCTGGGCCAGCTCACAGAAAGATATGAGACATGAGACACAGACATGAGACATGAAACAAAACACAGAAAATTTACTGGCTGGTTGAAGACTCTATAGGTGATAGTCCCAGTAAGCTTGGGTGATCCCAGAGAAGCTCCCAAATGTCATGCCCAAATCCATGAAGTACCCCAAAAGCCAATAAAGAGACAGAGTCACATATGTAAAAGAAAAGAGTCTTTATTTTATGCAAGTTTGCAAAATCGGTCTCTCTGCATGTTCAACGTATTGGAATAAACAGAGAGCCCTGAGCTCAGTTAGAGTTGGATTTTTATAGTAGTAATGGTGGGGGTGAGGAGTTTCTGAGGTCCAGGACCCCTGATTGCCTGACATTGTCTAAGGGTGTCCTGGTGAGTGTGTGCTGGCAGGTGGTTCTATCTACAGCATTTGGAACATTAGGCATTTCCTTTTGATGGTCTGTTTTTGGTTCTTCCTGCAACCAGGTATTGCTTCAGGGTAAACTACTGAGACTCAGGCCTCTATTAAATTTATCGATGGGTGAGTCCTACTCTGGCAGGTGAATATGGTTGGAAGTAAAGAACTTCCTTTGGTGATTTGTTCATATTTAGCTTATCATAGCTGGCTCCTAGATATAATCCCAGTTCTCCTTATGAGAGAAAATGTGAGATTGATCTTTCTGAGTCTGCCTTATTGTCCTGATCAATCATGATCTCCAGTTCCATATATTTTCCTACAAACAACACAATTTCATTCGTTTTTATGTTTGAATAAAATCTCATAGTGTACATACGGGACATTCTCTTTTTCCTTCCTTTGGTCTGTTGAAGGGGTGTACAAGGGTTGTTACAGGGATGTACAAGAAGCAATGGTGGGTGTGCAAGTGAGTTCAATATTCTTCATTTGGACTCTCACACACAGTTTTCACCCTTGGACAGTAAGGTTCAAAGAGTGTCAGTTGGTTGGAGCTGCATGGTAGTTTCTGGGCATTGTCATTCCAGCTTCAGAATCTGGAAAGGGCAGGAGCAAGGGTGAGTGACTAAGTGGACATGAATATGTGGTTAGGTCACTATGACAGGGTGTGCTGGTGAACTTGCTCAGATGATTTTGCGCACAACTCAATAATTTGAGTGCTTTTAACCTAGACCAGAACAAAAGAAAAAGATGGAACACAAATGGCCATGTCTGACGGAAAGGAACGTGGCAGCCTGAGAACCCGGGATGGAAAAACGCTTTCATCAAGCTGAGTCATATAGAATTTCTCAGCCCTATGTTTCTTCTCTTCCCAACCCGTCTCACTCCACAGACTTCACACTATCCCATAAAGTTTGGCTGTGCAAAAGGATGGTCCCAAGTCTCTGGTTTACAATGAGAAACAGCCAAGTGGCTTGGCAGTGCCCCCAGCAGGCCAATAGTTGCATGCTTTCTGGCAGAACAGTAAAATGTCATTCACTGCATTGACAGCAGCAGTTGATGATGGTTTTGTTGCAGTAGACTTTAGTTCCTGAGGCTTCAAGTAACTCAGCAGAGCTGTTTGTACAGATTCTAGAATAGAAATCATCAAATTTATGTCAGCAGATCAAATGTAACATGAACAGCATTTTAGTAAATAAAGTTTTATAAGCACACAGCTGTGCTCTTTGTATGTGCTTGGTGGCTGTTTCACTCAGCAACAAACCTGAGTAGTTATTTCAGGTGTGTAGCAGGGGTTAGGTCTCAAATCCTGGACTAACAGGCTAAGTAATGGAGGAGGTGCCTATCTAATACATCAAAGTGGACCTGACCTCCAGGTTCTCCTAGTATCTCTCATTCCCTACCTGTTACTAGACATGACTGGTTTACCTCAATCCCTGCCCTAAACTTTTTCAGACCAGAGGCTGGGCTGCCCTTCCCCCAACTTCCCTTCCCTCCATATAATCCAGCCATTTTGGCTATGCCAATCTTTCCTTCCTTCTTTCCTTCCTTCCTTCCTTCCTTCCTTCCTTCCTTTCTCCCTTCCTTCTCTCTCTCTCTCTCTCTCTCTCTCTCTCTCTCTCTCTCTCTCTCTCTCTCTACTTGTCTGTCTGTTTCTCCTTCCTTCCTTCATTTCTTTTGCTCTTTCTTTCTTTTACCCTGTTACCATCCTGGCCTCTTGACTCCTGGCTATCCCCTCTCAGGTTTCCCCTCCACTCCTCCCCTCCAACCCTCCACCCCTATATCCCAGATCAGGGTCATGTTCATTCTAGACCCTTCCAGATGTATCTGACTATGCTTTTTCATATCTATGATAAACCTTCTGCTCCACCATACCCAGGAGCAGTCATGTCCTTTTTTTTATTTCTTTTTTTTTTTCCCCATTAATCATGAAGCTAGGTATTTTTACTTCCAGGCCTTTTGCAAAAGATGTCTGTCAACTTCCAGTTTGGAAGCTCATTTTGTTAGTCCGACAGTTTTACTTGCTGTGACAAGATACCTGGCACAAACTTCTGGAGGGAATTTTTGATTTTGTCTCCTGCTCTGACATCCATTAGTCTTTGCCCCCAATGAGACAAAATATCAGGCTGGATGGGAGCAAGAACTTGTGGCAGAGGTGGCATACCTCGTGGTGGGCAGAAGTGAAGAGAGTATGTGCACCGTGGGCTTCTCCTTTCTATCCTTCCATTCTACCCAGGTGCCACCATGCAGATGTGCTCTCCACATTCGAGGTAGGTTGTACCTTTGTCAGTTCTCTCTGGAAGTGTTTCTTTTGGATGTACCAGGCATACCAGCACAGTACTGTGCTCCACAGGTGCTCTGCCAGCCAGAAATGATGCTGATCACAAGGTCATGGGCATTTGATACAGTTCCAGGACAGTCACTGTATTCTCACCTGTCCTTTCTGAGGTTCTCAATAACTGTGAAATTGTTTCTGCCAGAGTATTGAGGTTGACAAAAAAAAAAAAAAAGAGTCATAGGTTGAGGAATTAACAGATCGATCACTAGGCAGTTTAGCTTCCAGAAGTCAAATATGTCTTTGGGTTGTGTCTTGTTTTCTGAGGCCGTGTCTTCTATGAGCTGTTCTAGGGACAGAGTCATCTCATCACATTCATGACAAGAATAGTTCTCAAGGTCAAACTGTGGGTCTAAAAATGTGTAAAAGCAACTGTGTGTAACTGAGGGACTGCCTTAGGCTTGAAATGATTGTCTTACCTCAGTAGTCCTTCACTCTTCACCCCTCCTCCAGCAATTTTAGCTGTCTGAAATAACGTGAAAGGTGAATTTCCCTCTTCTCCTTCTAGGAGGGAAGCTCCTTGCAGACAGAGTTTTTGCTCAGCTTACTTCAGTAGCCCAGAGAAAAGCTGCACTCTTCAAACTTAAGTCCACAATTCTACTCTGCTGGCTACTTTTGTGTTAACTCACACAAGCTAAGCCTTTTGGGAGCAGGGACTCTCTGTTGAGGAAACAGCTCCCTAAAATGTGCCTGTCAGCAAGTCTGTAGTGCCTTCTCTTAAGTAGTGATTGATTAGGCTGGGCCTAGTTCCCCTAGGTGACCAAAGCAGGCCAAGCAAGCCATGGAGAAGGAGACTCTGTAAGCCGCTCCTCTCCACAGCCTCTGCATCAGCTCCTGCCTCCAGGTTCCCGACTTGAGTTTCTGCCCTGACTCCCCTGGGAAGATGGACTTTGGTGTACAGTATGAACCAAATACACCCTTTCCTCCTCGGGTGCTCCCCAGCAATAGAAACCGTAACTAAGACACGTTTATATCTTTTTGTCTTAAAATATAACATCCTGATATAGGGGAGGCATGCAGCAAAAATGCCTTTGCTCTTTTACCAATAGCGGAAAAATTCCTTCCTGAACTTTGCAATCCAGAATCAAAGCTGTTCGTTTTTTACAATATACTGTTTTGCAAATTTTCAGTCTCTCTTTGGGGTGCTTAGTTGGAATGACGCCCTGCAAGGCCTGAGGAAGGAGGTGCAACCAAAAAGTTTGTAATTACCACAAACACCAAATGAACAGTTTCTCAATAGTCCCTTCCAAGTGTTCATGGATTGCTACATCCTGCCCCCTACTGGTGGTGAGAACTAATGACATGCAGTGGTGAACAAAATTACCTTAGTTAAAATCTGAAACAGTATTTTTATTTCATAGAGCAAATTTCTTCCTCTACCTGCTTCCCATCGCCCTTTTCATTTCGGCTTAGGAAATAAATTACAACCCGGAAAATGACTGTAAAATGACGTCCACGGGAAGTGAGGGCGGTAGGCCAGCGGAGGGTGTCTGCAGCGCGAGTAATCCTTTCTCTCTCTTGAGCTTCTTTAAAACATTTTTTTCTACATTTATGTACTTAAACACAGACACACAGACACATGAGCACACACACACAGGTCAGAACACAGCTTTTAAAGATGGGGTCCTCCTCCCCTCCAACCATTCAGACCCTGGGATTAAACACAGGGCATCAGAGTTGGTGGCACTCACCTCCCCCGACACACCCCGTGCCATCTTACTTCCCTGTTAATCTGTTTCTAAAGTGTGTGTTTAAAATAATTAACTCTCTAAATTCCCAGGACCTGATATTCTCTCAAATAATGCTACTGTAGAGGTTAAATTGTCCCTCTGAAAATTAAACTAGTGAAAGTTAGAAGTAATGCTTTCAATTTTATTTTAATTTATTTTGACTTCATTTATATTAGTTCTTAACTCATGCAGTAAACCCCAGCTATAATGTGAAAACATTGAAAAGACGCTAGCCAGCCCGAGTATGGCAAACATGGCTCTGGAAGGCCCTGCCCTTCCCTCATTCCCTCTGCTTTGATAAAAAATAAAATAAAATAAATAAATAAAAATTTATACTACATTCCTAAAGCTAGTCAACCAGGTCCATTCCCTTATTTTACCACTTCTACCTTCTGAGGCTGACGACCAAGGTTCAATTATCAAAATATTCAAGTGCAGCAATCAAAAGCCCCTTTTTGGCTGCCCTAACTATCTGTCCAATCAAAATGAAACTCCACAAGTTTACATAGGATTTCCACTTTTACCTTTATAAGCTGCCATTGTGGTATGGACCACATCTGGCTCCCCTCTATCAAGAGACAGTCATTTGTCATTCTGGAACAAATACCCCACCCCCAATCCCTTACTCCTTTCTCCCTTTTCCCTCATCCTCTATCTCCTGTCTTTGTCTCTTATTTCCTGCCCTTTGTCCCTCAGGGGCAAGTAAATCTCCTCTGTGTTGAAAACTTAGTCTTGGGGTGTCCTGAGCTGATAGGGGTCCCTTCTAATGTAATTGAATACAGCCACTGATTTTAAAAGTGCTTATCTTTTTTTTTTTTTTTTTTTTTTTTTTTTTTTTGGTTTTTCGAGACAGGGTTTCTCTGTGGCTTTGGAGCCTGTCCTGGAACTAGCTCTGTAGACCAGGCTGGTCTCGAACTCACAGAGATCCGCCTGCCTCTGCCTCCCGAGTGCTGGGATTAAAGGCGTGCGCCACCATCGCCCGGCAAAAGTGCTTATCTTATACTGCCTTTTTACTGACAGAAGGACTGATGAATTAAATCAGAGCCTGACTTATTAATTTGGGCACATTTGTCCTTTTTGATTCTAGGACTCACTCTAGGGAGTCCTAGAATAGAACTTATGTCCATGAGAACAAAAGCAAACCAACTCTGCCTGTCAGCCCCTGTGTTCATCCTTCAAATCTTAGGGGATTCTGCTGAGAACCGGCACTGCGAATGCTGAATGAGCCGCTGTGCGCCGACTTCTGAAAGCTCTTTCATAGTCCTGCTTGAAACATCTAACCTGGTAAGACAGTCGAGGAGAGGTGCCAGGGGAGGTATCTTTTGTGCCTTCAATCCATAACCCTATAAATCTCAGAAGCCCAGGCAGACACAGTTTACAGGATTTTACCTTGTAAAGGACATATAGTTTCTTTAACATGAGATTATTTTTATTTTTCAGTTGCATTATTCTACCTTGTAAACATTTTTTTTTTTTTTTGGAACACAAGGGAATCTTTCTCTATTAGTAGTTCTTACTGAAGCCAAAAAAGAAGTCATATGGTTAGGAACATATACTCCAGAGGCAGATTGCCTGGGTTTAGATTTTGGCTCAGTGTGACACCCTGAACAAGCTATGTTACCACATTTGCTTCAGTTCCTTCATTTACAATTGTTGACGTCAGTACTACCTACCTTAGAGGGCAAATATGAAAACAAAAGAAGGTCACACACATCATAAACAGATGAGGCTTTTTAAGTTTAGTAATCACAAAAACAATGAATCCAACAGTTTAAAGAATCAACGCTAATGTAAATATCTATAATAAACAAAATGACCACATTTTACATAAAGACAGATACAAAGGGTTCTTGCTTGTCAATTTGGTTAGAGCTGGAATCAACTAAGAGACAGACTTCTAAGTGGGCTCTGGAGTGATGGCATCCACTAGAATGGGCAGCACCTTCCAAGATAGGTCTGTACACAAAGGAGGCCTGGTTTTGCCTGCCTGTCTTTGCTCCTGGCATGCAAATGCATCCACCCAATTATCAACACTGCCATCCTGGCTTCTTTGACTTTCCAGTGTGGACTAAAGACCAGAACCTCTCCAGGAAGTCTCCAGCCTTTAGCACTAGATTAGGACTCCTCAGGCATCCAACATTGTGGAGTGAGGGTCTACCAAGTCCATGACCTCTCCAGGATTCAGATGGCCAGTCCATTTCATGGAAGCTTTTCTAATAAATCCACTTGTGTGTGTGTGTGTGTGTGTGTGTGTGTGTGTGTGTGTGTGTATGTGTGTATGATAAATATAGATAGAGTATAGATAGGTAGATGAATTATGATAATGATAGATATAGATATAGATTGATTGATTGATCAATAGATATACAGATATATGCTCATTCTACCAGTTCTGTTTCTTTGTAAAACCCTATTATAAGCACCTCCCCACACACACACCTTCGGAGATTATAATACAAATTTAATAATATTTCTCTTATTTGATACTTTTCAAGTAAAATTAGTCTTTTTCAGATCGTCCTCTAAATCTAAATATTCTATTTTTTAACTTAAAAAGTTGTAGAAATCATTATTGTACACTGAACATATCCTCCCATCCAATTGCCTGCTACTTCCCTTTCCTCCCCTCTCCACCTCAGTCTGTCCCTTTCTTCCTCTAGACAATCTCCCTCCGACTTTTCTTCATAACACATGCAACTCAAATTGCTTCTATATCACCTGGGGACAGAGACGGAGAGTTCAGTGCTCGCTTCTTTTCCCTCAAAAACACATTCCAGACTCCTGCTTCTCCTGTCTCCTTCAATTTAGTTATTATAATTACTTTGCTTGACATCTTTTTTATTAATACATTTCAAGGAAATGGGCAAGATTCAAGTTATCAATCAAGTAGGCTAACCTGAGCTCAGCCTGTTTGGCAAACGACTCCAGAATAAGTTACTTGATATTCTGCTGTCATGTGCTCTTAAATTTGGCTTCTTTGCTTTGGGAAACCACACAATGGAATATGATCTTAGATCTTCAGTGCAGGATCAGTTTAAATTAAAAACCAAAAAGCAAAAAAAAAAAAAAAAAAAAAAAAACCCTCCTTTTCCATATACTACTACTTTATAATCCATTGATTTTAACTACTTACTAAATGCATCTAAAAAGATATCTCAAAACACCAAATTGCTCATGTGATCCCTTGCTCTGAAACACATATATGGGTTGAGAATGTAGTAGTAGCCATCTTTTCTGTAATCCCAGTAACTGAGAGTCTGAGTCGGGAGAATTTCCATTTAAGGGAGATGACATGGGTAACACACTGGCCTTCAGTCTGGAATAAATTGAAACCTAACTTCCCAGTGCCGTTCTAGCAACAACAGGGAATTGGGGATTGTTGAGAGCAAGCACTCTGCACTGTCAGTGCCTCTTCTTATGGTGTAAAACAGTGGGACTCTGTGCTTGTTTGTTTTCCTGCTCTGCCTTCCCTGGGTGTCTCCATTCCACAGGAAGAACAGATTTCATAGTAATATGTTCAACTTGTTGGAAGGGGGTAACACATCCTATGAAGCACCACCCATGAGGCACAGATTGACGACTACTCCTAAAAGTAAAATTGGTACCAAACTATAAATGTCACAAAGTAGGCTGGGATCGTATGAGCACGTATGTGTATTAAAATCATGTCAGAAAAACTAGGCCTGAGAACATTTCAAGCATGCCTGAGGAAGTTTGCAGCATCTTCAACTTGACTTCACAAAGAGGAGGTCATCTAAAGTTATTTCGGTAAAATTCCTATCAGTTTGTCATTTGATCAATTTGTGTATGCACCAAGAGATAGAGAACTCCTGACTTTCCCAGCAGCTCCAACTCAGCACCATCCCCATTGTGGATGTTGATAACTCTAATTGTCATCCACCATCCTCCTGTTAGTCTGCTGGACCTGTTTCTGTACCTCACCGTTATGGTTTCCATGTTCCTATCCCTTGCCTCTACAGCTCAACTCAATGCTTACTCTCAGTTCAAATGGGACTTTGTGAGTTGGTTCTGTGGTGGCAGGTCTCCAGCATCTCTCCAACAGGGTTCCTTATATAAATCTCATATCACGATGACTATATTTACATCTCTATGTACCTGTTGCTGATACCTGCAGTAGAACATCGTTGAATTCCTTGAACACTGCAGTGTGGTTTCTTCAACTCTTGCAGCCAAGCCCTTCTGTAACCTCTGCATACACAGAGAGATAAAATTACTGTGTGATGTGTGGTCAGAGAGGTGATATTAATAAGTAAAATATGAATGAAGAAACTTGTGTTTGCCAATGCCAGATGTCAAGGGAAACTGAAATCCTTTTGCATAGGCAAGAAGATTTGCTATACAGTGAGTTCTCACATTGTGGAAACACAAACCAAACACATTTTTCATTTTTGTTTCTGACATAGTGATCTAACAATTACAGAGGGCTAGTTGTTCAGAGCAAGTCCACCTGTTTCCCAGAGATGTTTACAATTCTCTGTGGGGAAATAAATGGGAATAAATCTTAAAATAGACTAGTGACTTCAATACGTAAGCTTTAAAGCAAAAAAAGGGAACAAATGTTGAGTTTAGCACCTGGACAACGTCTCTGTGGTTTTGTGGGTCTTTAATTGCTGGGAAGGGAATGCTTGGGCAGCAGCATGGTGATTATTTCTATAGTTCTCCAATTAGTCTCTAGGAAGTGCTTCGAATTTCAAAAGGGAGGCGGGAGCTGGGGATGCAGCTCAGAGGAGAGCATGTTTAGCATGTACAAAGCCTACATCAACCCTTAGCATCAAATTAGATTAGAGGTTCTATCCCCAAAATCCTCAGGACTCAACAGAACCCCGATGTTCTTTGAGAAGCATTGATCAACAGTGTTAATTATTGATCAATTAATCTATAATCTATAATTAATAATGATCTTTGACAGAAAAAACAGACATGATCCACATGTTAATGAATGTGCCTATAACAAACTCTTGGAAACAGAACAAAGTTATAAAAATAAATGAATCAATACAATTTTAAGTGTTCTGTTAGGAAATAGTATTGGAATTACCCCTTTCCCTCAGAATGAACCAAATGGCATTTATCCCTTCAATCACTGATGATCTTATACACTTTATTGTTTGCCTTGTTGTCTTTGAACCACACTAAGGGAGAAATAAAGTCACTTAGGCTTTGTCATCGTTTTATATACTTTCCTTTGTTTTAGTGTGTGTGTGTGTATGTGTGTGTGTGTGAGTCTATACGCTCCCACCCTCCTTGCTCTATATCATTCTCTATTTTATTTCTCCATGAAACAGAGTCTCTCACTGAACTTTGAAGAAAGCTGTCAGCTAGAAACCCCCCAAAATTCTGTCTCTGACTGTCCCCAAGTTCTGGGGTAACATGTATGTACAACTATGGCTGACTTTTTAAATCGTTTGCCAGGATTTGAGCTCATGTCCTTATGCTCGAATAGCAACTACCTTTTACTTGCTATGCTGTCTCCCCAGGCCTTGATCTACTTTTTTTTCTTCCCATTTTTTCTTTTCTTTTTTCTTTGAATCACCTTGTATTCATTTTCATTGGATGTAATTTCTTTTCCTCCATTTATTAAATATAGATTCTTTTCTCATACAATATAATCTAAATACAGTTTCCTCTCCTCCTACTCCTCTTTTGTGGGATGTCCTTATGTAGTTGTGTTGCTTTTATTTGTTAATGAATATAGCTTGAAAGAGCCAGAGCCATACTGCCAGTATGAACCAGGAAGCTCTTTCTTAAAAGAGCCATGCCTCTGCCTACAGCCAGCAATCAGCCTGTCTGCAAGAAAAGGCTGCTACCAATAAGTTGCACTTGGCTCCCATTTTTCTGGGTCTAGAAACTGATTTTTTAAGATTTCTTAGGCTTTATGTGGATGTACATTGCCGAACATTGGACACCATTTTGTAAAAGGAGGCTATACTTTCTTTTCGAGGCCACCCAGACCCAAATAATCACACAGAAACTATATTAATTACAGCACTGTTTGGCCAATAGCTTAGACATATTCCTAACTAGCTCTTACTTTATTTATTTATTTTTATTTTTTTTTTATTTTTTGATACAGGGTTTCTCCGTAGCTTTTGGTTCCTGTCCTGGAGGTATAGCTGGGTCTTGAGGTAGATCAATTCCCTAATTTCAAAGGAACCACCAAAGTAATTTTTATACTGACTAGTCAGTATAGAAATTGTACTTCTACCAGCAATGGGGGAGTCTTCTCCTTCCTCCACATCCCTACCAGCATGAGCTGTCACTGTATAATTGATCTTAGCCATTCTGTCAGATGTAAGGTACACTCTCAAAGTAGTTCTGATTTGCATTTCCCTGATGGCTAAGGATGTTAAAGATTTCTCTAAATATTTCTTATTCATTTGAGCTTCCTCTAATGAGAATTCTGTTTAGAGCATACCTAATTTTTTAATTGGATCATTTATTGATTTTTTTGTTTGTTTGGTTGGTTGGTTTTTCACATGTAGTTTCTTGAGGTCTGCATGCATTTTGGATAATAGCCCTCTATTGGATGTGTAGTTGAAAAAAATTTGACCCATTCTTTGGGCTGCTGCTTTACCTAAATAATGGTGCCCTTGGCCTTACAGAAGCTTTTCAGTTTTATAAGGTCCCACTTGTTAATTGTTGATCTTAGTGTCTGCATTGCTAGTTTTCTGTTCAGAAAGTTGCCTCCTTTGCCAATGAGGTCAAAGCTATCTAGCAGTCTTCTATCAAGTTCAGTGTATCTAGTTTTATGTTGAGGGCTTTAATTCATTTGGAGATGAGTTTTGTGTGTGGTGATAGGTATGGGTCTATTTGCTTTCTACATGTAACCATCCAGTTTGACCAGCACAACTTGTCTTTTTCCAATGTGTACTTCTTGCTTCTTTATCAAAAATCAGGTGTATGGATTTATGTCTTTGTCTTCAATTCAATTCCATTGATCAACATATTTTATTATGTCAGTACTATATTTTATATAGCAATATATAATTTGAGATCAGGAATGGTGATATTTCCTGCAGATCTTTTGCTGTTCAAAATTGTTTTTGTTATCCTGGAGTTTTTGGATTTACATATGAAGTTGAAACTTGCCTTTTCAAGATCTGTAAAATTTTTATTGGTATGCTGTTAGGGATTGCGTTACATCTGTAGATTGCTTTAGGCAGGATGGTCATTTTTACTGTTAACCCTACCTATGCATGAGAATAGGAGATCTTTCCATCTTCTGATATCTCCTTCAATTTCCTTCTACAATGACTTGAAGTACTTATCATACAAGTCTTTCACTTGCTTGGTTAGAATTACCCCAAGATAATTTATACTATTTGAGGTTACTGTCTGTTAGTCATTTATGTATAGGAGGACTTGTTATTTTTGTGAGTTAATTTTGTGTCCAGCTACTTTACTGAAAGTATTTATCAGCTATAAAAATTCCCTGGTGGAATTTTTAGTGTTGCTTATTTATGCTATCATTTTACCTACAAAAAAATGTTACTTTTATCATGAAGGACTGTTGGGTTTTGTCAAAGGCCTCTTCTACACCAATGAAATGATCATATGTGTGTTTTTTTCTTTCAGTTTTTTTCTATAGTTGATTATATTTGTTGATTTTCATATATTAAAACTTCTCTGAATATCTGGGATAAAGCCTATCTTATCATGGTAAATGACCCTTTTTGATGTGTTTTTGGATTCATTTTCTAGTATTTTATTGTTTTTGAATTCATGTTCATAGTGAAATTGGTCTGCAATTTTTTTTTCCTTTGTTCGCTATTTGTGTGGCTTGGGTATCAGGGCACTGTGGCCTTATAGAATGAATTTGGCAATGTTCTATCTGGTTATACTTTATTGAATGATTTGAGAAGTATTGAGAAGAAGTCTGGTAGAATTCTATGCTGAAACCATCTGGCCCTGGTTTTTTTTTTTTTTTTTTTTGGCCTGGTTGGTCTGTCAAAATTGCTTATCTGATATTGAATTAACTTTGGTAAGTGATATCATCAAGAAAATTATTCATTTACTTTAGATTTTCTAGTTTGGTGGAGTACAGATTTTTAGAGTATGTCCATTTGATACTCTGGATTTCCTTAGTATCTGTGTGTCCCCTTTTCATTTCTGATATTAATTTGCATAGTCTTTTTTCCTTTTAATTAAAAATTTCCACCTCCTCCCATTTCTATTCCCCTCCCCCTTTTCCCCTCCCCCTTCCTCTCCAGTCCAAAGAGCAGTTAGGGTTCCCTGCCCAGTGGGAAGTCCAAGGTCCTCCCCCCTCCATCAAGGTCTAGGAAGGTGAACATCCTAACAGACTAGGCTCCCTCAAAGCCAGTACATGCAGTAGAATCAAAACCTAGTGCCATTGTCCTTGGCTTCTGAGTCAGTCCTCATTGTCAGCCACATTCAGAGAGTCTGGTTTGATCACATGCTCCATCTGTCCCAGTCCAGCTGGCCTTGGTGAGCCCCACTGTCTCAGTGGGTGGGTGCACCCCTCGTGGTCCTGACTTCCTTGCTCATGTTCTCCCTCCTTTTGCTCCTCATTTGGACCTTGGGAGCTCAGTCCAGTGCTCCAATGCTGGTCTCTGTCTCTATCTCCATCCATCGCCAGATGAAGGTTCTATGATGATATGCAAGATATTCATCAGTGTGGCTATAGGAAATTTGGATTGTCTTTCACTGCCCTTTAGTTAGTTAGGATAAGGTTTTATCTTGTTGATTTTTTCAAAATTCCAAAACTTTATTTCTTTGATTCTTTGCATTATTCTCCTTGTTTCTGTTTTATTGATTCCATCCCTGTGTGTGATTATTTCTTATTGTCTGCTCCTTCTGTGTGTGATTTATTCCTTACGTTCTAGAGATTTCACATGTATTCATGTGTGTTTGGTTTGTGTTGCCATAATGTGTGCTGTGAAATTGCTATTTTGAGACTCCCCTTAATTACTTTTTGTAGGGACTTAATCCTACCAACTTGCCTTTTAGAACCCTTCCCATTGTGACCCATGAGTTTATGTACAATGTATATTAATTTTCATTCAATTCTAGAAAGTTGTTAATTTCTTTCTGAATTCCCGTCTTGACCCCTTTTTCATTTAGTAGAGAGTTGCTCCATTTCCATGAGTTTATAATCTTTCTTTTATTTCTGTTTCTGTTAATACACAGCTTTAAACTGTGGTGGTCTGATAGATACTTCAATTTTTTTTTTGAATCTGTTGAGATTTGTTTTGTCTCTGAGTATGTGGTCAGTTCTTGGTTAAAGTTCCATGGAGTGCTGAGAAGAAGGCATATTCTTTTGTGTTTAATGTTCTGTAGAAATCTGTTAGGTACACTTGGCATATAATTTTTGTTAGCTCTATTATTTATCTCTTTAATTTTTAACTGGATGACCTGTATTTTGATGACAGTGGGGGTTTGAAGTCTCCCGCTATCAGTGAGTTAGGGTCAATATGTGATTTAAACTGTAGTTGTATTTCTTTTAAAAATGTGGGTGCCCTTTTGTTTTGTGGCAAAATGTTATGAATTGAAATGTCTTCTTGGTGGTGTTTCTTTCCTTTGATGAGTGTCCTTTCCTATCTCTTCTGATTAGTTTTTGTGTGAAGTCTATTTTCCTAGATATTAAAATGGTTATATCAGCTTGTTTTTTAGGTACATTTGCTTGGAATACATTTTTCCAACCCTTTACCCTAAGGTAATGTCTATCTTTGATGTTGAAGTGTGTTTCTTCAAACAACAAAAAGATGGATTCTATTTTCATACCCATTCTGTAGTTTGTATCCTTTTGGGCGAGTGATATCGAGACTAGTAATATTGATAGATATAAATGACCAGTGATTATTGATTCTGGATATTTTAGTGGTACTTGAGGTAGAGTTGATAGTGTTGTTATGTTCTGGTGGTGGTGGTTGTGGTGGTGGTGGTGGTGTGTGTGTGTGTGGTGTGAGTGTGTTTCCCTTCTTTTGATTTTGGTGGTCTGTGATTATTTCTTGTGTTTTCATGTAGGACTGGATTTATAGATAAATATTCTTTAAATTTAATTTTACACTGAAATATCTTTTATCTACATCTATGGTGCTTAAAGATTTTGCTGCATATGGTAGTCTTGGCTGGCATGTAGGACTCCACAGAAATGGATTCATTCTACCTTGACCAAAGGTCAGAGAAGTCAAGCCTATTCCTGCTTCCTCAAGGATATGATAGGAGGTTTGACCCATGGAGTGGCTGTCCACTCCATATCAATGGACTCAAATCCTCAATAGAAGGGCACAGGCTAACAAAATAAAAGTGAAAACAGAACCCAACCTTCTGCTGCTTACAAGAAACACACCTCAACATCAAATACAGACATTACCTCAAAGTAGAAGGTTTGAAAAAGATTTTCCAAGCAAATAGACCTATGAAGCAAGCTGGTGTAGTCATTCTAAGATATAATAAAATGGGTTTCAAAGCAAAACTAATCAAAAGAGATAGGAAAGGACACTTCTTTCTTCTCAAAGGAAAAGTCCACCAAGACAAGATGGTGTTTTGGTTCTTAAAATCTATACCCAAATGCGAAGGCATCCACATTTGTAAAAGAAACATTTCTAAAACTTAAATCACAAATTGATAATGGGAAACTTTAATACCCTGATTTCACTAACAGACAGGTCTCCAACCAAAACTAAAACAGAAGTACTGGAGCTAGCAGATGAAAACAAACAAACAAACAAACAAAAAAAAAAAACCCAAGATCTATTAGCTATCTACTGAACATTTCACCCAAACACAAAATGATATATCATTTCAGCATCTCATGGAACTTTCTTGAAAACTGATCACATACTCAGTCTCAAAGCACAGAATAACAGATAAAATAAAATTGAAATACCGCCCCCCTTCATCCAATCAGATCACCACTGCAAATGGAGGCAGAACTTTTTTGGGGGGGGAGGGGTCTCGACAGCCCAGTTCCAAATAATCACAAAAAATAATTACACAATATTTGGCCTGTTATTTAGGTTTTTTATTAACTAGCTCTTACAACTTAAATTAACCCATTTGTACTAATCTATATTTTGACATATGACTTTGTGGATTAACAGAAATGAATAATTTTCTGGATACATACCAATTACCAAAGTTAAGTCAAAATAAGATAAACAACTTAAATAGACCTGTAACTTCCAAAGAAACAGACGCAATCATTAAAAGTCTCCCAATCAAAAAGTCCAGGGTGAGATGGTTTTAGCATAAAATCATACCAGACTTTCAAAGAAGAGCCAATTCTCCTAAATTATTCCACAGATAAGAAGAATAATTTCTTATCTGTGTAGAAACATAAGAAACATTTTCAAATTTATTTTATGAGGCCATAGTCATGTTGATACCCAAACCACACAAAAATTCAACAAAGAAAGAGAATTAAAGACCAATTCCCCTTATGAACATAGATAAAAAATACTCAATAAAATACTAGCAAAATAAATCCAAGAACACAACAAAAAATTTTCACCATGACCAAGTAGATTTCATTCTAGGGATGCAGAGAAGGTTCAATATAGGAAAATTAGTCAATATAATCCACCTCATAAACAAAATGGAAAAAGAATAAACCAATTGTCATCTCATTGGATGCAGAAAAAGGCTTTGATAAAATCTCACACTTCTTCATGATAAAAGCCTTGAGAGAGTAAGTGTACATGGGACATTACTTAAAATAATAAATGCAGCTTACATAGAGCCTATAAACAACACCAACTTAAAGGAAAGAAGCATAAGGCAATTCCTCTAAAATTAAGAATAAGACAAGGTTGTCAGTTCTACTCACACTTATTTTTTTTTTAATTTCTAGCTAGAACAATTAGACAATTGAAGAAAATAAAAGGGGAGTCAATTGGAAAGGAAGAAGTCAAGTTTCCTAGCTATTTTCGGATATGAAAGTGTATGTAAATAACCACAAAAAAAAATTCTGCCTGAGAACTCCTACAGCTGATAAACACCTTCAGCAAAGTAGCTGGATAGAAGGTTAACTGAAAAAAAAATTGTAACTCTTCTATTGAAAAACAAACTGAGAAAAAAATCAGGGAAACTACACCCTTCACAATAGTCACAAATAAAATAAAATATCTTGAGGTAACTCCAATTAAACAAGCAAAAGACTTGTACAAAAAAAAAAAAACTTTAAGTCTTTGGAGAAAAATTTGAAGAAGATACCAGAAGACGGCAAGATTTCCCATGTTCAAGGATCAGTAGTATCAAAATAGTAAAAATGGCTATCCTACCAAAAGCAATCTACTGATTCAATGCAATTCATATCAAAATTCCAACACAATTCTTTACTGTCCTTGAAAAGACAATACTAAACTTTATATTAAATCAACAACAATACCAAAAATCCCAGGATAGCTGATATAATCCTGAATAATAAATAAACTTGTGGAGGTATCACCATTCCTAATTTCAAGCTTTATTACAGAGCTATAGTAATAAAGACTGCATGATATTGGCATAAAAACAGACACATTGATCAATGGCATTAAATTCAAACCATATGGACACCTTGGTTTTTATCAAAAAAAAAAAAAAAAGCCAGAAATACACACTGGCAGGAAAAGAGGAAAGAATCTTCAACAAATGGTGCTGATCTAATTGAATATCTGCATATAGAAGAATTAAAATAGATTCATATTTATCAACCTGCACAAAACTCAAGTCTAAGTGAATGGAAGTTCTCAACATAAAACCTGATATCCTGACCTTGATAGAAGCAAAAGTGGGGAATAGCCTTGAATACTTTGGAACAGGAGACAGCTTTCTGAACAGAACACTAATAACATAGGCAGCATGACCAAAAATTAACGAATGGGACCTCATGAAAGTGAAAAGCTTCTTTAATGAAAAATATAGCCGCAATAGGACAAAATGATATTCCTACAGAATAGGAAAAGATTTCACCAACTCCACAACCTACAGAGGGCTAAATTCCAAAATATATGAAGAACTCAAGAAATTAGATGTCAATAAACCAAATAATCCAATTAAAAATAAGGGTACAGATCTAAGCAGAGAGTTCTAAATAGAGGAAACTCAACTGAAAAACAAAGAAATGTTCAACGTGCTTAACCATCAGGAAAATACAAATCAAAACTATTTTGACAGTCCATCTTACAGTTGTTAGAATGGTTAAGATCAATAATCCGAGAGACAGCTCATGCTGGTGAGGATGTGAAGCAAGGGGAACATCCCTTCAATACTGGTGGGAGTGCAAACTTGTACAACCACTATGGAAATCAATACCACAGTTCCTCAAGAAGATGGGAATCACTCTACCTCAAGACCCAGTTAGGCCACTCTCAGACATATACCCAAGCTGCTCCATCCTACCACAAACACACTTGCTCAATGGAATTCATAGTTGCTTTATTCTCAATAGCCAAAAACCTCAAGGATCCTACACATCCCTCAACTGAAGAATAGATAAAGATGATGTTATACATTTTCTCAACAAAATATTACTCTGCTGTTTTAAAAATGGCATGATGTTTGCAGACAAATAGGTGTGACTAGAAAAAAATCATTCTGAGTGAGGTAACCCAGATTGAGAAAGACAATCATGGCATATACTCACTTGTAAATGGATATTAACTGTAAAGCAAGTGATAATCATGCTACAATCCACATACCCAGAAAGGCCAACTAGCAAGGAAAACTCTAAGGGAAGCATGAATCTCCTTGGGAAGGTGAAATAGAATACATTCTGGGAGCAGGTGGAAATAGGAACAGATTGGGGGAGAGGGATGGATGGGGAGAGTATTGGAGAGTACTGACATTGAATGACATGGGTGGTGGTGCTGATGTGGAAACCTAGTGTAGTAGAAACTCCTCACGTTCTAAAAGGATGACCAGAGTAATGGAAGTAATGGAAGATTTGTAACCTGAACTGGATTTGGAACCGCTGTAACCAGGCAAGATTTTCAGGGTGGAACTGGGATACCAACCCAGCCACAAAATCCACAAAATCTTCTGCCTATGGTCTATCCCACCTTCAAGATGTGCTTGGGCAATGGAGAACATGTGGGAAGAAACAACAAATGAGCAGTTTAATTTAAGGCTCATGTCATTAAAGGGAGTCCATGCCTCACTCCAGTCACATGACCAGGAACTGGAGGCTGGATAGCTCTGAGGCCAATGATAGAAAATATATATAATATATTGATATATATCAATAAAATAATTCCTAAGGATATCCTTGCATAATCATAGATCAGGGCCTAGCCCAATTGTCATCAGAGAGGTTTTAGCCAGTAGCTGAGGGAAGCAAATGCAGACCCACAACTAAACATTACGTGGAAAGGCAGTCCAAATTGGAGATCTCCATTGGATCCCTCCACTTGGAATTTGGGGAACCTCAAAGAGGAGAGGGGAAGGAAGAATTATAGGAGCCAGAGTGGTCTAGGACACCAGAAGAATACAGTCCATGGAATCAACTAAGCAGTGCTCATAGGGGCCCATGGAGACTGAAGCAACAATCACAGAGTCTATATGGGTCTGCGTTAGGTCCTCTGCATATATGTATGGCTGTTAGCTTAATGTTTTTGTGGGACTCTTCACAGTGGGAGTGGGGATATCTCTCACTCTTTCTTCTACTCTTGAGAACTTTTTATTTATTTATTTATTTTTTTTTTTTACTGGGTTGCCTTATACAGCCCTGATATGAGGGTTTGTGCCTAGTCTTATCTGACCTTGTTGTGCCATGTTCATTGGATATCCCTTGGAAGCCTGCTCTTTTCTGAAGAGAAATAGGAGGAATCAATTTGGGGGAGAGCGATTATGGTGTGGCACTAGGAAGCATAGAGGGAGGGGAATTTGCTTTTGAGATGTATTGAAAATGCACACACACACACACAAAGAAGTGAGCATGTATTTTCTTGATCTTGTACACATCAATTCCACTGATTCCTTCAGTATCAGCCTTTTTCTTAGCTACAGTGGTGATTAGGAAGTAGACTGCTAAGAAAAATAGCATTCTGATAAAAACCAAAGAGAATAGGTTGAAATTCACGTATTTTCAAGCTGAGCATTGATTAACATTTAAGAAGGGTAGATGACTTACTATTCATCAGAACCTACTCTTACAGTATTTCAATCACATCATTTGCTCATCACTTCGGAAACATAACCAGTTATTTGAATGATAAATCTTTCAATGCTAGAGATTTGTTTTTGTTCATGACCCACTGAGCACTTTGATATATCTTTCTTTATAGCAAAGAAGGCAGGCTCTTTTTTTAAGTACCCTCCTAGGCAGTCGGCTGTCTTAACATGAAGCTGAATACCTCCTTCCAATTCACTGACTGTCTGAAATTTACTGAAGTGGACAATGACACAAGCTTTGTTCTTGCTAAGAAGTGCACATCCAAAGTTCTGTTGATGCTTTGCATGAAGCATGGGAGGGTTATATGGTCTGGACAAACAAGGATTTCCCAACAAGCAAGGTGTCTTTACCCTTGATGGAGTCTGTCTACTGTTAAGAGGTATGCTTGATATAGACCAAGGAAAACTGGAGAGAGAAAACACAAGAATGTTCAGAGTTGTGTTGTGGATGCCAACCCGACAGTCTAAATGTTCTCAACTTGATTAGTGTTATAAAAAAGAAAAAGAGAAAGATATTCCTGGACTGACAGATGCTACTGTTCCTCGGTGGTTGGAGCCCAAAGAAGCTAGCAGAATCTGCAAACTTTTCCATCTCTCTAAAGAAGGCAAAGCCCTCTAATAGGTTGTCCTAAGGAAAAATGGTGAGAAGCCCAGGAACAGGAATCAGCATCCTGCTATTCCATGTGCCCTTCAGGACAATCACGGATGTACTTATCTGAAGAAACAACACACAAAAGCCAAGTGGAAGACTGCAGAATAAGCTAAACTTTTGGCCAACAGAATGGAGGAAGCCAAAGAAAACTGCCAGGAACCAACTGCCAAGAGACATAAGCTATTCTCAAGAGCCCCTAAGAATCTAGTCTAACATAAATGATAAATAAAAATCTTAATAGCAAATAAATGACCAGATGTTGAAAATAAAAGAAAATAAGGTAAGGAATGGATAAAACATTACATTCTTGCTTTGTAAGAGACTGTAGGTGGAAATGGTTCCATCAGTGTTTTCACTTATCTTCTTTTTACAGCCTGTCCTTTATTGGGTCTTGAGCCTTGTCTGTAGCCTTGATGGGAGACAGAAATCATCATGGTCTCAGATGTCCAGGTGCTCTCTATTTTTGACTCAGAACACTCAGCAAATCTGTTCTCAGATGATGTATCACGCACATACTTACTGGAAGGAGCCAAAGGCACCTGGCCTTAGCTAAGGTGGAGGTAGGGCTCAAGTATCAGTTATGGTTTCCCAGAGAAACAGAACCTTTCCTACATATACCCAGGAGAGCACTGCTTCCAAGTACAGAGTCCTAAAAACCAGAAAAGCCAGAAATACAGGTTCCAGTCCACAGGCACGATAAGTGAGTTGTCTTGACTGAGTCCAGTCTCCAATTCTGTTCTATTCAGGCACTCAACAGATTGGATGATGATGCCACCACAGTGGGAAACACCATCTGCTTCTCTATGTCTATGGACTTAAGTGTCAATCTTACCTAGAAACAGTATCATAGATGTATCAAAGAAAAAAAATGTTTCTCAGCTATCTGGTAGCCTTGGGGCAACCAAATCAAGTTGGCATACACAGTCATTCATTACAGGTGGGAACTTGACATCCATATTGTCTTAGCTAGGATTTGTATTTCTGTAATAAAATATCATGATCGATAACAACTTGGAGAGGAGAGGAATGGGGTTTTGATATGGTTATGAACCATATCATAGCTCATTACTGATGAAAGTTTGGGCAGAAACTCAAGGAGGAACCTGGGGTCAGGAACTGAAGCAGAAGCCATGGAAGAATGTGAGTTATTGGATTGCTTCCCATGGCTTGCTAGTTCTATTTCCTTATACCACCCAGGAGCACCTGCTCAGAATTGGTCCTACAACTAATGAGCTGAACCCTCCCACACTAATCATTAATCAAGAAAATATCCTACAGACTTGCCTACAGGAAATCTGATGGAGTGTTCTCCTCAGTTGAGGTTTCTCTTCCCAGATAACTCTAAATTGTATTAGATAATTAAAAAACAACCAACTGGAACACAAACATATATCTCTGTAAACCATAATTAGTCCTATAATTAACCAATAACAAAGTTATAATTTCTCCTACCATAATACAACTGTCTTTGTTTAACAGGGAGTGTACTAGCTCTTCCCAGGAGAGAAAGTATATCCTTGGGAGATATTTACTCTTCTTCATATCCTGTAACTTAAATATTATCATATACAATGAACAAAACTTAAGTATTTTCTGAAGTCAATATGTTTGATGTTGCATGCATAGAGAATAAGAGAAGAAAGAAAGTGCATTTTCTCTGTATGTATCTATCTAGGCATATTCACCCACACCAGAACACACATCTATTCACAGCAGATATGGAAGAGGTATTCAAGACTGTGATGATCCTACTCATAGGCTAGCAGCTAGTATGACCATCTTCTTTCACGTCATGTTCTGGGGGTTTTTATTTTTTTGCCTTTATCAAGTATCTTAGATGGTTGTGGTTCTTCACATTGTGGGGAGAGGGACATTTTTATCCCTGAAAAGCTTGTGCCACTAATTTTCCTTTCTTCCTTTCCTTGGATTGGCCTGGGTTGCTTTCCATTGCATGCCCAAACTAATCAATGCCCTCAGAGATCTCTTGTCTTCCAAACACCCCCTTCATTACCTCCATTGTAAAGTATTTGACCAACTTCCCCTTGGTGATGGATCAGTTACCTGAGCCAGCACTGCGACTACATTCCAGTGAGAGGAGCAAGGAATCTAGAACACCCAGGTGGAGTTGTTCTCTTCCGGTTCCATAAAGTCATGTTTCAGTGGAAGCACCCTTGCTTCTGAAGTTAAAGTCTACACTAGCAGAGCACTGAAAAATAAATTAAGAATTGTTCCAGTAATCACTAATAGACACAGAGGTGTTCTACTCCATTGCCATCCCCTAATACCCAGGCCATGGATCTTAACTGGCAAAGAAACAAGATGGATTGATAGTATATCAGCCTGAGGAAAGAAAAGGGTATTTGCATATTAACAAACTGGGATGTGAGAAACATGAGAGATGCCTTTGATTTAGTCAAGGTAGTATCGTTATTGGAAAGACATGTCAATCTCACACGCTGTCCTGGCATGAAGCACTGCCGAAAGTCTATCATTTCAATGGATTCCTGCTAAAATTGTACAACCTTGGTCTGGTGCCTAGAATATATCAGATAAACTCAAATTGAAGTCAATGCTACTGAAAATATGCCTTACTTATCCTTGCCTATGTTCAAAAAACAATCACCAGGTAAAAGTAGAGGATCTGTCCCAGATCGGAGGAAGCTAAATATGTTTAATAAGTGTATCTGTTATAATGTTGTTTTAGTAAATTCTAATGTGCTATTTAATTCACGGGAAGCTAGCTCTAGAAATGAGGGTTGTCCCCTCATCAACTCCAACTCAAGTTTGTTTGTTTTAGAGATTCAAAGATACTAGTAGATCTGTGAGAAGAGGGAAGAAACCGCAAAATAGCCCAGGGGTGAAATATCTTGTCTTTGGCAACAGAAAAAGAGGGAATTGCTAGAGAGAGAACACCTTGCAAAGCAAACCTAAGCCATGTTTATTCATCTTAAAGGGTGCCTTGAGAAGCCTGTGGGGCATGGTTACTTGCTTGTCTTTGGAGGGCAGAGGGGGCAGCTTGTGACCTCTGATGCTCCATTGCTTCTGTTACTGGCTCTTCTGTCCTTTTCCCCCACACAGCTATCGTGTATCATTCTCCCCACAAACTAACATTTAATAATAATTTTCCCAGATGGAAAACTAATTGATTTTTCTAGTTAGTTTTCCTCGGTACAAGACTGGTAATGATAGACAATATTCCTAAAGAAGCTGGTAAGTACAAATTAAGACTGTACTTTAGTCAGTGGTATATTTAGTTTTTATATTAATGTTATATTATTAATAAAGATACTAACATTTGGGGAAACTGAAGAATCCATGGGAATTCCCTAGTAATTTTCAAATTTCCCTATGAAAATGTAAATTAAAAATATAAAGAATTTTGGTTTTAAAGATAATTTTAGAAAATTACAAGAGTTAGATGTTATGATTGTTCATACAAGCCAAGCCTACTCCCTCCCCCATCTGCTGAGACAGGCTGATCTTCAGCTTCCGGCCTGAGCTCACTCTCTTTTCCATCTTTCTCTGAGAGGCAGCTTCACTTCTGCCTCTCTCCCCACTTCTCCTCTCCCCTTTCTCTCTCTCTGTCCTCTTCTCCTTCTCCACCCAGCTCTCTCCTCTAAGTAATAAATATCCAATTCTATTCTGTATGATCTGTCTGTCCTTGTGCCTCCTACCAGCTGCCTGCTCACACCACCAGGCTAGCTGGGACCAGTCCACTGGCCATGTGTCTCCCTGCCTGGGACCAGCCACCACTTGGGGGCTGGCAGCCATCTTTGCCTGAGACTGGCTGCTCCCAGGGCCTACTACCTGCTGCCACATTGCCTGCTACCACCATTTGGGGACCTACTGCATTTGTGCTGCCTGCAGTCACTAGGGATCTTGCAGAATTTTTAAAAAATCATAACATGGGGCTGGAGAGATGGCTCAGAGGTTAAGAGCACTGATTGTTCTTCCAGAGGTCCTGAGTTCAATTCCCAGCAACCACATGGTGGCTCACAACCACCTGTAATAAGATCTGGTGCCAACTTCTGGGCTGCAGGGATACATGCAGGCAGAACATTGTATACATAATAAATAAATAAATCTTAAAAATAATTATAAAAAAATCATAACATTAGGAAAATCATAGACTTCTCAAAAGACTCAAAAACACATCTCCCAACACAAACTCAAAGATACATAAATAAATTCATCAAGGTACACACATAATGGGCCTCCCAGCAATCACTTCTTATCTAAGGGCATCTTCTTTACATTTTGGATTTGCTTAGAAGGGTAGAGGATTCTTTCCATGGTTGAAATAGACTTGACTGACTACATATATCTATAAGTGTAAAGGACTTTGATCTGGGACTGTTAAAATTAAAATAAACTTTAGGTCACATAAATATTTTTCAACTTTGAAGGAAAATGTGTTATTTAACAATTCCTTAACATTTTAGTCTAAAAATGGAAGGTTAAAGTAATCATATTTATGTGGTGATCCTAGGCTCAGAGTAAGTGAAGTACAAAGGCAAGGAAGATTTAATATAATTCCAAGGTCATTTGTTATTTTACTTTTATTGTGTGTGTGTGCACGCTTGTGCATGCATGCTTGCCACATGTTTGTATGTGTGCACATGTGGCACATGTGTGCATGTGTCTATAGGGACCTGGAAAGACTCAGATCCCTTGGAGCTGGAGTTATAGGTGTTTGTGGCCTACCTAATGCTGGTGTTGCTCATGAGTGAGCAACAAGTGTTTGTAACTACAGAGACATTTCTCCAGGCCACTGTGTAGACCATTTTAATCAGAGCATCCTTCTGTGCCATTTTCAATATATCTACAGCAGTTCCTAGAACAATCAGGATCTCTCTGTAAATGTACCACAGGTACCAGCAAAATCACAAGGAAAAAAAAAGAACAACAACAGCAAAAACACTCAACCATAAGGCCGACATCAGAAACACATATGTCAAACACAGTCATTGGCTATCTTAAATCTACAGTGAAAAGAATTCTTACCCTTTTTTCCTTCTCTAGCATTTATAAGTAGTGTCTTGGCAATTTTTTAAATGTTTACCTTTCTCTTTGGAATGCATGCTTTGTATTTTCTTTGTTATGTTTTCATTCTCCAAATAGTTCACTGTCAGTTTTCCTTGTGACACCTTCTTATGTATTTCTGTGAGCCTGTGGGCCTGTCATACTCCAGGCCAGGCCTCATGCCCAGAAGTAGCTGGCCAACACAGAATAAACTCTGGGAGTGTACATGTCTGGGGAGCGGGGCACTATTTTGTTTTGCTTTTTATTTTTATTTACTTATTTTATCCTATTGGTTATTTTTAATTTGTTTTGATTTTCATTTTTTGTTGTTTGTTGATGGTTTTTGTTTTGATTTTTGTTTTCTGTGTTGATAGTGAGGGAAAGAGAGAAAGGAAAGAATATGATCAAAATATATTGTATAAAAGTTCTTTATAAAATGAAAATGACTTTTATTTCTTTTCTATTGTTTCCTATAAAAACACAGCCTTACTTTTTCATTAAGTCAGCTCTGTCTGATTTCCACTTCATAACCATGTGGTACTTTATACTATCACAGGAGAAAACTTTTTTCTTGGTGAATTTGACCTGCTTTTCCCCCCACAGCCTTTCATCCTTCTCCTTCTGTGCCCAGCAGGGACAAAGGTCTGCTCTGTTTCATATAAAGCACATACTTCCCACCTGGCACATTTGTGATTAAGGAAATCAGCTTCTCCCCATGGGGTGGAAGAACATTTGACATACAAACTGGGTTCTTAGGAGAACCTTGGAAAAGGCCGCTCAGTTTGTGTCAAGCACAATAACCTCCGGATTATTAGTGGTCTTTAAACGCTACCTCAGTTACACTGGTGAATATTAATGAGAGCGTGTGGCCAAGCAAATGGGAAGTAGAACGTCGCACATGGCTTGATGAGATCTCTGAACAGTAAATTCACGGGGTATGAACTATTTATCTGAAAGATGAAGAGAGCACACAAGACAGTGAAGGCCAACGTCTTTCCCACAGAAAGAAATGGATCATATGCTGAATGGGCTTCTAGATGACATGGGTAGTGAGTGACATTTCCACTCCAGTGACTCACGCAGCAAGAGGGCTCTTATCCTGGACTTTGCAGCCTGGAAAAAGCCCAGTTATGTTCAAAATTAACCAAAAGAAGTGTTGGGGGCTGCAGACCCCTGGCCCCTTGACTTTCTTTACCTGCCTCAGACCCATGTCTGCTGGAGTGAACCAGTAAACAACTTGTTTTCCTGTGCCTGCACCTGCTCTGAGCATGAGACGCTCATGAGTTCCTGATGGCAGGGGAGTGAATTCTGGTGGATTTTATAGCTGGAAATCCCAAGAGCTTGGGCATGGTTGTCAGTTAAGGATCCCTGTATATATAAGCTTCCCTGGAGCACAATAAAGTTGGCATTCTTGTATCAAGGACGACCCGTGTCCCTGTGTCTCTGTCTCTGTGTGTATGTTTTTAAATCTCCAGCCTAGTTCCTGGCTCGCATACCATCCCGTAGTGCAGGTGCTACAAGGAAGAAAACGGATTTCTTGCAGGACGTGATTTGTGAGCAGTGCTATCATGGGTGTTTTCATTTCCCATTCTTGGGTGTTAATTCTTCTAATACTTCTGTTAGGAGTTGACTTTGTCTCTATTTCGTGGAGGAGCGAGCAGAGGCGAGGAAGGCTGGCTAAGTTGGCGAGTGCTTGATTTGGAATTTTTACTCACTGCTGAGATGCATAGCTATTCCAGGGAACATGCTCAGCACTTCCTTGCGGATGGGTTTCTGTGGTGCCAGCATGACGCTTGTACATGTAGATTAGGGGTTTTGCTTCCCAAAGGCTCCTTGTCTCCACTGTCCTTCACATTTCAGAAGCAGGTTATTTACCTTTGGTCAGCATTCTTGGAAGGCCTTGCTGGCTGGTCAGAGGTAGCATTCTATCATGACCTGGCAGATTTTTTCCAAAGCTTACCAAGATGGAGACTCTCTCTACAACAAAACTTCCAACACCCTGCCTTTATCTGGAGAAGGCTCCTGGACCTGAAGGACTAACCTTGTCTGGAAACTGTCTCTAAGCAGAACACCTGATTTATCTTTAGCTAGATCCTTAGCAGAGATTCCTGCTAGAAGGCTCCCCTGCTGCACGTACTGCAACTAAGACTTGTGCTAGGAACCTGCCCCTTAATGGAAATTTATGTTTTTCCCATGCTCCCAATCCTATATATTTTCTATATGTGGAAGAAAGTTGAGCTGATCCACCGAAGTCTATCCCCTGGAGGGCTGTATCCATCATTTTCGCAAGCCATAGAAGGATCCCTATCATCACTTCTGACCCTTTGTCTTCGTGGACTGATGGCCAGTGGGGCCTGAAGACAAAGAGGACCACCACATAGCATTTATTATTTCCCCCTAAAATGCCAGTGCTTTAGAGCTAGCTGACCAAATGTTTGTACCAGTCATTTTAGTCTGTGTAGGGTTTTAAAATTACTAGAGGGGGTAGATGAAGAAAGAGGAGCATTTGGGTATAAACTGGAGATATTTAAAATCCTCAGCTCTGAGATTCCCCTATCTATAGGCAGAACACTGGGGGCCGTATGAAGAGTGTACACAGAAGGCAAGAGGGAGCGCTCCGTAGTTCCATCATTAGACCTCCTTATAGACACATTGTCTTCCAACAAGCCTGTAATTAATGGGAGGACTTTTTATGATAGTAGCTAAGACTTATCAAGCATGCTTTGAAAGGACGTTTACATGTCTTCCCTCTTCATCTGCATGGTTCACCAAAGAGAAAAGCTGTGGACTGATTTTTGGAAAGCATTGAGATTCTTATTTATTATGTGGACGCTTTCCTCCATTTATGAGAGATGCACTAAAGATCTCAGGTCACAGATATATTCACAAAATGGAAGAGGATGTTCAAGTCTTCCTGTTGTATGTTCGCTGGATTCTGAGACAGTGTGCCTGTTCTGATGGGAGCTCACCAAATCCAGCTGAACCAGGACTGAATGAGCGTGCAATCAAACCAGACTCTCTGAGTGTGGCTGACAACGGGGGCTGACTGAGAAGCCATTGATAAAGGCACGGGGACTTGTTTCTACTGTATGTACTGGCTTTTTGGGACCCTAGTCTATTTGGATGCAAAGCTTCCTAGACCTGGATGGGGGGGGGGCCCTTTGGACTTCCCACAGGGCAGGGTTCCCTCTCTTAAGGAGGGAGGGGGAGGGAGAAGGGTGAGTGGGGGAGCGGCAGTGGAATGGAATGAGGGGAGGAAGTGTAAATTTTTGAATGGAAAAAAAGTAAAATAAATAAAAATGGAATAGGAGACAGATTGGTGGATGTCTGAGCAAGGGTAAGAGGCAAGGGGACCACTAGTTCAAGGCCAGCCTGGGTTACATAATGATGAAAATGTAATGGTTTGACTCATGTCCTTTGACATTGTGACAGTGAATGCAATATGAATTCGGAAAAAAAGAAAAACAAATAAATAAAATAAAACAAACATGGACAGCCTGAATGGGGTGCAAGCCCGACCATCAGTTAATGTAATGATTCTCAGCACGCTATGGTGGCTTAGGTTAAGCTATAAAGTCTGGTAGGTTAGTTCCACTAACTACATGTTTTAACTTGTAATATTTCAATTGGCAAGTTTATCAGGACAAAGCCATCAGGTGGCTCACAGCCTATAACTCCAGTTCCAGGTGATCTCATGCTCTTTGATCTGAACGGTGTTGGCACTATTCATATGTGGCAAGGATGAACTCAAGTGGGTACACATACAGAAATTTTTTAAAAATTCAGTCTTTTAAAAGTTGCAAAATAAAAAAAGAATAGTATAGAATAGTATGTCTTATCTCTAGACAACAGCTCATATATTTGGGGTATTTTTTAAATGGTCTTCAAACTCAGCTGATAAACATCAAGTCATAAATATCCTCATGAAAACTGAAATCGGTTTCTCAGCAGGGACAAAGAGAAATGTTTTATATGTCCTGTCTGAGAAGCCCTTGGTGGAGGGGGTGGGAGGGCATAGCTGTATTTCCTGCCCTGTCAGCTAAATCTACCGAGGACTAAAGGCTATGTACATAGTAGCCAGTTAGCACAGCCTTCGCTGAAGCCTGGCAGATGTTTTCATGAGATGTCCCAACCCCCCATCGCTGCACGCAGGGGCAGTCAGCACCTGGTAACCTGCAAATAAACCCCTTGCTCTTTAATTGCTTTGAAACAGCACCAGCAGCAGCTGTGACCACCAACACTGCTAAGTAAACAACAGGTTTCTGCACCTGCTGGAACAAAATCTTGACCGTAATGTTGACCAAGCAGGTAAATCCAGGTAATTTAGCCTTCCCTAATGTAAGTTGCCTGGGAGATTAGCAGCTGCCTGACAGTATTGATTCTCTGCCTCACATATGGGATGTCTGCCCCATTGTTGCCTCCTGACAGGATTGAGGTTAGTCCCTTCGTTAAAAATATGTATAATTAATTTGTCTCATGGTTACTGCTTTTTAGCTTCTCCTCTTTTATCCTCTTGTCTTTTTAAATGTAATGACTTCTTCTGAGTTGGCAACACCTTTCTGAAGGTCCAAAGTAGAGCAGACTCAAATTTTTGTCTTCCGCAAATAGCAAGATTATAAAAACAACTGCAACAGAAATATAGGTTTTTAAATTTTAATTATAAAATCATTGTTTTGGATGTTTGTTCCATTATCTCCTTGCTGCAAAGAGGACCATGAAGCTCACAATGAGAAACCAGGTGGAAAAGATATCACATTTAACTCAGCCTTCCTCAGAATAATAGTCTGTCATCCTCCACACAAGTGTGTCCACTGAGTTGAGATTCCTAGCAAGAGACCCACGAGATGCATAGCTGAGGTTTTTAGTAACAATAGAAAATTGGAGAATCCAGGAGCAATGGAGGAGAAGGAGGCCAGCTGCTGATGAGAATCTTCTCCGGACCACATCTTATATTTTCCTAGAAGCAGAGCTGGGTTTTGGGAAAAAAAGCATGTGTGCCTATGATGTCTTAGGGGTAGGGAAGGAAAGCATACAGGGACTAATTCAGCAAGTCTCCAAAGGTATTGGATACTGAGTTATCTGCCTGCAGATTTCTCCCCCAAACAACCCTCCTTGGAATTGGTTGTTAACTAAGAAATTTTCAATGTTAGGTCTTTGCTTTATCAAAAGTATCCTGTAAACAAGGAAAATGTAAAACGGTGTAAACTGAGCCCTGAGAGAATGATCAGGCAAAAGAGTCAGAAACAGCTGCTGCTCCCTCTGCCAGGAGTCCCACAACAAAACCAAGGCAAGCAACAGCAGCACATGAGCAGAGAGCTGAGATCAGTCCCACGCAAGTTCTCTGGTTGGCAATTTAGTCTCTGTGAGCTCCCATGAGCCCAGATCAGTTGAGGTCGTATATTTTCCCATAGTGTCCTTGGCCACACTTGTGTTTTTAATCTTAGCCATTCTGACAGGTGTAAGGTGGACTCTCAGAAGCATTTTTGATTTGCGTTTTCCTGGCGGTTAAGGATGTTGCGCATTTCTTTAGGTGTTTCTCGGCCATTTGAGATTTCTCTGTTGAGAATTATCTATTTAGATCTGCACTGCAATTTTTTTCAATTGGATTATTTGGTTTGTTCATGTCTACTTTCTTGAGTTGTTTATATATTTTCTAAATCAGTCCTCTGTCAGACGTGGGGTTGGTGAAGATTTTTTTTCCCATTTGTAGACTGATGATTTGTCCTTTTGACTGAGTCCTTTGCCTTATGGAAGAGTCTTTCAGTTTCAGGAGGTCCCAGTTATTAATTATTGATCTTAGTGTCTGTACTCTTGGTGTTCTGTTCAGGTCATTGTCTCCTGTGTCAAGGCATTCAAGGTTATTCCCCACTTTCTCTTCTATTGGGTTAAGTGTATCTGCTTTTATGTTGATGTCTTTGGTCCACTTAGATTGGGTTTTGTATAGAGTGATAGATATAGGTCTATTTGCATCCATCTACATACTGGCATCCAGGAAGACCAGCATTATTTTTTGAAGATGTTTCTTTTTTTCCACTGTATATTTCTGGCTTCTATATTTAGGAGTACATTGTTATGC